>NW_028187596.1:0-600000 GCF_964204655.1 Triturus cristatus
GGCCACTATGGAAGCCTTTCTGCCCATGACTGTGTCATATCTGGCCCTAAGGGTCAACCTCTGGCTGCCTACAGCTGGGGGCTGGATCCCTTTGGCTGGAATAGTGGAGGGCACTGGAAGGTTTGGGGCAGCTAGGCCCCAGGTTTCCCTGTGCTCAATAACATCCATTTGAGGGGTGCCTATACCTAGGGGTAAGGGGGATCCCTCAGTTTGTAGAGGAATTTTCACCTGGCTGAAACTACTCTGCTGGGTGTCCCTAATCTGTTGATGAGGGGGTTCCTCTGGGCAGGGGCCCAATAAGGGTCCACTGACCTCCCTGACCTCTGCAGCCCTGGGCTGACTGAGGCAGGGTAGAGAGGGGCAGGATACCTGCTCCAGACTGGGTACCACCTTGGAAGGATCCCCTGCCATCAGAGAGGTGGGCAGGTCAGGCCTGTCCACTTCTGGGGCAGTTACTTCACAAGGGGCAGGATCAGTTCCCTGAGAAACTTGACCCTTACCTGTAGTCTGGTGGGGGGAGGACGGTTCCTCTTCCCCTATGCTCTCTGTTTGGGTAGAGTGATCCATAGTTTCAGGCTTCACTCTTTCTATTTTCCCCTGGGGTGGAGGTGAGGCCCTCAGGGTCTCATCCACTTTCTCAGGGATTCCTACCATTTTCAAATGGGCCTTGTGGTCAACCTCAGCCCAGGCTGAGATTTCTAGATCATTCCCCAGTAGACAATCTACAGGCAAGTTTGGGGACACTGCCACTCTCTTGGGGCCAGTGACCCCCCCCCAGCTGAGATTTATCACTGCCATGGGATGATCTGTCCTGATTCCATCTATGTTGGTCACCTGGTAGCTAAACCCAGGTAAAAGCTGATCTAGGGGCACTAGCCTCTTGGTCACCATGGTGACACTGGCCCCTGTGTCCTTATAGGCCACAGCCTTCTGACCATTGATTATTGGTTCCTGTCTGTACCTGCCCAGAATACTGGGGCTCATGGTAAAGTTGGCAAACCCCATGCCACCATCACAGACCATAGTTGCTTGAGTAGGGGACCTGGATAGGCCAGAGTCCCCCTGAGTTCCCCAAGAAATCCCAACTAGGTTTCTGGGTGCACTCCCACCACCTGGGGGATTACTACTAGTAGTAACAGGAGGTGTTGGAGCTGGTTTTGGAGGAACATTCTCTTTATTGCCATTCTTTGGACAGCTGGAGTCAGTTTTCCAGTGGCCAGGTTTCTTACACACATGGCAATATGGTTTCTTGTTATTAGAGGAAGTATTTTGGGACCCACCCCCAGCACTGGGTTGTTGGGGCCCTTCAGAGGACTTTTCTTGTTTTTCATCCCCACCTTTCTCTTTGGGCTTAGTGGAATCCTTCTTCTGGTCACCAACTTGGTTCTTAGGCCTAATCCTGGTTCTGACCCATTTGTCTGCCTTCTTTCCCAATTCTTGGGGAGAGGTCAGATCAGAGTCCACCAGGTGCTGGTGTAAAAGTTGGTTCTGACAATTATTAAGAATCTGCTCCCTCATAATGAGATTATACAATCCTTGATAATCATTAACTTTACTGCCATTTAACCAACCTTCCAGTGCCTTGGTTGCACAATCCACAAAGTCTACCCAATCTTGATTCTGTGCTTTCTGGGTGTCTCTGAACTTAAGTCTGTATTGATCAGTGGTTAAGCCAAACCCATCTATTAAAGCAGCTTTCAAGATATAATAATCATCAGCATCCTCTTCTCTTACAGAGAGGAGCTTGTCTCTTCCTTTATCTGAAAAGGAGAGCCACAGGATTGCTGCCCACTGCTCTACTGGGACCCTCTGTACTCTACAGGCCCTTTCAAGAGCAGATATCCATTTGTGGATATCATCCCCATTCTGATAGGGGGGCACAATCTTGTGGAGGTTCCTATTGTCAGGGACTTTCTCTCTAACTCTAGGGGTTTCATCACTGCCACCAGGGATCTCTAGACCCCACTTCTTTGAAGCTTTCTGAAGCTCCAGGGTTTCCCTGTCCAATGCGAACTTTTCTCTTTTAAGCTCAAGCTTAGCCTGCTCAAATTTGATCAGTCTGCATTTCCTCTCATGAGAGGATTCTCTTCTCTGAGAAGAGGCAGAGGACCCTTTGGATCTCCTAGAATGGTTGGATCCCACTGAGGGGGATCTGTTCCTTCTTGGATCCACCACTCTCCTTTTAAGGGTGGAGGGAGTGCCTCTTGAGCCATCACCTCCATGCTGTGAGTGGTCTGTTTCTTCCAGGTCAGGATTTTCATCCTCTTCCTGTTCCTCATCAGATTCCCCTCTGGGAGCGTCCTCTTCTGAGGGGTGCCCACCCACTCTGTCCGTCTCTCTGTACCCTATGGACTCCATAAAGTCTGCTATGAGCAGGATTTCCCTGAGACGTTTTGTGTTGGCACCTCTGTCTGTCTTCAGTTTTCTAAGGGTGCACATTTCCCTGAGCTCTGCAAAGGTGAAATTATCATACTTATCTACTGGGACCCTCTGGGGTCCTTCCATAGCCTTAGTGCCACCTGAAGACATGTTTAGTGTAGTGATGTATCTACCTACACTAAGTGTGGCCTACTGAACCCTCTCTTGAGTTGTAGTCAAGGTGTGCTAAACCCTCTACACACAACTCCAAGTTCAGTAGAACTTATTGTATTCTAGCTTGAATTTATATGTACCTTTGGTACCTTGTGGCTTTCACTTTAGAAATTCAATTTGTTATCTGGTAAAACAATGGCAAGCTTGAATCCAACCGCTGCACACCAATGTGAGAAGTTGGCCTGGCATATGCTGTTCCTTGTTATAGGGACACCTTGCACCAGTCCAATTCGACTCCTATTGATGATAGGTTTAAGACAACCTTTAAAGAAAGCTATCCTAGTGGTAGCTGTGGAGAGCAGCCTTCAGGCTAAGTCTTGAAGGAGTGTTAAGCTTATTGTTTTACCATAATAACCTCTTGAATAACCAAATGAAAGAGTAGCCCACACAGGTATATATATAAAATATATGTATTTATTCTAGACAGAATCCCATAGTCACTTTATGTGGCTAGTGGCAAAGTTACACTTCAAACAAGCATTTATAAACACAATAAATAGCACAGAAATCAATGGGCCCCAGGGGGGGACCAAACCATATACTAAAATAGTGGTATAAGAACCACGACAATTCTACAGGCAATGCCTAGGGCATTCAGGATCGCTGGCCCCTTAAGAATACACCCACAGTTAAGAGGAAGGGGACCCACGGGAGGCGTGTGCAGTGCGAGAAGTTGCTATCGGGATCGCAATGTTAGCCTATGGAGAATGTCGCGGTTGAATAATTAAGGTTTAAGGACACTTCTAACAACAGTACAAAGTTAAGGCTTGAGACTTAAGGCTTTGGAGAGCCCACCACCACGGAAGTACCGAAGTACCACTGTTACCTGCCCCAGGGAAGCCGGGTGCATAGGTCGATTCTGGTGTCGGGTCGCGGGCTGATTTTCTATGGAAAAGGAGTCCAAACTGCTGTTAGCTGGAAGTGTCGATGAAGTCGTGAAGATTAAAGTTGAAGAAAAGACAAAGATGAACCTGAAAGCAAAGGGGACAGAGTCTGGGTCACAGCACAGTGACCAGGAAGCTCACAGGAAGGAGCTCGTGGATGTCGGGTGCTTCAGGTGTGGAAGGTACAGCTGAGCTCTGCAGTCACGGGCTCCGGGAGGCTTCAAGGAAGGCCAGCTTCTGGAGGGCGACTGTCCCACATCGGCTGAGGGTCGCTGCGGTGTTAGTGTCCCGATTGGATCCACTAAGCATTGGCAACCGCAACCCACGCAAGATGGACAAAGCAGCTGCTGGTGCAGACCCACGTGGTCTGAGGGTGCTCTCCTTTGCAGGGAGCGTAGAGCAGGCCTGGAGCAACCAGGGGAACTCTTAGAAAAGAAGATTGTCCTCCGTCAGGGCCCACAAGTCGAGGGACAAGAGACCGCGGAAGGCAGCAAAATGGAGTGCATAAAAGGGCTCCCACGGGCCACCGGAGCGGGCCAGGGAGCTGAGGGTCAGCACAAATGCTGCTTGAAGGTTGGCTCAAGAATGGGCCAAAGCACAATTTCCCCACTGGTCGGGGTCGTGTGCTGGACAAGAGGTGGCCGGTGTCTCGGGGTATGCAGGGATCTCAACACCCACGTGGTCCAGGGTGCTCAGACTTGCTGGGCACACTCACAGGACGCTGGGATGCACTGGAGACCCACCTCAAGGTTGCTGGAAGGCGTCGAAGGTCGTGAGAGCAACGAAGTTCCAACCGGGTATCTTGTAGTCTTTTAGGTGCCTGCCAAGCAGGGGGATAACTCCTTTATCCCAAGGGAGATTTCTTCAGTCAGCTGGGCAGCAGCTCGTCGAAGGTCAGTTCTGTGAAGTCCTGTACGAATCTAAGGCTCTAGGGCAAAGTTATTCCCATATATCCCCAAGATTAGGGGATGGTCCAAAAGAAAGCCTACCAATCAGAGTAGAGGCGGGAAAGGGTGGCTACACCCACTCCCCTTTGTGTGTTTCCCGCCTGGGCGAGGGGCAGGATGCCCCTGAACCGGTTCCAGGCGGTGTATGCAGAATTGGGGCTCTGCAGCTGCCTACGTGCAACTCTGAAAGGCCATTTGGTGCACCCACCCTGTTCCAATCCACATATCCTGTCTGGGGAGGTGCTGGCACCTCCCTGCCACAGGAGCCCTATTGTCCAGATGGCGAGGCTGGGGTTTTCCCCAGCAACAGCCAGCCAGAGTCGTGTAGGTGGCGAACAGTAGCCATTTTGTGGTACATGTGCACTTTTAAATTGGTGTCCAAATTCTACCGCTTTTCCCATATCACCCTCCTAGCAAGGGGGAATCGTGCCCCCATGCCCATGGCTGGACTGGGGGTATGATTCCTTCATGTTTGACACCAAACACGATATGGTTCTGTGTAGCCATTCCTAAGTTACAGCGATGACGCAATAACTTATAATGCGGTTAAGAGTATATGGTATGGCTACACTACAAACAACCCAGTAACGATTTTACGAAGGTTGCAGAGAGGTCCTACTCACGTAGGGGTCCCCCCTCACACATACCTCAGCACCCAGCCCTGTAGGATTACCAGGGCCTGCCATAGGGGTGACCTATGAGAGTATATGTGTTGTATGGTATGGGACATAGGGTACCTACGTCCCTGTAAGGGGTGCTAGCACCACCTTACCCAGGCTACAGTAGTGGCCTGGTGGTGTCAGTTTGGGTGGCTGTCCCAGGGTGGCACAATAAGTGCTGCAGCCCTGGTAGGCCTACTGGGGGACCCATGCCCTGGGTACCTAGGGTACCATCTACAAGGGACTGGTAGGGCATGCCCAGCATCCAATTATGTTTGTACCTAGAGTACTCACAACAGTTTAAGGGAGAAAGCAGATAGGCTGGGGTCCTGGATAGCAGGATTCCAGCCAGACTAGTCAAAAACCACTTAAATACCAGACAAAAAGTTGGGGGCAACCATTAGTCAGATTCCACTCTCCTACACTGGCCTAATGGTTAAGGTCTTAACTCTTACTCTGGCCTAATAGCTAAGGTCTGAACTCTTACTCTGGCCTACTTGTTAAGGTCTTAACTCTTACTCTGGCCTACAGGTTAAGGTCTTAACTCTTACTCTGGCCTAATGGTTAAGGTCTTAACTCTTACTCTGGCTTAGTAGCTAAGGTCTTAACTCTTACTCTGGCCTAATAGCTAAGGTCTTAGACTCGTACTCTGGCCTACTGGTTAAGGTCTTAACTCTTACTCTGGCCTAATAGCTAAGGTCTTAGACTTGTACTTTGGCCTACTGGTTAAGGTCTTAACTCTTACTCTGGCCTAATAGCTTAGGTCTTAACTCTTACTCTGGCCTAATAGCTAAGGTCTTAACTCGTACTCTGGCCTAATAGCTAAGTTCTTAGACTCGTACTCTGGCCTACTGGTTAAGGTCTTAACTCTTACTCTGGCCTAATAGCTAAGGTATTAACTCTTACTCTGGCCTAATAGCTAAGGTCTTAGACTCGTACTCTGGCCTACTGGTTAAGGTCTTAACTCTTACTCTGGCCTAATAGCTAAGGTCTTAGACTCGTACTTTGGCCTACTGGTTAAGGTCTTAACTCTTACTCTGGCCTAATAGCTAAGGTCTTAACTCTTACTCTGGCCTACTGGTTAAGGTCTTAACTCTTACTCTGGCCTAATAGCTAAGGTCTTAACTCTTACTCTGGCCTAATAGCTAAGGTCTTAGACTCGTACTCTGGCCTACTGGTTAAGGTCTTAACTCTTACTCTGGCCTACTGGTTAAGGTCTTAACTCTTACTCTGGCCTAATAGCTAAGGTCTTAGACTCATACTCTGGCCTAATGGTTAAGGTCTTAGACTCTTACTCTGGCCTACTGGTTGAGGTCTCAACTCTTTCTCTGGCCTACTGGTTAAGATCTTAACTCTTACTCTGGCCTAATTGCTAAGGTCTTAGACTCTTACTCTGGCCTACTGGTTAAGGTCTTAACTCTTACTCTGGCCTACTGGTAAAGGTCTTAGACTCTTACTCTGGCCTAATAGCTAAGGTATTAACTCTTACTCTTGCCTAATTGCTAAGGTCTTAGACTCTTACTCTGGCCTACTGGTTAAGGTCTTAACTCTTACTCTGGCCTACTGGTTAAGGGATTAACTCTTACTCTGGCCTAATGGCTAAGGTCTTAACTCTTGCTCTGGCCTACTGGTTAAGGTCTTAGACTCCTACTCTGGACTAATAGCTAAGGTCTTAACTCTTACTCTAGCCTAATAGCTAAGGTCTTAACTCTTACTTTGGCCTAATAGCTAAGGTCTTAGACTCATACTCTGGCCTACTGGTTAAGGTCTTAACTCTTACTCTGGCCTAATGGTTAAGGTCTTAACTCTTACTCTGGCCTAATAGCTAAGGTCTTAGACTCGTACTCTGGCCCAATGGTTAAGGTCTTAGACTCTTACTCTGGCCTACTGGTTAACGTCTTAACTCTTACTCTGGCCTACTGGTTAAGGTCTTAACTCTTACTCTGGCCTACTGGTTAAGGTCTTAACTCTTACTCTGGCCTAATGGTTAAGGTCTTAACTCTTACTCTGGCCTAATAGCTAAGATCTTAACTCGTACTCTGGCCTAATAGCTAAGGTATTAGACTCATACTCTGGCCTACTGGTTAAGGTCTGAACTCTTACTCTGGCCTAATAGCTAAGGTCTTAACTCTTACTCTGGCCTAATAGCTAAGGTCTTAGACTCGTACTATGGCCTACAGGTTAAGGTCTTAACTCTTACTCTGGCCTAATAGCTAAGGTCTTAGACTCGTACTCTGTCCTAAAGGTTAAGGTCTTAACTCTTACTCTGGCCTAATAGCTAAGGTCTTAACTCTTATTCTGGCCTAATAGCTAAGGTCTTAGACTTGTACTCTGGCCTAATGTTTAAGGTCTTAGACTCGTACTCTGGCCTAATAGCTAAGGTCTTAGACTCGTACTTTGGCCTACTGGTTAAGGTCTTAACTCTTACTCTGGCCTAATAGCTAAGGTCTTAGACTCGTACTCTGGCCTACTGGTTAAGGTCTTAACTCTTACTCTGGCCTACTGGTTAAGGTCTTAACTCTCACTCTGGCCTAATAGCTAAGGTCTTAGACTCATACTCTGGCCTAATGGTTAAGGTCTTAGACTCTTACTCTGGCCTACTGGTTAAGGTCTTAGACTCCTACTCTGGCCTAATAGCTAAGGTCTTAACTCTTACTCTGGCCTAATTGCTAAGGTCTTAGACTCTTACTCTGGCCTGCTGGTTAAGGTCTTAACTCTTACTCTGGCCTACTGGTTAAGGGATTAACTCTTACTCTGGCCTAATGGCTAAGGTCTTAACTCTTACTCTGGCCTACTGGTTAAGGTCTTAGACTCCTACTCTGGCCTAATAGCTAAGGTCTTAACTCTTTCTCTGGCCTAATAGCTAAGGTCTTAACTCTTACTCTAGCCTAATAGCTAAGGTCTTAGACTCGTACTCTGGCCTAATGGTTAAGGTCTTAACTCTTACTCTGGCCTACTGGTTAAGGTCTTAACTCTTACTCTGGCCTAATAGCTAAGGTCTTAGACTCGTACTCTGGCCTAATGGTTAAGGTCTTAGACTCTTACTCTGGCCTACTGGTTAAGGTCTTAACTCTTACTCTGGCCTACTGGTTAAGGTCTTAACTCTTACTCTGGCCTAATGGTTAAGGTCTTAACTCTTACTCTGGCCTAATAGCTAAGATCTTAACTCGTACTCTGGCCTAATAGCTAAGGTATTAGACTCGTACTCTGGCCTACTGGTTAAGGTCTTAACTCTTACTCTGGCCTAATAGCTAAGGTCTTAACTCTTACTCTGGCCTAATAGCTAAGGTCTTAGACTCATACTATGGCCTACAGGTTAAGGTCTTAACTCTTACTCTGGCCTAATAGCTAAGGTCTTAGACTCGTACTCTGTCCTAAAGGTTAAGGTCTTAACTCTTACTCTGGCCTAATAGCTAAGGTCTTAACTCTTATTCTGGCCTAATAGCTAAGGTCTTAGACTTGTACTCTGGCCTAATGTTTAAGGTCTTAGACTCGTACTCTGGCCTAATAGCTAAGGTCTTAGACTCGTACTTTGGCCTACTGGTTAAGGTCTTAACTCTTACTCTGGCCTAATAGCTAAGGTCTTAACTCTTACTCTGGCCTACTGGTTAAGGTCTTAACTCTTACTCTGGCCTAATAGCTAAGGTCTTAGACTCGTACTCTGGCCTACTGGTTAAGGTCTTAACTCTTACTCTGGCCTACTGGTTAAGGTCTTAACTCTTACTCTGGCCTAATAGCTAAGGTCTTAGACTCATACTCTGGCCTAATGGTTAAGGTCTTAGACTCTTACTCTGGCCTACTGGTTAAGGTCTTAACTCTTACTCTGGCCTACTGGTTAAGGGATTAACTCTTACTCTGGCCTAATGGCTAAGGTCTTAACTCTTACTCTGGCCTACTGGTTAAGGTCTTAGACTCCTACTCTGGCCTAATAGCTAAGGTCTTAACTCTTTCTCTGGCCTAATAGCTAAGGTCTTAACTCTTACTCTGGCCTAATAGCTAAGGTCTTAGACTCGTACTCTGGCCTAATGGTTAAGGTCTTAACTCTTACTCTGGCCTAATAGCTAAGGTCTTAGACTCGTACTCTGGCCTACTGGTTAAGGTCTTAACTCTTGCTCTGGCCTACTGGGTAAGATCTTAACTCTTACTCTGGCCTAATTGCTAAGGTCTTAGACTCGTACTCTGGCCTACTGGTTAAGGTCTTAACTCTTACTCTGGCCTAATAGGTAAGATCTTAACTCTTACTCTGGCCTAACAGCTAAGGTCTTAGACTCGTACTCTGGCCTACTGGTTAAGGTCTTAACTCTTACTCTGTCCTAATAGCTAAGGTCTTAGACACGTACTATGGCCTACAGGTTAAGGTCTTAACTCTTACTCTGGCCTAATAGCTAAGGTCTTAGACTCGTACTCTGGCCTACTGATTAAGGTCTTAACTCTTACTCTGGCCTAAGAGCTAAGGTCTTAGACTCGTACTCTGGCCTAATGGTTAAGGTCTTAGACTCTTACCTTGGCCTACTGGTTAAGGTCTTAACTCTTACTCTGGCTTACTGGTTAAGGTCTTAACTCTTACTCTGTCCTAATGGTTAAGGTCTTAACTCTTACTCTGGCCTAATAGCTAAGGTCTGAACTCCTACTCTGGCCTACTTGTTAAGGTCTTAACTCTTACTCTGGCCTACAGGTTAAGGTCTTAACTCTTACTCTGGCCTAATGGTTAAGGTCTTAACTCTTACTCTGGCTCAGTAGCTAAGGTCTTAACTCGTACTCTGGCCTAATAGCTAAGGTCTTAACTCTTACTCTGGCCTAATAGCTAAGGTCTTAGACTCGTACTCTGGCCTACTGGTTAAGGTCTTAACTCTTACTCTGGCCTAATAGCTAAGGTCTTAGACTCGTACTTTGGCCTACTGGTTAAGGTCTTAACTCTTACTCTGGCCTAATAGCTTAGGTCTTAACTCTTATTCTGGCCTAATAGCTAAGGTCTTAACTCGTACTCTGGCCTAATAGCTAAGTTCTTAGACTCGTACTCTGGCCTACTGGTTAAGGTCTTAACTCTTACTCTGGCCTAATAGCTAAGGTCTTAACTCTTACTCTGGCCTAATAGCTAAGGTCTTAGACTCGTACTCTGGCCTACTGGTTAAGGTCTTAACTCTTACTCTGGCCTAATAGCTAAGGTCTTAGACTCATACTTTGGCCTACTGGTTAAGGTCTTAACTCTTACTCTGGCCTAATAGCTAAGGTTTTAACTCTTACTCTGGCCTACTGGTTAAGGTCTTAACTCTTACTCTGGCCTAATAGCTAAGGTCTTAACTCTTACTCTGGCCTAATAGCTAAGGTCTTAGACTCATACTCTGGCCTACTGGTTAAGGTCTTAACTCTTACCCTGGCCTACTGGTTAAGGTCTTAACTCTTACTCTGGCCTAATAGCTAAGGTCTTAGACTCATACTCTGGCCTAATGGTTAAGGTCTTAGACTCTTACTCTGGCCTACTGGTTAAGGTCTTAACTCTTACTCTGGCCTACTGGTTAAGGTCTTAACTCTTACTCTGGCCTACTGGTTAAGGCCTCAACTCTTGCTCTGGCCTACTGGTTAAGGTCTTAACTCTTACTCTGGCCTAATTGCTAAGGTCTTAGACTCTTACTCTGGCCTACTGGTTAAGGTCTTAACTCTTACTCTGGCCTACTGGTAAAGGTCTTAGACTCTTACTCTGGCCTAATAGCTAAGGTATTATCTCTTACTCTGGCCTAATTGCTAAGGTCTTAGACTCTTACTCTGGCCTACTGGTTAAGGTCTTAACTCTTACTCTGGCCTACTGGTTAAGGGATTAACTCTTACTCTGGCCTAATGGCTAAGGTCTTAACTCTTGCTCTGGCCTACTGGTTAAGGTCTTAGACTCCTACTCTGGCCTAATAGCTAAGGTCTTAACTCTTACTCTAGCCTAATAGCTAAGGTCTTAGACTCGTACTCTGGCCTAATGGTTAAGGTCTTAACTCTTACTCTGGCCTAATAGCTAAGGTCTTAGACTCGTACTCTGGCCTACTGGTTAAGGTCTTAACTCTTACTCTGGCCTACTGGTTAAGGTCTTAACTCTTACTCTGGCCTAATAGCTAAGGTCTTAGACTCGTACTCTGGCCTAATGGTTAAGGTCTTAGACTCTTACTATGGCCTACTGGTTAAGGTCTTAACTCTTACTCTGGCCTACTGGTTAAGGTCTTAACTCTTACTCTGGCCTAATGGTTAAGGTCTTAACTCTTACTCTAGCCTAATAGCTAAGGTCTTAACTCTTACTTTGGCCTAATAGCTAAGGTCTTAGACTCGTACTCTGGCCTACTGGTTAAGGTCTTAACTCTTACTCTGGCCTACAGGTTAAGGTCTTAACTCTTACTCTGGCCTACTGGTTAAGGTCTTAGACTCTTACTCTGGCCTACAGGTTAAGGTCTTAACTCTTACTCTGGCCTACTGGTTAAGGTCTTAACTCTTACTCTAGCCTAATAGCTAAGGTATTAACTCTTATTCTGGCCTAATAGCTAAGGTCTTAGACTTGTACTCTGGCCTAATGGTTAAGGTCTTAGACTCGTACTCTGGCCTAATGGTTAAGGTCTTAACTCTTACTCTGGCCTAATAGCTAAGGTCTTAGACTCGTACTCTGGCCTACTGGTTAAGGTCTTAACTCTTGCTCTGGCCTACTGGGTAAGATCTTAACTCTTACTCTGGCCTAATTGCTAAGGTCTTAGACTCGTACTCTGGCCTACTGGTTAAGGTCTTAACTCTTACTCTGGCCTAATAGGTAAGATCTTAACTCTTACTCTGGCCTAACAGCTAAGGTCTTAGACTCGTACTCTGGCCTACTGGTTAAGGTCTTAACTCTTACTCTGTCCTAATAGCTAAGGTCTTAGACACGTACTATGGCCTACAGGTTAAGGTCTTAACTCTTACTCTGGCCTAATAGCTAAGGTCTTAGACTCGTACTCTGGCCTACTGATTAAGGTCTTAACTCTTACTCTGGCCTAAGAGCTAAGGTCTTAGACTCGTACTCTGGCCTAATGGTTAAGGTCTTAGACTCTTACCCTGGCCTACTGGTTAAGGTCTTAACTCTTACTCTGGCTTACTGGTTAAGGTCTTAACTCTTACTCTGGCCTAATGGTTAAGGTCTTAACTCTTACTCTGGCCTAATAGCTAAGGTCTGAACTCCTACTCTGGCCTACTTGTTAAGGTCTTAACTCTTACTCTGGCCTACAGGTTAAGGTCTTAACTCTTACTCTGGCCTAATGGTTAAGGTCTTAACTCTTACTCTGGCTTAGTAGCTAAGGTCTTAACTCATACTCTGGCCTAATAGCTAAGGTCTTAACTCTTACTCTGGCCTAATAGCTAAGGTCTTAGACTCGTACTCTGGCCTACTGGTTAAGGTCTTAACTCTTACTCTGGCCTAATAGCTAAGGTCTTAGACTCGTACTTTGGCCTACTGGTTAAGGTCTTAACTCTTACTCTGGCCTAATAGCTTAGGTCTTAACTCGTATTCTGGCCTAATAGCTAAGGTCTTAACTCGTACTCTGGCCTAATAGCTAAGTTCTTAGACTCGTACTCTGGCCTACTGGTTAATGTCTTAACTCTTACTCTGGCCTAATAGCTAAGGTCTTAACTCTTACTCTGGCCTAATAGCTAAGGTCTTAGACTCGTACTCTGGCCTACTGGTTAAGGTCTTAACTCTTACTCTGGCCTAATAGCTAAGGTCTTAGACTCATACTTTGGCCTACTGGTTAAGGTCTTAACTCTTACTCTGGCCTAATAGCTAAGGTCTTAACTCTTACTCTGGCCTACTGGTTCAGGTCTTAACTCTTACTCTGGCCTAATAGCTAAGGTCTTAACTCTTACTCTGGCCTAATAGCTAAGGTCTTAGACTCGTACTCTGGCCTACTGGGTAAGGTCTTAACTCTTACTCTGGCCTACTGGTTAAGGTCTTAACTCTTACTCTGGCCTAATAGCTAAGGTCTTAGACTCATACTCTGGCCTAATGGTTAAGGTCTTAGACTCTTACTCTGGCCTACTGGTTAAGGTCTTAACTCTTACTCTGGCCTACTGGTTAAGGTCTCAACTCTTGCTCTGGCCTACTGGTTAAGGTCTTAACTCTTACTCTGGCCTAATTGCTAAGGTCTTAGACTCTTACTCTGGCCTACTGGTTAAGGTCTTAACTCTTACTCTGGCCTACTGGTAAAGGTCTTAGACTCTTACTCTGGCCTAATAGCTAAGGTATTAACTCTTACTCTGGCCTAATTGCTAAGGTCTTAGACTCTTACTCTGGCCTACTGGTTAAGGTCTTAACTCTTACTCTGGCCTACTGGTTAAGGGATTAACTCTTACTCTGGCCTAATGGCTAAGGTCTTAACTCTTGCTCTGGCCTACTGGTTAAGGTCTTAGACTCCTACTCTGGCCTAATAGCTAAGGTCTTAACTCTTACTCTAGCCTAATAGCTAAGGTCTTAACTCTTACTTTGGCCTAATAGCTAAGGTCTTAGACTCGTACTCTGGCCTACTGGTTAAGGTCTTAACTCTTACTCTGGCCTACTGGTTAAGGTCTTAACTCTTACTCTGGCTTAATAGCTAAGGTCTTAACTCTTACTCTGGCCTACTAGCTAAGGTCTTAACCCTTACTCTGGCCTAATAGCTAAGGTCTTAGACTTGTACTCTGGCCTAATGGTTAAGGTCTTAGACTCGTACTCTGGCCTAATGGTTAAGGTCTTAACTCTTACTCTGGCCTAATAGCTAAGGTCTTAGACTCGTACTCTGGCCTACTGGTTAAGGTCTTAACTCTTACTCTGGCCTACTGGTTAAGGTCTTAACTCTTACTCTGGCCTAATAGCTAAGGTCTTAGACTCGTACTCTGGCCTACTGGTTAAGGTCTTAACTTTTACTCTGGCCTACTGGTTAAGGTCTTAACTCTTACTCTGGCCTAATAGCTAAGGTCTTAGACTCGTACTCTGGCCTAATAGTTAAGGTCTTAGACTCTTACTCTGGCCTACTGGTTAAGGTCTTAACTCTTACTCTGGCCTAATGGTTAAGGTCTTAACTCTTACTCTAGCCTAATAGCTAAGGTCTTAACTCTTACTTTGGCCTAATAGCTAAGGTCTTAGACTCGTACTCTGGCCTACTGGTTAAGGTCTTAACTCTCACTCTGGCCTACAGGTTAAGGTCTTAACTCTTACTCTGGCCTACTGGTTAAGGTCTTAGACTCTTACTCTGGCCTACAGGTTAAGGTCTTAACTCTTACTCTGGCCTACTGGTTAAGGTCTTAACTCTTACTCTAGCCTAATAGCTAAGGTCTTAACTCTTATTCTGGCCTAATAGCTAAGGTCTTAGACTTGTACTCTGGCCTAATGGTTAAGGTCTTAGACTCGTACTCTGGCCTAATGGTTAAGGTCTTAACTCTTACTCTGGCCTACTGGTTAAGGTCTTAACTCTTACTCTGGCCTAATGGTTAAGGTCTTAACTCTTACTCTGGCTTAATAGCTAAGGTCTTAACTCTTACTCTGGCCTACTAGCTAAGGTCTTAACCCTTACTCTGGCCTAATAGCTAAGGTCTTAGACTCGTACTCTGGCCTACAGGTTAAGGTCTTAACTCTTACTCTGGCCTAATGGTTAAGGTCTTAACTCTTACTCTGGCTTAGTAGCTAAGGTCTTAACTCTTACTCTGGCCTAATAGCTAAGGTCTTAGACTCGTACTCTGGCCTACTGGTAAAGGTCTTAACTCTTACTCTGGCCTAATAGCTAAGGTCTTAAACTCGTACTTTGGCCTACTGGTTAAGGTCTTAACTCTTACTCTGGCCTAATAGCTTAGGTCTTAACTCTTATTCTGGCCTAATAGCTAAGGTCTTAGACTCGTACTCTGGCCTACTGGTTAAGGTCTTAACTCTTACTCTGTCCTAATAGCTAAGGTCTTAGACACGTACTATGGCCTACAGGTTAAGGTCTTAACTCTTACTCTGGCCTAATAGCTAAGGTCTTAGACTCGTACTCTGGCCTACTGATTAAGGTCTTAACTCTTACTCTGGCCTAAGAGCTAAGGTCTTAGACTCGTACTCTGGCCTAATGGTTAAGGTCTTAGACTCTTACCCTGGCCTACTGGTTAAGGTCTTAACTCTTACTCTGGCTTACTGGTTAAGGTCTTAACTCTTACTCTGGCCTAATGGTTAAGGTCTTAACTCTTACTCTGGCCTAATAGCTAAGGTCTGAACTCCTACTCTGGCCTACTTGTTAAGGTCTTAACTCTTACTCTGGCCTACAGGTTAAGGTCTTAACTCTTACTCTGGCCTAATGGTTAAGGTCTTAACTCTTACTCTGGCTCAGTAGCTAAGGTCTTAACTCGTACTCTGGCCTAATAGCTAAGGTCTTAACTCTTACTCTGGCCTAATAGCTAAGGTCTTAGACTCGTACTCTGGCCTACTGGTTAAGGTCTTAACTCTTACTCTGGCCTAATAGCTAAGGTCTTAGACTCGTACTTTGGCCTACTGGTTAAGGTCTTAACTCTTACTCTGGCCTAATAGCTTAGGTCTTAACTCTTATTCTGGCCTAATAGCTAAGGTCTTAACTCGTACTCTGGCCTAATAGCTAAGTTCTTAGACTCGTACTCTGGCCTACTGGTTAAGGTCTTAACTCTTACTCTGGCCTAATAGCTAAGGTCTTAACTCTTACTCTGGCCTAATAGCTAAGGTCTTAGACTCGTACTCTGGCCTACTGGTTAAGGTCTTAACTCTTACTCTGGCCTAATAGCTAAGGTCTTAGACTCATACTTTGGCCTACTGGTTAAGGTCTTAACTCTTACTCTGGCCTAATAGCTAAGGTTTTAACTCTTACTCTGGCCTACTGGTTAAGGTCTTAACTCTTACTCTGGCCTAATAGCTAAGGTCTTAACTCTTACTCTGGCCTAATAGCTAAGGTCTTAGACTCATACTCTGGCCTACTGGTTAAGGTCTTAACTCTTACTCTGGCCTACTGGTTAAGGTCTTAACTCTTACTCTGGCCTAATAGCTAAGGTCTTAGACTCATACTGTGGCCTAATGGTTAAGGTCTTAGACTCTTACTCTGGCCTACTGGTTAAGGTCTTAACTCTTACTCTGGCCTACTGGTTAAGGTCTTAACTCTTACTCTGGCCTACTGGTTAAGGCCTCAACTCTTGCTCTGGCCTACTGGTTAAGGTCTTAACTCTTACTCTGGCCTAATTGCTAAGGTCTTAGACTCTTACTCTGGCCTACTGGTTAAGGTCTTAACTCTTACTCTGGCCTACTGGTAAAGGTCTTAGACTCTTACTCTGGCCTAATAGCTAAGGTATTAACTCTTACTCTGGCCTAATTGCTAAGGTCTTAGACTCTTACTCTGGCCTACTGGTTAAGGTCTTAACTCTTACTCTGGCCTACTGGTTAAGGGATTAACTCTTACTCTGGCCTAATGGCTAAGGTCTTAACTCTTGCTCTGGCCTACTGGTTAAGGTCTTAGACTCCTACTCTGGCCTAATAGCTAAGGTCTTAACTCTTACTCTAGCCTAATAGCTAAGGTCTTAACTCTTACTTTGGCCTAATAGCTAAGGTCTTAGACTCGTACTCTGGCCTACTGGTTAAGGTCTTAACTCTTACTCTGGCCTACTGGTTAAGGTCTTAACTCTTACTCTGGCCTAATAGCTAAGGTCTTAGACTCGTACTCTGGCCTAATAGTTAAGGTCTTAGACTCTTACTCTGGCCTACTGGTTAAGGTCTTAACTCTTACTCTGGCCTACTGGTTAAGGTCTTAACTCTTACTCTGGCCTAATGGTTAAGGTCTTAACTCTTACTCTAGCCTAATAGCTAAGGTCTTAACTCTTACTTTGGCCTAATAGCTAAGGTCTTAGACTCGTACTCTGGCCTACTGGTTAAGGTCTTAACTCTTACTCTGGCCTACAGGTTAAGGTCTTAACTCTTACTCTGGCCTACTGGTTAAGGTCTTAGACTCTTACTCTGGCCTACAGGTTAAGGTCTTAACTCTTACTCTGGCCTACTGGTTAAGGTCTTAACTCTTACTCTAGCCTAATAGCTAAGGTATTAACTCTTATTCTGGCCTAATAGCTAAGGTCTTAGATTTGTACTCTGGCCTAATGGTTAAGGTCTTAGACTCGTACTCTGGCCTAATGGTTAAGGTCTTAACTCTTACTCTGGCCTAATAGCTAAGGTCTTAGACTCGTACTCTGGCCTACTGGTTAAGGTCTTAACTCTTACTCTGGCCTAATAGCTAAGGTTTTAACTCTTACTCTGGCCTACTGGTTAAGGTCTTAACTCTTACTCTGGCCTAATAGCTAAGGTCTTAACTCTTACTCTGGCCTAATAGCTAAGGTCTTAGACTCATACTCTGGCCTACTGGTTAAGGTCTTAACTCTTACCCTGGCCTACTGGTTAAGGTCTTAACTCTTACTCTGGCCTAATAGCTAAGGTCTTAGACTCATACTCTGGCCTAATGGTTAAGGTCTTAGACTCTTACTCTGGCCTACTGGTTAAGGTCTTAACTCTTACTCTGGCCTACTGGTTAAGGTCTTAACTCTTACTCTGGCCTACTGGTTAAGGCCTCAACTCTTGCTCTGGCCTACTGGTTAAGGTCTTAACTCTTACTCTGGCCTAATTGCTAAGGTCTTAGACTCTTACTCTGGCCTACTGGTTAAGGTCTTAACTCTTACTCTGGCCTACTGGTAAAGGTCTTAGACTCTTACTCTGGCCTAATAGCTAAGGTATTATCTCTTACTCTGGCCTAATTGCTAAGGTCTTAGACTCTTACTCTGGCCTACTGGTTAAGGTCTTAACTCTTACTCTGGCCTACTGGTTAAGGGATTAACTCTTACTCTGGCCTAATGGCTAAGGTCTTAACTCTTGCTCTGGCCTACTGGTTAAGGTCTTAGACTCCTACTCTGGCCTAATAGCTAAGGTCTTAACTCTTACTCTAGCCTAATAGCTAAGGTCTTAGACTCGTACTCTGGCCTAATGGTTAAGGTCTTAACTCTTACTCTGGCCTAATAGCTAAGGTCTTAGACTCGTACTCTGGCCTACTGGTTAAGGTCTTAACTCTTACTCTGGCCTACTGGTTAAGGTCTTAACTCTTACTCTGGCCTAATAGCTAAGGTCTTAGACTCGTACTCTGGCCTAATGGTTAAGGTCTTAGACTCTTACTATGGCCTACTGGTTAAGGTCTTAACTCTTACTCTGGCCTACTGGTTAAGGTCTTAACTCTTACTCTGGCCTAATGGTTAAGGTCTTAACTCTTACTCTAGCCTAATAGCTAAGGTCTTAACTCTTACTTTGGCCTAATAGCTAAGGTCTTAGACTCGTACTCTGGCCTACTGGTTAAGGTCTTAACTCTTACTCTGGCCTACAGGTTAAGGTCTTAACTCTTACTCTGGCCTACTGGTTAAGGTCTTAGACTCTTACTCTGGCCTACAGGTTAAGGTCTTAACTCTTACTCTGGCCTACTGGTTAAGGTCTTAACTCTTACTCTAGCCTAATAGCTAAGGTATTAACTCTTATTCTGGCCTAATAGCTAAGGTCTTAGACTTGTACTCTGGCCTAATGGTTAAGGTCTTAGACTCGTACTCTGGCCTAATGGTTAAGGTCTTAACTCTTACTCTGGCCTAATAGCTAAGGTCTTAGACTCGTACTCTGGCCTACTGGTTAAGGTCTTAACTCTTGCTCTGGCCTACTGGGTAAGATCTTAACTCTTACTCTGGCCTAATTGCTAAGGTCTTAGACTCGTACTCTGGCCTACTGGTTAAGGTCTTAACTCTTACTCTGGCCTAATAGGTAAGATCTTAACTCTTACTCTGGCCTAACAGCTAAGGTCTTAGACTCGTACTCTGGCCTACTGGTTAAGGTCTTAACTCTTACTCTGTCCTAATAGCTAAGGTCTTAGACACGTACTATGGCCTACAGGTTAAGGTCTTAACTCTTACTCTGGCCTAATAGCTAAGGTCTTAGACTCGTACTCTGGCCTACTGATTAAGGTCTTAACTCTTACTCTGGCCTAAGAGCTAAGGTCTTAGACTCGTACTCTGGCCTAATGGTTAAGGTCTTAGACTCTTACCCTGGCCTACTGGTTAAGGTCTTAACTCTTACTCTGGCTTACTGGTTAAGGTCTTAACTCTTACTCTGGCCTAATGGTTAAGGTCTTAACTCTTACTCTGGCCTAATAGCTAAGGTCTGAACTCCTACTCTGGCCTACTTGTTAAGGTCTTAACTCTTACTCTGGCCTACAGGTTAAGGTCTTAACTCTTACTCTGGCCTAATGGTTAAGGTCTTAACTCTTACTCTGGCTTAGTAGCTAAGGTCTTAACTCTTACTCTGGCCTAATAGCTAAGGTCTTAGACTCGTACTCTGGCCTACTGGTTAAGGTCTTAACTCTTACTCTGGCCTAATAGCTAAGGTCTTAGACTCGTACTTTGGCCTACTGGTTAAGGTCTTAACTCTTACTCTGGCCTAATAGCTTAGGTCTTAACTCGTATTCTGGCCTAATAGCTAAGGTCTTAACTCGTACTCTGGCCTAATAGCTAAGTTCTTAGACTCGTACTCTGGCCTACTGGTTAATGTCTTAACTCTTACTCTGGCCTAATAGCTAAGGTCTTAACTCTTACTCTGGCCTAATAGCTAAGGTCTTAGACTCGTACTCTGGCCTACTGGTTAAGGTCTTAACTCTTACTCTGGCCTAATAGCTAAGGTCTTAGACTCATACTTTGGCCTACTGGTTAAGGTCTTAACTCTTACTCTGGCCTAATAGCTAAGGTCTTAACTCTTACTCTGGCCTACTGGTTCAGGTCTTAACTCTTACTCTGGCCTAATAGCTAAGGTCTTAACTCTTACTCTGGCCTAATAGCTAAGGTCTTAGACTCGTACTCTGGCCTACTGGGTAAGGTCTTAACTCTTACTCTGGCCTACTGGTTAAGGTCTTAACTCTTACTCTGGCCTAATAGCTAAGGTCTTAGACTCATACTCTGGCCTAATGGTTAAGGTCTTAGACTCTTACTCTGGCCTACTGGTTAAGGTCTTAACTCTTACTCTGGCCTACTGGTTAAGGTCTCAACTCTTGCTCTGGCCTACTGGTTAAGGTCTTAACTCTTACTCTGGCCTAATTGCTAAGGTCTTAGACTCTTACTCTGGCCTACTGGTTAAGGTCTTAACTCTTACTCTGGCCTACTGGTAAAGGTCTTAGACTCTTACTCTGGCCTAATAGCTAAGGTATTAACTCTTACTCTGGCCTAATTGCTAAGGTCTTAGACTCTTACTCTGGCCTACTGGTTAAGGTCTTAACTCTTACTCTGGCCTACTGGTTAAGGGATTAACTCTTACTCTGGCCTAATGGCTAAGGTCTTAACTCTTGCTCTGGCCTACTGGTTAAGGTCTTAGACTCCTACTCTGGCCTAATAGCTAAGGTCTTAACTCTTACTCTAGCCTAATAGCTAAGGTCTTAACTCTTACTTTGGCCTAATAGCTAAGGTCTTAGACTCGTACTCTGGCCTACTGGTTAAGGTCTTAACTCTTACTCTGGCCTACTGGTTAAGGTCTTAACTCTTACTCTGGCTTAATAGCTAAGGTCTTAACTCTTACTCTGGCCTACTAGCTAAGGTCTTAACCCTTACTCTGGCCTAATAGCTAAGGTCTTAGACTTGTACTCTGGCCTAATGGTTAAGGTCTTAGACTCGTACTCTGGCCTAATGGCTAAGGTCTTAACTCTTACTCTGGCCTAATAGCTAAGGTCTTAGACTCGTACTCTGGCCTACTGGTTAAGGTCTTAACTCTTACTCTGGCCTACTGGTTAAGGTCTTAACTCTTACTCTGGCCTAATAGCTAAGGTCTTAGACTCGTACTCTGGCCTACTGGTTAAGGTCTTAACTTTTACTCTGGCCTACTGGTTAAGGTCTTAACTCTTACTCTGGCCTAATAGCTAAGGTCTTAGACTCGTACTCTGGCCTAATAGTTAAGGTCTTAGACTCTTACTCTGGCCTACTGGTTAAGGTCTTAACTCTTACTCTGGCCTAATGGTTAAGGTCTTAACTCTTACTCTAGCCTAATAGCTAAGGTCTTAACTCTTACTTTGGCCTAATAGCTAAGGTCTTAGACTCGTACTCTGGCCTACTGGTTAAGGTCTTAACTCTCACTCTGGCCTACAGGTTAAGGTCTTAACTCTTACTCTGGCCTACTGGTTAAGGTCTTAGACTCTTACTCTGGCCTACAGGTTAAGGTCTTAACTCTTACTCTGGCCTACTGGTTAAGGTCTTAACTCTTACTCTAGCCTAATAGCTAAGGTCTTAACTCTTATTCTGGCCTAATAGCTAAGGTCTTAGACTTGTACTCTGGCCTAATGGTTAAGGTCTTAGACTCGTACTCTGGCCTAATGGTTAAGGTCTTAACTCTTACTCTGGCCTACTGGTTAAGGTCTTAACTCTTACTCTGGCCTAATGGTTAAGGTCTTAACTCTTACTCTGGCTTAATAGCTAAGGTCTTAACTCTTACTCTGGCCTACTAGCTAAGGTCTTAACCCTTACTCTGGCCTAATAGCTAAGGTCTTAGACTCGTACTCTGGCCTACAGGTTAAGGTCTTAACTCTTACTCTGGCCTAATGGTTAAGGTCTTAACTCTTACTCTGGCTTAGTAGCTAAGGTCTTAACTCTTACTCTGGCCTAATAGCTAAGGTCTTAGACTCGTACTCTGGCCTACTGGTAAAGGTCTTAACTCTTACTCTGGCCTAATAGCTAAGGTCTTAGACTCGTACTTTGGCCTACTGGTTAAGGTCTTAACTCTTACTCTGGCCTAATAGCTTAGGTCTTAACTCTTATTCTGGCCTAATAGCTAAGGTCTTAGACTCGTACTCTGGCCTACTGGTTAAGGTCTTAACTCTTACTCTGTCCTAATAGCTAAGGTCTTAGACACGTACTATGGCCTACAGGTTAAGGTCTTAACTCTTACTCTGGCCTAATAGCTAAGGTCTTAGACTCGTACTCTGGCCTACTGATTAAGGTCTTAACTCTTACTCTGGCCTAAGAGCTAAGGTCTTAGACTCGTACTCTGGCCTAATGGTTAAGGTCTTAGACTCTTACCCTGGCCTACTGGTTAAGGTCTTAACTCTTACTCTGGCTTACTGGTTAAGGTCTTAACTCTTACTCTGGCCTAATGGTTAAGGTCTTAACTCTTACTCTGGCCTAATAGCTAAGGTCTGAACTCCTACTCTGGCCTACTTGTTAAGGTCTTAACTCTTACTCTGGCCTACAGGTTAAGGTCTTAACTCTTACTCTGGCCTAATGGTTAAGGTCTTAACTCTTACTCTGGCTCAGTAGCTAAGGTCTTAACTCGTACTCTGGCCTAATAGCTAAGGTCTTAACTCTTACTCTGGCCTAATAGCTAAGGTCTTAGACTCGTACTCTGGCCTACTGGTTAAGGTCTTAACTCTTACTCTGGCCTAATAGCTAAGGTCTTAGACTCGTACTTTGGCCTACTGGTTAAGGTCTTAACTCTTACTCTGGCCTAATAGCTTAGGTCTTAACTCTTATTCTGGCCTAATAGCTAAGGTCTTAACTCGTACTCTGGCCTAATAGCTAAGTTCTTAGACTCGTACTCTGGCCTACTGGTTAAGGTCTTAACTCTTACTCTGGCCTAATAGCTAAGGTCTTAACTCTTACTCTGGCCTAATAGCTAAGGTCTTAGACTCGTACTCTGGCCTACTGGTTAAGGTCTTAACTCTTACTCTGGCCTAATAGCTAAGGTCTTAGACTCATACTTTGGCCTACTGGTTAAGGTCTTAACTCTTACTCTGGCCTAATAGCTAAGGTTTTAACTCTTACTCTGGCCTACTGGTTAAGGTCTTAACTCTTACTCTGGCCTAATAGCTAAGGTCTTAACTCTTACTCTGGCCTAATAGCTAAGGTCTTAGACTCATACTCTGGCCTACTGGTTAAGGTCTTAACTCTTACTCTGGCCTACTGGTTAAGGTCTTAACTCTTACTCTGGCCTAATAGCTAAGGTCTTAGACTCATACTGTGGCCTAATGGTTAAGGTCTTAGACTCTTACTCTGGCCTACTGGTTAAGGTCTTAACTCTTACTCTGGCCTACTGGTTAAGGTCTTAACTCTTACTCTGGCCTACTGGTTAAGGCCTCAACTCTTGCTCTGGCCTACTGGTTAAGGTCTTAACTCTTACTCTGGCCTAATTGCTAAGGTCTTAGACTCTTACTCTGGCCTACTGGTTAAGGTCTTAACTCTTACTCTGGCCTACTGGTAAAGGTCTTAGACTCTTACTCTGGCCTAATAGCTAAGGTATTAACTCTTACTCTGGCCTAATTGCTAAGGTCTTAGACTCTTACTCTGGCCTACTGGTTAAGGTCTTAACTCTTACTCTGGCCTACTGGTTAAGGGATTAACTCTTACTCTGGCCTAATGGCTAAGGTCTTAACTCTTGCTCTGGCCTACTGGTTAAGGTCTTAGACTCCTACTCTGGCCTAATAGCTAAGGTCTTAACTCTTACTCTAGCCTAATAGCTAAGGTCTTAACTCTTACTTTGGCCTAATAGCTAAGGTCTTAGACTCGTACTCTGGCCTACTGGTTAAGGTCTTAACTCTTACTCTGGCCTACTGGTTAAGGTCTTAACTCTTACTCTGGCCTAATAGCTAAGGTCTTAGACTCGTACTCTGGCCTAATAGTTAAGGTCTTAGACTCTTACTCTGGCCTACTGGTTAAGGTCTTAACTCTTACTCTGGCCTACTGGTTAAGGTCTTAACTCTTACTCTGGCCTAATGGTTAAGGTCTTAACTCTTACTCTAGCCTAATAGCTAAGGTCTTAACTCTTACTTTGGCCTAATAGCTAAGGTCTTAGACTCGTACTCTGGCCTACTGGTTAAGGTCTTAACTCTTACTCTGGCCTACAGGTTAAGGTCTTAACTCTTACTCTGGCCTACTGGTTAAGGTCTTAGACTCTTACTCTGGCCTACAGGTTAAGGTCTTAACTCTTACTCTGGCCTACTGGTTAAGGTCTTAACTCTTACTCTAGCCTAATAGCTAAGGTATTAACTCTTATTCTGGCCTAATAGCTAAGGTCTTAGATTTGTACTCTGGCCTAATGGTTAAGGTCTTAGACTCGTACTCTGGCCTAATGGTTAAGGTCTTAACTCTTACTCTGGCCTAATAGCTAAGGTCTTAGACTCGTACTCTGGCCTACTGGTTAAGGTCTTAACTCTTACTCTGGCCTACTGGTTAAGGTCTTAACTCTTACTCTGGCCTAATAGCTAAGGTCTTAGACTCATACTCTGGCCTAATGGTTAAGGTCTTAGACTCTTACTCTGGCCTACTGGTTAAGGTCTTAACTCTTACTCTGGCCTACTGGTTAAGGTCTCAACTCTTGCTCTGGCCTACTGGTTAAGGTCTTAACTCTTACTCTGGCCTAATTGCTAAGGTCTTAGACTCTTACTCTGGCCTACTGGTTAAGGTCTTAACTCTTACTCTGGCCTACTGGTAAAGGTCTTAGACTCTTACTCTGGCCTAATAGCTAAGGTATTAACTCTTACTCTGGCCTAATTGCTAAGGTCTTAGACTCTTACTCTGGCCTACTGGTTAAGGTCTTAACTCTTACTCTGGCCTACTGGTTAAGGGATTAACTCTTACTCTGGCCTAATGGCTAAGGTCTTAACTCTTGCTCTGGCCTACTGGTTAAGGTCTTAGACTCCTACTCTGGCCTAATAGCTAAGGTCTTAACTCTTACTCTAGCCTAATAGCTAAGGTCTTAACTCTTACTTTGGCCTAATAGCTAAGGTCTTAGACTCGTACTCTGGCCTACTGGTTAAGGTCTTAACTCTTACTCTGGCCTACTGGTTAAGGTCTTAACTCTTACTCTGGCCTAATAGCTAAGGTCTTAGACTCGTACTCTGGCCTAATAGTTAAGGTCTTAGACTCTTACTCTGGCCTACTGGTTAAGGTCTTAACTCTTACTCTGGCCTAATGGTTAAGGTCTTAACTCTTACTCTAGCCTAATAGCTAAGGTCTTAACTCTTACTTTGGCCTAATAGCTAAGGTCTTAGACTCGTACTCTGGCCTACTGGTTAAGGTCTTAACTCTTACTCTGGCCTACAGGTTAAGGTCTTAACTCTTACTCTGGCCTACTGGTTAAGGTCTTAGACTCTTACTCTGGCCTACAGGTTAAGGTCTTAACTCTTACTCTGGCCTACTGGTTAAGGTCTTAACTCTTACTCTAGCCTAATAGCTAAGGTCTTAACTCTTATTCTGGCCTAATAGCTAAGGTCTTAGACTTGTACTCTGGCCTAATGGTTAAGGTCTTAGACTCGTACTCTGGCCTAATGGTTAAGGTCTTAACTCTTACTCTGGCCTACTGGTTAAGGTCTTAACTCTTACTCTGGCCTAATGGTTAAGGTCTTAACTCTTACTCTGGCTTAATAGCTAAGGTCTTATCTCTTACTCTGGCCTACTAGCTAAGGTCTTAACCCTTACTCTGGCCTAATAGCTAAGGTCTTAGACTCGTACTCTGGCCTAATGGTTAAGGTCTTAGACTCGTACTCTGGCCTAATGGTTAAGGTCTTAACTCTTACTCTGGCCTAATAGCTAAGGTCTGAACTCTTACTCTGGCCTACTTGTTAAGGTCTTAACTCTTACTCTGGCCTACAGGTTAAGGTCTTAACTCTTACTCTGGCCTAATGGTTAAGGTCTTAACTCTTACTCTGGCTTAGTAGCTAAGGTCTTAACTCTTACTCTGGCCTAATAGCTAAGGTCTTAGACTCGTACTCTGGCCTACTGGTAAAGGTCTTAACTCTTACTCTGGCCTAATAGCTAAGGTCTTAGACTCGTACTTTGGCCTACTGGTTAAGGTCTTAACTCTTATTCTGGCCTAATAGCTAAGGTCTTAGACTCGTACTCTGGCCTAATGGTTAAGGTCTTAGACTCGTACTCTGGCCTAATGGTTAAGGTCTTAACTCTTACTCTGGCCTAATAGCTAAGGTCTGAACTCTTACTCTGGCCTACTTGTTAAGGTCTTAACTCTTACTCTGGCCTACAGGTTAAGGTCTTAACTCTTACTCTGGCCTAATGGTTAAGGTCTTAACTCTTACTCTGGCTTAGTAGCTAAGGTCTTAACTCTTACTCTGGCCTAATAGCTAAGGTCTTAGACTCGTACTCTGGCCTACTGGTAAAGGTCTTAACTCTTACTCTGGCCTAATAGCTAAGGTCTTAGACTCGTACTCTGGCCTACTGGTTAAGGTCTTAACTCTTACTCTGTCCTAATAGCTAAGGTCTTAGACACGTACTATGGCCTACAGGTTAAGGTCTTAACTCTTACTCTGGCCTAATAGCTAAGGTCTTAGACTCGTACTCTGGCCTACTGATTAAGGTCTTAACTCTTACTCTGGCCTAAGAGCTAAGGTCTTAGACTCGTACTCTGGCCTAATGGTTAAGGTCTTAGACTCTTACCCTGGCCTACTGGTTAAGGTCTTAACTCTTACTCTGGCTTACTGGTTAAGGTCTTAACTCTTACTCTGGCCTAATGGTCAAGGTCTTAACTCTTACTCTGGCCTAATAGCTAAGGTCTGAACTCCTACTCTGGCCTACTTGTTAAGGTCTTAACTCTTACTCTGGCCTACAGGTTAAGGTCTTAACTCTTACTCTGGCCTAATGGTTAAGGTCTTAACTCTTACTCTGGCTCAGTAGCTAAGGTCTTAACTCGTACTCTGGCCTAATAGCTAAGGTCTTAACTCTTACTCTGGCCTAATAGCTAAGGTCTTAGACTCGTACTCTGGCCTACTGGTTAAGGTCTTAACTCTTACTCTGGCCTAATAGCTAAGGTCATAGACTCGTACTTTGGCCTACTGGTTAAGGTCTTAACTCTTACTCTGGCATAATAGCTTAGGTCTTAACTCTTATTCTGGCCTAATAGCTAAGGTCTTAACTCGTACTCTGGCCTAATAGCTAAGTTCTTAGACTCGTACTCTGGCCTACTGGTTAAGGTTTTAACTCTTACTCTGGCCTAATAGCTAAGGTCTTAACTCTTACTCTGGCCTAATAGCTAAGGTCTTAGACTCGTACTCTGGCCTACTGGTTAAGGTCTTAACTCTTACTCTGGCCTAATAGCTAAGGTCTTAGACTCATACTTTGGCCTACTGGTTAAGGTCTTAACTCTTACTCTGGCCTAATAGCTAAGGTTTTAACTCTTACTCTGGCCTACTGGTTAAGGTCTTAACTCTTACTCTGGCCTAATAGCTAAGGTCTTAACTCTTACTCTGGCCTAATAGCTAAGGTCTTAGACTCATACTCTTGCCTACTGGTTAAGGTCTTAACTCTTACTCTGGCCTACTGGTTAAGGTCTTAACTCTTACTCTGGCCTAATAGCTAAGGTCTTAGACTCATACTCTGGCCTAATGGTTAAGGTCTTAGACTCTTACTCTGGCCTACTGGTTAAGGTCTTAACTCTTACTCTGGCCTACTGGTTAAGGTCTTAACTCTTACTCTGGCCTACTGGTTAAGGCCTCAACTCTTGCTCTGGCCTACTGGTTAAGGTCTTAACTCTTACTCTGGCCTAATTGCTAAGGTCTTAGACTCTTACTCTGGCCTACTGGTTAAGGTCTTAACTCTTACTCTGGCCTACTGGTAAAGGTCTTAGACTCTTACTCTGGCCTAATAGCTAAGGTATTAACTCTTACTCTGGCCTAATTGCTAAGGTCTTAGACTCTTACTCTGGCCTACTGGTTAAGGTCTTAACTCTTACTCTGGCCTAATAGCTAAGGTCTTAGACTCGTACTCTGGCCTAATAGTTAAGGTCTTAGACTCTTACTCTGGCCTACTGGTTAAGGTCTTAACTCTTACTCTGGCCTACTGGTTAAGGTCTTAACTCTTACTCTGGCCTAATGGTTAAGGTCTTAACTCTTACTCTAGCCTAATAGCTAAGGTCTTAACTCTTACTTTGGCCTAATAGCTAAGGTCTTAGACTCGTACTCTGGCCTACTGGTTAAGGTCTTAACTCTTACTCTGGCCTACAGGTTAAGGTCTTAACTCTTACTCTGGCCTACTGGTTAAGGTCTTAGACTCTTACTCTGGCCTACAGGTTAAGGTCTTAACTCTTACTCTGGCCTACTGGTTAAGGTCTTAACTCTTACTCTAGCCTAATAGCTAAGGTATTAACTCTTATTCTGGCCTAATAGCTAAGGGCTTAGACTTGTACTCTGGCCTAATGGTTAAGGTCTTAGACTCGTACTCTGGCCTAATGGTTAAGGTCTTAACTCTTACTCTGGCCTAATAGCTAAGGTCTTAGACTCGTACTCTGGCCTACTGGTTAAGGTCTTAACTCTTGCTCTGGCCTACTGGGTAAGATCTTAACTCTTACTCTGGCCTAATTGCTAAGGTCTTAGACTCGTACTCTGGCCTACTGGTTAAGGTCTTAACTCTTACTCTGGCCTAATAGGTAAGATCTTAACTCTTACTCTGGCCTAACAGCTAAGGTCTTAGACTCGTACTCTGGCCTACTGGTTAAGGTCTTAACTCTTACTCTGTCCTAATAGCTAAGGTCTTAGACACGTACTATGGCCTACAGGTTAAGGTCTTAACTCTTACTCTGGCCTAATAGCTAAGGTCTTAGACTCGTACTCTGGCCTACTGATTAAGGTCTTAACTCTTACTCTGGCCTAAGAGCTAAGGTCTTAGACTCGTACTCTGGCCTAATGGTTAAGGTCTTAGACTCTTACCCTGGCCTACTGGTTAAGGTCTTAACTCTTACTCTGGCTTACTGGTTAAGGTCTTAACTCTTACTCTGGCCTAATGGTTAAGGTCTTAACTCTTACTCTGGCCTAATAGCTAAGGTCTGAACTCCTACTCTGGCCTACTTGTTAAGGTCTTAACTCTTACTCTGGCCTACAGGTTAAGGTCTTAACTCTTACTCTGGCCTAATGGTTAAGGTCTTAACTCTTACTCTGGCTCAGTAGCTAAGGTCTTAACTCGTACTCTGGCCTAATAGCTAAGGTCTTAACTCTTACTCTGGCCTAATAGCTAAGGTCTTAGACTCGTACTCTGGCCTACTGGTTAAGGTCTTAACTCTTACTCTGGCCTAATAGCTAAGGTCTTAGACTCGTACTTTGGCCTACTGGTTAAGGTCTTAACTCTTACTCTGGCCTAATAGCTTAGGTCTTAACTCGTATTCTGGCCTAATAGCTAAGGTCTTAACTCGTACTCTGGCCTAATAGCTAAGTTCTTAGACTCGTACTCTGGCCTACTGGTTAATGTCTTAACTCTTACTCTGGCCTAATAGCTAAGGTCTTAACTCTTACTCTGGCCTAATAGCTAAGGTCTTAGACTCGTACTCTGGCCTACTGGTTAAGGTCTTAACTCTTACTCTGGCCTAATAGCTAAGGTCTTAGACTCATACTTTGGCCTACTGGTTAAGGTCTTAACTCTTACTCTGGCCTAATAGCTAAGGTCTTAACTCTTACTCTGGCCTACTGGTTCAGGTCTTAACTCTTACTCTGGCCTAATAGCTAAGGTCTTAACTCTTACTCTGGCCTAATAGCTAAGGTCTTAGACTCGTACTCTGGCCTACTGGTTAAGGTCTTAACTCTTACTCTGGCCTACTGGTTAAGGTCTTAACTCTTACTCTGGCCTAATAGCTAAGGTCTTAGACTCATACTCTGGCCTAATGGTTAAGGTCTTAGACTCTTACTCTGGCCTACTGGTTAAGGTCTTAACTCTTACTCTGGCCTACTGGTTAAGGTCTCAACTCTTACTCTGGCCTAATAGCTAAGGTCTTAGACTCGTACTCTGGCCTACTGGTAAAGGTCTTAACTCTTACTCTGGCCTAATAGCTAAGGTCTTAGACTCGTACTTTGGCCTACTGGTTAAGGTCTTAACTCTTACTCTGGCCTAATAGCTTAGGTCTTAACTCTTATTCTGGCCTAATAGCTAAGGTCTTAGACTCGTACTCTGGCCTACTGGTTAAGGTCTTAACTCTTACTCTGTCCTAATAGCTAAGGTCTTAGACACGTACTATGGCCTACAGGTTAAGGTCTTAACTCTTACTCTGGCCTAATAGCTAAGGTCTTAGACTCGTACTCTGGCCTACTGATTAAGGTCTTAACTCTTACTCTGGCCTAAGAGCTAAGGTCTTAGACTCGTACTCTGGCCTAATGGTTAAGGTCTCAGACTCTTACCCTGGCCTACTGGTTAAGGTCTTAACTCTTACTCTGGCTTACTGGTTAAGGTCTTAACTCTTACTCTGGCCTAATGGTTAAGGTCTTAACTCTTACTCTGGCCTAATAGCTAAGGTCTGAACTCCTACTCTGGCCTACTTGTTAAGGTCTTAACTCTTACTCTGGCCTACAGGTTAAGGTCTTAACTCTTACTCTGGCCTAATGGTTAAGGTCTTAACTCTTACTCTGGCTCAGTAGCTAAGGTCTTAACTCGTACTCTGGCCTAATAGCTAAGGTCTTAACTCTTACTCTGGCCTAATAGCTAAGGTCTTAGACTCGTACTCTGGCCTACTGGTTAAGGTCTTAACTCTTACTCTGGCCTAATAGCTAAGGTCTTAGACTCGTACTTTGGCCTACTGGTTAAGGTCTTAACTCTTACTCTGGCATAATAGCTTAGGTCTTAACTCTTATTCTGGCCTAATAGCTAAGGTCTTAACTCGTACTCTGGCCTAATAGCTAAGTTCTTAGACTCGTACTCTGGCCTACTGGTTAAGGTCTTAACTCTTACTCTGGCCTAATAGCTAAGGTCTTAACTCTTACTCTGGCCTAATAGCTAAGGTCTTAGACTCGTACTCTGGCCTACTGGTTAAGGTCTTAACTCTTACTCTGGCCTAATAGCTAAGGTCTTAGACTCATACTTTGGCCTACTGGTTAAGGTCTTAACTCTTACTCTGGCCTAATAGCTAAGGTTTTAACTCTTACTCTGGCCTACTGGTTAAGGTCTTAACTCTTACTCTGGCCTAATAGCTAAGGTCTTAACTCTTACTCTGGCCTAATAGCTAAGGTCTTAGACTCATACTCTTGCCTACTGGTTAAGGTCTTAACTCTTACTCTGGCCTACTGGTTAAGGTCTTAACTCTTACTCTGGCCTAATAGCTAAGGTCTTAGACTCATACTCTGGCCTAATGGTTAAGGTCTTAGACTCTTACTCTGGCCTACTGGTTAAGGTCTTAACTCTTACTCTGGCCTACTGGTTAAGGTCTTAACTCTTACTCTGGCCTACTGGTTAAGGCCTCAACTCTTGCTCTGGCCTACTGGTTAAGGTCTTAACTCTTACTCTGGCCTAATTGCTAAGGTCTTAGACTCTTACTCTGGCCTACTGGTTAAGGTCTTAACTCTTACTCTGGCCTACTGGTAAAGGTCTTAGACTCTTACTCTGGCCTAATAGCTAAGGTATTAACTCTTACTCTGGCCTAATTGCTAAGGTCTTAGACTCTTACTCTGGCCTACTGGTTAAGGTCTTAACTCTTACTCTGGCCTAATAGCTAAGGTCTTAGACTCGTACTCTGGCCTAATAGTTAAGGTCTTAGACTCTTACTCTGGCCTACTGGTTAAGGTCTTAACTCTTACTCTGGCCTACTGGTTAAGGTCTTAACTCTTACTCTGGCCTAATGGTTAAGGTCTTAACTCTTACTCTAGCCTAATAGCTAAGGTCTTAACTCTTACTTTGGCCTAATAGCTAAGGTCTTAGACTCGTACTCTGGCCTACTGGTTAAGGTCTTAACTCTTACTCTGGCCTACAGGTTAAGGTCTTAACTCTTACTCTGGCCTACTGGTTAAGGTCTTAGACTCTTACTCTGGCCTACAGGTTAAGGTCTTAACTCTTACTCTGGCCTACTGGTTAAGGTCTTAACTCTTACTCTAGCCTAATAGCTAAGGTATTAACTCTTATTCTGGCCTAATAGCTAAGGTCTTAGACTTGTACTCTGGCCTAATGGTTAAGGTCTTAGACTCGTACTCTGGCCTAATGGTTAAGGTCTTAACTCTTACTCTGGCCTAATAGCTAAGGTCTTAGACTCGTACTCTGGCCTACTGGTTAAGGTCTTAACTCTTGCTCTGGCCTACTGGGTAAGATCTTAACTCTTACTCTGGCCTAATTGCTAAGGTCTTAGACTCGTACTCTGGCCTACTGGTTAAGGTCTTAACTCTTACTCTGGCCTAATAGGTAAGATCTTAACTCTTACTCTGGCCTAACAGCTAAGGTCTTAGACTCGTACTCTGGCCTACTGGTTAAGGTCTTAACTCTTACTCTGTCCTAATAGCTAAGGTCTTAGACACGTACTATGGCCTACAGGTTAAGGTCTTAACTCTTACTCTGGCCTAATAGCTAAGGTCTTAGACTCGTACTCTGGCCTACTGATTAAGGTCTTAACTCTTACTCTGGCCTAAGAGCTAAGGTCTTAGACTCGTACTCTGGCCTAATGGTTAAGGTCTTAGACTCTTACCCTGGCCTACTGGTTAAGGTCTTAACTCTTACTCTGGCTTACTGGTTAAGGTCTTAACTCTTACTCTGGCCTAATGGTTAAGGTCTTAACTCTTACTCTGGCCTAATAGCTAAGGTCTGAACTCCTACTCTGGCCTACTTGTTAAGGTCTTAACTCTTACTCTGGCCTACAGGTTAAGGTCTTAACTCTTACTCTGGCCTAATGGTTAAGGTCTTAACTCTTACTCTGGCTCAGTAGCTAAGGTCTTAACTCGTACTCTGGCCTAATAGCTAAGGTCTTAACTCTTACTCTGGCCTAATAGCTAAGGTCTTAGACTCGTACTCTGGCCTACTGGTTAAGGTCTTAACTCTTACTCTGGCCTAATAGCTAAGGTCTTAGACTCGTACTTTGGCCTACTGGTTAAGGTCTTAACTCTTACTCTGGCCTAATAGCTTAGGTCTTAACTCGTATTCTGGCCTAATAGCTAAGGTCTTAACTCGTACTCTGGCCTAATAGCTAAGTTCTTAGACTCGTACTCTGGCCTACTGGTTAATGTCTTAACTCTTACTCTGGCCTAATAGCTAAGGTCTTAACTCTTACTCTGGCCTAATAGCTAAGGTCTTAGACTCGTACTCTGGCCTACTGGTTAAGGTCTTAACTCTTACTCTGGCCTAATAGCTAAGGTCTTAGACTCATACTTTGGCCTACTGGTTAAGGTCTTAACTCTTACTCTGGCCTAATAGCTAAGGTCTTAACTCTTACTCTGGCCTACTGGTTCAGGTCTTAACTCTTACTCTGGCCTAATAGCTAAGGTCTTAACTCTTACTCTGGCCTAATAGCTAAGGTCTTAGACTCGTACTCTGGCCTACTGGTTAAGGTCTTAACTCTTACTCTGGCCTACTGGTTAAGGTCTTAACTCTTACTCTGGCCTAATAGCTAAGGTCTTAGACTCATACTCTGGCCTAATGGTTAAGGTCTTAGACTCTTACTCTGGCCTACTGGTTAAGGTCTTAACTCTTACTCTGGCCTACTGGTTAAGGCTTTAACTCTTACTCTGGCCTAATGGCTAAGGTCTTAACTCTTACTCTGGCCTACTGGTAAAGGTCTTAGACTCTTACTCTGGCCTACAGGTTAAGGTCTTAACTCTTACTCTGGCCTACTGGTTAAGGTCTTAGACTCTTACTCTGGCCTACAGGTTAAGGTCTTAACTCTTACTCTGGCCTACTGGTTAAGGTCTGAACTCTTACTCTAGCCTAATAGCTAAGGTCTTAACTCTTACTCTGGCCTAATAGCTAAGATCTTAACTCGTACTCTGGCCTAATTGCTAAGGTCTTAGACTCTTACTCTGGCCTACTGGTTAAGGTCTTAACTCTTACTCTGGCCTAATAGCTAAGGTCTTAGACTCGTACTTTGGCCTACTGGTTAAGGTCTTAACTCTTACTCTGGCCTAATAGCTTAGGTCTTAACTCTTATTCTGGCCTAATAGCTAAGGTCTTAACTCGTACTCTGGCCTAATAGCTAAGTTCTTAGACTCGTACTCTGGCCTACTGGTTAAGGTCTTAACTCTTACTCTGGCCTAATAGCTAAGGTCTTAACTCTTACTCTGGCCTAATAGCTAAGGTCTTAGACGCGTACTCTGGCCTACTGGTTAAGGTCTTAACTCTTACTCTGGCCTAATAGCTAAGGTCTTAGACTCATACTTTGGCCTACTGGTTAAGGTCTTAACTCTTACTCTGGCCTAATAGCTAAGGTCTTAACTCTTACTCTGGCCTAATAGCTAAGGTCTTAGACTCATACTCTGGCCTACTGGTTAAGGTCTTAACTCTTACTCTGGCCTACTGGTTAAGGTCTTAACTCTTACTCTGGCCTAATAGCTAAGGTCTTAGACTCATACTCTGGCCTAATGGTTAAGGTCTTAGACTCTTACTCTGGCCTACTGGTTAAGGTCTTAACTCTTACTCTGGCCTACTGGTTAAGGTCTTAACTCTTACTCTGGCCTACTGGTTAAGGCCTCAACTCTTGCTCTGGCCTACTGGTTAAGGTCTTAACTCTTACTCTGGCCTAATTGCTAAGGTCTTAGACTCTTACTCTGGCCTACTGGTTAAGGTCTTAACTCTTACTCTGGCCTACTGGTAAAGGTCTTAGACTCTTACTCTGGCCTAATAGCTAAGGTATTAACTCTTACTCTGGCCTAATTGCTAAGGTCTTAGACTCTTACTCTGGCCTACTGGTTAAGGTCTTAACTCTTACTCTGGCCTACTGGTTAAGGGATTAACTCTTACTCTGGCCTAATGGCTAAGGTCTTAACTCTTGCTCTGGCCTACTGGTTAAGGTCTTAGACTCCTACTCTGGCCTAATAGCTAAGGTCTTAACTCTTACTCTAGCCTAATAGCTAAGGTCTTAACTCTTACTTTGGCCTAATAGCTAAGGTCTTAGACTCGTACTCTGGCCTACTGGTTAAGGTCTTAACTCTTACTCTGGCCTACTGGTTAAGGTCTTAACTCTTACTCTGGCCTAATAGCTAAGGTCTTAGACTCGTACTCTGGCCTAATAGTTAAGGTCTTAGACTCTTACTCTGGCCTACTGGTTAAGGTCTTAACTCTTACTCTGGCCTACTGGTTAAGGTCTTAACTCTTACTCTAGCCTAATAGCTAAGGTCTTAACTCTTACTTTGGCCTAATAGCTAAGGTCTTAGACTCGTACTCTGGCCTACTGGTTAAGGTCTTAACTCTTACTCTGGCCTACAGGTTAAGGTCTTAACTCTTACTCTGGCCTACTGGTTAAGGTCTTAGACTCTTACTCTGGCCTACAGGTTAAGGTCTTAACTCTTACTCTGGCCTACTGGTTAAGGTCTTAACTCTTACTCTAGCCTAATAGCTAAGGTATTAACTCTTATTCTGGCCTAATAGCTAAGGTCTTAGACTTGTACTCTGGCCTAATGGTTAAGGTCTTAGACTCGTACTCTGGCCTAATGGTTAAGGTCTTAACTCTTACTCTGGCCTAATAGCTAAGGTCTTAGACTCGTACTCTGGCCTACTGGTTAAGGTCTTAACTCTTGCTCTGGCCTACTGGGTAAGATCTTAACTCTTACTCTGGCCTAATTGCTAAGGTCTTAGACTCGTACTCTGGCCTACTGGTTAAGGTCTTAACTCTTACTCTGGCCTAATAGGTAAGATCTTAACTCTTACTCTGGCCTAACAGCTAAGGTCTTAGACTCGTACTCTGGCCTACTGGTTAAGGTCTTAACTCTTACTCTGTCCTAATAGCTAAGGTCTTAGACACGTACTATGGCCTACAGGTTAAGGTCTTAACTCTTACTCTGGCCTAATAGCTAAGGTCTTAGACTCGTACTCTGGCCTACTGATTAAGGTCTTAACTCTTACTCTGGCCTAAGAGCTAAGGTCTTAGACCCGTACTCTGGCCTAATGGTTAAGGTCTTAGACTCTTACTCTGGCCTACTGGTTAAGGTCTTAACTCTTACTCTGGCCTACTGGTTAAGGGATTAACTCTTACTCTGGCCTAATGGTTAAGGTCTTAACTCTTACTCTGGCTCAGTAGCTAAGGTCTTAACTCGTACTCTGGCCTAATAGCTAAGGTCTTAACTCTTACTCTGGCCTAATAGCTAAGGTCTTAGACTCGTACTCTGGCCTACTGGTTAAGAACTTAACTCTTACTCTGGCCTAATAGCTAAGGTCTTAGACTCGTACTTTGGCCTACTGGTTAAGGTCTTAACTCTTACTCTGGCCTAATAGCTTAGGTCTTAACTCTTATTCTGGCCTAATAGCTAAGGTCTTAACTCGTACTCTGGCCTAATAGCTAAGTTCTTAGACTCGTACTCTGGCCTACTGGTTAAGGTCTTAACTCTTACTCTGGCCTAATAGCTAAGGTCTTAACTCTTACTCTGGCCTAATAGCTAAGGTCTTAGACGCGTACTCTGGCCTACTGGTTAAGGTCTTAACTCTTACTCTGGCCTAATAGCTAAGGTCTTAGACTCATACTTTGGCCTACTGGTTAAGGTCTTAACTCTTACTCTGGCCTAATAGCTAAGGTCTTAACTCTTACTCTGGCCTAATAGCTAAGGTCTTAGACTCATACTCTGGCCTACTGGTTAAGGTCTTAACTCTTACTCTGGCCTACTGGTTAAGGTCTTAACTCTTACTCTGGCCTAATAGCTAAGGTCTTAGACTCATACTCTGGCCTAATGGTTAAGGTCTTAGACTCTTACTCTGGCCTACTGGTTAAGGTCTTAACTCTTACTCTGGCCTACTGGTTAAGGTCTTAACTCTTACTCTGGCCTACTGGTTAAGGCCTCAACTCTTGCTCTGGCCTACTGGTTAAGGTCTTAACTCTTACTCTGGCCTAATTGCTAAGGTCTTAGACTCTTACTCTGGCCTACTGGTTAAGGTCTTAACTCTTACTCTGGCCTACTGGTAAAGGTCTTAGACTCTTACTCTGGCCTAATAGCTAAGGTATTAACTCTTACTCTGGCCTAATTGCTAAGGTCTTAGACTCTTACTCTGGCCTACTGGTTAAGGTCTTAACTCTTACTCTGGCCTACTGGTTAAGGGATTAACTCTTACTCTGGCCTAATGGCTAAGGTCTTAACTCTTGCTCTGGCCTACTGGTTAAGGTCTTAGACTCCTACTCTGGCCTAATAGCTAAGGTCTTAACTAGGGGTGGGCGGAATTTGCGGAATTGCGTTACGCAAATCTCCGCGAAACGGTAAAAAATCTCCGCGAACACGCAGAAATTCCGCGAACACGCGGAATTGCTTGTTCGCGATACTTTTTTCCTGTTCGCGATTGCTGTTTGCGTGCTCGGGGTGAAATATCTCGCGAACACGCATATTGAGACCGCGAACAAGCAAAAAATTTCGCGAAGTCGCGGAACGCAGATTTTTGGGCAATTTCGCGTTCTCCGCAGAACGCGAAATTACCCAAATTCCGCAAATTCCGCGAGCGGAACGGAATTTACCGCCCAGGCCTAGTCTTAACTCTTACTCTAGCCTAATAGCTAAGGTCTTAACTCTTACTTTGGCCTAATAGCTAAGGTCTTAGACTCGTACTCTGGCCTACTGGTTAAGGTCTTAACTCTTACTCTGGCCTACTGGTTAAGGTCTTAACTCTTACTCTGGCCTAATAGCTAAGGTCTTAGACTCGTACTCTGGCCTAATAGTTAAGGTCTTAGACTCTTACTCTGGCCTACTGGTTAAGGTCTTAACTCTTACTCTGGCCTACTGGTTAAGGTCTTAACTCTTACTCTAGCCTAATAGCTAAGGTCTTAACTCTTACTTTGGCCTAATAGCTAAGGTCTTAGACTCGTACTCTGGCCTACTGGTTAAGGTCTTAACTCTTACTCTGGCCTACAGGTTAAGGTCTTAACTCTTACTCTGGCCTACTGGTTAAGGTCTTAGACTCTTACTCTGGCCTACAGGTTAAGGTCTTAACTCCTACTCTGGCCTACTGGTTAAGGTCTTAACTCTTACTCTAGCCTAATAGCTAAGGTATTAACTCTTATTCTGGCCTAATAGCTAAGGTCTTAGACTTGTACTCTGGCCTAATGGTTAAGGTCTTAGACTTGTACTCTGGCCTAATGGTTAAGGTCTTAACTCTTACTCTGGCCTAATAGCTAAGGTCTTAGACTCGTACTCTGGCCTACTGGTTAAGGTCTTAACTCTTGCTCTGGCCTACTGGGTAAGATCTTAACTCTTACTCTGGCCTAATTGCTAAGGTCTTAGACTCGTACTCTGGCCTACTGGTTAAGGTCTTAACTCTTACTCTGGCCTAATAGGTAAGATCTTAACTCTTACTCTGGCCTAACAGCTAAGGTCTTAGACTCGTACTCTGGCCTACTGGTTAAGGTCTTAACTCTTACTCTGTCCTAATAGCTAAGGTCTTAGACACGTACTATGGCCTACAGGTTAAGGTCTTAACTCTTACTCTGGCCTAATAGCTAAGGTCTTAGACTCATACTCTGGCCTACTGATTAAGGTCTTAACTCTTACTCTGGCCTAAGAGCTAAGGTCTTAGACCCGTACTCTGGCCTAATGGTTAAGGTCTTAGACTCTTACCCTGGCCTACTGGTTAAGGTCTTAACTCTTACTCTGGCTTACTGGTTAAGGTCTTAACTCTTACTCTGGCCTAATGGTTAAGGTCTTAACTCTTACTCTGGCCTAATAGCTAAGGTCTGAACTCCTACTCTGGCCTACTTGTTAAGGTCTTAACTCTTACTCTGGCCTACAGGTTAAGGTCTTAACTCTTACTCTGGCCTAATGGTTAAGGTCTTAACTCTTACTCTGGCTCAGTAGCTAAGGTCTTAACTCGTACTCTGGCCTAATAGCTAAGGTCTTAACTCTTACTCTGGCCTAATAGCTAAGGTCTTAGACTCGTACTCTGGCCTACTGGTTAAGGTCTTAACTCTTACTCTGGCCTAATAGCTAAGGTCTTAGACTCGTACTTTGGCCTACTGGTTAAGGTCTTAACTCTTACTCTGGCCTAATAGCTTAGGTCTTAACTCGTATTCTGGCCTAATAGCTAAGGTCTTAACTCGTACTCTGGCCTAATAGCTAAGTTCTTAGACTCGTACTCTGGCCTACTGGTTAATGTCTTAACTCTTACTCTGGCCTAATAGCTAAGGTCTTAACTCTTACTCTGGCCTAATAGCTAAGGTCTTAGACTCGTACTCTGGCCTACTGGTTAAGGTCTTAACTCTTACTCTGGCCTAATAGCTAAGGTCTTAGACTCATACTTTGGCCTACTGGTTAAGGTCTTAACTCTTACTCTGGCCTAATAGCTAAGGTCTTAACTCTTACTCTGGCCTACTGGTTCAGGTCTTAACTCTTACTCTGGCCTAATATCTAAGGTCTTAACTCTTACTCTGGCCTAATAGCTAAGGTCTTAGACTCGTACTCTGGCCTACTGGTTAAGGTCTTAACTCTTACTCTGGCCTACTGGTTAAGGTCTTAACTCTTACTCTGGCCTAATAGCTAAGGTCTTAGACTCATACTCTGGCCTAATGGTTAAGGTCTTAGACTCTTACTCTGGCCTACTGGTTAAGGTCTTAACTCTTACTCTGGCCTACTGGTTAAGGTCTCAACTCTTGCTCTGGCCTACTGGTTAAGGTCTTAACTCTTACTCTGGCCTAATTGCTAAGGTCTTAGACTCTTACTCTGGCCTACTGGTTAAGGTCTTAACTCTTACTCTGGCCTACTGGTAAAGGTCTTAGACTCTTACTCTGGCCTAATAGCTAAGGTATTAACTCTTACTCTGGCCTAATTGCTAAGGTCTTAGACTCTTACTCTGGCCTACTGGTTAAGGTCTTAACTCTTACTCTGGCCTACTGGTTAAGGGATTAACTCTTACTCTGGCCTAATGGCTAAGGTCTTAACTCTTGCTCTGGCCTACTGGTTAAGGTCTTAGACTCCTACTCTGGCCTAATAGCTAAGGTCTTAACTCTTACTCTAGCCTAATAGCTAAGGTCTTAACTCTTACTTTGGCCTAATAGCTAAGGTCTTAGACTCGTACTCTGGCCTACTGGTTAAGGTCTTAACTCTTACTCTGGCCTACTGGTTAAGGTCGTAACTCTTACTCTGGCCTAATAGCTAAGGTCTTAGACTCGTACTCTGGCCTAATGGTTAAGGTCTTAGACTCTTACTCTGGCCTACTGGTTAAGGTCTTAACTCTTACTCTGGCCTACTGGTTAAGGTCTTAACTCTTACTCTGGCCTAATGGTTAAGGTCTTAACTCTTACTCTAGCCTAATAGCTAAGGTCTTAACTCTTACTTTGGCCTAATAGCTAAGGTCTTAGACTCGTACTCTGGCCTACTGGTTAAGGTCTTAACTCTTACTCTGGCCTACAGGTTAAGGTCTTAACTCTTACTCTGGCCTACTGGTTAAGGTCTTAGACTCTTACTCTGGCCTACAGGTTAAGGTCTTAACTCTTACTCTGGCCTACTGGTTAAGGTCTTAACTCTTACTCTAGCCTAATAGCTAAGGTCTTAACTCTTATTCTGGCCTAATAGCTAAGGTCTTAGACTTGTACTCTGGCCTAATGGTTAAGGTCTTAGACTCGTACTCTTGCCTAATGGTTAAGGTCTTAACTCTTACTCTGGCCTACTGGTTAAGGTCTTAACTCTTACTCTGGCCTAATGGTTAAGGTCTTAACTCTTACTCTGGCTTAATAGCTAAGGTCTTAACTCTTACTCTGGCCTACTAGCTAAGGTCTTAACCCTTACTCTGGCCTAATAGCTAAGGTCTTAGACTCGTACTCTGGCCTAATGGTTAAGGTCTTAGACTCGTACTCTGGCCTAATGGTTAAGGTCTTAACTCTTACTCCGGCCTAATAGCTAAGGTCTGAACTCTTACTCTGGCCTACTTGTTAAGGTCTTAACTCTTACTCTGGCCTACAGGTTAAGGTCTTAACTCTTACTCTGGCCTAATGGTTAAGGTCTTAACTCTTACTCTGGCTTAGTAGCTAAGGTCTTAACTCTTACTCTGGCCTAATAGCTAAGGTCTTAGACTCGTACTCTGGCCTACTGGTAAAGGTCTTAACTCTTACTCTGGCCTAATAGCTAAGGTCTTAGACTCTTACTCTGGCCTACTGGTTAAGGTCTTAACTCTTACTCTGGCCTACTGGTTAAGGGATTAACTCTTACTCTGGCCTAATGGCTAAGGTCTTAACTCTTGCTCTGGCCTACTGGTTAAGGTCTTAGACTCCTACTCTGGCCTAATAGCTAAGGTCTTAACTCTTACTCTAGCCTAATAGCTAAGGTCTTAACTCTTACTTTGGCCTAATAGCTAAGGTCTTAGACTCGTACTCTGGCCTACTGGTTAAGGTCTTAACTCTTACTCTGGCCTACTGGTTAAGGTCGTAACTCTTACTCTGGCCTAATAGCTAAGGTCTTAGACTCGTACTCTGGCCTAATGGTTAAGGTCTTAGACTCTTACTCTGGCCTACTGGTTAAGGTCTTAACTCTTACTCTGGCCTACTGGTTAAGGTCTTAACTCTTACTCTGGCCTAATGGTTAAGGTCTTAACTCTTACTCTAGCCTAATAGCTAAGGTCTTAACTCTTACTTTGGCCTAATAGCTAAGGTCTTAGACTCGTACTCTGGCCTACTGGTTAAGGTCTTAACTCTTACTCTGGCCTACAGGTTAAGGTCTTAACTCTTACTCTGGCCTACTGGTTAAGGTCTTAGACTCTTACTCTGGCCTACAGGTTAAGGTCTTAACTCTTACTCTGGCCTACTGGTTAAGGTCTTAACTCTTACTCTAGCCTAATAGCTAAGGTCTTAACTCTTATTCTGGCCTAATAGCTAAGGTCTTAGACTTGTACTCTGGCCTAATGGTTAAGGTCTTAGACTCGTACTCTTGCCTAATGGTTAAGGTCTTAACTCTTACTCTGGCCTACTGGTTAAGGTCTTAACTCTTACTCTGGCCTAATGGTTAAGGTCTTAACTCTTACTCTGGCTTAATAGCTAAGGTCTTAACTCTTACTCTGGCCTACTAGCTAAGGTCTTAACCCTTACTCTGGCCTAATAGCTAAGGTCTTAGACTCGTACTCTGGCCTAATGGTTAAGGTCTTAGACTCGTACTCTGGCCTAATGGTTAAGGTCTGAACTCTTACTCCGGCCTACTTGTTAAGGTCTGAACTCTTACTCTGGCCTACAGGTTAAGGTCTTAACTCTTACTCTGGCCTAATGGTTAAGGTCTTAACTCTTACTCTGGCTTAGTAGCTAAGGTCTTAACTCTTACTCTGGCTTAGTAGCTAAGGTCTTAACTCTTACTCTGGCCTAAAAGCTAAGGTCTTAGACTCGTACTCTGGCCTACTGGTAAAGGTCTTAACTCTTACTCTGGCCTAATAGCTAAGGTCTTAGACTCGTACTTTGGCCTACTAGTTAAGGTCTTAACTCTTACTTTGGCCTAATAGCTTAGGTCTTAACTCTTACTCTGGCCTAATAGCTAAGGTCTTAACTCGTACTCTGGCCTAATAGCTAAGTTCTTAGACTCGTACTCTGGCCTACTGGTTAAGGTCTTAACTCTTACTCTGGCCTAATAGCTAAGGTCTTAGACTCGTACTCTGGCCTACTGGTTAAGGTCTTAACTCTTACTCTGGCCTAATAGCTAAGGTCTTAGACTCGTACTTTGGCCTACTGGTTAAGGTCTTAACTCTTACTCTGGCCTAATAGCTAAGGTCTTAACTCTTACTCTGGCCTACTGGTTAAGGTCTTAACTCTTACTCTGGCCTAATAGCTAAGGTCTTAACTCTTACTCTGGCCTAATAGCTAAGGTCTTAGACTCGTACTCTGGCCTACTGGTTAAGGTCTTAACTCTTACTCTGGCCTACTGGTTAAGGTCTTAACTCTTACTCTGGCCTAATAGCTAAGGTCTTAGACTCATACTCTGGCCTAATGGTTAAGGTCTTAGACTCTTACTCTGGCCTACTGGTTGAGGTCTCAACTCTTGCTCTGGCCTACTGGTTAAGGTCTTAACTCTTACTCTGGCCTAATTGCTAAGGTCTTAGACTCTTACTCTGGCCTACTGGTTAAGGTCTTAACTCTTACTCTGGCCTACTGGTTAAGGTCTTAGACACCTACTCTGGCCTAATAGCTAAGGTCTTAACTCTTTCTCTGGCCTAATAGCTAAGGTCTTAACTCTTACTCTAGCCTAATAGCTAAGGTCTTAGACTCGTACTCTGGCCTAATGGTTAAGGTCTTAACTCTTACTCTGCCCTACTGGTTAAGGTCTTAACTCTTACTCTGGCCTAATAGCTAAGGTCTTAGACTCGTACTCTGGCCTAATGGTTAAGGTCTTAGACTCTTACTCTGGCCTACTGGTTAAGGTCTTAACTCTTACTCTGGCCTACTGGTTAAGGTCTTAACTCTTACTCTGGCCTAATGGTTAAGGTCTTAACTCTTACTCTGGCCTAATAGCTAAGATCTTAACTCGTACTCTGGCCTAATAGCTAAGGTATTAGACTCGTACTCTGGCCTACTGGTTAAGGTCTTAACTCTTACTCTGGCCTAATAGCTAAGGTCTTAACTCTTACTCTGGCCTAATAGCTAAGGTCTTAGACTCATACTATGGCCTACAGGTTAAGGTCTTAACTCTTACTCTGGCCTAATAGCTAAGGTCTTAGACTCGTACTCTGTCCTAAAGGTTAAGGTCTTAACTCTTACTCTGGCCTAATAGCTAAGGTCTTAACTCTTATTCTGGCCTAATAGCTAAGGTCTTAGACTTGTACTCTGGCCTAATGTTTAAGGTCTTAGACTCGTACTCTGGCCTAATAGCTAAGGTCTTAGACTCGTACTTTGGCCTACTGGTTAAGGTCTTAACTCTTACTCTGGCCTAATAGCTAAGGTCTTAACTCTTACTCTGGCCTACAGGTTAAGGTCTTAACTCTTACTCTGGCCTAATAGCTAAGGTCTTAACTCTTACTCTGGCCTAATAGCTAAGGTCTTAGACTCGTACTCTGGCCTACTGGTTAAGGTCTTAACTCTTACTCTGGCCTACTGGTTAAGGTCTTAACTCTTACTCTGGCCTAATAGCTAAGGTCTTAGACTCATACTCTGGCCTAATGGTTAAGGTCTTAGACTCTTACTCTGGCCTACTGGTTAAGGTCTTAACTCTTACTCTGGCCTACTGGTTAAGGGATTAACTCTTACTCTGGCCTAATGGCTAAGGTCTTAACTCTTACTCTGGCCTACTGGTTAAGGTCTTAGACTCCTACTCTGGCCTAATAACTAAGGTCTTAACTCTTTCTCTGGCCTAATAGCTAAGGTCTTAACTCTTACTCTGGCCTAATAGCTAAGGTCTTAGACTCGTACTCTGGCCTAATGGTTAAGGTCTTAACTCTTACTCTGGCCTAATAGCTAAGGTCTTAGACTCGTACTCTGGCCTACTGGTTAAGGTCTTAACTCTTGCTCTGGCCTACTGGGTAAGATCTTAACTCTTACTCTGGCCTAATTTCTAAGGTCTTAGACTCGTACTCTGGCCTACTGGTTAAGGTCTTAACTCTTACTCTGGCCTAATAGGTAAGATCTTAACTCTTACTCTGGCCTAACAGCTAAGGTCTTAGACTCGTGCTCTGGCCTACTGGTTAAGGTCTTAACTCTTACTCTGTCCTAATAGCTAAGGTCTTAGACACGTACTATGGCCTACAGGTTAAGGTCTTAACTCTTACTCTGGCCTAATAGCTAAGGTCTTAGACTCGTACTCTGGCCTACTGATTAAGGTCTTAACTCTTACTCTGGCCTATGAGCTAAGGTCTTAGACTCGTACTCTGGCCTAATGGTTAAGGTCTTAGACTCTTACCCTGGCCTACTGGTTAAGGTCTTAACTCTTACTCTGGCTTACTGGTTAAGGTCTTAACTCTTACTCTGGCCTAATGGTTAAGGTCTTAACTCTTACTCTGGCCTAATAGCTAAGGTCTGAACTCCTACTCTGGCCTACTTGTTAAGGTCTTAACTCTTACTCTGGCCTACAGGTTAAGGTCTTAACTCTTACTCTGGCCTAATGGTTAAGGTCTTAACTCTTACTCTGGCTCAGTAGCTAAGGTCTTAACTCGTACTCTGGCCTAATAGCTAAGGTCTTAACTCTTACTCTGGCCTAATAGCTAAGGTCTTAGACTCGTACTCTGGCCTACTGGTTAAGGTCTTAACTCTTACTCTGGCCTAATAGCTAAGGTCTTAGACTCGTACTTTGGCCTACTGGTTAAGGTCTTAACTCTTACTCTGGCCTAATAGCTTAGGTCTTAACTCTTATTCTGGCCTAATAGCTAAGGTCTTAACTCGTACTCTGGCCTAATAGCTAAGTTCTTAGACTCGTACTCTGGCCTACTGGTTAAGGTCTTAACTCTTACTCTGGCCTAATAGCTAAGGTCTTAACTCTTACTCTGGCCTAATAGCTAAGGTCTTAGACTCGTACTCTGGCCTACTGGTTAAGGTCTTAACTCTTACTCTGGCCTAATAGCTAAGGTCTTAGACTCATACTTTGGCCTACTGGTTAAGGTCTTAACTCTTACTCTGGCCTAATAGCTAAGGTCTTAACTCTTACTCTGGCCTACTGGTTAAGGTCTTAACTCTTACTCTGGCCTAATAGCTAAGGTCTTAACTCTTACTCTGGCCTAATAGCTAAGGTCTTAGACTCATACTCTGGCCTACTGGTTAAGGTCTTAACTCTTACTCTGGCCTACTGGTTAAGGTCTTAACTCTTACTCTGGCCTAATAGCTAAGGTCTTAGACTCATACTCTGGCCTAATGGTTAAGGTCTTAGACTCTTACTCTGGCCTACTGGTTAAGGTCTTAACTCTTACTCTGGCCTACTGGTTAAGGTCTTAACTCTTACTCTGGCCTACTGGTTAAGGTCTCAACTCTTGCTCTGGCCTACTGGTTAAGGTCTTAGACTCTTACTCTGGCCTAATAGCTAAGGTATTAACTCTTACTCTGGCCTAATTGCTAAGGTCTTAGACTCTTACTCTGGCCTACTGGTTAAGGTCCTAACTCTTACTCTGGCCTACTGGTTAAGGGATTAACTCTTACTCTGGCCTAATGGCTAAGGTCTTAACTCTTGCTCTGGCCTACTGGTTAAGGTCTTAGACTCCTACTCTGGCCTAATAGCTAAGGTCTTAACTCTTACTCTAGCCTAATAGCTAAGGTCTTAACTCTTACTTTGGCCTAATAGCTAAGGTCTTAGACTCGTACTCTGGCCTACTGGTTAAGGTCTTAACTCTTACTCTGGCCTACTGGTTAAGGTCTTAACTCTTACTCTGGCCTAATAGCTAAGGTCTTAGACTCGTACTCTGGCCTAATGGTTAAGGTCTTAGACTCTTACTCTGGCCTACTGGTTAAGGTCTTAACTCTTACTCTGGCCTACTGGTTAAGGTCTTAACTCTTACTCTGGCCTAATGGTTAAGGTCTTAACTCTTACTCTAGCCTAATAGCTAAGGTCTTAACTCTTACTTTGGCCTAATGGCTAAGGTCTTAGACTCGTACTCTGGCCTACTGGTTAAGGTCTTAACTCTTACTCTGGCCTACAGGTTAAGGTCTTAACTCTTACTCTGGCCTACTGGTTAAGGTCTTAGACTCTTACTCTGGCCTACAGGTTAAGGTCTTACCTCTTACTCTGGCCTACTGGTTAAGGTCTTAACTCTTACTCTAGCCTAATAGCTAAGGTATTAACTCTTATTCTGGCCTAATAGCTAAGGTCTTAGACTTGTACTCTGGCCTAATGGTTAAGGTCTTAGACTCGTACTCTGGCCTAATGGTTAAGGTCTTAACTCTTACTCTGGCCTAATAGCTAAGGTCTTAGACTCGTACTCTGGCCTACTGGTTAAGGTCTTAACTCTTGCTCTGGCCTACTGGGTAAGATCTTAACTCTTACTCTGGCCTAATTGCTAAGGTCTTAGACTCGTACTCTGGCCTACTGGTTAAGGTCTTAACTTTTACTCTGGCCTAATAGGTAAGATCTTAACTCTTACTCTGGCCTAACAGCTAAGGTCTTAGACTCGTACTCTGGCCTACTGGTTAAGGTCTTAACTCTTACTCTGTCCTAATAGCTAAGGTCTTAGACACGTACTATGGCCTACAGGTTAAGGTCTTAACTCTTACTCTGGCCTAATAGCTAAGGTCTTAGACTCGTACTCTGGCCTACTGATTAAGGTCTTAACTCTTACTCTGGCCTAAGAGCTAAGGTCTTAGACTCGTACTCTGGCCTAATGGTTAAGGTCTTAGACTCTTACCCTGGCCTACTGGTTAAGGTCTTAACTCTTACTCTGGCTTACTGGTTAAGGTCTTAACTCTTACTCTGGCCTAATGGTTAAGGTCTTAACTCTTACTCTGGCCTAATAGCTAAGGTCTGAAGTCCTACTCTGGCCTACTTGTTAAGGTCTTAACTCTTACTCTGGCCTACAGGTTAAGGTCTTAACTCTTACTCTGGCCTAATGGTTAAGGTCTTAACTCTTACTCTGGCTCAGTAGCTAAGGTCTTAACTCGTACTCTGGCCTAATAGCTAAGGTCTTAACTCTTACTCTGGCCTAATAGCTAAGGTCTTAGACTCGTACTCTGGCCTACTGGTTAAGGTCTTAACTCTTACTCTGGCCTAATAGCTAAGGTCTTAGACTCGTACTTTGGCTTACTGGTTAAGGTCTTAACTCTTACTCTGGCCTAATAGCTTAGGTCTTAACTCTTAATCTGGCCTAATAGCTAAGGTCTTAACTCGTACTCTGGCCTAATAGCTAAGTTCTTAGACTCGTACTCTGGCCTACTGGTTAATGTCTTAACTCTTACTCTGGCCTAATAGCTAAGGTCTTAACTCTTACTCTGGCCTAATAGCTAAGGTCTTAGACTCATACTTTGGCCTACTGGTTAAGGTCTTAACTCTTACTCTGGCCTAATAGCTAAGGTCTTAACTCTTACTCTAGCCTACTGGTTAAGGTCTTAACTCTTACTCTGGCCTAATAGCTAAGGTCTTAACTCTTACTCTGGCCTAATAGCTAAGGTCTTAGACTCGTACTCTGGCCTACTGGTTAAGGTCTTAACTCTTACTCTGGCCTACTGGTTAAGGTCTTAACTCTTACTCTGGCCTAATAGCTAAGGTCTTAGACTCATACTCTGGCCTAATGGTTAAGGTCTTAGACTCTTACTCTGGCCTACTGGTTAAGGTCTTAACTCTTACTCTGGCCTACTGGTTAAGGTCTCAACTCTTGCTCTGGCCTACTGGTTAAGGTCTTAACTCTTACTCTGGCCTAATTGCTAAGGTCTTAGACTCTAACTCTGGCCTACTGGTTAAGGTCTTAACTCTTACTCTGGCCTACTGGTAAAGGTCTTAGACTCTTACTCTGGCCTGATAGCTAAGGTATTAACTCTTACTCTGGCCTAATTGCTAAGGTCTTAGACTCTTACTCTGGCCTACTGGTTAAGGTCTTAACTCTTACTCTGGCCTACTGGTTAAGGGATTAACTCTTACTCTGGCCTAATGGCTAAGGTCTTAACTCTTGCTCTGGCCTACTGGTTAAGGTCTTAGACTCCTACTCTGGCCTAATAGCTAAGGTCTTAACTCTTACTCTAGCCTAATAGCTAAGGTCTTAACTCTTACTTTGGCCTAATAGCTAAGGTCTTAGACTCGTACTCTGGCCTACTGGTTAAGGTCTTAACTCTTATTCTGGCCTACTGGTTAAGGTAGTAACTCTTACTCTGGCCTAATAGCTAAGGTCTTAACTCTTACTTTGGCCTAATAGCTAAGGTCTTAGACTCGTACTCTGGCCTACTGGTTAAGGTCTTAACTCTTACTCTGGCCTACAGGTTAAGGTCTTAACTCTTACTCTGGCCTACTGGTTAAGGTCTTAGACTCTTACTCTGGCCTACAGGTTAAGGTCTTAACTCTTACTCTGGCCTACTGGTTAAGGTCTTAACTCTTACTCTAGCCTATTAGCTAAGGTCTTAACTCTTATTCTGGCCTAATAGCTAAGGTCTTAGACTTGTACTCTGGCCTAATGGTTAAGGTCTTAGACTCGTACTCTGGCCTAATGGTTAAGGTCTTAACTCTTACTCTGGCCTACTGGTTAAGGTCTTAACTCTTACTCTGGCCTAATGGTTAAGGTCTTAACTCTTACTCTGGCTTAATAGCTAAGGTCTTAACTCTTACTCTGGCCTACTAGCTAAGGTCTTAACCCTTACTCTGGCCTAATAGCTAAGGTCTTAGACTCGTACTCTGGCCTAATGGTTAAGGTCTTAGACTCGTACTCTGGCCTAATGGTTAAGGTCTTAACTCTTACTCTGGCCTAATAGCTAAGGTCTGAACTCTTACTCTGGCCTACTTGTTAAGGTCTTAACTCTTACTCTGGCCTACAGGTTAAGGTCTTAACTCTTACTCTGGCCTAATGGTTAAGGTCTTAACTCTTACTCTGGCTTAGTAGCTAAGGTCTTAACTCTTACTCTGGCCTAATAGCTAAGGTCTTAGACTCGTACTCTGGCCTACTGGTAAAGGTCTTAGCTCTTACTCTGGCCTAATAGCTAAGGTCTTAGACTCGTACTTTGGCCTACTGGTTAAGGTCTTAACTCTTACTCTGGCCTAATAGCTTAGGTCTTAACTCTTACTCTGGCCTAATAGCTAAGGTCTTAGACTCGTACTCTGGCCTAATAGCTAAGTTCTTAGACTCATACTCTGGCCTACTGGTTAAGGTCTTAACTCTTACTCTGTCCTAATAGCTAAGGTCTTAGACACGTACTATGGCCTACAGGTTAAGGTCTTAACTCTTACTCTGGCCTAATAGCTAAGGTCTTAGACTCGTACTCTGGCCTACTGATTAAGGTCTTAACTCTTACTCTGGCCTAAGAGCTAAGGTCTTAGACTCGTACTCTGGCCTAATGGTTAAGGTCTTAGACTCTTACCCTGGCCTACTGGTTAAGGTCTTAACTCTTACTCTGGCTTACTGGTTAAGGTCTTAACTCTTACTCTGGCCTAATGGTTAAGGTCTTAACTCTTACTCTGGCCTAATAGCTAAGGTCTGAACTCCTACTCTGGCCTACTTGTTAAGGTCTTAACTCTTACTCTGGCCTACAGGTTAAGGTCTTAACTCTTACTCTGGCCTAATGGTTAAGGTCTTAACTCTTACTCTGGCTCAGTAGCTAAGGTCTTAACTCGTACTCTGGCCTAATAGCTAAGGTCTTAACTCTTACTCTGGCCTAATAGCTAAGGTCTTAGACTCGTACTCTGGCCTACTGGTTAAGGTCTTAACTCTTACTCTGGCCTACTGGTTAAGGTCTTAACTCTTACTCTGGCCTAATAGCTAAGGTCTTAGACTCATACTCTGGCCTAATGGTTAAGGTCTTAACTCTTACTCTGGCTTAATAGCTAAGGTCTTAACTCTTACTCTGGCCTACTAGCTAAGGTCTTAACCCTTACTCTGGCCTAATAGCTAAGGTCTTAGACTCGTACTCTGGCCTAATGGTTAAGGTCTTAGACTCGTACTCTGGCCTAATGGTTAAGGTCTTAACTCTTACTCTGGCCTAATAGCTAAGGTCTGAACTCTTACTCTGGCCTACTTGTTAAGGTCTTAACTCTTACTCTGGCCTACAGGTTAAGGTCTTAACTCTTACTCTTGCCTACTGGTTAAGGTCTTAACTCTTACTCTGGCCTACTGGTTAAGGTCTTAACTCTTACTCTGGCCTAATGGTTAAGGTCTTAACTCTTACTCTGGCCTAATAGCTAAGATCTGAACTCGTACTCTGGCCTAATAGCTAAGGTATTAGACTTGTACTCTGGCCTACTGGTTAAGGTCTTAACTCTTACTCTGGCCTAATAGCTAAGGTCTTAACTCTTACTCTGGCCTAATAGCTAAGGTCTTAGACTCGTACTCTGGCCTACTGGTAAAGGTCTTAGCTCTTACTCTGGCCTAATAGCTAAGGTCTTAGACTCGTACTTTGGCCTACTGGTTAAGGTCTTAACTCTTACTCTGGCCTAATAGCTTAGGTCTTAACTCTTACTCTGGCCTAATAGCTAAGGTCTTAGACTCGTACTCTGGCCTAATAGCTAAGTTCTTAGACTCATACTCTGGCCTACTGGTTAAGGTCTTAACTCTTACTCTGGCCTAATAGCTAAGGTATTAACTCTTACTCTGGCCTAATAGCTAAGGTCTTAGACTCGTACTCTGGCCTACTGGTTAAGGTCTTAACTCTTACTCTGGCCTAATAGCTAAGGTCTTAACTCTTACTCTGGCCTACTGGTTAAGGTCTTAACTCTTACTCTGGCCTAATAGCTAAGGTCTTAACTCTTACTCTGGCCTAATAGCTAAGGTCTTAGACTCATACTCTTGCCTACTGGTTAAGGTCTTAACTCTTACTCTGGCCTACTGGTTAAGGTCTTAACTCTTACTCTGGCCTAATAGCTAAGGTCTTAGACTCATACTCTGGCCTAATGGTTAAGGTCTCAACTCTTGCTCTGGCCTACTGGTTAAGGTCTTAACTCTTACTCTGGCCTAATTGCTAAGGTCTTAGACTCTTACTCTGGCCTACTGGTTAAGGTCTTAACTCTTACTCTGGCCTACTGGTAAAGGTCTTAGACTCTTACTCTGGCCTAATAGCTAAGGTATTAACTCTTACTCTGGCCTAATTGCTAAGGTCTTAGTCTCTTACTCTGGCCTACTGGTTAAGGTCTTAACTCTTACTCTGGCCTACTGGTTAAGGGATTAACTCTTACTCTGGCCTAATGGCTAAGGTCTTAACTCTTGCTCTGGCCTACTGGTTAAGGTCTTAAACTCCTACTCTAGCCTAATGGCTAAGGTCTTAACTCTTACTTTGGCCTAATAGCTAAGGTCTTAGACTCGTACTCTGGCCTACTGGTTAAGGTCTTAACTCTTACTCTGGCCTAATGGTTAAGGTCTTAACTCTTACTCTGGCCTAATAGCTAAGGTCTTAGACTCGTACTCTGGCCCAATGGTTAAGGTCTTAGACTCTTACTCTTGCCTACTGGTTAAGGTCTTAACTCTTACTCTGGCCTACTGGTTAAGGTCTTAACTCTTACTCTGGCCTAATGGTTAAGGTCTTAACTCTTACTCTGGCCTAATAGCTAAGATCTGAACTCGTACTCTGGCCTAATAGCTAAGGTATTAGACTTGTACTCTGGCCTACTGGTTAAGGTCTTAACTCTTACTCTGGCCTAATAGCTAAGGTCTTAACTCTTACTCTGGCCTAATAGCTAAGGTCTTAGACTCGTACTATGGCCTACAGGTTAAGGTCTTAACTCTTACTCTGGCCTAATAGCTAAGGTCTTAGACTCGTACTCTGTCCTAATAGCTAAGGTCTTAGACTTGTACTCTGGCCTAATGTTTAAGGTCTTAGACTCGTACTCTGGCCTAATAGCTAAGGTCTTAGACTCGTACTTTGGCCTACTGGTTAAGGTCTTAACTCTTACTCTGGCCTAATAGCTAAGGTCTTAACTCTTACTCTGGCCTACTGGTTAAGGTCTTAACTCTTACTCTGGCCTAATAGCTAAGGTCTTAACTCTTACTCTGGCCTAATAGCTAAGGTCTTAGACTCGTACTCTGGCCTACTGGTTAAGGTCTTAACTCTTACTCTGGCCTAATAGCTAAGGTCTTAACTCTTACTCTGACCTAATAGCTAAGGTCTTAGACTCGTACTCTGGCCTACTGGTTAAGGTCTTAACTCTTACTCTGGCCTACTGGTTAAGGTCTTAACTCTTACTCTGGCCTAATAGCTAAGGTCTTAGACTCATACTCTGGCCTAATGGTTAAGGTCTTAGACTCTTACTCTGGCCTACTGGTTAAGGTCTTAACTCTTACTCTGGCCTACTGGTTAAGGTCTTAACTCTTACTCTGGCCTACTGGTTAAGGTTTCAACTCTTGCTCTGGCCTACTGGTTAAGGTCTTAACTCCTACTCTGGCCTAATTGCTAAGGTCTTAGACTCTTACTCTGGCCTACTGGTTAAGGGCTTAACTCTTACTCTGGCCTACTGGTAAAGGTCTTAGACTCTTACTCTGGCCTAATAGCTAAGGTATTAACTCTTACTCTGGCCTAATTGCTAAGGTCTTAGACTCTTACTCTGGCCTACTGGTTAAGGTCTTAACTCTTACTCTGGCCTACTGGTTAAGGGATTAACTCTTACTCTGGCCTAATGGCTAAGGTCTTATCTCTTGCTCTGGCCTACTGGTTAAGGTCTTAGACTCCTACTCTGGCCTAATAGCTAAGGTCTTAACTCTTACTCTAGCCTAATAGCTAAGGTCTTAACTCTTACTTTTGCCTAATAGCTAAGGTCTTAGACTCGTACTCTGGCCTACTGGTTAAGGTCTTAACTCTTACTCTGGCCTACTGGTTAAGGTCGTAACTCTTACTCTGGCCTAATAGCTAAGGACTTAGACTCGTACTCTGGCCTAATGGTTAAGGTCTTAGACTCTTACTCTGGCCTACTGGTTAAGGTCTTAACTCTTACTCTGGCCTACTGGTTAAGGTCTTAACTCTTACTCTGGCCTAATGGTTAAGGTCTTAACTCTTACTCTAGCCTAATAGCTAAGGTCTTAACTCTTACTTTGGCCTAATAGCTAAGGTCTTAGACTCGTACTCTGGCCTACTGGTTAAGGTCTTAACTCTTACTCTGGCCTACAGGTTAAGGTCTTAACTCTTACTCTGGCCTACTGGTTAAGGTCTTAGACTCTTACTCTGGCCTACAGGTTAAGGTCTTAACTCTTACTCTGGCCTACTGGTTAAGGTCTTAACTCTTACTCTAGCCTAATAGCTAAGGTCTTAACTCTTATTCTGGCCTAATAGCTAAGGTCTTAGACTTGTACTCTGGCCTAATGGTTAAGGTCTTAGACTCGTACTCTGGCCTAATGGTTAAGGTCTTAACTCTTACTCTGGCCTACTGGTTAAGGTCTTAACTCTTACTCTGGCCTAATGGTTAAGGTCTTAACTCTTACTCTGGCTTAATAGCTAAGGTCTTAACTCTTACTCTGGCCTACTAGCTAAGGTCTTAACCCTTACTCTGGCCTAATAGCTAAGGTCTTAGACTCGTACTCTGGCCTAATGGTTAAGGTCTTAGACTCGTACTCTGGCCTAATGGTTAAGGTCTTAACTCTTACTCTGGCCTAATAGCTAAGGTCTGAACTCTTACTCTGGCCTACTTGTTAAGGTCTTAACTCTTACTTTGGCCTACAGGTTAAGGTCTTAACTCTTACTCTGGCCTAATGGTTAAGGTCTTAACTCTTACTCTGGCTTAGTAGCTAAGGTCTTAACTCTTACTCTGGCCTAATAGCTAAGGTCATAGACTCGTACTCTGGCCTACTAGTAAAGGTCTTAACTCTTACTCTGGCCTAATAGCTAAGGTCTTAGACTCGTACTTTGGCCTACTGGTTAAGGTCTTAACTCTTACTCTGGCCTAATAGCTTAGGTCTTAACTCTTACTCTGGCCTAATAGCTAAGGTCTTAACTCGTACTCTGGCCTAATAGCTAAGTTCTTAGACTCGTACTCTGGCCTACTGGTTAAGGTCTTAACTCTTACTCTGGCCTAATAGCTAAGGTATTAACTCTTACTCTGGCCTAATAGCTAAGGTCTTAGACTCGTACTCTGGCCTACTGGTTAAGGTCTTAACTCTTACTCTGGCCTAATAGCTAAGGTCTTAGACTCGTACTTTGGCCTACTGATTAAGGTCTTAACTCTTACTCTGGCCTAATAGCTAAGGTATTAACTCTTACTCTGGCCTACTGGTTAAGGTCTTAACTCTTACTCTGGCCTAATAGCTAAGGTCTTAACTCTTACTCTGGCCTAATAGCTAAGGTCTTAGACTCGTACTCTGGCCTACTGGTTAAGGTCTTAACTCTTACTCTGGCCTACTGGTTAAGGTCTTAACTCTTACTCTGGCCTAATAGCTAAGGTCTTAGACTCATACTCTGGCCTAATGGTTAAGGTCTTAGACTCTTACTCTGGCCTACTGGTTGAGGTCTCAACTCTTGCTCTGGCCTACTGGTTAAGGTCTTAACTCTTACTCTGGCCTAATTGCTAAGGTCTTAGACTCTTACTCTGGCCTACTGGTTAAGGGCTTAACTCTTACTCTGGCCTACTGGTAAAGGTCTTAGACTCTTACTCTGGCCTAATAGCTAAGGTATTAACTCTTACTCTGGCCTAATTGCTAAGGTCTTAGACTCTTACTCTGGCCTACTGGTTAAGGTCTTAACTCTTACTCTGGCCTAATGGTTAAGGGATTAACTCTTACTCTGGCCTAATAGCTAAGGTCTTAACTCTTACTCTGGCCTACTGGTTAAGGTCTTAACTCTTACTCTGGCCTAATAGCTAAGGTCTTAACTCTTACTCTGGCCTAATAGCTAAGGTCTTAGACTCGTACTCTGGCCTACTGGTTAAGGTCTTAACTCTTACTCTGGCCTACTGGTTAAGGTCTTAACTCTTACTCTGGCCTAATAGCTAAGGTCTTAGACTCATACTCTGGCCTAATGGTTAACGTCTTAGACTCTTACTCTGGCCTACTGGTTAAGGTCTTAGACTCCTACTCTGGCCTAATAGCTAAGGTCTTAACTCTTACTCTGGCCTAATGGTTAAGGTCTTAGACTCTTACTCTGGCCTACTGGTTGAGGTCTCAACTCTTGCTCTGGCCTACTGGTTAAGGTCTTAACTCTTACTCTGGCCTAATTGCTAAGGTCTTAGACTCTTACTCTGGCCTACTGGTTAAGGTCTTAACTCTTACTCTGGCCTACTGGTAAAGGTCTTAGACTCTTACTCTGGCCTAATAGCTAAGGTATTAACTCTTACTCTGGCCTAATTGCTAAGGTCTTAGTCTCTTACTCTGGCCTACTGGTTAAGGTCTTAACTCTTACTCTGGCCTACTGGTTAAGGGATTAACTCTTACTCTGGCCTAATGGCTAAGGTCTTAACTCTTGCTCTGGCCTACTGGTTAAGGTCTTAAACTCCTACTCTAGCCTAATAGCTAAGGTCTTAACTCTTACTTTGGCCTAATAGCTAAGGTCTTAGACTCGTACTCTGGCCTACTGGTTAAGGTCTTAACTCTTACTCTGGCCTAATGGTTAAGGTCTTAACTCTTACTCTGGCCTAATAGCTAAGGTCTTAGACTCGTACTCTGGCCCAATGGTTAAGGACTTAGACTCTTACTCTTGCCTACTGGTTAAGGTCTTAACTCTTACTCTGGCCTACTGGTTAAGGTCTTAACTCTTACTCTGGCCTAATGGTTAAGGTCTTAACTCTTACTCTGGCCTAATAGCTAAGATCTTAACTCGTACTCTGGCCTAATAGCTAAGGTATTAGACTTGTACTCTGGCCTACTGGTTAAGGTCTTAACTCTTACTCTGGCCTAATAGCTAAGGTCTTAACTCTTACTCTGGCCTAATAGCTAAGGTCTTAGACTCGTACTATGGGCTACAGGTTAAGGTCTTAACTCTTACTCTGGCCTAATAGCTAAGGTCTTAGACTCGTACTCTGTCCTAATAGCTAAGGTCTTAGACTTGTACTCTGGCCTAATGTTTAAGGTCTTAGACTCGTACTCTGGCCTAATAGCTAAGGTCTTAGACTCGTACTTTGGCCTACTGGTTAAGGTCTTAACTCTTACTCTGGCCTAATAGCTAAGGTCTTAACTCTTACTCTGGCCTACTGGTTAAGGTCTTAACTCTTACTCTGGCCTAATAGCTAAGGTCTTAACTCTTACTCTGGCCTAATAGCTAAGGTCTTAGACTCGTACTCTGGCCTACTGGTTAAGGTCTTAACTCTTACTCTGGCCTAATAGCTAAGGTCTTAACTCTTACTCTGGCCTAATAGCTAAGGTCTTAGACTCGTACTCTGGCCTACTGGTTAAGGTCTTAACTCTTACTCTGGCCTACTGGTTAAGGTCTTAACTCTTACTCTGGCCTAATAGCTAAGGTCTTAGACTCATACTCTGGCCTAATGGTTAAGGTCTTAGACTCTTACTCTGGCCTACTGGTTAAGGTCTTAACTCTTACTCTGGCCTACTGGTTAAGGTCTTAACTCTTACTCTGGCCTACTGGTTAAGGTCTCAACTCTTGCTCTGGCCTACTGGTTAAGGTCTTAACTCCTACTCTGGCCTAATTGCTAAGGTCTTAGACTCTTACTCTGGCCTACTGGTTAAGGTCTTAACTCTTACTCTGGCCTACTGGTAAAGGTCTTAGACTCTTACTCTGGCCTAATAGCTAAGGTATTAACTCTTACTCTGGCCTAATTGCTAAGGTCTTAGACTCTTACTCTGGCCTACTGGTTAAGGTCTTAACTCTTACTCTGGCCTACTGGTTAAGGGATTAACTCTTACTCTGGCCTAATGGCTAAGGTCTTAACTCTTGCTCTGGCCTACTGGTTAAGGTCTTAGACTCCTACTCTGGCCTAATAGCTAAGGTCTTAACTCTTACTCTAGCCTAATAGCTAAGGTCTTAACTCTTACTTTGGCCTAATAGCTAAGGTCTTAGACTCGTACTCTGGCCTACTGGTTAAGGTCTTAACTCTTACTCTGGCCTACTGGTTAAGGTCGTAACACTTACTCTGGCCTAATAGCTAAGGACTTAGACTCGTACTCTGGCCTAATGGTTAAGGTCTTAGACTCTTACTCTGGCCTACTGGTTAAGGTCTTAACTCTTACTCTGGCCTACTGGTTAAGGTCTTAACTCTTACTCTGGCCTAATGGTTAAGGTCTTAACTCTTACTCTAGCCTAATAGCTAAGGTCTTAACTCTTACTTTGGCCTAATAGCTAAGGTCTTAGACTCGTACTCTGGCCTACTGGTTAAGGTCTTAACTCTTACTCTGGCCTACAGGTTAAGGTCTTAACTCTTACTCTGGCCTACTGGTTAAGGTCTTAGACTCTTACTCTGGCCTACAGGTTAAGGTCTTAACTCTTACTCTGGCCTACTGGTTAAGGTCTTAACTCTTACTCTAGCCTAATAGCTAAGGTCTTAACTCTTATTCTGGCCTAATAGCTAAGGTCTTAGACTTGTACTCTGGCCTAATGGTTAAGGTCTTAGACTCGTACTCTGGCCTAATGGTTAAGGTCTTAACTCTTACTCTGGCCTACTGGTTAAGGTCTTAACTCTTACTCTGGCCTAATGGTTAAGGTCTTAACTCTTACTCTGGCTTAATAGCTAAGGTCTTAACTCTTTCTCTGGCCTACTAGCTAAGGTCTTAACCCTTACTCTGGCCTAATAGCTAAGGTCTTAGACTCGTACTCTGGCCTAATGGTTAAGGTCTTAGACTCGTACTCTGGCCTAATGGTTAAGGTCTTAACTCTTACTCTGGCCTAATAGCTAAGGTCTGAACTCTTACTCTGGCCTACTTGTTAAGGTCTTAACTCTTACTTTGGCCTACAGGTTAAGGTCTTAACTCTTACTCTGGCCTAATGGTTAAGGTCTTAACTCTTACTCTGGCTTAGTAGCTAAGGTCTTAACTCTTACTCTGGCCTAATAGCTAAGGTCATAGACTCGTACTCTGGCCTACTAGTAAAGGTCTTAACTCTTACTCTGGCCGAATAGCTAAGGTCTTAGACTCGTACTTTGGCCTACTGGTTAAGGTCTTAACTCTTACTCTGGCCTAATAGCTTAGGTCTTAACTCTTACTCTGGCCTAATAGCTAAGGTCTTAACTCGTACTCTGGCCTAATAGCTAAGTTCTTAGACTCGTACTCTGGCCTACTGGTTAAGGTCTTAACTCTTACTCTGGCCTAATAGCTAAGGTATTAACTCTTACTCTGGCCTAATAGCTAAGGTCTTAGACTCGTACTCTGGCCTACTGGTTAAGGTCTTAACTCTTACTCTGGCCTAATAGCTAAGGTCTTAGACTCGTACTTAGGCCTACTGGTTAAGGTCTTAACTCTTACTCTGGCCTAATAGCTAAGGTATTAACTCTTACTCTGGCCTACTGGTTAAGGTCTTAACTCTTACTCTGGCCTAATAGCTAAGGTCTTAACTCTTACTCTGGCCTAATAGCTAAGGTCTTAGACTCGTACTCTGGCCTACTGGTTAAGGTCTTAACTCTTACTCTGGCCTACTGGTTAAGGTCTTAACTCTTACTCTGGCCTAATAGCTAAGGTCTTAGACTCATACTCTGGCCTAATGGTTAAGGTCTTAGACTCTTACTCTGGCCTACTGGTTGAGGTCTCAACTCTTGCTCTGGCCTACTGGTTAAGGTCTTAACTCTTACTCTGGCCTAATTGCTAAGGTCTTAGACTCTTACTCTGGCCTACTGGTTAAGGTCTTAACTCTTACTCTGGCCTACTGGTAAAGGTCTTAGACTCTTACTCTGGCCTAATAGCTAAGGTATTAACTCTTACTCTGGCCTAATTGCTAAGGTCTTAGACTCTTACTCTGGCCTACTGGTTAAGGTCTTAACTCTTACTCTGGCCTACTGGTTAAGGGATTAACTCTTACTCTGGCCTAATGGCTAAGGTCTTAACTCTTGCTCTGGCCTACTGGTTAAGGTCTTAAACTCCTACTCTAGCCTAATAGCTAAGGTCTTAACTCTTATTCTGGCCTAATAGCTAAGGTCTTAGACTTGTACTCTGGCCTAATGTTTAAGGTCTTAGACTCGTACTCTGGCCTAATAGCTAAGGTCTTAGACTCGTACTTTGGCCTACTGCTTAAGGTCTTAACTCTTACTCTGGCCTAATAGCTAAGGTCTTAACTCTTACTCTGGCCTACTGGTTAAGGTCTTAACTCTTACTCTGGCCTAATAGCTAAGGTCTTAACTCTTACTCTGGCCTAATAGCTAAGGTCTTAGACTCGTACTCTGGCCTACTGGTTAAGGTCTTAACTCTTACTCTGGCCTAATAGCTAAGGTCTTAGACTCATACTCTGGCCTAATGGTTAACGTCTTAGACTCTTACTCTGGCCTACTGGTTAAGGTCTTAGACTCCTACTCTGGCCTAATAGCTAAGGTCTTAACTCTTACTCTGGCCTAATTGCTAAGGTCTTAGACTCTTACTCTGGCCTACTGGTTAAGGTCTTAACTCTTACTCTGGCCTACTGGTTAAGGGATTAACTCTTACTCTGGCCTAATGGCTAAGGTCTTAACTCTTACTCTGGCCTACTGGTTAAGGTCTTAGACTCCTACTCTGGCCTAATAGCTAAGGTCTTAACTCTTTCTCTGGCCTAATAGCTAAGGTCTTAACTCTTACTCTAGCCTAATAGCTAAGGTCTTAGACTCGTACTCTGGCCTAATGGTTAAGGTCTTAACTCTTACTCTGGCCTACTGGTTAAGGTCTTAACTCTTACTCTGGCCTAATAGCTAAGGTCTTAGACTCGTACTCTGGCCTAATGGTTAAGGTCTTAGACTCTTACTCTGGCCTACTGGTTAAGGTCTTAACTCTTACTCTGGCCTACTGGTTAAGGTCTTAACTCTTACTCTGGCCTAATGGTTAAGGTCTTAACTCTTACTCTGGCCTAATAGCTAAGATCTTAACTCGTACTCTGGCCTAATAGCTAAGGTATTAGACTCGTACTCTGGCCTAATAGCTAAGGTCTTAACTCTTACTCTGGCCTAATAGCTAAGGTCTTAGACTCATACTATGGCCTACAGGTTAAGGTCTTAACTCTTACTCTGGCCTAATAGCTAAGGTCTTAGACTCGTACTCTGTCCTAAAGGTTAAGGTCTTAACTCTTACTCTGGCCTAATAGCTAAGGTCTTAACTCTTATTCTGGCCTAATAGCTAAGGTCTTAGACTTGTACTCTGGCCTAATGTTTAAGGTCTTAGACTCGTACTCTGGCCTAATAGCTAAGGTCTTAGACTCGTACTTTGGCCTACTGGTTAAGGTCTTAACTCTTACTCTGGCCTAATAGCTAAGGTCTTAACTCTTACTCTGGCCTACTGGTTAAGGTCTTAACTCTTACTCTGGCCTAATAGCTAAGGTCTTAACTCTTACTTTGGCCTAATAGCTAAGGTCTTAGACTCGTACTCTGGCCTACTGGTTAAGGTCTTAACTCTTACTCTGGCCTACTGGTTAATGTCTTAACTCTTACTCTGGCCTAATTGCTAAGGTCTTAGACTTATACTCTGGCCTAATGGTTAAGGTCTTAGACTCTTACTCTGGCCTACTGGTTAAGGTCTTAACTCTTACTCTGGCCTACTGGTTAAGGGATTAACTCTTACTCTGGCCTAATGGCTAAGGTCTTAACTCTTACTCTGGCCTACTGGTTAAGGTCTTAGACTCCTACTCTGGCCTAATGGTTAAGGTCTTAACTCTTACTCTGGCTCAGTAGCTAAGGTCTTAACTCGTACTCTGGCCTAATAGCTAAGGTCTTAACTCTTACTCTGGCCTAATAGCTAAGGTCTTAGACTCGTACTCTGGCCTACTGGTTAAGGTCTTAACTCTTACTCTGGCGTAATAGCTAAGGTCTTAGACTCGTACTTTGGCCTACTGGTTAAGGTCTTAACTCTTACTCTGGCCTAATAGCTTAGGTCTTAACTCTTATTCTGGCCTAATAGCTAAGGTCTTAACTCGTACTCTGGCCTAATAGCTAAGTTCTTAGACTCGTACTCTGGCCTACTGGTTAAGGTCTTAACTCTTACTCTGGCCTAATAGCTAAGGTCTTAACTCTTACTCTGGCCTAATAGCTAAGGTCTTAGACTCGTACTCTGGCCTACTGGTTAAGGTCTTAACTCTTACTCTGGCCTAATAGCTAAGGTCTTAGACTCATACTTTGGCCTACTGGTTAAGGTCTTAACTCTTACTCTGGCCTAATAGCTAAGGTCTTAACTCTTACTCTGGCCTACTGGTTAAGGTCTTAACTCTTACTCTGGCCTAATAGCTAAGGTCTTAACTCTTACTCTGGCCTAATAGCTAAGGTCTAAGACTCGTACTCTGGCCTACTGGTTAAGGTCTTAACTCTTACTCTGGCCTACTGGTTAAGGTCTTAACTCTTACTCTGGCCTAATAGCTAAGGTCTTAGACTCATACTCTGGCCTAATGGTTAAGGTCTTAGACTCTTACTCTGGCCTACTGGTTAAGGTCTTAACTCTTACTCTGGCCTACTGGTTAAGGTCTTAACTCTTACTCTGGCCTACTGGTTAAGGTCTCAACTCTTGCACTGGCCTACTGGTTAAGGTCTTAACGCTTACTCTGGCCTAATTGCTAAGGTCTTAGACTCTTACTCTGGCCTACTGGTTAAGGTCTTAACTCTTACTCTGGCCTACTGGTAAAGGTCTTAGACACTTACTCTGGCCTAATAGCTAAGGTATTAACTCTTACTCTGGCCTAATTGCTAAGGTCTTAGACTCTTACTCTGGCCTACTGGTTAAGGTCTTAACTCTTACTCTTGCCTACTGGTTAAGGGATTAACTCTTACTCTGGCCTAATGGCTAAGGTCTTAACTCTTGCTCTGGCCTACTGGTTAAGGTCTTAGACTCCTACTCTGGCCTAATAGCTAAGGTCTTAACTCTTACTCTAGCCTAATAGCTAAGGTCTTAACTCTTACTTTGGCCTAATAGCTAAGGTCTTAGACTCGTACTCTGGCCTACTGGTTAAGGTCTTAACTCTTACTCTGGCCTACTGGTTAAGGTCTTAACTCTTACTCTGGCCTAATAGCTAAGGTCTTAGACTCGTACTCTGGCCTAATGGTTAAGGTCTTAGACTCTTACTCTGGCCTACTGGTTAAGGTCTTAACTCTTACTCTGGCCTACTGGTTAAGGTCTTAACTCTTACTATGGCCTAATGGTTAAGGTCTTAACTCTTACTCTAGCCTAATAGCTAAGGTCTTAACTCTTACTTTGGCCTAATAGCTAAGGTCTTAGACTCGTACTCTGGCCTACTGGTTAAGGTCTTAACTCTTACTCTGGCCTACAGGTTAAGGTCTTAACTCTTACTCTGGCCTACTGGTTAAGGTCTTAGACTCTTACTCTGGCCTACAGGTTAAGGTCTTAACTCTTACTCTGGCCTACTGGTTAAGGTCTTAACTCTTACTCTAGCCTAATAGCTAAGGTCTTAACTCTTATTCTGGCCTAATAGCTAAGGTCTTAGACTTGTACTCTGGCCTAATGGTTAAGGTCTTAGACTCGTACTCTGGCCTAATGGTTAAGGTCTTAACTCTTACTCTGGCCTACTGGTTAAGGTCTTAACTCTTACTCTGGCCTAATGGTTAAGGTCTTAACTCTTACTCTGGCTTAATAGCTAAGGTCTTAACTCTTACTCTGGCCTACTAGCTAAGGTCTTAACCCTTTCTCTGGCCTAATAGCTAAGGTCTTAGACTCGTACTCTGGCCTAATGGTTAAGGTCTTAGACTCGTACTCTGGCCTAATAGCTAAGGTCTTAGACTCGTACTCTGGCCTAATAGCTAAGGTCTTAACTCTTACTCTGGCCTAATAGTTAAGGTCTTACACTCGTACTCTGGCCTAATAGCTAAGGTTTTAAACTCGTACCCTGGCCTAATAATTAAGGTCTTAACTCTTACTCTGGCCTAATAGCTAAGGTCTTAGACTCGTACTGTGGCCTACAGGTTAAGGTCTTAACTCTTTCTCTGGCCTACTGGTTAAGGTCTTAACTCTTACTCTGGCCTAATAGCTAAGGTCTTAACTCTTACTCTGGCCTACTGGTTAAGGGCTTAACTCTTACTCTGGCCTAATAGCTAAGGTCTTAGACTCGTACTCTGGCCTACTGGTTAAGGTCTTAACTCTTACTCTGGCCTACAGGTTAAGGTCTTAACTCTTACTCAGGCCTACTGGTTAAGGTCTTAGACTCTTACTCTGGCCTACAGGTTAAGGTCTTAACTCTTACTCTGGCCTACTGGTTAAGGTCTTAACTCTTACTCTAGCCTAATAGCTAAGGTCTTAACTCTTATTCTGGCCTAAAAGCTAAGGTCTTAGACTTGTACTCTGGCCTAATGGTTAAGGTCTTAGACTCGTACTCTGGCCTAATGGTTAAGGTCTTAACTCTTACTCTGGCCTACTGGTTAAGGTCTTAACTCTTACTCTGGCCTAATGGTTAAGGTCTTAACTCTTACGCTGGCTTAATAGCTAAGGTCTTAACTCTTACTCTGGCCTACTAGCTAAGGTCTTAACCCTTACTCTGGCCTAATAGCTAAGGTCTTAGACTCGTACTCTGGCCTAATGGTTAAGGTCTTAGACTCGTACTCTGGCCTAATAGCTAAGGTCTTAACTCTTACTCTGGCCTAATAGCTAAGGTCTTAAACTCGTACTCTGGCCTAATAGCTAAGGTTTTAAACTCGTACCCTGGCCTAATGATTAAGGTCTTAACTCTTACTCTGGCCTAATAGCTAAGGTCTTAGACTCGTACTTTGGCCTACAGGTTAAGGTCTTAACTCTTTCTCTGGCCTACTGGTTAAGGTCTTAACTCTTACTCTGGCCTAATAGTTAAGGTCTTAGACTCGTACTCTGGCCTAATAGCTATGGTCTTAACTCTTACTCTGGCCTAATAGCTAAGGTCTTAGACTCTTACTCTGGCCTAATGGTTAAGGTCCTAACTCTTACTCTGGCCTAATGGTTAAGGTCTTAACTCTTACTCTGGCCTACTGGTAAAGGTCTTAGACTCTTACTCTGGCTTAATAGCTAAGGTCTTAACTCTTACTCTGGCCTACTAGCTAAGGTCTTAACCCTTACTCTGGCCTAATAGCTAAGGTCTTAGACTCGTACTCTGGCCTAATGGTTAAGGTCTTAGACTCGTACTCTGGCCTAATAGCTAAGGTCTTAACTCTTACTCTGGCCTAATAGCTAAGGTCTTAACTCTTATTCTGGCATAATAGCTAAGGTCTTAGACTTGTACTCTGGCCTAATGTTTAAGGTCTTAGACTCGTACTCTAGCCTAATAGCTAAGGTCTTAGACTCGTACTTTGGCCTACTGGTTAAGGTCTTAACTCTTACTCTGGCCTAATAGCTAAGGTCTTAACTCTTACTCTGGCCTACTGGTTAAGGTCTTAACTCTTACTCTGGCCTAATAGCTAAGGTCTTAACTCTTACTCTGGCCTAATAGCTCAGGTCTTAGTCTCGTACTCTGGCCTACTGGTTAAGGTCTTAACTCTTACTCTGGCCTACTGGTTAAGGTCTTAACTCTTACTCTGGCCTAATAGCTAAGGTCTTAGACTCATACTCTGGCCTAATGGTTAAGGTCTTAGACTCTTACTCTGGCCTACTGGTTAAGGTCTTAGACTCCTACTCTGGCCTAATAGCTAAGGTCTTAACTCTTACTCTGGCCTAATTGCTAAGGTCTTAGACTCTTACTCTGGCCTACTGGTTAAGGTCTTAACTCTTACTCTGGCCTACTGGTTAAGGGATTAACTCTTACTCTGGCCTAATGGCTAAGGTCTTAACTCTTACTCTGGCCTACTGGTTAAGGTCTTAGACTCCTACTCTGGCCTAATAGCTAAGGTCTTAACTCTTTCTCTGGCCTAATAGCTAAGGTCTTAACTCTTACTCTAGCCTAATAGCTAAGGTCTTAGACTCGTACTCTGGCCTAATGGTTAAGGTCTTAACTCTTACTCTGGCCTAATAGCTAAGGTCTTAGACTCGTACTCTGGCCTACTGGTTAAGGTCTTAACTCTTACTCTGGCCTAATGGTTAAGGTCTTAACTCTTACTCTGGCCTAATAGCTAAGGTCTTAGACTCGTACTCTGGCCCAATGGTTAAGGTCTTAGACTCTTACTCTTGCCTACTGGTTAAGGTCTTAACTCTTACTCTGGCCTACTGGTTAAGGTCTTAACTCTTACTCTGGCCTAATGGTTAAGGTCTTAACTCTTACTCTGGCCTAATAGCTAAGATCTTAACTCGTACTATGGCCTAATAGCTAAGGTATTAGACTTGTACTCTGGCCTACTGGTTAAGGTCTTAACTCTTACTCTGGCCTAATAGCTAAGGTCTTAACTCTTACTCTGGCCTAATAGCTAAGGTCTTAGACTCGTACTATGGCCTACAGGTTAAGGTCTTAACTCTTACTCTGGCCTAATAGCTAAGGTCTTAGACTCGTACTCTGTCCTAATAGCTAAGGTCTTAGACTTGTACTCTGGCCTAATGTTTAAGGTCTTAGACTCGTACTCTGGCCTAATAGCTAAGGTCTTAGACTCGTACTTTGGCCTACTGGTTAAGGTCTTAACTCTTACTCTGGCCTAATAGCTAAGGTCTTAACTCTTACTCTGGCCTACTGGTTAAGGTCTTAACTCTTACTCTGGCCTAATAGCTAAGGTCTTAACTCTTACTCTGGCCTAATATCTAAGGTCTTAGACTCGTACTCTGGCCTACTGGTTAAGGTCTTAACTCTTACTCTGGCCTAATAGCTAAGGTCTTAACTCTTACTCTGGCCTAATAGCTAAGGTCTTAGACTCGTACTCTGGCCTACTGGTTAAGGTCTTAACTCTTACTCTGGCCTACTGGTTAAGGTCTTAACTCTTACTCTGGCCTAATAGCTAAGGTCTTAGACTCATACTCTGGCCTAATGGTTAAGGTCTCAGACTCTTACTCTGGCCTACTGGTTAAGGTCTTAACTCTTACTCTGGCCTACTGGTTAAGGTCTTAACTCTTACTCTGGCCTACTGGTTAAGGTCTCAACTCTTGCTCTGGCCTACTGGTTAAGGTCTTAACTCCTACTCTGGCCTAATTGCTAAGGTCTTAGACTCTTACTCTGGCCTACTGGTTAAGGTCTTAACTCTTACTCTGGCCTACTGGTAAAGGTCTTAGACTCTTACTCTGGCCTATTAGCTAAGGTATTAACTCTTACTCTGGCCTAATTGCTAAGGTCTTAGACTCTTACTCTGGCCTACTGGTTAAGGTCCTAACTCTTACTCTGGCCTACTGGTTAAGGGATTAACTCTTACTCTGGCCTAATGGCTAAGGTCTTAACTCTTGCTCTGGCCTACTGGTTAAGGTCTTAGACTCCTACTCTGGCCTAATAGCTAAGGTCTTAACTCTTACTCTAGCCTAATAGCTAAGGTCTTTACTCTTACTTTGGCCTAATAGCTAAGGTCTTAGACTCGTACTCTGGCCTACTGGTTAAGGTCTTAACTCTTACTCTGGCCTACTGGTTAAGGTCGTAACTCTTACTCTGGCCTAATAGCTAAGGTCTTAGACTCGTACTCTGGCCTAATGGTTAAGGTCTTAGACTCTTACTCTGGCCTACTGGTTAAGGTCTTAACTCTTACTCTGGCCTACTGGTTAAGGTCTTAACTCTTACTCTGGCCTAATGGTTAAGGTCTTAACTCTTACTCTAGCCTAATAGCTAAGGTCTTAACTCTTACTTTGGCCTAATAGCTAGGCCTGGGCAAAAATTTCGTTCCGTTCGCGGAAATTGCGATATTTTGACATTTTTGCGTTCCGCGGAGAGCGCGAAAATGTCAAAAATTCCGGTTTCCGCAGCTTGGCGATAATTTGTTTCTTGCTCGCGCTGTAAAATGATACATTCTCGCGCGCGCGCGATCGCCTTACCTGAATCCCTGCGTTCGCCGACAAGTTTTCTTGATCCGGTCGCGTTCTCCATGAGATGTTGTATTGTTTTTAGCCATTTGCGCTGTCTCGCGACAGTTCGCGCCCGCAGTGACGTCATGCGTCGCGCGATCACGTCTTTCTTCTCGCGATCATGCACCGCGAGAACAACTCAAAACAAGATGGCCGCGCACGCAAGCAGCCACATGGGTAAGTTGGCGACCCGCAACCATGCAGAAAATCGCGCGAACATGCCGGAAAAAAACTTCCGCATCTTCGCGATATTTCTGCTTGTTTGCGATAATTTTAAACATTCTCGCGATAATTTGCGAAGGTTAATTCCGCAAATTCCGCCCACCCCTACTAATAGCTAAGGATCTTAGACTCGTACTCTGGCCTACTGGTTAAGGTCTTAACTCTTACTCTGGCCTACAGGTTAAGGTCTTAACTCTTACTCTGGCCTACTGGTTAAGGTCTTAGACTCTTACTCTGGCCTACAGGTTAAGGTCTTAACTCTTACTCTGGCCTACTGGTTAAGGTCTTAACTCTTACTCTAGCCTAATAGCTAAGGTCTTAACTCTTATTCTGGCCTAATAGCTAAGGTCTTAGACTTGTACTCTGGCCTAATGGTTAAGGTCTTAGACTCGTACTCTGGCCTAATGGTTAAGGTCTTAACTCTTACTCTGGCCTACTGGTTAAGGTCTTAACTCTTACTCTGGCCTAATGGTTAAGGTCTTAACTCTTACTCTGGCTTAATAGCTAAGGTCTTAACTCTTACTCTGGCCTACTAGCTAAGGTCTTAACCCTTACTCTGGCCTAATAGCTAAGGTCTTAGACTCGTACTCTGGCCTAATGGTTAAGGTCTTAGACTCGTACTCTGGCCTAATGGTTAAGGTCTTAACTCTTACTCTGGCCTAATAGCTAAGGTCTGAACTCTTACTCTGGCCTACTTGTTAAGGTCTTAACTCTTACTCTGGCCTACAGGTTAAGGTCTTAACTCTTACTCTGGCCTAATGGTTAAGGTCTTAACTCTTACTCTGGCTTAGTAGCTAAGGTCTTAACTCTTACTCTGGCCTAATAGCTAAGGTCTTAGACTCGTACTCTGGCCTACTAGTAAAGGTCTTAACTCTTACTCTGGCCTAATAGCTAAGGTCTTAGACTCGTACTTTGGCCTACTGGTTAAGGTCTTAACTCTTACTCTGGCCTAATAGCTTAGGTCTTAACTCTTACTCTGGCCTAATAGCTAAGGTCTTAACTCGTACTCTGGCCTAATAGCTAAGTTCTTAGACTCGTACTCTGGCCTACTGGTTAAGGTCTTAACTCTTACTCTGGCCTAATAGCTAAGGTCTTAACTCTTACTCTGGCCTAATAGCTAAGGTCTTAACTCTTACTCTGGCCTAATAGCTAAGGTCTTAGACTCGTACTCTGGCCTACTGGTTAAGGTCTTAACTCTTACTCTGGCCTAATAGCTAAGGTCTTAGACTCATACTCTGGCCTAATGGTTAAGGTCTTAGACTCTTACTCTGGCCTACTGGTTGAGGTCTCAACTCTTGCTCTGGCCTACTGGTTAAGGTCTTAACTCTTACTCTGGCCTAATTGCTAAGGTCTTAGACTCTTACTCTGGCCTACTGGTTAAGGTCTTAACTCTTACTCTGGCCTACTGGTAAAGGTCTTAGACTCTTACTCTGGCCTAATAGCTAAGGTATTAACTCTTACTCTGGCCTAATTGCTAAGGTCTTAGACTCTTACTCTGGCCTACTGGTTAAGGTCTTAACTCTTACTCTGGCCTACTGGTTAAGGGATTAACTCTTACACTGGCCTAATGGCTAAGGTCTTAACTCTTATTCTGGCCTAATAGCTAAGGTCTTAGACTTGTACTCTGGCCTAATGTTTAAGGTCTTAGACTCGTACTCTGGCCTAATAGCTAAGGTCTTAGACTCGTACTTTGGCCTACTGGTTAAGGTCTTAACTCTTACTCTGGCCTAATAGCTAAGGTCTTAACTCTTACTCTGGCCTACTGGTTAAGGTCTTAACTCTTACTCTGGCCTAATAGCTAAGATCTTAACTCTTACTCTGGCCTAATAGCTAAGGTCTTAGACTCGTACTCTGGCATACTGGTTAAGGTCTTAACTCTTACTCTGGCCTACTGGTTAAGGTCTTAACTCTTACTCTGGCCTAATAGCTAAGGTCTTAGACTCATACTCTGGCCTAATGGTTAACGTCTTAGACTCTTACTCTGGCCTACTGGTTAAGGTCTTAGACTCCTACTCTGGCCTAATAGCTAAGGTCTTAACTCTTACTCTGGCCTAATTGCTAAGGTCTTAGACTCTTACTCTGGCCTACTGGTTAAGGTCTTAACTCTTACTCTGGCCTACTGGTTAAGGGATTAACTCTTACTCTGGCCTAATGGCTAAGGTCTTAACTCTTACTCTGGCCTAATGGCTAAGGTCTTAACTCTTACTCTGGCCTACTGGTTAAGGTCTTAGACTCCTACTCTGGCCTAATAGCTAAGGTCTTAACTCTTTCTCTGGCCTAATAGCTAAGGTCTTAACTCTTACTCTAGCCTAATAGCTAAGGTCTTAGACTCGTACTCTGGCCTAATGGTTAAGGTCTTAACTCTTACTCTGGCCTACTGGTTAAGGTCTTAACTCTTACTCTGGCCTAATAGCTAAGGTCTTAGACTCGTACTCTGGCCTAATGGTTGAGGTCTTAGACTCTTACTCTGGCCTACTGGTTAAGGTCTTAACTCTTACTCTGGCCTACTGGTTAAGGTCTTAACTCTTACTCTGGCCTAATGGTTAAGGTCTTAACTCTTACTCTGGCCTAATAGCTAAGATCTTAACTCGTACTCTGGCCTAATAGCTAAGGTATTAGACTCGTACTATGGCCTACTGGTTAAGGTCTTAACTCTTACTCTGGCCTAATAGCTAAGGTCTTAACTCTTACTCTGGCCTAATAGCTAAGGTCTTAGACTCATACTATGGCCTACAGGTTAAGGTCTTAACTCTTACTCTGGCCTAATAGCTAAGGTCTTAGACTCGTACTCTGTCCTAAAGGTTAAGGTCTTAACTCTTACTCTGGCCTAATAGCTAAGGTCTTAACTCTTATTCTGGCCTAATAGCTAAGGTCTTAGACTTGTACTCTGGCCTAATGTTTAAGGTCTTAGACTCGTACTCTGGCCTAATAGCTAAGGTCTTAGACTCGTACTTTGGCCTACTGGTTAAGGTCTTAACTCTTACTCTGGCCTAATAGCTAAGGTCTTAACTCTTACTCTGGCCTACTGGTTAAGGTCTTAACTCTTACTCTGGCCTAATAGCTAAGGTCTTAACTCTTACTTTGGCCTAATAGCTAAGGTCTTAGACTCGTACTCTGGCCTACTGGTTAAGGTCTTAACTCTTACTCTGGCCTAATAGCTAAGGTCTTAGACTTATACTCTGGCCTAATGGTTAAGGTCTTAGACTCTTACTCTGGCCTACTGGTTAAGGTCTTAACTCTTACTTTGGCCTACTGGTTAAGGGATTAACTCTTACTCTGGCCTAATGGCTAAGGTCTTAACTCTTACTCTGGCCTACTGGTTAAGGTCTTAGACTCCTTCTCTGGCCTAATAGCTAAGGTCTTAACTCTTTCTCTGGCCTAATAGCTAAGGTCTTAACTCTTACTCTAGCCTAATAGCTAAGGTCATAGACTCGTACTCTGGCCTAATGGTTAAGGTCTTAACTCTTACTCTGGCCTAATAGCTAAGGTCTTAGACTCGTACTCTGGCCTACTGGTTAAGGTCTTAACTCTTGCTCTGGCCTACTGGGTAAGATCTTAACTCTTACTCTGGCCTAATTGCTAAGGTCTTAGACTCGTACTCTGGCCTACTGGTTAAGGTCTTAACTCTTACTCTGGCCTAATAGGTAAGATCTTAACTCTTACTCTGGCCTAACAGCTAAGGTCTTAGACTCGTACTCTGGCCTACTGGTTAAGGTCTTAACTCTTACTCTGTCCTAATAGCTAAGGTCTTAGACACGTACTATGGCCTACAGGTTAAGGTCTTAACTCTTACTCTGGCCTAATAGCTAAGGTCTTAGACTCGTACTCTGGCCTACTGATTAAGGTCTTAACTGTTACTCTGGCCTAAGAGCTAAGGTCTTAGACTCGTACTCTGGCCTAATGGTTAAGGTCTTAGACTCTTACCCTGGCCTACTGGTTAAGGTCTTAACTCTTACTCTGGCTTACTGGTTAAGGTCTTAACTCTTACTCTGGCCTAATGGTTAAGGTCTTAACTCTTACTCTGGCCTAATAGCTAAGGTCTGAACTCCTACTCTGGCCTACTTGTTAAGGTCTTAACTCTTACTCTGGCCTACAGGTTAAGGTCTTAACTCTTACTCTGGCCTAATGGTTAAGGTCTTAACTCTTACTCTGGCTCAGTAGCTAAGGTCTTAACTCGTATTCTGGCCTAATAGCTAAGGTCTTAACTCTTACTCTGGCCTAATAGCTAAGGTCTTAGACTCGTACTCTGGCCTACTGGTTAAGGTCTTAACTCTTACTCTGGCCTAATAGCTAAGGTCTTAGACTCGTACTTTGGCCTACTGGTTAAGGTCTTAACTCTTACTCTGGCCTAATAGCTTAGGTCTTAACTCTTATTCTGGCCTAATAGCTAAGGTCTTAACTCGTACTCTGGCCTAATAGCTAAGTTCTTAGACTCGTACTCTGGCCTACTGGTTAAGGTCTTAACTCTTACTCTGGCCTAATAGCTAAGGTCTTAACTCGTACTCTGGCCTAATAGCTAAGTTCTTAGACTCGTACTCTGGCCTACTGGTTAAGGTCTTAACTCTTACTCTGGCCTAATAGCTAAGGTCTTAACTCTTACTCTGGCCTAATAGCTAAGGTCTTAACTCTTACTCTGGCCTAATAGCTAAGGTCTTAGACTCGTACTCTGGCCTACTGGTTAAGGTCTTAACTCTTACTCTGGCCTAATAGCTAAGGTCTTAGACTCATACTCTGGCCTAATGGTTAAGGTCTTAGACTCTTACTCTGGCCTACTGGTTGAGGTCTCAACTCTTGCTCTGGCCTACTGGTTAAGGTCTTAACTCTTACTCTGGCCTAATTGCTAAGGTCTTAGACTCTTACTCTGGCCTACTGGTTAAGGTCTTAACTCTTACTCTGGCCTACTGGTAAAGGTCTTAGACTCTTACTCTGGCCTAATAGCTAAGGTATTAACTCTTACTCTGGCCTAATTGCTAAGGTCTTAGACTCTTACTCTGGCCTACTGGTTAAGGTCTTAACTCTTACTCTGGCCTACTGGTTAAGGGATTAACTCTTACACTGGCCTAATGGCTAAGGTCTTAACTCTTATTCTGGCCTAATAGCTAAGGTCTTAGACTTGTACTCTGGCCTAATGTTTAAGGTCTTAGACTCGTACTCTGGCCTAATAGCTAAGGTCTTAGACTCGTACTTTGGCCTACTGGTTAAGGTCTTAACTCTTACTCTGGCCTAATAGCTAAGGTCTTAACTCTTACTCTGGCCTACTGGTTAAGGTCTTAACTCTTACTCTGGCCTAATAGCTAAGATCTTAACTCTTACTCTGGCCTAATAGCTAAGGTCTTAGACTCGTACTCTGGCATACTGGTTAAGGTCTTAACTCTTACTCTGGCCTACTGGTTAAGGTCTTAACTCTTACTCTGGCCTAATAGCTAAGGTCTTAGACTCATACTCTGGCCTAATGGTTAACGTCTTAGACTCTTACTCTGGCCTACTGGTTAAGGTCTTAGACTCCTACTCTGGCCTAATAGCTAAGGTCTTAACTCTTACTCTGGCCTAATTGCTAAGGTCTTAGACTCTTACTCTGGCCTACTGGTTAAGGTCTTAACTCTTACTCTGGCCTACTGGTTAAGGGATTAACTCTTACTCTGGCCTAATGGCTAAGGTCTTAACTCTTACTCTGGCCTAATGGCTAAGGTCTTAACTCTTACTCTGGCCTACTGGTTAAGGTCTTAGACTCCTACTCTGGCCTAATAGCTAAGGTCTTAACTCTTTCTCTGGCCTAATAGCTAAGGTCTTAACTCTTACTCTAGCCTAATAGCTAAGGTCTTAGACTCGTACTCTGGCCTAATGGTTAAGGTCTTAACTCTTACTCTGGCCTACTGGTTAAGGTCTTAACTCTTACTCTGGCCTAATAGCTAAGGTCTTAGACTCGTACTCTGGCCTAATGGTTGAGGTCTTAGACTCTTACTCTGGCCTACTGGTTAAGGTCTTAACTCTTACTCTGGCCTACTGGTTAAGGTCTTAACTCTTACTCTGGCCTAATGGTTAAGGTCTTAACTCTTACTCTGGCCTAATAGCTAAGATCTTAACTCGTACTCTGGCCTAATAGCTAAGGTATTAGACTCGTACTCTGGCCTACTGGTTAAGGTCTTAACTCTTACTCTGGCCTAATAGCTAAGGTCTTAACTCTTACTCTGGCCTAATAGCTAAGGTCTTAGACTCATACTATGGCCTACAGGTTAAGGTCTTAACTCTTACTCTGGCCTAATAGCTAAGGTCTTAGACTCGTACTCTGTCCTAAAGGTTAAGGTCTTAACTCTTACTCTGGCCTAATAGCTAAGGTCTTAACTCTTATTCTGGCCTAATAGCTAAGGTCTTAGACTTGTACTCTGGCCTAATGTTTAAGGTCTTAGACTCGTACTCTGGCCTAATAGCTAAGGTCTTAGACTCGTACTTTGGCCTACTGGTTAAGGTCTTAACTCTTACTCTGGCCTAATAGCTAAGGTCTTAACTCTTACTCTGGCCTACTGGTTAAGGTCTTAACTCTTACTCTGGCCTAATAGCTAAGGTCTTAACTCTTACTTTGGCCTAATAGCTAAGGTCTTAGACTCGTACTCTGGCCTACTGGTTAAGGTCTTAACTCTTACTCTGGCCTAATAGCTAAGGTCTTAGACTTATACTCTGGCCTAATGGTTAAGGTCTTAGACTCTTACTCTGGCCTACTGGTTAAGGTCTTAACTCTTACTTTGGCCTACTGGTTAAGGGATTAACTCTTACTCTGGCCTAATGGCTAAGGTCTTAACTCTTACTCTGGCCTACTGGTTAAGGTCTTAGACTCCTTCTCTGGCCTAATAGCTAAGGTCTTAACTCTTTCTCTGGCCTAATAGCTAAGGTCTTAACTCTTACTCTAGCCTAATAGCTAAGGTCTTAGACTCGTACTCTGGCCTAATGGTTAAGGTCTTAACTCTTACTCTGGCCTAATAGCTAAGGTCTTAGACTCGTACTCTGGCCTACTGGTTAAGGTCTTAACTCTTGCTCTGGCCTACTGGGTAAGATCTTAACTCTTACTCTGGCCTAATTGCTAAGGTCTTAGACTCGTACTCTGGCCTACTGGTTAAGGTCTTAACTCTTACTCTGGCCTAATAGGTAAGATCTTAACTCTTACTCTGGCCTAACAGCTAAGGTCTTAGACTCGTACTCTGGCCTACTGGTTAAGGTCTTAACTCTTACTCTGTCCTAATAGCTAAGGTCTTAGACACGTACTATGGCCTACAGGTTAAGGTCTTAACTCTTACTCTGGCCTAATAGCTAAGGTCTTAGACTCGTACTCTGGCCTACTGATTAAGGTCTTAACTGTTACTCTGGCCTAAGAGCTAAGGTCTTAGACTCGTACTCTGGCCTAATGGTTAAGGTCTTAGACTCTTACCCTGGCCTACTGGTTAAGGTCTTAACTCTTACTCTGGCTTACTGGTTAAGGTCTTAACTCTTACTCTGGCCTAATCGTTAAGGTCTTAACTCTTACTCTGGCCTAATAGCTAAGGTCTGAACTCCTACTCTGGCCTACTTGTTAAGGTCTTAACTCTTACTCTGGCCTACAGGTTAAGGTCTTAACTCTTACTCTGGCCTAATGGTTAAGGTCTTAACTCTTACTCTGGCTCAGTAGCTAAGGTCTTAACTCGTACTCTGGCCTAATAGCTAAGGTCTTAACTCTTACTCTGGCCTAATAGCTAAGGTCTTAGACTCGTACTCTGGCCTACTGGTTAAGGTCTTAACTCTTACTCTGGCCTAATAGCTAAGGTCTTAGACTCGTACTTTGGCCTACTGGTTAAGGTCTTAACTCTTACTCTGGCCTAATAGCTTAGGTCTTAACTCTTATTCTGGCCTAATAGCTAAGGTCTTAACTCGTACTCTGGCCTAATAGCTAAGTTCTTAGACTCGTACTCTGGCCTACTGGTTAAGGTCTTAACTCTTACTCTGGCCTAATAGCTAAGGTCTTAACTCTTACTCTGGCCTAATAGCTAAGGTCTTAGACTCGTACTCTGGCCTACTGGTTAAGGTCTTAACTCTTACTCTGGCCTAATAGCTAAGGTCTTAGACTCATACTTTGGCCTACTGGTTAAGGTCTTAACTCTTACTCTGGCCTAATAGCTAAGGTCTTAACTCTTACTCTGGCCTACTGGTTAAGGTCTTAACTCTTACTCTGGCCTAATAGCTAAGGTCTTAACTCTTACTCTGGCCTAATAGCTAAGGTCTAAGACTCGTACTCTGGCCTACTGGTTAAGGTCTTAACTCTTACTCTGGCCTACTGGTTAAGGTCTTAACTCTTACTCTGGCCTAATAGCTAAGGTCTTAGACTCATACTCTGGCCTAATGGTTAAGGTCTTAGACTCTTACTCTGGCCTACTGGTTAAGGTCTTAACTCTTACTCTGGCCTACTGGTTAAGGTCTTAACTCTTACTCTGGCCTACTGGTTAAGGTCTCAACTCTTGCACTGGCCTACTGGTTAAGGTCTTAACTCTTACTCTGGCCTAATTGCTAAGGTCTTAGACTCTTACTCTGGCCTACTGGTTAAGGTCTTAACTCTTACTCTGGCCTACTGGTAAAGGTCTTAGACACTTACTCTGGCCTAATAGCTAAGGTATTAACTCTTACTCTGGCCTAATTGCTAAGGTCTTAGACTCTTACTCTGGCCTACTGGTTAAGGTCTTAACTCTTACTCTGGCCTACTGGTTAAGGGATTAACTCTTACTCTGGCCTAATGGCTAAGGTCTTAACTCTTGCTCTGGCCTACTGGTTAAGGTCTTAGACTCCTACTCTGGCCTAATAGCTAAGGTCTTAACTCTTACTCTAGCCTAATAGCTAAGGTCTTAACTCTTACTTTGGCCTAATAGCTAAGGTCTTAGACTCGTACTCTGGCCTACTGGTTAAGGTCTTAACTCTTACTCTGGCCTACTGGTTAAGGTCTTAACTCTTACTCTGGCCTAATAGCTAAGGTCTTAGACTCGTACTCTGGCCTAATGGTTAAGGTCTTAGACTCTTACTCTGGCCTACTGGTTAAGGTCTTAACTCTTACTCTGGCCTACTGGTTAAGGTCTTAACTCTTACTATGGCCTAATGGTTAAGGTCTTAACTCTTACTCTAGCCTAATAGCTAAGGTCTTAACTCTTACTTTGGCCTAATAGCTAAGGTCTTAGACTCGTACTCTGGCCTACTGGTTAAGGTCTTAACTCTTACTCTGGCCTACAGGTTAAGGTCTTAACTCTTACTCTGGCCTACTGGTTAAGGTCTTAGACTCTTACTCTGGCCTACAGGTTAAGGTCTTAACTCTTACTCTGGCCTACTGGTTAAGGTCTTAACTCTTACTCTAGCCTAATAGCTAAGGTCTTAACTCTTATTCTGGCCTAATAGCTAAGGTCTTAGACTTGTACTCTGGCCTAATGGTTAAGGTCTTAGACTCGTACTCTGGCCTAATGGTTAAGGTCTTAACTCTTACTCTGGCCTACTGGTTAAGGTCTTAACTCTTACTCTGGCCTAATGGTTAAGGTCTTAACTCTTACTCTGGCTTAATAGCTAAGGTCTTAACTCTTACTCTGGCCTACTAGCTAAGGTCTTAACCCTTACTCTGGCCTAATAGCTAAGGTCTTAGACTCGTACTCTGGCCTAATGGTTAAGGTCTTAGACTCGTACTCTGGCCTAATAGCTAAGGTCTTAGACTCGTACTCTGGCCTAATAGCTAAGGTCTTAACTCTTACTCTGGCCTAATAGCTAAGGTCTTACACTCGTACTCTGGCCTAATAGCTCAGGTTTTAAACTCGTACCCTGGCCTAATGATTAAGGTCTTAACTCTTACTCTGGCCTAATAGCTAAGGTCTTAGACTCGTACTGTGGCCTACAGGTTAAGGTCTTAACTCTTTCTCTGGCCTACTGGTTAAGGTCTTAACTCTTACTCTGGCCTAATAGCTAAGGTCTTAACTCTTACTCTGGCCTACTGGTTAAGGGCTTAACTCTTACTCTGGCCTAATAGCTAAGGTCTTAGACTCGTACTCTGGCCTAATGGTTAAGGTCTTAGACTCTTACTCTGGCCTACTGGTTAAGGTCTTAACTCTTACTATGGCCTAATGGTTAAGGTCTTAACTCTTACTCTAGCCTAATAGCTAAGGTCTTAACTCTTACTTTGGCCTAATAGCTAAGGTCTTAGACTCGTACTCTGGCCTACTGGTTAAGGTCTTAACTCTTACTCTGGCCTACAGGTTAAGGTCTTAACTCTTACTCTGGCCTACTGGTTAAGGTCTTAGACTCTTACTCTGGCCTACAGGTTAAGGTCTTAACTCTTACTCTGGCCTACTGGTTAAGGTCTTAACTCTTACTCTAGCCTAATAGCTAAGGTCTTAACTCTTATTCTGGCCTAATAGCTAAGGTCTTAGACTTGTACTCTGGCCTAATGGTTAAGGTCTTAGACTCGTACTCTGGCCTAATGGTTAAGGTCTTAACTCTTACTCTGGCCTACTGGTTAAGGTCTTAACTCTTACTCTGGCCTAATGGTTAAGGTCTTAACTCTTACTCTGGCTTAATAGCTAAGGTCTTAACTCTTACTCTGGCCTACTAGCTAAGGTCTTAACCCTTACTCTGGCCTAATAGCTAAGGTCTTAGACTCGTACTCTGGCCTAATGGTTAAGGTCTTAGACTCGTACTCTGGCCTAATAGCTAAGGTCTTAGACTCGTACTCTGGCCTAATAGCTAAGGTCTTAACTCTTACTCTGGCCTAATAGCTAAGGTCTTACACTCGTACTCTGGCCTAATAGCTCAGGTTTTAAACTCGTACCCTGGCCTAATGATTAAGATCTTAACTCTTACTCTGGCCTAATAGCTAAGGTCTTAGACTCGTACTGTGGCCTACAGGTTAAGGTCTTAACTCTTTCTCTGGCCTACTGGTTAAGGTCTTAACTCTTACTCTGGCCTAATAGCTAAGGTCTTAACTCTTACTCTGGCCTACTGGTTAAGGGCTTAACTCTTACTCTGGCCTAATAGCTAAGGTCTTAGACTCGTACTCTGGCCTACTGGTTAAGGTCTTAACTCTTACTCTGGCCTACAGGTTAAGGTCTTAACTCTTACTCTGGCCTACTGGTTAAGGTCTTAGACTCTTACTCTGGCCTACAGGTTAAGGTCTTAACTCTTACTCTGGCCTACTGGTTAAGGTCTTAACTCTTACTCTAGCCTAATAGCTAAGGTCTTAACTCTTATTCTGGCCTAAAAGCTAAGGTCTTAGACTTGTACTCTGGCCTAATGGTTAAGGTCTTAGACTCGTACTCTGGCCTAATGGTTAAGGTCTTAACTCTTACTCTGGCCTACTGGTTAAGGTCTTAACTCTTACTCTGGCCTAATGGTTAAGGTCTTAACTCTTACTCTGGCTTAATAGCTAAGGTCTTATCTCTTACTCTGGCCTACTAGCTAAGGTCTTAACCCTTACTCTGGCCTAATAGCTAAGGTCTTAGACTTGTACTCTGGCCTAATGGTTAAGGTCTTAGACTCGTACTCTGGCCTAATAGCTAAGGTCTTAACTCTTACTCTGGCCTAATAGCTAAGGTCTTAAACTCGTACTCTGGCCTAATAGCTAAGGTTTTAAACTCGTACCCTGGCCTAATGATTAAGGTCTTAACTCTTACTCTGGCCTAATAGCTAAGGTCTTAGACTCGTACTTTGGCCTACAGGTTAAGGTCTTAACTCTTTCTCTGGCCTACTGGTTAAGGTCTTAACTCTTACTCTGGCCTAATAGCTAAGGTCTTAGACTCGTACTCTGGCCTAATAGCTATGGTCTTAACTCTTACTCTGGCCTACTGGTTAAGGTCTTAACTCTTACTCTGGCCTAATAGCTAAGGTCTTAGACTCTTACTCTGGCCTAATGGTTAAGGTCTTAACTCTTACTCTGACCTAATGGTTAAGGTCTTAACTCTTACTCTGGCCTACTGGTAAAGGTCTTAGACTCTTACTCTGGCTTAATAGCTAAGGTCTTAACTCTTACTCTGGCCTACTAGCTAAGGTCTTAACCCTTACTCTGGCCTAATAGCTAAGGTCTTAGACTCGTACTCTGGCCTAATGGTTAAGGTCTTAGACTCGTACTCTGGCCTAATAGCTAAGGTCTTAACTCTTACTCTGGCCTAATAGCTAAGGTCTTAACTCTTATTCTGGCATAATAGCTAAGGTCTTAGACTTGTACTCTGGCCTAATGTTTAAGGTCTTAGACTCGTACTCTAGCCTAATAGCTAAGGTCTTAGACTCGTACTTTGGCCTACTGGTTAAGGTCTTAACTCTTACTCTGGCCTAATAGCTAAGGTCTTAACTCGTACTCTGGCCTACTGGTTAAGGTCTTAACTCTTACTCTGGCCTAATAGCTAAGGTCTTAGACTCATACTCTGGCCTAATGGTTAAGGTCTTAGACTCTTACTCTGGCCTACTGGTTAAGGTCTTAGACTCCTACTCTGGCCTAATAGCTAAGGTCTTAACTCTTACTCTGGCCTAATTGCTAAGGTCTTAGACTCTTACTCTGGCCTACTGGTTAAGGTCTTAACTCTTACTCTGGCCTACTGGTTAAGGGATTAACTCTTACTCTGGCCTAATGGCTAAGGTCTTAACTCTTACTCTGGCCTACTGGTTAAGGTCTTAGACTCCTACTCTGGCCTAATAGCTAAGGTCTTAACTCTTTCTCTGGCCTAATAGCTAAGGTCTTAACTCTTACTCTAGCCTAATAGCTAAGGTCTTAGACTCGTACTCTGGCCTAATGGTTAAGGTCTTAACTCTTACTCTGGCCTAATAGCTAAGGTATTAGACTCGTACTCTGGCCTACTGGTTAAGGTCTTAACTCTTAATCTGGCCTAATAGCTAAGGTCTTAACTCTTACTCTGGCCTAATAGCTAAGGTCTTAGACTCGTACTATGGCCTACAGGTTAAGGTCTTGACTCTTACTCTGGCCTAATAGCTAAGGTCTTAGACTCGTACTCTGTCCTAAAGGTTAAGGTCTTAACTCTTACTCTGGCCTAATAGCTAAGGTCTTAACTCTTATTCTGGCCTAATAGCTAAGGTCTTAGACTTGTACTCTGGCCTAATGTTTAAGGTCTTAGACTCGTACTCTGGCCTAATAGCTAAGGTCTTAGACTCGTACTTTGGCCTACTGGTTAAGGTCTTAACTCTTACTCTGGCCTAATAGCTAAGGTCTTAACTCTTACTCTGGCCTACTGGTTAAGGTCTTAACTCTTACTCTGGCCTAATAGCTAAGGTCTTAACTCTTACTCTGGCCTAATAGCTCAGGTCTTAGACTCGTACTCTGGCCTACTGGTTAAGGTCTTAACTCTTACTCTGGCCTACTGGTTAAGGTCTTAACTCTTACTCTGGCCTAATAGCTAAGGTCTTAGACTCATACTCTGGCCTAATGGTTAAGGTCTTAGACTCTTACTCTGGCCTACTGGTTAAGGTCTTAGACTCCTACTCTGGCCTAATAGCTAAGGTCTTAACTCTTACTCTGGCCTAATTGCTAAGGTCTTAGACTCTTACTCTGGCCTACTGGTTAAGGTCTTAACTCTTACTCTGGCCTACTGGTTAAGGGATTAACTCTTACTCTGGCCTAATGGCTAAGGTCTTAACTCTTACTCTGGCCTACTGGTTAAGGTCTTAGACTCCTACTCAGGCCTAATAGCTAAGGTCTTAACTCTTTCTCTGGCCTAATAGCTAAGGTCTTAACTCTTACTCTAGCCTAATAGTTAAGGTCTTAGACTCGTACTCTGGCCTAATGGCTAAGGTCTTAACTTTTACTCTGGCCTAATAGATAAGGTCTTAGACTTGTACTCTGGCCTACTGGTTAAGGTCTTAACTCTTGCTCTGGCCTACTGGGTAAGATCTTAACTCTTACTCTGGCCTAATTGCTAAGGTCTTAGACTCGTACTCTGGCCTACTGGTTAAGGTCTTACCTCTTACTCTGGCCTAATAGCTAAGATATTAACTCTTACTCTGGCCTAACAGCTAAGGTCTTAGACTCGTACTCTGGCCTACTGGTTAAGGTCTTAACTCTTACTCTGTCCTAATAGCTAAGGTCTTAGACACGTACTATGGCCTACAGGTTAAGGTCTTAACTCTTACTCTGGCCTAATAGCTAAGGTCTTAGACTCGTACTCTGGCCTACTGATTAAGGTCTTAACTCTTACTCTGGCCTAAGAGCTAAGGTCTTAGACTCGTACTCTGGCCTAATGGTTAAGGTCTTAGACTCTTACCCTGGCCTACTGGTTAAGGTCTTAACTCTTAGTCTGGCTTACTGGTTAAGGTCTTAACTCTTACTCTGGCCTAATGGTTAAGGTCTTAACTCTTACTCTGGCCTAATAGCTAAGGTCTGAACTCTTACTCTGGCCTACTTGTTAAGGTCTTAACTCTTACTCTGGCCTACAGGTTAAGGTCTTAACTCTTACTCTGGCCTAATGGTTAAGGTCTTAACTCTTACTCTGGCTTAGTAGCTAAGGTCTTAACTCTTACTCTGGCCTAATAGCTAAGGTCTTAACTCTTACTCTGGCCTAATAGCTAAGGTCTTAGACTCGTACTCTGGCCTACTGGTTAAGGTCTTAACTCTTACTCTGGCCTAATAGCTAAGGTCTTAGACTCGTACTTTGGCCTACTGGTTAAGGTCTTAACTCTTACTCTGGCCTAATAGCTTAGGTCTTAACTCTTACTCTGGACTAATAGCTAAGGTCTTAACTCGTACTCTGGCCTAATAGCTAAGTTCTTAGACTCGTACTCTGGCCTACTGGGTAAGGTCTTAACTCTTACTCTGGCCTAATAGCTAAGGTCTTAACACTTACTCTGGCCTAATAGCTAAGGTCTTAGACTCGTACTATGGCCTACAGGTTAAGGTCTTAACTCTTACTCTGGCCTAATAGCTAAGGTCTTAGACTCGTACTCTGGCCTAAAGTTTAAGGTCTTAACTCTTACTCTGGCCTAATAGCTAAGGTCTTAACTCTTATTCTGGCCTAATACCTAAGGTCTTAGACTCGTACTCTGGCCTAATGGTTAAGGTCTTAGACTCGTACTCTGGCCTAATGGTTAAGGTCTTAACTCTTACTCTGGCCTACTGGTTAAGGTCTTAACTCTTACTCTGGCCTAATAGCTAAGGTCTTAGACTCGTACTCTGGCCTACTGGTTAAGGTCTTAACTCTTACTCTGGCCTAATAGCTAAGGTCTTAGACTCGTACTTTGGCCTACTGGTTAAGGTCTTAACTCTTACTCTGGCCTAATAGCTAAGGTCTTAACTCTTACTCTGGCCTACTGATTAAGGTCTTAACTCTTACTCTGGCCTAATAGCTAAGGTCTTAACTCTTACTCTGGCCTAATAGCTAAGGTCTTAGACTCGTACTCTGGCCTACTGGTTAAGGTCTTAACTCTTACTCTGGCCTACTGGTTAAGGTCTTAACTCTTACTCTTGCCTAATAGCTAAGGTCTTAGACTCATACTCTGGTCTAATGGTTAAGGTCTTAGACTCTTACTCTGGCCTACTGGTTAAGGTCTTAACTCTTACTCTGGCATACTGGTTAAGGTCTTAACTCTTACTATGGCCTACTGGTTAAGGTCTTAACTCTTGCTCTGGCCTACTGGTTAAGGTCTTAACTCTTACTCTGGCCTAATTGCTAAGGTCTTGGACTCTTACTCTGGCCTACTGGTTAAGGTTTTAACTCTTACTCTGGCCTACTGGTAAAGGTCTTAGACTCTTACTCTGGCCTCTAGGTTAAGGTCTTAACTCTTACTCTGGCCTACTGGTTAAGGTCTTAGACTCTAACTCTGGCCTAATAGCTAAGGTATTAACTCTTACTCTGGCCTAATTGCTAAGGTCTTAGACTCTTACTCTGGCCTACTGGTTAAGGTCTTAACTCTTACTCTGGCCTACTGGTTAAGGGATTAACTCTTACTCTGGCCTAATGGCTAAGGTCTTAACTCTTGCTCTGGCCTACTGGTTAAGGTCTTAGACTCCTACTCTGGCCTAATAGCTAAGGTCTTAACTCTTACTCTAGCCTAATAGCTAAGGTCTTAAGACTTACTTTGGCCTAATAGCTAAGGTCTTAGACTCGTACTCTTGCCTACTGGTTAAGGTCTTAACTCTTACTCTGGCCTACTGGTTAAGGTCTTAGACTCGTACTCTGGCCTAATGGTTAAGGTCTTAGACTCTTACTCTGGCCTACTGGTTAAGGTCTTAACTCTTACTCTGGCCTACTGGTTAAGGTCTTAACTCTTACTCTGGCCTAATGGTTAAGGTCTTAACTCTTACTCTGGCCTAATAGCTAAGGTCTGAAATCTTACTCTGGCCTACTTTTTAAGGTCTTAACTCTTACTCAGGCCTACAGGTTAAGGTCTTAACTCTTACTCTGGCCTAATGGTTAAGGACTTAACTCTTACTCTGGCTTAATAGCTAAGGTCTTAACTCTTACTCTGGCCTACTAGCTAAGGTCTTAACCCTTACTCTGGCCTAATAGCTAAGGTCTTAGACTTGTACTCTGGCCTAATGGTTAAGGTCTTAACTCTTACTCTGGCCTAATAGCTAAGGTCTTAGACTCGTACTCTGGCCTAATAGCTAAGGTCTTAACTCTTACTCTGGCCTAATAGCTAAGGCCTTAGACTCGTACTCTGGCCTAATAGCTAAGGTTTTAAACTCGTACCCTGGCCTAATGATTAAGGTCTTAACTCTTACTCTGGCCTAATAGCTAAGGTCTTAGACTCGTACTGTGGCCTACAGGTTAAGGTCTTAACTCTTACTCTGGCCTACTGGTTAAGGTCTTAACTCTTACTCTTGCCTAATAGCTAAGGTCTTAGACTCATACTCTGGTCTAATGGTTAAGGTCTTAGACTCTTACTCTGGCCTACTGGTTAAGGTCTTAACTCTTACTCTGGCATACTGGTTAAGGTCTTAACTCTTACTCTGGCCTACTGGTTAAGGTCTTAACTCTTGCTCTGGCCTACTGGTTAAGGTCTTAACTCTTACTCTGGCCTAATTGCTAAGGTCTTGGACTCTTACTCTGGCCTAATGGTTAAGGTCTTAGACTCTTACCCTGGCCTACTGGTTAAGGTCTTAACTCTTACTCTGGCCTCCAGGTTAAGGTCTTAACTCTTACTCTGGCCTACTGGTTAAGGTCTTAGACTCTAACTCTGGCCTAATAGCTAAGGTATTAACTCTTACTCTGGCCTAATTGCTAAGGTCTTAGACTCTTACTCTGGCCTACTGGTTAAGGTCTTAACTCTTACTCTGGCCTACTGGTTAAGGGATTAACTCTTACTCTGGCCTAATGGCTAAGGTCTTAACTCTTGCTCTGGCCTACTGGTTAAGGTCTTAGACTCCTACTCTGGCCTAATAGCTAAGGTCTTAACTCTTACTCTAGCCTAATAGCTAAGGTCTTAAGACTTACTTTGGCCTAATAGCTAAGGTCTTAGACTCGTACTCTTGCCTACTGGTTAAGGTCTTAACTCTTACTCTGGCCTACTGGTTAAGGTCTTAGACTCGTACTCTGGCCTAATGGTTAAGGTCTTAGACTCTTACTCTGGCCTACTGGTTAAGGTCTTAACTCTTACTCTGGCCTACTGGTTAAGGTCTTAACTCTTACTCTGGCCTAATGGTGAAGGTCTTAACTCTTACTCTGGCCTAATAGCTAAGGTCTGAAATCTTACTCTGGCCTACTTTTTAAGGTCTTAACTCTTACTCAGGCCTACAGGTTAAGGTCTTAACTCTTACTCTGGCCTAATGGTTAAGGACTTAACTCTTGCTCTGGCTTAATAGCTAAGGTCTTAACTCTTACTCTGGCCTACTAGCTAACGTCTTAACCCTTACTCTGGCCTAATAGCTAAGGTCTTAGACTTGTACTCTGGCCTAATGGTTAAGGTCTTAACTCTTACTCTGGCCTAATAGCTAAGGTCTTAGACTCGTACTCTGGCCTAATAGCTAAGGTCTTAACTCTTACTCTGGCCTAATAGCTAAGGCCTTAGACTCGTACTCTGGACTAATAGCTAAGGTTTTAAACTCGTACCCTGGCCTAATGATTAAGGTCTTAACTCTTACTCTGGCCTAATAGCTAAGGTCTTAGACTCGTACTGTGGCCTACAGGTTAAGGTCTTAACTCTTTCTCTGGCCTACTGGTTAAGGTCTTAACTCTTACTCTGGCCTAATAGCTAAGGTCTTAGACTCGTACTCTGGCCTAATAGCTAAGGTCTTAACTCTTAAACTGGCCTAATGGTTAAAGTCTTAACTCTTACTCTGGCCTACTGGTAAAGGTCTTAGACTCTTACTCTGGCCTACAGGTTAAGGTCTTAACTCTTACTCTGGCCTACTGGTTAAGGTCTTAGACTCTTACTCTGGCCTACAGGTTAAGGTCTTAACTCTTACTCTGGCCTACTGGTTAAGGTCTTAACTCTTACTCTAGCCTAATAGCTAAGGTCTTAACTCTTACTCTGGCCTAATAGCTGAGATCTTAACTCGTACTCTGGCCTAATAGCTAAGGTATTAGACTCGTACTCTGGCCTACTGGTTAAGGTCTTAACTCTTACTCTGGCCTAATAGCTAAGGTCTTAACTCTTACTCTGGCCTAATAGCTAAGGTCTTAGACTCGTACTATGGCCTACAGGTTAAGGTCTTAACTCTTACTCTGGCCTAATAGCTAAGGTCTTAACTCTTACTCTGTCCTAAAGGTTAAGGTCTTAACTCTTACTCTGGCCTAATGGCTAAGGTCTTAACTCTTACTCTGGCCTAATAGCTAAGGTCTTAGACTCGTACTCTGGCCTAATGGTTAAGGTCTTAGACTCTTACTCTGGCTTACTGGTTAAGATCTTAACTCTTACTCTGGCCTACTGGTTAAGGTCTTAACTCTTACTCTGGCCTACTGGTTAAGGTCTTAACTCTTGCTCTGGCCTACTGGTTAAGGGCTTAACTCTTACTCTGGCCTAATTGCTAAGGTCTTAGACTCTTACTCTGGCCTACTGGTTAAGGTCTTAACTCTTACTCTGGTCTACTGGTTAAGGGATTAAATCTTACTCTGGCCTAATGGCTAAGGTCTTAACTTTTCCTCTGGCCTACTGGTTAAGGTCTTAGACTCCTACTCTGGCCTAATAGCTAAGGTCTTAACTCTTACTCTGGCCTAATTGCTAAGGTCTTAGACTCTTACTCTGGCCTACTGGTTAAGGTCTTAACTCTTACTCTGGCCTACTGGTTAAGGGATTAACTCTTACTCTGGCCTAATGGCTAAGGTCTTAACTCTTACTCTGGCCTAATGGTTAAGGTCTTAGACTCCTACTCTGGCCTAATAGCTAAGGTCTTAACTCTTTCTCTGGCCTAATAGCTAAGGTCTTAACTCTTACTCTAGCCTAATAGCTAAGGTCTTAGACTCGTACTCTGGCCTAATGGTTAAGGTCTTAACTCTTACTCTGGCCTAATAGCTAAGGTCTTAGACTCGTACTCTGGCCTACTGGTTAAGGTCTTAACTCTTGCTCTGGCCTACTGGGTAAGATCTTAACTCTTACTCTGGCCTAATTGCTAAGGTCTTAGACTCGTACTCTGGCCTACTGGTTAAGGTCTTAACTCTTACTCTGGCCTAATAGCTAAGATCTTAACTCTTACTCTGGCCTAACAGCTAAGGTCTTAGACTCGTACTCTGGCCTACTGGTTAAGGTCTTAACTCTTACTCTGTCCTAATAGCTAAGGTCTTAGACTCGTACTATGGCCTACAGGTTAAGGTCTTAACTCTTACTCTGGCCTAATAGCTAAGGTCTTAGACTCGTACTCTGGCCTACTGGTTAAGGTCTTAACTCTTACTCTGGCCTAAGAGCTAAGGTCTTAGACTCATACTCTGGCCTAATGGTTAAGGTCTTAGACTCTTACCCTGGCCTACTGGTTAAGGTCTTAACTCTTACTCTGGCTTGCTGGTTAAGGTCTTAACTCTTACTCTGGCCTAATGGTTAAGGTCTTAACTCTTACTCTGGCCTAATAGCTAAGGTCTGAACTCTTACTCTGGCCTACTTGTTAAGGTCTTAACTCTTACTCTGGCCTACAGGTTAAGGTCTTAACTCTTACTCTGGCCTAATGGTTAAGGTCTTAACTTTTACTCTGGCTTAATAGCTAAGGTCTTAGACTCGTACTCTGGCCTACAGGTTAAGGTCTTAACTCTTACTCTGGCCTAATAGCTAAGGTCTTAGACTCGTACTCTGTCCTAAAGGTTAAGGTCTTAACTCTTACTCTGGCCTAATAGCTAAGGTCTTAACTCTTATTCTGGCCTAATAGCTAAGGTCTTAGACTTGTACTCTGGCCTAATGGTTAAGGTCTTAGACTCGTACTCTGGCCTAATGGTTAAGGTCTTAACTCTTACTCTGGCCTACTGGTTAAGGTCTTAACTCTTACTCTGGCCTAATAGCTAAGGTCTTAGACTCGTACTCTGGCCTACTGGTTAAGGTCTTAACTCTTACTCTGGTCTAATAGCTAAGGTCTTAGACTCGTACTTTGGCCTACTGGTTAAGGTCTTAACTCTTACTCTGGCCTAATAGCTAAGGTCTTAACTCTTACTCTGGCCTACTGGTTAAGGTCTTAACTCTTTCTCTGGCCTAATAACTAAGGTCTTAACTCTTACTCTGGCCTAATAGCTAAGGTCTTAGATTCGTACTCTGGCCTACTGGTTAAGGTCTTAACTCTTACTCTGGCCTACTGGTTAAGGTCTTAACTCTTACTCTGGCCTAATAGCTAAGGTCTTAGACTCATACTCTGGCCTAATGGTTAAGGTCTTAGACTCTTACTCTGGCCTACTGGTTAAGATCTTAACTCTTACTCTGGCCTACTGGTTAAGGTCTTAACTCTTACTCTGGCCTACTGGTTAAGGTCTTAACTCTTGCTCTGGCCTACTGGTTAAGGGCTTAACTCTTACTCTGGCCTAATTGCTAAGGTCTTAGACTCTTACTCGGGCCTACTGGTTAAGGTCTTAACTCTTACTCTGGCCTACTGGTTAAGGGATTAACTCTTACTCTGGCCTAATGGCTAAGGTCTTAACTCTTCCTCTGGCCTACTGGTTAAGGTCTTAGACTCCTACTCTGGCCTAATAGCTAAGGTCTTAACTCTTACTCTGGCCTAATTGCTAAGGTCTTAGACTCTTACTCTGGCCTACTGGTTAAGGTCTTAACTCTTACTCTGGCCTACTGGTTAAGGGATTAACTCTTACTCTGGCCTAATGGCTAAGGTCTTAACTCTTACTCTGGCCTAATGGTTAAGGTCTTAGACTCCTACTCTGGCCTAATAGCTAAGGTCTTAACTCTTTCTCTGGCCTAATAGCTAAGGTCTTAACTCTTACTCTAGCCTAATAGCTAAGGTCTTAGACTCGTACTCTGGCCTAATGGTTAAGGTCTTAACTCTTACTCTGGCCTAATAGCTAAGGTCTTAGACTCGTACTCTGGCCTACTGGTTAAGGTCTTAACTCTTGCTCTGGCCTACTGGGTAAGATCTTAACTCTTACTCTGGCCTAATTGCTAAGGTCTTAGACTCGTACTCTGGCCTACTGGTTAAGGTCTTAACTCTTACTCTGGCCTAATAGCTAAGGTCTTAGACTCGTACTCTGGCCTACTGGTTAAGGTCTTAACTCTTACTCTGGCCTAAGAGCTAAGGTCTTAGACTTGTACTCTGGCCTAATGGTTAAGGTCTTAGACTCTTACCCTGGCCTACTGGTTAAGTTCTTAACTCTTACTTTGGCTTACTGGTTAAGGTCTTAACTCTTACTCTGGCCTAATGGTTAAGGTTTTAACTCTTACTCTGGCCTAATAGCTAAGGTCTGAACTCTTACTCTGGCCTACTTGTTAAGGTCTTAACTCTTACTCTGGCCTACAGGTTAAGGTCTTAACTCTTACTCTGGCCTAATGGTTAAGGTCTTAACTCTTACTCTGGCTTAGTAGCTAAGGTCTTAACTCTTACTCTGGCCTAATAGCTAAGGTCTTAACTCTTACTCTGGCCTAATAGCTAAGGTCTTAGACTCGTACTCTGGCCTACTGGTTAAGGTCTTAACTCTTACTCTGGCCTAATATCTAAGGTCTTAGACTCGTACTTTGGCCTACTGGTTAAGGTCTTAACTCTTACTCTGGCCTAATAGCTTAGGTCTTAACTCTTACTCTGGCCTAATAGCTAAGGTCTTAACTCATACTCTGGCCTAATAGCTAAGGTCTTAGACTCGTACTCTGGCCTACTGGTTAAGGTCTTAACTCTTACTCTGGGCTAATAGCTAAGGTTTTAACTCTTTCTCTGGCCTAATAGCTAAGGTCTTAGACTCGTACTATGGCCTACAGGTTAAGGTCTTACCTCTTACTCTGGCCTAATAGCTAAGGTCTTAACTCTTACTCTGGCCTAATAACTAAGGTCTTAGACTCGTACTCTGGCCTACTGGTTAAGGTCTTAACTCTTACTCTGGCCTACTGGTTAAGGGATTAACTCTTACTCTGGCCTAATGGCTAAGGTCTTAACTCTTACTCTGGCCTAATGGTTAAGGTCTTAGACTCCTACTCTGGCCTAATAGCTAAGGTCTTAACTCTTTCTCTGGCCTAATAGCTAAGGTCTTAACTCTTACTCTAGCCTAATAGCTAAGGTCTTAGACTCGTACTCTGGCCTAATGGTTAAGGTCTTAGCTCTTACTCTGGCCTAATAGCTAAGGTCTTAGACTCGTACTCTGGCCTACTGGTTAAGGTCTTAACTCTTGCTCTGGCCTACTGGGTAAGATCTTAACTCTTACTCTGGCCTAATTGCTAAGGTCTTAGACTCGTACTCTGGCCTACTGGTTAAGGTCTTAACTCTTACTCTGGCCTAATAGCTAAGATCTTAACTCTTACTCTGGCCTAACAGCTAAGGTCTTAGACTCGTACTCTGGCCTACTGGTTAAGGTCTTAACTCTTACTCTGTCCTAATAGCTAAGGTCTTAGACTCGAACTATGGCCTACAGGTTAAGGTCTTAACTCTTACTCTGGCCTAATAGCTAAGGTCTTAGACTCGTACTCTGGCCTACTGGTTAAGGTCTTAACTCTTACTCTGGCCTAAGAGCTAAGGTCTTAGACTTGTACTCTGGCCTAATGGTTAAGGTCTTAGACTCTTACCCTGGCCTACTGGTTAAGGTCTTAACTCTTACTTTGGCTTACTGGTTAAGGTCTTAACTCTTACTCTGGCCTAATGGTTAAGGTTTTAACTCTTACTCTGGCCTAATAGCTAAGGTCTGAACTCTTACTCTGGCCTACTTGTTAAGGTCTTAACTCTTACTCTGGCCTACAGGTTAAGGTCTTAACTCTTACTCTGGCCTAATGGTTAAGGTCTTAACTCTTACTCTGGCTTAGTAGCTAAGGTCTTAACTCTTACTCTGGCCTAATAGCTAAGGTCTTAACTCTTACTCTGGCCTAATAGCTAAGGTCTTAGACTCGTACTCTGGCCTACTGGTTAAGGTCTTAACTCTTAATCTGGCCTAATATCTAAGGTCTTAGACTCGTACTTTGGCCTACTGGTTAAGGTCTTAACTCTTACTCTGGCCTAATAGCTTAGGTCTTAACTCTTACTCTGGCCTAATAGCTAAGGTCTTAACTCATACTCTGGCCTAATAGCTAAGGTCTTAGACTCGTACTCTGGCCTACTGGTTAAGGTCTTAACTCTTACTCTGGGCTAATAGCTAAGGTTTTATCTCTTTCTCTGGCCTAATAGCTAAGGTCTTAGACTCGTACTATGGCCTACAGGTTAAGGTCTTACCTCTTACTCTGGCCTAATAGCTAAGGTCTTAACTCTTACTCTGGCCTAATAACTAAGGTCTTAGACTCGTACTCTGGCCTACAGGTTAAGGTCTTAACTCTTACTCTGGCCTACTGGTTAAGGTCTTAACTCTTACTCTGGCCTAATAGCTAAGGTCTTAACTCTTACTCTGGCCTAATAGCTAAGGTCTTAAACTCATACTATGGCCTACAGGTTAAGGTCTTAACTCTTACTCTGGCCTGCTGGTTAAGGTCTTAACTCTTACTCTGGCCTACTGGTTAAGGTCTTAACTCTTACTCTGGCCTAATAGCTAAGGTCTTAACTCTTACTCTGGCCTAATAGCTAAGGTCTTAGACTCTTACTCTGGCCTAATAGCTAAGGTCTTAGACTCGTACTCTGGCCTACTGGTTAAGGTCTTAACTCTTGCTCTGGCCTACTGGGTAAGATCTTAACTCTTACTCACGCCTAATTGCTAAGGTCTTAGACTCGTACTCTGGCCTACTGGTTAAGGTCTTAACTCTTACTCTGGCCTAATAGCTAAGATCTTAACTCTTACTCTGGCCTAACAGCTAAGGTCTTAGACTCGTACTCTGGCCTACTGGTTAAGGTCTTAACTCTTACTCTGTCCTAATAGCTAAGGTCTTAGACTCGTACTATGGCCTACAGGTGAAGGTCTTAACTCTTACTCTGGCCTAATAGCTAAGGTCTTAGACTCGTACTCTGGCCTACTGGTTAAGGTCTTAACTCTTACTCTGGCCTAAGAGCTAAGGTCTTAGACTCGTACTCTGGCCTAATGGTTAAGGTCTTAGACTCTTACCCTGGCCTACTGGTTAAGGTCTTAACTCTTACTCTGGCTTACTGGTTAAGGTCTTAACTCTTACTCTGGCCTAATGGTTAAGGTCTTAACTCTTACTCTGGCCTAATAGCTAAGGTCTGAACTCTTACTCTGGCCTACTTGTTAAGGTCTTAACTCTTACTCTGGCCTACAGGTTAAGGTCTTAACTCTTACTCTGGCCTAATGGTTAAGGTCTTAACTCTTACTCTGGCTTAGTAGCTAAGGTCTTAACTCTTACTCTGGCCTAATAGCTAAGGTCTTAACTCTTACTCTGGCCTAATAGCTAAGGTCTTAGACTCGTACTCTGGCCTACTGGTTAAGGTCTTAACTCTTACTCTGGCCTAATATCTAAGGTCTTAGACTCGTACTTTGGCCTACTGGTGAAGGTCTTAACTCTTACTCTGGCCTAATAGCTTAGGTCTTAACTCTTACTCTGGCCTAATAGCTAAGGTCTTAACTCATACTCTGGCCTAATAGCTAAGGTCTTAGACTCGTACTCTGGCCTACTGGTTAAGGTCTTAACTCTTACTCTGGCCTAATAGCTAAGGTCTTAACTCTTACTCTGGCCTAATAGCTAAGGTCTTAGACCCGTACTATGGCCTACAGGTTAAGGTCTTAACTCTTACTCTGGCCTAATAGCTAAGGTCTTAGACTCGTACTCTGGCCTAAAGGTTAAGGTCTTAACTCTTACTCTGGCCTAATAGATAAGGTCTTAGACTCGTACTCTGGCCTAATGGTTAACGTCTTAGACTCTTACCCTGGCCTACTGGTTAAGGTCTTAACTCTTACTCTGGCTTACTGGATGCGGTCTTAACTCTTACTCTGGCCTAATGGTTAAGGTCTTAACTCTTACTCTGGCCTAATAGCTAAGGTCTGAACTCTTACTCTGACCTACTTGTTAAGGTCTTAACTCTTACTCTGGCCTACAGGTTAATGTCTTAACTCTTACTCTGGCCTAATGGTTAAGGTCTTAACTCTTACTCTGGCTTAATAGCTAAGGTCTTAACTCTTACACTGGCCTAATAGCTAAGGTCTTAACTCTTACTCTGGCCTAATAGCTAAGGTCTTAGACTCGTACTCTGGCCTACTGGTTAAGGTCTTAACTGTTACTCTGGCCTAATAGCTAAGGTCTTAGACTCGTACTTTGGCCTACTGGTTAAGGTCTTAACTCTTACTCTGGCCTAATAGCTTAGGTCTTAACTCTTACTCTGGCCTACTGGTTAAGGTCTTAACTCTTACTCTGGCCTAATAGCTAAGGTCTTAACTCTTACTCTGGCCTAATAACTAAGGTCTTAGACTCATACTCTGGCCTACAGGTTAAGGTCTTAACTCTTACTCTGGCCTACTGGTTAAGGTCTTAACTCTTACTCTGGCCTAATAGCTAAGGTCTTAACTCGTACTCTGGCCTAATAGCTAAGGTCTTAGACTCATACTATGGCCTACAGGTTAAGGTCTTAACTCTTACTCTGGCCTACTGGTTAAGGTCTTAACTCTTACTCTGGCCTTCTGGTTAAGGTCTTAACTCTTACTCTGGCCTAATAGCTAAGGTCTTAACTCTTACTCTGGCCTAATAGCTAAGGTCTTAGACTCTTACTCTGGCCTAATAGCTAAGGTCTTAGACTCGCACTCTGGCCTACTGGTTAAGGTCTTAACTCTTACTCTGGCCTAATAGCTAAGGTCTTAGACTCGTACTATGGCCTACAGGTTAAGGTCTTAACTCTTACTCAGGCCTACTGGTTAAGGTCTTAACTCTTACTCTGGCCTACTGGTTAAGGTCTTAACTCTTACTCTGGCCTAATAGCTAAGGTCTTAACTCTTACTCTGGCCTAATAGCTAAGGTCTTAACTCTTACTCTGGCCTACTGGTTAAGGTCTTAACTCTTACTCTGGCCTAATAGCTAAGGTCTTAGACTCGTACTCTGGCCTACTGGTTAAGGTCTTAACTCTTACTCTGGCCTACTGGTTAAGGTCTTAACTCTTACTCTGGCCTAATAGCTAAGGTCTTAGACTCATACTCTGGCCTAATGCTTAAGGTCTTAGACTCTTACTCTGGCCTACTGGTTAAGGTCTTAACTCTTACTCTGGCCTACTGGTTAAGGTCTTAACTGTTACTCTGGCCTAATGGTTAAGGTCTTAACTCTTACTCTGGCCTAATAGCTAAGGTCTTAACTCTTACTCTGGCCTAATGGCTAAGGTCTTAACTCTTGCTCTGGCCTACTGGTTAAGGTCTTAGACTCCTACTCTGGCCTAATAGCTAAGGTCTTAACTCTTACTCTAGCCTAATAGCTAAGGTCTTAAGACTTACTTTGGCCTAATAGCTAAGGTCTTAGACTCGTACTCTTGCCTACTGGTTAAGGTCTTAACTCTTACTCTGGCCTACTGGTTAAGGTCTTAGACTCGTACTCTGGCCTAATGGTTAAGGTCTTAGACTCTTACTCTGGCCTACTGGTTAAGGTCTTAACTCTTACTCTGGCCTACTGGTTAAGGTCTTAACTCTTACTCTGGCCTAATGGTTAAGGTCTTAACTCTTACTCTGGCCTAATAGCTAAGGTCTGAAATCTTACTCTGGCCTACTTTTTAAGGTCTTAACTCTTACTCAGGCCTACAGGTTAAGGTCTTAACTCTTACTCTGGCCTAATGGTTAAGGACTTAACTCTTACTCTGGCTTAATAGCTAAGGTCTTAACTCTTACTCTGGCCTACTAGCTAAGGTCTTAACCCTTACTCTGGCCTAATAGCTAAGGTCTTAGACTTGTACTCTGGCCTAATGGTTAAGGTCTTAACTCTTACTCTGGCCTAATAGCTAAGGTCTTAGACTCGTACTCTGGCCTAATAGCTAAGGTCTTAACTCTTACTCTGGCCTAATAGCTAAGGCCTTAGACTCGTACTCTGGCCTAATAGCTAAGGTTTTAAACTCGTACCCTGGCCTAATGATTAAGGTCTTAACTCTTACTCTGGCCTAATAGCTAAGGTCTTAGACTCGTACTGTGGCCTACAGGTTAAGGTCTTAACTCTTACTCTGGCCTACTGGTTAAGGTCTTAACTCTTACTCTTGCCTAATAGCTAAGGTCTTAGACTCATACTCTGGTCTAATGGTTAAGGTCTTAGACTCTTACTCTGGCCTACTGGTTAAGGTCTTAACTCTTACTCTGGCATACTGGTTAAGGTCTTAACTCTTACTCTGGCCTACTGGTTAAGGTCTTAACTCTTGCTCTGGCCTACTGGTTAAGGTCTTAACTCTTACTCTGGCCTAATTGCTAAGGTCTTGGACTCTTACTCTGGCCTACTGGTTAAGGTCTTAACTCTTACTCTGGCCTACTGGTAAAGGTCTTAGACTCTTACTCTGGCCTCCAGGTTAAGGTCTTAACTCTTACTCTGGCCTACTGGTTAAGGTCTTAGACTCTAACTCTGGCCTAATAGCTAAGGTATTAACTCTTACTCTGGCCTAATTGCTAAGGTCTTAGACTCTTACTCTGGCCTACTGGTTAAGGTCTTAACTCTTACTCTGGCCTACTGGTTAAGGGATTAACTCTTACTCTGGCCTAATGGCTAAGGTCTTAACTCTTGCTCTGGCCTACTGGTTAAGGTCTTAGACTCCTACTCTGGCCTAATAGCTAAGGTCTTAACTCTTACTCTAGCCTAATAGCTAAGGTCTTAAGACTTACTTTGGCCTAATAGCTAAGGTCTTAGACTCGTACTCTTGCCTACTGGTTAAGGTCTTAACTCTTACTCTGGCCTACTGGTTAAGGTCTTAGACTCGTACTCTGGCCTAATGGTTAAGGTCTTAGACTCTTACTCTGGCCTACTGGTTAAGGTCTTAACTCTTACTCTGGCCTACTGGTTAAGGTCTTAACTCTTACTCTGGCCTAATGGTGAAGGTCTTAACTCTTACTCTGGCCTAATAGCTAAGGTCTGAAATCTTACTCTGGCCTACTTTTTAAGGTCTTAACTCTTACTCAGGCCTACAGGTTAAGGTCTTAACTCTTACTCTGGCCTAATGGTTAAGGACTTAACTCTTGCTCTGGCTTAATAGCTAAGGTCTTAACTCTTACTCTGGCCTACTAGCTAACGTCTTAACCCTTACTCTGGCCTAATAGCTAAGGTCTTAGACTTGTACTCTGGCCTAATGGTTAAGGTCTTAACTCTTACTCTGGCCTAATAGCTAAGGTCTTAGACTCGTACTCTGGCCTAATAGCTAAGGTCTTAACTCTTACTCTGGCCTAATAGCTAAGGCCTTAGACTCGTACTCTGGACTAATAGCTAAGGTTTTAAACTCGTACCCTGGCCTAATGATTAAGGTCTTAACTCTTACTCTGGCCTAATAGCTAAGGTCTTAGACTCGTACTGTGGCCTACAGGTTAAGGTCTTAACTCTTTCTCTGGCCTACTGGTTAAGGTCTTAACTCTTACTCTGGCCTAATAGCTAAGGTCTTAGACTCGTACTCTGGCCTAATAGCTAAGGTCTTAACTCTTAAACTGGCCTAATGGTTAAAGTCTTAACTCTTACTCTGGCCTACTGGTAAAGGTCTTAGACTCTTACTCTGGCCTACAGGTTAAGGTCTTAACTCTTACTCTGGCCTACTGGTTAAGGTCTTAGACTCTTACTCTGGCCTACAGGTTAAGGTCTTAACTCTTACTCTGGCCTACTGGTTAAGGTCTTAACTCTTACTCTAGCCTAATAGCTAAGGTCTTAACTCTTACTCTGGCCTAATAGCTGAGATCTTAACTCGTACTCTGGCCTAATAGCTAAGGTATTAGACTCGTACTCTGGCCTACTGGTTAAGGTCTTAACTCTTACTCTGGCCTAATAGCTAAGGTCTTAACTCTTACTCTGGCCTAATAGCTAAGGTCTTAGACTCGTACTATGGCCTACAGGTTAAGGTCTTAACTCTTACTCTGGCCTAATAGCTAAGGTCTTAACTCTTACTCTGTCCTAAAGGTTAAGGTCTTAACTCTTACTCTGGCCTAATGGCTAAGGTCTTAACTCTTACTCTGGCCTAATAGCTAAGGTCTTAGACTCGTACTCTGGCCTAATGGTTAAGGTCTTAGACTCTTACTCTGGCTTACTGGTTAAGATCTTAACTCTTACTCTGGCCTACTGGTTAAGGTCTTAACTCTTACTCTGGCCTACTGGTTAAGGTCTTAACTCTTGCTCTGGCCTACTGGTTAAGGGCTTAACTCTTACTCTGGCCTAATTGCTAAGGTCTTAGACTCTTACTCTGGCCTACTGGTTAAGGTCTTAACTCTTACTCTGGTCTACTGGTTAAGGGATTAAATCTTACTCTGGCCTAATGGCTAAGGTCTTAACTTTTCCTCTGGCCTACTGGTTAAGGTCTTAGACTCCTACTCTGGCCTAATAGCTAAGGTCTTAACTCTTACTCTGGCCTAATTGCTAAGGTCTTAGACTCTTACTCTGGCCTACTGGTTAAGGTCTTAACTCTTACTCTGGCCTACTGGTTAAGGGATTAACTCTTACTCTGGCCTAATGGCTAAGGTCTTAACTCTTACTCTGGCCTAATGGTTAAGGTCGTAGACTCCTACTCTGGCCTAATAGCTAAGGTCTTAACTCTTTCTCTGGCCTAATAGCTAAGGTCTTAACTCTTACTCTAGCCTAATAGCTAAGGTCTTAGACTCGTACTCTGGCCTAATGGTTAAGGTCTTAACTCTTACTCTGGCCTAATAGCTAAGGTCTTAGACTCGTACTCTGGCCTACTGGTTAAGGTCTTAACTCTTGCTCTGGCCTACTGGGTAAGATCTTAACTCTTACTCTGGCCTAATTGCTAAGGTCTTAGACTCGTACTCTGGCCTACTGGTTAAGGTCTTAACTCTTACTCTGGCCTAATAGCTAAGATCTTAACTCTTACTCTGGCCTAACAGCTAAGGTCTTAGACTCGTACTCTGGCCTACTGGTTAAGGTCTTAACTCTTACTCTGTCCTAATAGCTAAGGTCTTAGACTCGTACTATGGCCTACAGGTTAAGGTCTTAACTCTTACTCTGGCCTAATAGCTAAGGTCTTAGACTCGTACTCTGGCCTACTGGTTAAGGTCTTAACTCTTACTCTGGCCTAAGAGCTAAGGTCTTAGACTCATACTCTGGCCTAATGGTTAAGGTCTTAGACTCTTACCCTGGCCTACTGGTTAAGGTCTTAACTCTTACTCTGGCTTGCTGGTTAAGGTCTTAACTCTTACTCTGGCCTAATGGTTAAGGTCTTAACTCTTACTCTGGCCTAATAGCTAAGGTCTGAACTCTTACTCTGGCCTACTTGTTAAGGTCTTAACTCTTACTCTGGCCTACAGGTTAAGGTCTTAACTCTTACTCTGGCCTAATGGTTAAGGTCTTAACTTTTACTCTGGCTTAATAGCTAAGGTCTTAGACTCGTACTCTGGCCTACAGGTTAAGGTCTTAACTCTTACTCTGGCCTAATAGCTAAGGTCTTAGACTCGTACTCTGTCCTAAAGGTTAAGGTCTTAACTCTTACTCTGGCCTAATAGCTAAGGTCTTAACTCTTATTCTGGCCTAATAGCTAAGGTCTTAGACTTGTACTCTGGCCTAATGGTTAAGGTCTTAGACTCGTACTCTGGCCTAATGGTTAAGGTCTTAACTCTTACTCTGGCCTACTGGTTAAGGTCTTAACTCTTACTCTGGCCTAATAGCTAAGGTCTTAGACTCGTACTCTGGCCTACTGGTTAAGGTCTTAACTCTTACTCTGGTCTAATAGCTAAGGTCTTAGACTCGTACTTTGGCCTACTGGTTAAGGTCTTAACTCTTACTCTGGCCTAATAGCTAAGGTCTTAACTCTTACTCTGGCCTACTGGTTAAGGTCTTAACTCTTTCTCTGGCCTAATAACTAAGGTCTTAACTCTTACTCTGGCCTAATAGCTAAGGTCTTAGATTCGTACTCTGGCCTACTGGTTAAGGTCTTAACTCTTACTCTGGCCTACTGGTTAAGGTCTTAACTCTTACTCTGGCCTAATAGCTAAGGTCTTAGACTCATACTCTGGCCTAATGGTTAAGGTCTTAGACTCTTACTCTGGCCTACTGGTTAAGATCTTAACTCTTACTCTGGCCTACTGGTTAAGGTCTTAACTCTTACTCTGGCCTACTGGTTAAGGTCTTAACTCTTGCTCTGGCCTACTGGTTAAGGGCTTAACTCTTACTCTGGCCTAATTGCTAAGGTCTTAGACTCTTACTCGGGCCTACTGGTTAAGGTCTTAACTCTTACTCTGGCCTACTGGTTAAGGGATTAACTCTTACTCTGGCCTAATGGCTAAGGTCTTAACTCTTCCTCTGGCCTACTGGTTAAGGTCTTAGACTCCTACTCTGGCCTAATAGCTAAGGTCTTAACTCTTACTCTGGCCTAATTGCTAAGGTCTTAGACTCTTACTCTGGCCTACTGGTTAAGGTCTTAACTCTTACTCTGGCCTACTGGTTAAGGGATTAACTCTTACTCTGGCCTAATGGCTAAGGTCTTAACTCTTACTCTGGCCTAATGGTTAAGGTCTTAGACTCCTACTCTGGCCTAATAGCTAAGGTCTTAACTCTTTCTCTGGCCTAATAGCTAAGGTCTTAACTCTTACTCTAGCCTAATAGCTAAGGTCTTAGACTCGTACTCTGGCCTAATGGTTAAGGTCTTAACTCTTACTCTGGCCTAATAGCTAAGGTCTTAGACTCGTACTCTGGCCTACTGGTTAAGGTCTTAACTCTTGCTCTGGCCTACTGGGTAAGATCTTAACTCTTACTCTGGCCTAATTGCTAAGGTCTTAGACTCGTACTCTGGCCTACTGGTTAAGGTCTTAACTCTTACTCTGGCCTAATAGCTAAGATCTTAACTCTTACTCTGGCCTAACAGCTAAGGTCTTATACTCGTACTCTGGCCTACTGGTTAAGGTCTTAACTCTTACTCTGTCCTAATAGCTAAGGTCTTAGACTCGAACTATGGCCTACAGGTTAAGGTCTTAACTCTTACTCTGGCCTAATAGCTAAGGTCTTAGACTCGTACTCTGGCCTACTGGTTAAGGTCTTAACTCTTACTCTGGCCTAAGAGCTAAGGTCTTAGACTTGTACTCTGGCCTAATGGTTAAGGTCTTAGACTCTTACCCTGGCCTACTGGTTAAGTTCTTAACTCTTACTTTGGCTTACTGGTTAAGGTCTTAACTCTTACTCTGGCCTAATGGTTAAGGTTTTAACTCTTACTCTGGCCTAATAGCTAAGGTCTGAACTCTTACTCTGGCCTACTTGTTAAGGTCTTAACTCTTACTCTGGCCTACAGGTTAAGGTCTTAACTCTTACTCTGGCCTAATGGTTAAGGTCTTAACTCTTACTCTGGCTTAGTAGCTAAGGTCTTAACTCTTACTCTGGCCTAATAGCTAAGGTCTTAACTCTTACTCTGGCCTAATAGCTAAGGTCTTAGACTCGTACTCTGGCCTACTGGTTAAGGTCTTAACTCTTACTCTGGCCTAATATCTAAGGTCTTAGACTCGTACTTTGGCCTACTGGTTAAGGTCTTAACTCTTACTCTGGCCTAATAGCTTAGGTCTTAACTCTTACTCTGGCCTAATAGCTAAGGTCTTAACTCATACTCTGGCCTAATAGCTAAGGTCTTAGACTCGTACTCTGGCCTACTGGTTAAGGTCTTAACTCTTACTCTGGGCTAATAGCTAAGGTTTTAACTCTTTCTCTGGCCTAATAGCTAAGGTCTTAGACTCGTACTATGGCCTACAGGTTAAGGTCTTACCTCTTACTCTGGCCTAATAGCTAAGGTCTTAACTCTTACTCTGGCCTAATAACTAAGGTCTTAGACTCGTACTCTGGCCTACTGGTTAAGGTCTTAACTCTTACTCTGGCCTACTGGTTAAGGGATTAACTCTTACTCTGGCCTAATGGCTAAGGTCTTAACTCTTACTCTGGCCTAATGGTTAAGGTCTTAGACTCCTACTCTGGCCTAATAGCTAAGGTCTTAACTCTTTCTCTGGCCTAATAGCTAAGGTCTTAACTCTTACTCTAGCCTAATAGCTAAGGTCTTAGACTCGTACTCTGGCCTAATGGTTAAGGTCTTAGCTCTTACTCTGGCCTAATAGCTAAGGTCTTAGACTCGTACTCTGGCCTACTGGTTAAGGTCTTAACTCTTGCTCTGGCCTACTGGGTAAGATCTTAACTCTTACTCTGGCCTAATTGCTAAGGTCTTAGACTCGTACTCTGGCCTACTGGTTAAGGTCTTAACTCTTACTCTGGCCTAATAGCTAAGATCTTAACTCTTACTCTGGCCTAACAGCTAAGGTCTTAGACTCGTACTCTGGCCTACTGGTTAAGGTCTTAACTCTTACTCTGTCCTAATAGCTAAGGTCTTAGACTCGAACTATGGCCTACAGGTTAAGGTCTTAACTCTTACTCTGGCCTAATAGCTAAGGTCTTAGACTCGTACTCTGGCCTACTGGTTAAGGTCTTAACTCTTACTCTGGCCTAAGAGCTAAGGTCTTAGACTTGTACTCTGGCCTAATGGTTAAGGTCTTAGACTCTTACCCTGGCCTACTGGTTAAGGTCTTAACTCTTACTTTGGCTTACTGGTTAAGGTCTTAACTCTTACTCTGGCCTAATGGTTAAGGTTTTAACTCTTACTCTGGCCTAATAGCTAAGGTCTGAACTCTTACTCTGGCCTACTTGTTAAGGTCTTAACTCTTACTCTGGCCTACAGGTTAAGGTCTTAACTCTTACTCTGGCCTAATGGTTAAGGTCTTAACTCTTACTCTGGCTTAGTAGCTAAGGTCTTAACTCTTACTCTGGCCTAATAGCTAAGGTCTTAACTCTTACTCTGGCCTAATAGCTAAGGTCTTAGACTCGTACTCTGGCCTACTGGTTAAGGTCTTAACTCTTAATCTGGCCTAATATCTAAGGTCTTAGACTCGTACTTTGGCCTACTGGTTAAGGTCTTAACTCTTACTCTGGCCTAATAGCTTAGGTCTTAACTCTTACTCTGGCCTAATAGCTAAGGTCTTAACTCATACTCTGGCCTAATAGCTAAGGTCTTAGACTCGTACTCTGGCCTACTGGTTAAGGTCTTAACTCTTACTCTGGGCTAATAGCTAAGGTTTTATCTCTTTCTCTGGCCTAATAGCTAAGGTCTTAGACTCGTACTATGGCCTACAGGTTAAGGTCTTACCTCTTACTCTGGCCTAATAGCTAAGGTCTTAACTCTTACTCTGGCCTAATAACTAAGGTCTTAGACTCGTACTCTGGCCTACAGGTTAAGGTCTTAACTCTTACTCTGGCCTACTGGTTAAGGTCTTAACTCTTACTCTGGCCTAATAGCTAAGGTCTTAACTCTTACTCTGGCCTAATAGCTAAGGTCTTAAACTCATACTATGGCCTACAGGTTAAGGTCTTAACTCTTACTCTGGCCTGCTGGTTAAGGTCTTAACTCTTACTCTGGCCTACTGGTTAAGGTCTTAACTCTTACTCTGGCCTAATAGCTAAGGTCTTAACTCTTACTCTGGCCTAATAGCTAAGGTCTTAGACTCTTACTCTGGCCTAATAGCTAAGGTCTTAGACTCGTACTCTGGCCTACTGGTTAAGGTCTTAACTCTTGCTCTGGCCTACTGGGTAAGATCTTAACTCTTACTCACGCCTAATTGCTAAGGTCTTAGACTCGTACTCTGGCCTACTGGTTAAGGTCTTAACTCTTACTCTGGCCTAATAGCTAAGATCTTAACTCTTACTCTGGCCTAACAGCTAAGGTCTTAGACTCGTACTCTGGCCTACTGGTTAAGGTCTTAACTCTTACTCTGTCCTAATAGCTAAGGTCTTAGACTCGTACTATGGCCTACAGGTGAAGGTCTTAACTCTTACTCTGGCCTAATAGCTAAGGTCTTAGACTCGTACTCTGGCCTACTGGTTAAGGTCTTAACTCTTACTCTGGCCTAAGAGCTAAGGTCTTAGACTCGTACTCTGGCCTAATGGTTAAGGTCTTAGACTCTTACCCTGGCCTACTGGTTAAGGTCTTAACTCTTACTCTGGCTTACTGGTTAAGGTCTTAACTCTTACTCTGGCCTAATGGTTAAGGTCTTAACTCTTACTCTGGCCTAATAGCTAAGGTCTGAACTCTTACTCTGGCCTACTTGTTAAGGTCTTAACTCTTACTCTGGCCTACAGGTTAAGGTCTTAACTCTTACTCTGGCCTAATGGTTAAGGTCTTAACTCTTACTCTGGCTTAGTAGCTAAGGTCTTAACTCTTACTCTGGCCTAATAGCTAAGGTCTTAACTCTTACTCTGGCCTAATAGCTAAGGTCTTAGACTCGTACTCTGGCCTACTGGTTAAGGTCTTAACTCTTACTCTGGCCTAATATCTAAGGTCTTAGACTCGTACTTTGGCCTACTGGTGAAGGTCTTAACTCTTACTCTGGCCTAATAGCTTAGGTCTTAACTCTTACTCTGGCCTAATAGCTAAGGTCTTAACTCATACTCTGGCCTAATAGCTAAGGTCTTAGACTCGTACTCTGGCCTACTGGTTAAGGTCTTAACTCTTACTCTGGCCTAATAGCTAAGGTCTTAACTCTTACTCTGGCCTAATAGCTAAGGTCTTAGACCCGTACTATGGCCTACAGGTTAAGGTCTTAACTCTTACTCTGGCCTAATAGCTAAGGTCTTAGACTCGTACTCTGGCCTAAAGGTTAAGGTCTTAACTCTTACTCTGGCCTAATAGATAAGGTCTTAGACTCGTACTCTGGCCTAATGGTTAACGTCTTAGACTCTTACCCTGGCCTACTGGTTAAGGTCTTAACTCTTACTCTGGCTTACTGGATAAGGTCTTAACTCTTACTCTGGCCTAATGGTTAAGGTCTTAACTCTTACTCTGGCCTAATAGCTAAGGTCTGAACTCTTACTCTGACCTACTTGTTAAGGTCTTAACTCTTACTCTGGCCTACAGGTTAATGTCTTAACTCTTACTCTGGCCTAATGGTTAAGGTCTTAACTCTTACTCTGGCTTAATAGCTAAGGTCTTAACTCTTACACTGGCCTAATAGCTAAGGTCTTAACTCTTACTCTGGCCTAATAGCTAAGGTCTTAGACTCGTACTCTGGCCTACTGGTTAAGGTCTTAACTGTTACTCTGGCCTAATAGCTAAGGTCTTAGACTCGTACTTTGGCCTACTGGTTAAGGTCTTAACTCTTACTCTGGCCTAATAGCTTAGGTCTTAACTCTTACTCTGGCCTACTGGTTAAGGTCTTAACTCTTACTCTGGCCTAATAGCTAAGGTCTTAACTCTTACTCTGGCCTAATAACTAAGGTCTTAGACTCATACTCTGGCCTACAGGTTAAGGTCTTAACTCTTACTCTGGCCTACTGGTTAAGGTCTTAACTCTTACTCTGGCCTAATAGCTAAGGTCTTAACTCGTACTCTGGCCTAATAGCTAAGGTCTTAGACTCATACTATGGCCTACAGGTTAAGGTCTTAACTCTTACTCTGGCCTACTGGTTAAGGTCTTAACTCTTACTCTGGCCTACTGGTTAAGGTCTTAACTCTTACTCTGGCCTAATAGCTAAGGTCTTAACTCTTACTCTGGCCTAATAGCTAAGGTCTTAGACTCTTACTCTGGCCTAATAGCTAAGGTCTTAGACTCGCACTCTGGCCTACTGGTTAAGGTCTTAACTCTTACTCTGGCCTAATAGCTAAGGTCTTAGACTCGTACTATGGCCTACAGGTTAAGGTCTTAACTCTTACTCAGGCCTACTGGTTAAGGTCTTAACTCTTACTCTGGCCTACTGGTTAAGGTCTTAACTCTTACTCTGGCCTAATAGCTAAGGTCTTAACTCTTACTCTGGCCTAATAGCTAAGGTCTTAACTCTTACTCTGGCCTACTGGTTAAGGTCTTAACTCTTACTCTGGCCTAATAGCTAAGGTCTTAGACTCGTACTCTGGCCTACTGGTTAAGGTCTTAACTCTTACTCTGGCCTACTGGTTAAGGTCTTAACTCTTACTCTGGCCTAATAGCTAAGGTCTTAGACTCATACTCTGGCCTAATGCTTAAGGTCTTAGACTCTTACTCTGGCCTACTGGTTAAGGTCTTAACTCTTACTCTGGCCTACTGGTTAAGGTCTTAACTGTTACTCTGGCCTAATGGTTAAGGTCTTAACTCTTACTCTGGCCTAATAGCTAAGGTCTTAACTCTTACTCTGGCCTAATAGCTAAGGTCTTAGACTCGTACTCTGGCCTACTGGTTAAGGTCTTAACTCTTACTCTGGCCTAATAGCTAAGGTCTTAACTCTTACTCTGGCCTAATAGCTAAGGTCTTAGACTCGTACTCTGGCCTAAAGGTTAAGGTCTTAACTCTTACTCTGGCCTAATAGCTAGGGTCTTAACTCTTATTCTGGCCTAATAGCTAAGGTCTTAGACTCGTACTCTGGCCTAATGGTTAAGGTCTTAGACTCGTACACTGGCCTAATGGTTAAGGTCTTAACTCTTACTCTGGCCTACTGGTTAAGGTCTTAACTCTTACTCTGGCCTAATAGCTAAGGTCTTAGACTCATACTCTGGCCTAATGCTTAAGGTCTTAACTCTTACTCTGGCCTACTGGTTAAGGTCTTAACTCTTACTCTGGCCTAATAGCTAAGGTCTTAGACTCATACTCTGGCCTAATGCTTAAGGTCTTAGACTCTTACTCTGGCCTACTGGTTAAGGTCTTAACTCTTACTCTGGCCTACTGGTTAAGGTCTTAACTGTTACTCTGGCCTAATGGTTAAGGTCTTAACTCTTACTCTGGCCTAATAGCTAAGGTCTTAACTCTTACTCTGGCCTAATAGCTAAGGTCTTAGACTCGTACTCTGGCCTACTGGTTAAGGTCTTAACTCTTACTCTGGCCTAATAGCTAAGGTCTTAACTCTTACTCTGGCCTAATAGCTAAGGTCTTAGACTCGCACTCTGGCCTACTGGTTAAGGTCTTAACTCTTACTCTGGCCTAATAGCTAAGGTCTTAGACTCGTACTATGGCCTACAGGTTAAGGTCTTAACTCTTACTCAGGCCTACTGGTTAAGGTCTTAACTCTTACTCTGGCCTACTGGTTAAGGTCTTAACTCTTACTCTGGCCTAATAGCTAAGGTCTTAACTCTTACTCTGGCCTAATAGCTAAGGTCTTAACTCTTACTCTGGCCTACTGGTTAAGGTCTTAACTCTTACTCTGGCCTAATAGCTAAGGTCTTAGACTCGTACTCTGGCCTACTGGTTAAGGTCTTAACTCTTACTCTGGCCTACTGGTTAAGGTCTTAACTCTTACTCTGGCCTAATAGCTAAGGTCTTAGACTCATACTCTGGCCTAATGCTTAAGGTCTTAGACTCTTACTCTGGCCTACTGGTTAAGGTCTTAACTCTTACTCTGGCCTACTGGTTAAGGTCTTAACTGTTACTCTGGCCTAATGGTTAAGGTCTTAACTCTTACTCTGGCCTAATAGCTAAGGTCTTAACTCTTACTCTGGCCTAATAGCTAAGGTCTTAGACTCGTACTCTGGCCTACTGGTTAAGGTCTTAACTCTTACTCTGGCCTAATAGCTAAGGTCTTAACTCTTACTCTGGCCTAATAGCTAAGGTCTTAGACTCGTACTCTGGCCTAAAGGTTAAGGTCTTAACTCTTACTCTGGCCTAATAGCTAGGGTCTTAACTCTTATTCTGGCCTAATAGCTAAGGTCTTAGACTCGTACTCTGGCCTAATGGTTAAGGTCTTAGACTCGTACACTGGCCTAATGGTTAAGGTCTTAACTCTTACTCTGGCCTACTGGTTAAGGTCTTAACACTTACTCTGGCCTAATAGCTAAGGTTTTAGACTCGTACTCTGGCCTACTGGTTAAGGTCTTAACTCTTACTCTGGCCTAATAGCTAAGGTCTTAGACTCGTACTTTGGCCTACTGGTTAAGGTCTTACTTCTTACTCTGGCCTAATAGCTAAGGTCTTAACTCTTACTCTGGCCTACTGGTTAAGGTCTTAACTCTTACTCTGGCCTAATAGCTAAGGTCTTAACTCTTACTTTGGCCTAATAGCTAAGGTCTTAGACTCGTACTCTGGCCTACTGGTTAAGGTCTTAACTCTTACTCTGGCCTACTGGTTAAGGTCTTAACTCTTACTCTGGCCTAATAGCTAAGGTCTTAGACTCGTACTCTGGCCTAATGGTTAAGGTCTTAGACTCTTACTCTGGCCTACTGGTTAAGGTCTTTACTCTTACTCTGGCCTACTGGTTAAGGTCTTAACTCTTACTCTGGCCTAATGGTTAAGGTCTTAACTCTTACTCTGGCCTAATAGCTAAGGTCTTAACTCTTACTCTGGCCTACTTGTTAAGGTCTTAACTCTTACTCTGGCCTACAGGTTAAGGTCTTAACTCTTACTCTGGCCTAATAGTTAAGGTCTTAACTCTTACTCTGGCTTAATAGCTAAGGTCTTAACTCTTACTCTGGCCTACTAGCTAAGGTCTTAACCCTTACTGTGGCCTAATAGCTAAGGTCTTAGACTCTTACTCTGGCCTAATGGTTAAGGTCTTAGACTCGTACTCTGGCCTAATGGTTAAGGTCTTAACTCTTACTCTGGCCTAATAGCTAAGGTCTTAGACTCGTACTCTGGCCTAATAGCTAAGGTCTTAACTCTTACTCTGGCCTAATAGCTAAGGTCTTAGACTCGTACTCTGGCCTAATAGCTAAGGTCTTAACTCTTACTCTGGCCTAATAGCTAAGGTCTTAGACTCGTACTCTAGCCTAATAGCTAAGGTTTTAAACTTGTACCCAGGCCTAATGATTAAGGTCTTAACTCTCACTCTGGCCTAATAGCTAAGGTCTTAGACTCGTACTCTGGCCTAATAGCTAAGGTCTTAACTCTTACTCTGGCCTACTGGTTAAGGTCTTAACTCTTACTCTGGCCTAATAGCTAAGGTCTTAGACTCTTACTCTGGCCTAATGGTTAAGGTCTTAACTCTTACTCTGGCCTAATGGTTAAGGTCTTAACTCTTACTCTGGCCTACTGGTAAAGGTCTTAGACTCTTACTCTGGCCTACAGGTTAAGGTCTTAACTCTTACTCTGGCCTACTGGTTAAGGTCTTAGACTCTTACTCTGGCCTACAGGTTAAGGTCTTAACTCTTACTCTGGCCTACTGGTTAAGGTCTGAACTTTTACTCTAGCCTAATAGCTAAGGTCTTAACTCTTACTCTGGCCTAATAGCTAAGATCTTAACTCGTACTCTGGCCTAATAGCTAAGGTATTAGACTCATACTCTGGCCTACTGGTTAAGGTCTTAACTCTTACTCTGGCCTAATAGCTAAGGTCTTAACTCTTACTCTGGCCTAATAGCTAAGGTCTTAGACTCATTCTCTGGCCTAATGGTTAAGGTCTTAGACTCTTACTCTGGCCTACTGGTTAAGATCTTAACTCTTACTCTGGCCTACTGGTTAAGGTCTTAACTCTTACTCTGGCCTACTGGTTAAGGTCTTAACTCTTGCTCTGGCCTACTGGTTAAGGGCTTAACTCTTACTCTGGCCTAATTGCTAAGGTCTTAGACTCTTACTCGGGCCTACTGGTTAAGGTCTTAACTCTTACTCTGGCCTACTGGTTAAGGGATTAACTCTTACTCTGGCCTAATGGCTAAGGTCTTAACTCTTCCTCTGGCCTACTGGTTAAGGTCTTAGACTCCTACTCTGGCCTAATAGCTAAGGTCTTAACTCTTACTCTGGCCTAATTGCTAAGGTCTTAGACTCTTACTCTGGCCTACTGGTTAAGGTCTTAACTCTTACTCTGGCCTACTGGTTAAGGGATTAACTCTTACTCTGGCCTAATGGCTAAGGTCTTAACTCTTACTCTGGCCTAATGGTTAAGGTCTTAGACTCCTACTCTGGCCTAATAGCTAAGGTCTTAACTCTTTCTCTGGCCTAATAGCTAAGGTCTTAACTCTTACTCTAGCCTAATAGCTAAGGTCTTAGACTTGTACTCTGGCCTAATGGTTAAGGTCTTAACTCTTACTCTGGCCTAATAGCTAAGGTCTTAGACTCGTACTCTGGCCTACTGGTTAAGGTCTTAACTCTTGCTCTGGCCTACTGGGTAAGATCTTAACTCTTACTCTGGCCTAATTGCTAAGGTCTTAGACTCGTACTCTGGCCTACTGGTTAAGGTCTTAACTCTTACTCTGGCCTAATAGCTAAGATCTTAACTCTTACTCTGGCCTAACAGCTAAGGTCTTAGACTCGTACTCTGGCCTACTGGTTAAGGTCTTAACTCTTACTCTGTCCTAATAGCTAAGGTCTTAGACTCGAACTATGGCCTACAGGTTAAGGTCTTAACTCTTACTCTGGCCTAATAGCTAAGGTCTTAGACTCGTACTCTGGCCTACTGGTTAAGGTCTTAACTCTTACTCTGGCCTAAGAGCTAAGGTCTTAGACTTGTACTCTGGCCTAATGGTTAAGGTCTTAGACTCTTACCCTGGCCTACTGGTTAAGGTCTTAACTCTTACTTTGGCTTACTGGTTAAGGTCTTAACTCTTTCTCTGGCCTAATGGTTAAGGTTTTAACTCTTACTCTGGCCTAATAGCTAAGGTCTGAACTCTTACTCTGGCCTACTTGTTAAGGTCTTAACTCTTACTCTGGCCTACAGGTTAAGGTCTTAACTCTTACTCTGGCCTAATGGTTAAGGTCTTAACTCTTACTCTGGCTTAGTAGCTAAGGTCTTAACTCTTACTCTGGCCTAATAGCTAAGGTCTTAACTCTTACTCTGGCCTAATAGCTAAGGTCTTAGACTCGTACTCTGGCCTACTGGTTAAGGTCTTAACTCTTACTCTGGCCTAATATCTAAGGTCTTAGACTCGTACTTTGGCCTACTGGTTGAGGTCTTAACTCTTACTCTGGCCTAATAGCTTAGGTCTTAACTCTTACTCTGGCCTAATAGCTAAGGTCTTAACTCATACTCTGGCCTAATAGCTAAGGTCTTAGACTCGTACTCTGGCCTACTGGTTAAGGTCTTAACTCTTACTCTGGGCTAATAGCTAAGGTTTTAACTCTTTCTCTGGCCTAATAGCTAAGGTCTTAGACTCGTACTATGGCCTACAGGTTAAGGTCTTACCTCTTACTCTGGCCTAATAGCTAAGGTCTTAACTCTTACTCTGGCCTAATAACTAAGGTCTTAGACTCGTACTCTGGCCTACTGGTTAAGGTCTTAACTCTTACTCTGGCCTACTGGTTAAGGGATTAACTCTTACTCTGGCCTAATGGCTAAGGTCTTAACTCTTACTCTGGCCTAATGGTTAAGGTCTTAGACTCCTACTCTGGCCTAATAGCTAAGGTCTTAACACTTTCTCTGGCCTAATAGCTAAGGTCTTAACTCTTACTCTAGCCTAATAGCTAAGGTCTTAGACTCGTACTCTGGCCTAATGGTTAAGGTCTTAACTCTTACTCTGGCCTAATAGCTAAGGTCTTAGACTCGTACTCTGGCCTACTGGTTAAGGTCTTAACTCTTGCTCTGGCCTACTGGGTAAGATCTTAACTCTTACTCTGGCCTAATTGCTAAGGTCTTAGACTCGTACTCTGGCCTACTGGTTAAGGTCTTAACTCTTACTCTGGCCTAATAGCTAAGATCTTAACTCTTACTCTGGCCTAACAGCTAAGGTCTTAGACTCGTACTCTGGCCTACTGGTTAAGGTCTTAACTCTTACTCTGTCCTAATAGCTAAGGTCTTAGACTCGAACTATGGCCTACTGGTTAAGGTCTTAACTCTTACTCTGGCCTAAGAGCTAAGGTCTTAGACTTGTACTCTGGCCTAATGGTTAAGGTCTTAGACTCTTACCCTGGCCTACTGGTTAAGGTCTTAACTCTTACTTTGGCTTACTGGTTAAGGTCTTAACTCTTACTCTGGCCTAATGGTTAAGGTTTTAACTCTTACTCTGGCCTAATAGCTAAGGTCTGAACTCTTACTCTGGCCTACTTGTTAAGGTCTTAACTCTTACTCTGGCCTACAGGTTAAGGTCTTAACTCTTACTCTGGCCTAATGGTTAAGGTCTTAACTCTTACTCTGGCTTAGTAGCTAAGGTCTTAACTCTTACTCTGGCCTAATAGCTAAGGTCTTAACTCTTACTCTGGCCTAATAGCTAAGGTCTTAGACTCGTACTCTGGCCTACTGGTTAAGGTCTTAACTCTTACTCTGGCCTAATATCTAAGGTCTTAGACTCGTACTTTGGCCTACTGGTTAAGGTCTTAACTCTTACTCTGGCCTAATAGCTTAGGTCTTAACTCTTACTCTGGCCTAATAGCTAAGGTCTTAACTCATACTCTGGCCTAATAGCTAAGGTCTTAGACTCGTACTCTGGCCTACTGGTTAAGGTCTTAACTCTTACTCTGGGCTAATAGCTAAGGTTTTAACTCTTTCTCTGGCCTAATAGCTAAGGTCTTAGACTCGTACTATGGCCTACAGGTTAAGGTCTTACCTCTTACTCTGGCCTAATAGCTAAGGTCTTAACTCTTACTCTGGCCTAATAACTAAGGTCTTAGACTCGTACTCTGGCCTACAGGTTAAGGTCTTAACTCTTACTCTGGCCTACTGGTTAAGGTCTTAACTCTTACTCTGGCCTAATAGCTAAGGTCTTAACTCTTACTCTGGCCTAATAGCTAAGGTCTTAAACTCATACTATGGCCTACAGGTTAAGGTCTTAACTCTTACTCTGGCCTACTGGTTAAGGTCTTAACTCTTACTCTGGCCTACTGGTTAAGGTCTTAACTCTTACTCTGGCCTAATAGCTAAGGTCTTAACTCTTACTCTGGCCTAATAGCTAAGGTCTTAGACTCTTACTCTGGCCTAATAGCTAAGGTCTTAGACTCGTACTCTGGCCTACTGGTTAAGGTCTTAACTCTTGCTCTGGCCTACTGGGTAAGATCTTAACTCTTACTCACGCCTAATTGCTAAGGTCTTAGACTCGTACTCTGGCCTACTGGTTAAGGTCTTAACTCTTACTCTGGCCTAATAGCTAAGATCTTAACTCTTACTCTGGCCTAACAGCTAAGGTCTTAGACTCGTACTCTGGCCTACTGGTTAAGGTCTTAACTCTTACTCTGTCCTAATAGCTAAGGTCTTAGACTCGTACTATGGCCTACAGGTTAAGGTCTTAACTCTTACTCTGGCCTAATAGCTAAGGTCTTAGACTCGTACTCTGGCCTACTGGTTAAGGTCTTAACTCTTACTCTGGCCTAAGAGCTAAGGTCTTAGACTCGTACTCTGGCCTAATGGTTAAGGTCTTAGACTCTTACCCTGGCCTACTGGTTAAGGTCTTAACTCTTACTCTGGCTTACTGGTTAAGGTCTTAACTCCTACTCTGGCCTAATGGTTAAGGTCTTAACTCTTACTCTGGCCTAATAGCTAAGGTCTGAACTCTTACTCCGGCCTACTTGTTAAGGTCTTAACTCTTACTCTGGCCTACAGGTTAAGGTCTTAACTCTTACTCTGGCCTAATGGTTAAGGTCTTAACTCTTACTCTGGCTTAGTAGCTAAGGTCTTAACTCTTACTCTGGCCTAATAGCTAAGGTCTTAACTCTTACTCTGGCCTAATAGCTAAGGTCTTAGACTCGTACTCTGGCCTACTGGTTAAGGTCTTAACTCTTACTCTGGCCTAATATCTAAGGTCTTAGACTCGTACTTTGGCCTACTGGTTAAGGTCTTAACTCTTACTCTGGCCTAATAGCTTAGGTCTTAACTCTTACTCTGGCCTAATAGCTAAGGTCTTAACTCATACTCTGGCCTAATAGCTAAGGTCTTAGACTCGTACTCTGGCCTACTGGTTAAGGTCTTAACTCTTACTCTGGCCTAATAGCTAAGGTCTTAACTCTTACTCTGGCCTAATAGCTAAGGTCTTAGACCCGTACTATGGCCTACAGGTTAAGGTCTTAACTCTTACTCTGGCCTAATAGCTAAGGTCTTAGACTCGTACTCTGGCCTAAAGGTTAAGGTCTTAACTCTTACTCTGGCCTAATAGATAAGGTCTTAGACTCGTACTCTGGCCTAATGGTTAACGTCTTAGACTCTTACCCTGGCCTACTGGTTAAGGTCTTAACTCTTACTCTGGCTTACTGGATAAGGTCTTAACTCTTACTCTGGCCTAATGGTTAAGGTCTTAACTCTTACTCTGCCCTAATAGCTAAGGTCTGAACTCTTACTCTGACCTACTTGTTAAGGTCTTAACTCTTACTCTGGCCTACAGGTTAATGTCTTAACTCTTACTCTGGCCTAATGGTTAAGGTCTTAACTCTTACTCTGGCTTAATAGCTAAGGTCTTAACTCTTACACTGGCCTAATAGCTAAGGTCTTAACTCTTACTCTGGCCTAATAGCTAAGGTCTTAGACTCGTACTCTGGCCTACTGGTTAAGGTCTTAACTGTTACTCTGGCCTAATAGCTAAGGTCTTAGACTCGTACTTTGGCCTACTGGTTAAGGTCTTAACTCTTACTCTGGCCTAATAGCTTAGGTCTTAACTCTTACTCTGGCCTACTGGTTAAGGTCTTAACTCTTACTCTGGCCTAATAGCTAAGGTCTTAACTCTTACTCTGGCCTAATAACTAAGGTCTTAGACTCATACTCTGGCCTACAGGTTAAGGTCTTAACTCTTACTCTGCCCTACTGGTTAAGGTCTTAACTCTTACTCTGGCCTAATAGCTAAGGTCTTAACTCGTACTCTGGCCTAATAGCTAATGTCTTAGACTCATACTATGGCCTACAGGTTAAGGTCTTAACTCTTACTCTGGCCTACTGGTTAAGGTCTTAACTCTTACTCTGGCCTACTGGTTAAGGTCTTAACTCTTACTCTGGCCTAATAGCTAAGGTCTTAACTCTTACTCTGGCCTAATAGCTAAGGTCTTAGACTCTTACTCTGGCCTAATAGCTAAGGTCTTAGACTCGTACTCTGGCCTACTGGTTAAGGTCTTAACTCTTACTCTGGCCTAATAGCTAAGGTCTTAGACTCGTACTATGGCCTACAGGTTAAGGTCTTAACTCTTACTCAGGCCTACTGGTTAAGGTCTTAACTCTTACTCTGGCCTACTGGTTAAGGTCTTAACTCTTACTCTGGCCTAATAGCTAAGGTCTTAACTCTTACTCTGGCCTACTGGTTAAGGTCTTAACTCTTACTCTGGCCTAATAGCTAAGGTCTTAACTCTTACTCTGGCCTAATAGCTAAGGTCTTAGACTCGTACTCTGGCCTACTGGTTAAGGTCTTAACTCTTACTCTGGCCTACTGGTTAAGGTCTTAACTCTTACTCTGGCCTAATAGCTAAGGTCTTAGACTCATACTCTGGCCTAATGCTTAAGGTCTTAGACTCTTACTCTGGCCTACTGGTTAAGGTCTTAACTCTTACTCTGGCCTACTGGTTAAGGTCTTAACTGTTACTCTGGCCTAATGGTTAAGGTCTTAACTCTTACTCTGGCCTAATAGCTAAGGTCTGAACTCTTACTCTGGCCTACTTGTTAAGGTCTTAACTCTTACTCTGGCCTACAGGTTAAGGTCTTAACTCTTACTCTGGCCTAATGGTTAAGGTCTTAACTCTTACTCTGGCTTAGTAGCTAAGGTCTTAACTCTTACTCTGGCCTAATAGCTAAGGTCTTAGACTCGTACTCTGGCCTACTGGTTAAGGTCTTAACTCTTACTCTGGCCTAATATCTAAGGTCTTAGACTCGTACTTTGGCCTACTGGTTAAGGTCTTAACTCTTACTCTGGCCTAATAGCTTAGGTCTTAACTCTTACTCTGGCCTAATAGCTAAGGTCTTAACTCATACTCTGGCCTAATAGCTAAGGTCTTAGACTCATACTCTGGCCTACTGGTTAAGGTCTTAACTCTTACTCTGGCCTAATAGCTAAGGTCTTAACTCTTACTCTGGCCTAATAGCTAAGGGCTTAGACTCGTACTATGGCCTACAGGTTAAGGTCTTAACTCTTACTCTGGCCTAATAGCTAAGGTCTTAGACTCGTACTCTGGCCTAAAGGTTAAGGTCTTAACTCTTACTCTGGCCTAATAGATAAGGTCTTAGACTCGTACTCCGGCATAATGGTTAAGGTCTTAGACTCTTACCTTGGCCTACTGGTTAAGGTCTTAACTCTTACTCTGGCTTACTGGATAAGGTCTTAACTCTTACTCTGGCCTAATGGTTAAGGTCTTAACTCTTACTCTGGCCTAATAGCTAAGGTCTGAACTCTTACTCTGACCTACTTGTTAAGGTCTTAACTCTTACTCTGGCCTACAGGTTAAGGTCTTAACTCTTACTCTGGCCTAATGGTTAAGGTCTTAACTCTTACTCTGGCTTAATAGCTAAGGTCTTAACTCTTACACTGGCCTAATAGCTAAGGTCTTAACTCTTACTCTGGCCTAATAGCTAAGGTCTTAGACTCGTACTCTGGCCTACTGGTTAAGGTCTTAACTCTTACTCTGGCCTAATAGCTAAGGTCTTAGACTCGTACTTTGGCCTTCTGGTTAAGGTCCTAACTCTTACTCTGGCCTAATAGCTTAGGTCTTAACTCTTACTCTGGCCTAATAGCTAAGGTCTTAACTCTTACTCTGGCCTAATAACTAAGGTCTTAGACTCATACTCTGGCCTACAGGTTAAGGTCTTAACTCTTACTCTGGCCTACTGGTTAAGGTCTTAACTCTTACTCTGGCCTAATAGCTAAGGTCTTAACTCTTACTCTGGCCTAATAGCTAAGGTCTTAGACTCATACTATGGCCTACAGGTTAAGGTCTTAACTCTTACTCTGGCCTACTGGTTAAGGTCTTAACTCTTACTCTGGCCTACTGGTTAAGGTCTTAACTCTTACTCTGGCCTAATAGCTAAGGTCTTAACTCTTACTCTGGCCTAATAGCTAAGGTCTTAGACTCTTACTCTGGCCTAATAGCTAAGGTCTTAGACTTGTACTCTGGCCTACTGGTTAAGGTCTTAACTCTTACTCTGGCCTAATAGCTAAGGTCTTAGACTCGTACTATGGCCTACAGGTTAAGGTCTTAACTCTTACTCAGGCCTACTTGTTAAGGTCTTAACTCTTACTCTGGCCTACTGGTTAAGGTCTTAACTCTTACTCTGGCCTAATAGCTAAGGTCTTAACTCTTACTCTGGCCTAATAGCTAAGGTCTTAACTCTTACTCTGGCCTACTGGTTAAGGTCTTAACACTTACTCTGGCCTAATAGCTAAGGTCTTAACTCTTACTCTGGCCTAATAGCTAAGGTCTTAGACTCGTACTCTGGCCTACTGGTTAAGGTCTTAACTCTTACTCTGGCCTACTGGTTAAGGTCTTAACTCTTACTCTGGCCTAATAGCTACGGTCTTAGACTCATACTCTGGCCTAATGCTTAAGGTCTTAGACTCTTACTCTGGCCTACTGGTTAAGGTCTTAACTCTTACTCTGGCCTACTGGTTAAGGTCTTAACTCTTACTCTGGCCTAATGGTTAAGGTCTTAACTCTTACTCTGGCCTAATAGCTAAGGTCTTAACTCTTACTCTGGCCTACTTGTTAAGGTCTTAACTCTTACTCTGGCCTACAGGTTAAGGTCTTAACTCTTACTCTGGCCTAATGGTTAAGGTCTTAACTCGTACTCTGGCCTAATAGCTAAGGTCTTAGACTTGTACTCTGGCCTACTGGTTAAGGTCTTAACTCTTACTCTGGCCTAATAGCTAAGGTCTTAACTCTTACTCTGGCCTAATAGCTAAGGTCTTAGACTCGTACTCTGGCCTACTGGTTAAGGTCTTAACTCTTACTCTGGCCTAATAGCTAAGGTCTTAACTCTTACTCTGGCCTAATAGCTAAGGTCTTAGACTCGTACTCTGGCCTAAAGGTTAAGGTCTTAACTCTTACTCTGGCCTAATAGCTAGGGTCTTAACTCTTATTCTGGCCTAATAGCTAAGGTCTTAGACTCGTACTCTGGCCTAATGGTTAAGGTCTTAGACTCGTACACTGGCCTAATGGTTAAGGTCTTAACTCTTACTCTGGCCTACTGGTTAAGGTCTTAACACTTACTCTGGCCTAATAGCTAAGGTCTTAGACTCGTACTTTGGCCTACTGGTTAAGGTCTTACTTCTTACTCTGGCCTAATAGCTAAGGTCTTACCTCTTACTCTGGCCTACTGGTTAAGGTCTTAACTCTTACTCTGGCCTAATAGCTAAGGTCTTAACTCTTACTTTGGCCTAATAGCTAAGGTCTTAGACTCGTACTCTGGCCTACTGGTTAAGGTCTTAACTCTTACTCTGGCCTACTGGTTAAGGTCTTAACTCTTACTCTGGCCTAATAGCTAAGGTCTTAGACTCGTACTCTGGCCTACTGGTTAAGGTCTTAACTCTTACTCTGGCCTAATAGCTAAGGTCTTAGACTCGTACTTTGGCCTACTGGTTAAGGTCTTACTTCTTACTCTGGCCTAATAGCTAAGGTCTTAACTCTTACTCTGGCCTACTGGTTAAGGTCTTAACTCTTACTCTGGCCTAATAGCTAAGGTCTTAACTCTTACTTTGGCCTAATAGCTAAGGTCTTAGACTCGTACTCTGGCCTACTGGTTAAGGTCTTAACTCTTACTCTGGCCTACTGGTTAAGGTCTTAACTCTTACTCTGGCCTAATAGCTAAGGTCTTAGACTCGTACTCTGGCCTAATGGTTAAGGTCTTAGACTCTTACTCTGGCCTACTGGTTAAGGTCTTTACTCTTACTCTGGCCTACTGGTTAAGGTCTTAACTCTTACTCTGGCCTAATGGTTAAGGTCTTAACTCTTACTCTGGCCTAATAGCTAAGGTCTTAACTCTTACTCTGGCCTACTTGTTAAGGTCTTAACTCTTACTCTGGCCTACAGGTTAAGGTCTTAACTCTTACTCTGGCCTAATAGTTAAGGTCTTAACTCTTACTCTGGCTTAATAGCTAAGGTCTTAACTCTTACTCTGGCCTACTAGCTAAGGTCTTAACCCTTACTGTGGCCTAATAGCTAAGGTCTTAGACTCTTACTCTGGCCTAATGGTTAAGGTCTTAGACTCGTACTCTGGCCTAATGGTTAAGGTCTTAACTCTTACTCTGGCCTAATAGCTAAGGTCTTAGACTCGTACTCTGGCCTAATAGCTAAGGTCTTAACTCTTACTCTGGCCTAATAGCTAAGGTCTTAGACTCGTACTCTGGCCTAATAGCTAAGGTCTTAACTCTTACTCTGGCCTAATAGCTAAGGTCTTAGACTCGTACTCTAGCCTAATAGCTAAGGTTTTAAACTTGTACCCAGGCCTAATGATTAAGGTCTTAACTCTCACTCTGGCCTAATAGCTAAGGTCTTAGACTCGTACTGTGGCCTACAGGTTAAGGTCTTAACTCTTTCTCTGGCCTACTGGTTAAGGTCTTAACTCTTACTCTGGCCTAATAGCTAAGGTCTTAGACTCGTACTCTGGCCTAATAGCTAAGGTCTTAACTCTTACTCTGGCCTACTGGTTAAGGTCTTAACTCTTACTCTGGCCTAATAGCTAAGGTCTTAGACTCTTACTCTGGCCTAATGGTTAAGGTCTTAACTCTTACTCTGGCCTAATGGTTAAGGTCTTAACTCTTACTCTGGCCTACTGGTAAAGGTCTTAGACTCTTACTCTGGCCTACAGGTTAAGGTCTTAACTCTTACTCTGGCCTAATAGCTAAGGTCTTAACTCTTATTCTGGCCTAATAGCTAAGATCTTAACTCGTACTCTGGCCTAATAGCTAAGGTATTAGACTCGTACTCTGGCCTACTGGTTAAGGTCTTAACTCTTACTCTGGCCTAATAGCTAAGGTCTTAACTCTTACTCTGGCCTAATAGCTAAGGTCTTAGACTCGTACTATGGCCTACAGGTTAAGGTCTTAACCCTTACTCTGGCCTAATAGCTAAGGTCTTAGAATCGTACTCTGTCCTAAAGGTTAAGGTCTTAACTCTTACTCTGGCCTAATAGCTAAGGTCTTAACTCTTATTCTGGCCTAATAGCTAAGGTCTTAGACTTGTACTCTGGCCTAATGGTTAAGGTCTTAGACTCGTACTCTGGCCTAATGGTTAAGGTCTTAACTCTTACTCTGGCCTACTGGTTAAGGTCTTAACTCTTACTCTGGCCTAATAGCTAAGGTCTTAGACTCGTACTCTGGCCTACTGGTTAAGGTCTTAACTCTTACTCTGGCCTAATAGCTAAGGTCTTAGACTCGTACTTTGGCCTACTGGTTAAGGTCTTAACTCTTACTCTGGCCTAATAGCTTAGGTCTTAACTCTTACTCTGGCCTACTGGTTAAGGTCTTAACTCTTACTCTGGCCTAATAGCTAAGGTCTTAACTCTTACTCTGGCCTAATAACTAAGGTCTTAGACTTGTACTCTGGCCTACAGGTTAAGGTCTTAACTCTTACTCTGGCCTACTGGTTAAGGTCTTAACTCTTACTCTGGCCTAATAGCTAAGGTCTTAACTCTTACTCTGGCCTAATAGCTAAGGTCTTAGACTCATACTATGGCCTACAGGTTAACGTCTTAACTCTTACTCTGGCCTACTGGTTAAGGTCTTAACTCTTACTCTGGCCTACTGGTTAAGGTCTTAACTCTTACTCTGGCCTAATAGCTAAGGTCTTAACTCTTACTCTGGCCTAATAGCTAAGGTCTTAGACTCTTACTCTGGCCTAATAGCTAAGGTCTTAGACTCGTACTCTGGCCTACTGGTTAAGGTCTTAACTCTTACTCTGGCCTAATAGCTAAGGTCTTAGACTCGTACTATGGCCTACAGGTTAAGGTCTTAACTCTTACTCAGGCCTACTGGTTAAGGTCTTAACTCTTACTCTGGCCTACTGGTTAAGGTCTTAACTCTTACTCTGGCCTAATAGCTAAGGTCTTAACTCTTACTCTGGCCTAATAGCTAAGGTCTTAACTCTTACTCTGGCCTACTGGTTAAGGTCTTAACTCTTACTCTGGCCTAATAGCTAAGGTCTTAACTCTTACTCTGGCCTAATAGCTAAGGTCTTAGACTCGTACTCTGGCCTACTGGTTAAGGTCTTAACTCTTACTCTGGCCTACTGGTTAAGGTCTTAACTCTTACTCTGGCCTAATAGCTAAGGTCTTAGACTCATACTCTGGCCTAATGCTTAAGGTCTTAGACTCTTACTCTGGCCTACTGGTTAAGGTCTTAACTCTTACTCTGGCCTACTGGTTAAGGTCTTAACTGTTACTCTGGCCTAATGGTTAAGGTCTTAACTCTTACTCTAGCCTAATAGCTAAGGTCTGAACTCTTACTCTGGCCTACTTGTTATGGTCTTAACTCTTACTCTGGCCTACAGGTTAAGGTCTTAACTCTTACTCTGGCCTAATGGTTAAGGTCTTAACTCTTACTCTGGCTTAGTAGCTAAGGTCTTAACTCTTACTCTGGCCTAATAGCTAAGGTCTTAACTCTTACTCTGGCCTAATAGCTAAGGTCTTAGACTCGTACTCTGGCCTACTGGTTAAGGTCTTAACTCTTACTCTGGCCTACTGGTTAAGGTCTTAACTCTTACTCTGGCCTAATAGCTAAGGTCTTAGACTCATACTCTGGCCTAATGCTTAAGGTCTTAGACTCTTACTCTGGCCTACTGGTTAAGGTCTTAACTCTTACTCTGGCCTACTGGTTAAGGTCTTAACTGTTACTCTGGCCTAATGGTTAAGGTCTTAACTCTTACTCTAGCCTAATAGCTAAGGTCTGAACTCTTACTCTGGCCTACTTGTTATGGTCTTAACTCTTACTCTGGCCTACAGGTTAAGGTCTTAACTCTTACTCTGGCCTAATGGTTAAGGTCTTAACTCTTACTCTGGCTTAGTAGCTAAGGTCTTAACTCTTACTCTGGCCTAATAGCTAAGGTCTTAACTCTTACTCTGGCCTAATAGCTAAGGTCTTAGACTCGTACTCTGGCCTACTGGTTAAGGTCTTAACTCTTACTCTGGCCTAATATCTAAGGTCTTAGACTCGTACTTTGGCCTACTGGTTAAGGTCTTAACTCTTACTCTGGCCTAATAGCTTAGGTCTTAACTCTTACTCTGGCCTAATAGCTAAGGTCTTAACTCATACTCTGGCCTAATAGCTAAGGTCTTAGACTCATACTCTGGCCTACTGGTTAAGGTCTTAACTCTTACTCTGGCCTAATAGGTAAGGTCTTAACTCTTACTCTGGCCTAATAGCTAAGGTCTTAGACTCGTACTATGGCCTACAGGTTAAGGTCTTAACTCTTACTCTGGCCTAATAGCTAAGGTCTTAGACTCGTACTCTGGCCTAAAGGTTAAGGTCTTAACTCTTACTCTGGCCTAATAGATAAGGTCTTAGACTCGTACTCTGGCATAATGGTTAAGGTCTCAGACTCTTACCCTGGCCTACTGGTTAAGGTCTTAACTCTTACTCTGGCTTACTGGATAAGGTCTTAACTCTTACTCTGGCCTAATGGTTAAGGTCTTAACTCTTACTCTGGCCTAATAGCTAAGGTCTGAACTCTTACTCTGACCTACTTGTTAAGGTCTGAACTCTTACTCTGACCTACTTGTTAAGGTCTTAACTCTTACTCTGGCCTACAGGTTAAGGTCTTAACTCTTACTCTGGCCTAATGGTTAAGGTCTTAACTCTTACTCTTGCTTAATAGCTAAGGTCTTAACTCTTACACTGGCCTAATAGCTAAGGTCTTAACTCTTACTCTGGCCTAATAGCTAAGGTCTTAGACTCGTACTCTGGCCTACTGGTTAAGGTCTTAACTCTTACTCTGGCCTAATAGCTAAGGTCTTAGGCTCGTACTTTGGCCTACTGGTTAAGGTCTTAACTCTTACTCTGGCCTAATAGCTTAGGTCTTAACTCTTACTCTGGCCTACTGGTTAAGGTCTTAACTCTTACTCTGGCCTAATAGCTAAGGTCTTAACTCTTACTCTGGCCTAATAACTAAGGTCTTAGACTCGTACTCTGGCCTACAGGTTAAGGTCTTAACTCTTACTCTGGCCTACTGGTTAAGGTCTTAACTCTTACTCTGGCCTAATAGCTAAGGTCTTAACTCTTACTCTGGCCTAATAGCTAAGGTCTTAGACTCATACTATGGCCTACAGGTTAAGGTCTTAACTCTTACTCTGGCCTACTGGTTAAGGTCTTAACTCTTACTCTGGCCTACTGGTTAAGGTCTTAACTCTTACTCTGGCCTAATAGCTAAGGTCTTAACTCTTACTCTGGCCTAATAGCTAAGGTCTTAGACTCTTACTCTGGCCTAGTAGCTAAGGTCTTAGACTCGTACTCTGGCCTACTGGTTAAGGTCTTAACTCTTACTCTGGCCTAATAGCTAAGGTCTTAGACTCGTACTATGGCCTACAGGTTAAGGTCTTAACTCTTACTCAGGCCTACTGGTTAAGGTCTTAACTCTTACTCTGGCCTACTGGTTAAGGTCTTAACTCTTACTCTGGCCTAATAGCTAAGGTCTTAACTCTTACTCTGGCCTAATAGCTAAGGTCTTAACTCTTACTCTGGCCTACTGGTTAAGGTCTTAACTCTTACTCTGGCCTAATAGCTAAGGTCTTAGACTCATACTCTGGCCTAATGCTTAAGGCCTTAGACTCTTACTCTGGCCTACTGGTTAAGGTCTTAACTCTTACTCTGGCCTACTGGTTAAGGTCTTAACTCTTACTCTGGCCTAATGGTTAAGGTCTTAACTCTTACTCAGGCCTAATAGCTAAGGTCTTAACTCTTACTCTGGCCTACTTGTTAAGGTCTTAACTCTTACTCTGGCCTACAGGTTAAGGTCTTAACTCTTACTCTGGCCTAATGGTTAAGGTCTTAACTCGTACTCTGGCCTAATAGCTAAGGTCTTAGACTCGTACTCTGGCCTACTGGTTAAGGTCTTAACTCTTACTCTGGCCTAATAGCTAAGGTCTTAACTCTTACTCTGGCCTAATAGCTAAGGTCTTAGACTCGTACTCTGGCCTACTGGTTAAGGTCTTAACTCTTACTCTGGCCTAATAGCTAAGGTCTTAACTCTTACTCTGGCCTAATAGCTAAGGTCTTAGACTCGTACTCTGGCCTAAAGGTTAAGGTCTTAACTCTTACTCTGGCCTAATAGCTAGGGTCTTAACTCTGATTCTGGCCTAATAGCTAAGGTCTTAGACTCGTACTCTGGCCTAATGGTTAAGGTCTTAGACTCGTACTCTGGCCTAATGGTTAAGGTCTTAACTCTTACTCTGGCCTACTGGTTAAGGTCTTAACACTTACTCTGGCCTAATAGCTAAGGTTTTAGACTCGTACTCTGGCCTACTGGTTAAGGTCTTTACTCTTACTCTGGCCTACTGGTTAAGGTCTTAACTCTTACTCTGGCCTAATGGTTAAGGTCTTAACTCTTACTCTGGCCTAATAGCTAAGGTCTTAACTCTTACTCTGGCCTACTTGTTAAGGTCTTAACTCTTACTCTGGCCTACAGGTTAAGGTCTTAACTCTTACTCTGGCCTAATAGTTAAGGTCTTAACTCTTACTCTGGCTTAATAGCTAAGGTCTTAACTCTTACTCTGGCCTACTAGCTAAGGTCTTAACCCTTACTGTGGCCTAATAGCTAAGGTCTTAGACTCTTACTCTGGCCTAATGGTTAAGGTCTTAGACTCGTACTCTGGCCTAATGGTTAAGGTCTTAACTCTTACTCTGGCCTAATAGCTAAGGTCTTAGACTCGTACTCTGGCCTAATAGCTAAGGTCTTAACTCTTACTCTGGCCTAATAGCTAAGGTCTTAGACTCGTACTCTGGCCTAATAGCTAAGGTCTTAACTCTTACTCTGGCCTAATAGCTAAGGTCTTAGACTCGTACTCTAGCCTAATAGCTAAGGTTTTAAACTTGTACCCAGGCCTAATGATTAAGGTCTTAACTCTCACTCTGGCCTAATAGCTAAGGTCTTAGACTCGTACTGTGGCCTACAGGTTAAGGTCTTAACTCTTTCTCTGGCCTACTGGTTAAGGTCTTAACTCTTACTCTGGCCTAATAGCTAAGGTCTTAGACTCGTACTCTGGCCTAATAGCTAAGGTCTTAACTCTTACTCTGGCCTACTGGTTAAGGTCTTAACTCTTACTCTGGCCTAATAGCTAAGGTCTTAGACTCTTACTCTGGCCTAATGGTTAAGGTCTTAACTCTTACTCTGGCCTAATGGTTAAGGTCTTAACTCTTACTCTGGCCTACTGGTAAAGGTCTTAGACTCTTACTCTGGCCTACAGGTTAAGGTCTTAACTCTTACTCTGGCCTAATAGCTAAGGTCTTAACTCTTATTCTGGCCTAATAGCTAAGATCTTAACTCGTACTCTGGCCTAATAGCTAAGGTATTAGACTCGTACTCTGGCCTACTGGTTAAGGTCTTAACTCTTACTCTGGCCTAATAGCTAAGGTCTTAACTCTTACTCTGGCCTAATAGCTAAGGTCTTAGACTCGTACTATGGCCTACAGGTTAAGGTCTTAACCCTTACTCTGGCCTAATAGCTAAGGTCTTAGAATCGTACTCTGTCCTAAAGGTTAAGGTCTTAACTCTTACTCTGGCCTAATAGCTAAGGTCTTAACTCTTATTCTGGCCTAATAGCTAAGGTCTTAGACTTGTACTCTGGCCTAATGGTTAAGGTCTTAGACTCGTACTCTGGCCTAATGGTTAAGGTCTTAACTCTTACTCTGGCCTACTGGTTAAGGTCTTAACTCTTACTCTGGCCTAATAGCTAAGGTCTTAGACTCGTACTCTGGCCTACTGGTTAAGGTCTTAACTCTTACTCTGGCCTAATAGCTAAGGTCTTAGACTCGTACTTTGGCCTACTGGTTAAGGTCTTAACTCTTACTCTGGCCTAATAGCTTAGGTCTTAACTCTTACTCTGGCCTACTGGTTAAGGTCTTAACTCTTACTCTGGCCTAATAGCTAAGGTCTTAACTCTTACTCTGGCCTAATAACTAAGGTCTTAGACTTGTACTCTGGCCTACAGGTTAAGGTCTTAACTCTTACTCTGGCCTACTGGTTAAGGTCTTAACTCTTACTCTGGCCTAATAGCTAAGGTCTTAACTCTTACTCTGGCCTAATAGCTAAGGTCTTAGACTCATACTATGGCCTACAGGTTAACGTCTTAACTCTTACTCTGGCCTACTGGTTAAGGTCTTAACTCTTACTCTGGCCTACTGGTTAAGGTCTTAACTCTTACTCTGGCCTAATAGCTAAGGTCTTAACTCTTACTCTGGCCTAATAGCTAAGGTCTTAGACTCTTACTCTGGCCTAATAGCTAAGGTCTTAGACTCGTACTCTGGCCTACTGGTTAAGGTCTTAACTCTTACTCTGGCCTAATAGCTAAGGTCTTAGACTCGTACTATGGCCTACAGGTTAAGGTCTTAACTCTTACTCAGGCCTACTGGTTAAGGTCTTAACTCTTACTCTGGCCTACTGGTTAAGGTCTTAACTCTTACTCTGGCCTAATAGCTAAGGTCTTAACTCTTACTCTGGCCTAATAGCTAAGGTCTTAACTCTTACTCTGGCCTACTGGTTAAGGTCTTAACTCTTACTCTGGCCTAATAGCTAAGGTCTTAACTCTTACTCTGGCCTAATAGCTAAGGTCTTAGACTCGTACTCTGGCCTACTGGTTAAGGTCTTAACTCTTACTCTGGCCTACTGGTTAAGGTCTTAACTCTTACTCTGGCCTAATAGCTAAGGTCTTAGACTCATACTCTGGCCTAATGCTTAATGTCTTAGACTCTTACTCTGGCCTACTGGTTAAGGTCTTAACTCTTACTCTGGCCTACTGGTTAAGGTCTTAACTGTTACTCTGGCCTAATGGTTAAGGTCTTAACTCTTACTCTAGCCTAATAGCTAAGGTCTGAACTCTTACTCTGGCCTACTTGTTATGGTCTTAACTCTTACTCTGGCCTACAGGTTAAGGTCTTAACTCTTACTCTGGCCTAATGGTTAAGGTCTTAACTCTTACTCTGGCTTAGTAGCTAAGGTCTTAACTCTTACTCTGGCCTAATAGCTAAGGTCTTAACTCTTACTCTGGCCTAATAGCTAAGGTCTTAGACTCGTACTCTGGCCTACTGGTTAAGGTCTTAACTCTTACTCTGGCCTACTGGTTAAGGTCTTAACTCTTACTCTGGCCTAATAGCTAAGGTCTTAGACTCATACTCTGGCCTAATGCTTAAGGTCTTAGACTCTTACTCTGGCCTACTGGTTAAGGTCTTAACTCTTACTCTGGCCTACTGGTTAAGGTCTTAACTGTTACTCTGGCCTAATGGTTAAGGTCTTAACTCTTACTCTAGCCTAATAGCTAAGGTCTGAACTCTTACTCTGGCCTACTTGTTATGGTCTTAACTCTTACTCTGGCCTACAGGTTAAGGTCTTAACTCTTACTCTGGCCTAATGGTTAAGGTCTTAACTCTTACTCTGGCTTAGTAGCTAAGGTCTTAACTCTTACTCTGGCCTAATAGCTAAGGTCTTAACTCTTACTCTGGCCTAATAGCTAAGGTCTTAGACTCGTACTCTGGCCTACTGGTTAAGGTCTTAACTCTTACTCTGGCCTAATATCTAAGGTCTTAGACTCGTACTTTGGCCTACTGGTTAAGGTCTTAACTCTTACTCTGGCCTAATAGCTTAGGTCTTAACTCTTACTCTGGCCTAATAGCTAAGGTCTTAACTCATACTCTGGCCTAATAGCTAAGGTCTTAGACTCATACTCTGGCCTACTGGTTAAGGTCTTAACTCTTACTCTGGCCTAATAGGTAAGGTCTTAACTCTTACTCTGGCCTAATAGCTAAGGTCTTAGACTCGTACTATGGCCTACAGGTTAAGGTCTTAACTCTTACTCTGGCCTAATAGCTAAGGTCTTAGACTCGTACTCTGGCCTAAAGGTTAAGGTCTTAACTCTTACTCTGGCCTAATAGATAAGGTCTTAGACTCGTACTCTGGCATAATGGTTAAGGTCTCAGACTCTTACCCTGGCCTACTGGTTAAGGTCTTAACTCTTACTCTGGCTTACTGGATAAGGTCTTAACTCTTACTCTGGCCTAATGGTTAAGGTCTTAACTCTTACTCTGGCCTAATAGCTAAGGTCTGAACTCTTACTCTGACCTACTTGTTAAGGTCTGAACTCTTACTCTGACCTACTTGTTAAGGTCTTAACTCTTACTCTGGCCTACAGGTTAAGGTCTTAACTCTTACTCTGGCCTAATGGTTAAGGTCTTAACTCTTACTCTTGCTTAATAGCTAAGGTCTTAACTCTTACACTGGCCTAATAGCTAAGGTCTTAACTCTTACTCTGGCCTAATAGCTAAGGTCTTAGACTCGTACTCTGGCCTACTGGTTAAGGTCTTAACTCTTACTCTGGCCTAATAGCTAAGGTCTTAGGCTCGTACTTTGGCCTACTGGTTAAGGTCTTAACTCTTACTCTGGCCTAATAGCTTAGGTCTTAACTCTTACTCTGGCCTACTGGTTAAGGTCTTAACTCTTACTCTGGCCTAATAGCTAAGGTCTTAACTCTTACTCTGGCCTAATAACTAAGGTCTTAGACTCGTACTCTGGCCTACAGGTTAAGGTCTTAACTCTTACTCTGGCCTACTGGTTAAGGTCTTAACTCTTACTCTGGCCTAATAGCTAAGGTCTTAACTCTTACTCTGGCCTAATAGCTAAGGTCTTAGACTCATACTATGGCCTACAGGTTAAGGTCTTAACTCTTACTCTGGCCTACTGGTTAAGGTCTTAACTCTTACTCTGGCCTACTGGTTAAGGTCTTAACTCTTACTCTGGCCTAATAGCTAAGGTCTTAACTCTTACTCTGGCCTAATAGCTAAGGTCTTAGACTCTTACTCTGGCCTAGTAGCTAAGGTCTTAGACTCGTACTCTGGCCTACTGGTTAAGGTCTTAACTCTTACTCTGGCCTAATAGCTAAGGTCTTAGACTCGTACTATGGCCTACAGGTTAAGGTCTTAACTCTTACTCAGGCCTACTGGTTAAGGTCTTAACTCTTACTCTGGCCTACTGGTTAAGGTCTTAACTCTTACTCTGGCCTAATAGCTAAGGTCTTAACTCTTACTCTGGCCTAATAGCTAAGGTCTTAACTCTTACTCTGGCCTACTGGTTAAGGTCTTAACTCTTACTCTGGCCTAATAGCTAAGGTCTTAGACTCATACTCTGGCCTAATGCTTAAGGCCTTAGACTCTTACTCTGGCCTACTGGTTAAGGTCTTAACTCTTACTCTGGCCTACTGGTTAAGGTCTTAACTCTTACTCTGGCCTAATGGTTAAGGTCTTAACTCTTACTCAGGCCTAATAGCTAAGGTCTTAACTCTTACTCTGGCCTACTTGTTAAGGTCTTAACTCTTACTCTGGCCTACAGGTTAAGGTCTTAACTCTTACTCTGGCCTAATGGTTAAGGTCTTAACTCGTACTCTGGCCTAATAGCTAAGGTCTTAGACTCGTACTCTGGCCTACTGGTTAAGGTCTTAACTCTTACTCTGGCCTAATAGCTAAGGTCTTAACTCTTACTCTGGCCTAATAGCTAAGGTCTTAGACTCGTACTCTGGCCTACTGGTTAAGGTCTTAACTCTTACTCTGGCCTAATAGCTAAGGTCTTAACTCTTACTCTGGCCTAAGAGCTAAGGTCTTAGACTCGTACTCTGGCCTAAAGGTTAAGGTCTTAACTCTTACTCTGGCCTAATAGCTAGGGTCTTAACTCTGATTCTGGCCTAATAGCTAAGGTCTTAGACTCGTACTCTGGCCTAATGGTTAAGGTCTTAGACTCGTACTCTGGCCTAATGGTTAAGGTCTTAACTCTTACTCTGGCCTACTGGTTAAGGTCTTAACACTTACTCTGGCCTAATAGCTAAGGTTTTAGACTCGTACTCTGGCCTACTGGTTAAGGTCTTAACTCTTACTCTGGCCTAATAGCTAAGGTCTTAGACTCGTACTTTGGCCTACTGGTTAAGGTCTTACTTCTTACTCTGGCCTAATAGCTAAGGTCTTAACTCTTACTCTGGCCTACTGGTTAAGGTCTTAACTCTTACTCTGGCCTAATAGCTAAGGTCTTAACTCTTACTTTGGCCTAATAGCTAAGGTCTTAGACTCGTACTCTGGCCTACTGGTTAAGGTCTTAACTCTTACTCTGGCCTACTGGTTAAGGTCTTAACTCTTACTCTGGCCTAATAGCTAAGGTCTTAGACTCGTACTCTGGCCTAATGGTTAAGGTCTTAGACTCTTACTCTGGCCTACTGGTTAAGGTCTTTACTCTTACTCTGGCCTACTGGTTAAGGTCTTAACTCTTACTCTGGCCTAATGGTTAAGGTCTTAACTCTTACTCTAGCCTAATAGCTAAGGTCTTAACTCTTACTCTGGCCTACTTGTTAAGGTCTTAACTCTTACTCTGGCCTACAGGTTAAGGTCTTAACTCTTACTCTGGCCTAATGGTTAAGGTCTTAACTCTTAATCTGGCTTAATAGCTAAGGTCTTAACTCTTACTCTGGCCTACTAGCTAAGGTCTTAACCCTTACTGTGGCGTAATAGCTAAGGTCTTAGACTCTTACTCTGGCCTAATGGTTAAGGTCTTAGACTCGTACTCTGGCCTAATGGTTAAGGTCTTAACTCTTACTCTGGCCTAATAGCTAAGGTCTTAGACTCGTACTCTGGCCTAATAGCTAAGGTCTTAACTCTTACTCTGGCCTAATAGCTAAGGTCTTAGACTCGTACTCTGGCCTAATAGCTAAGGTCTTAACTCTTACTCTGGCCTAATAGCTAAGGTCTTAGACTCGTACTCTGGCCTAATAGCTAAGGTTTTAAACTCGTACCCAGGCCTAATGATTAAGGTCTTAACTCTCACTCTGGCCTAATAGCTAAGGTCTTAGACTCGTACTGTGGCCTACAGGTTAAGGTCTTAACTCTTTCTCTGGCCTACTGGTTAAGGTCTTAACTCTTACTCTGGCCTAATAGCTAAGGTCTTAGACTCGTACTCTGGCCTAATAGCTAAGGTCTTAACTCTTACTCTGGCCTACTGGTTAAGGTCTTAACTCTTACTCTGGCCTAATAGCCAAGGTCTTAGACTCTTACTCTGGCCTAATGGTTAAGGTCTTAACTCTTACTCTGGCCTAATGGTTAAGGTCTTAACTCTTACTCTGGCCTACTGGTAAAGGTCTTAGACTCTTACTCTGGCCTACAGGTTAAGGTCTTAACTCTTACTCTGGCCTACTGGTTAAGGTCTTAGACTCTTACTCTGGCCTACAGGTTAAGGTCTTAACTCTTACTCTGGCCTACTGGTTAAGGTCTGAACTCTTACTCTAGCCTAATAGCTAAGGTCTTAACTCTTACTCTGGCCTAATAGCTAAGATCTTAACTCGTACTCTGGCCTAATAGCTAAGGTATTAGACTCGTACTCTGGCCTACTGGTTAAGGTCTTAACTCTTACTCTGGCCTAATAGCTAAGGTCTTAACTCTTACTCTGGCCTAATAGCTAAGGTCTTAGACTCGTACTATGGCCTACAGGTTAAGGTCTTAACTCTTACTCTGGCCTAATAGCTAAGGTCTTAGAATCGTACTCTGTCCTAAAGGTTAAGGTCTTAACTCTTACTCTGGCCTAATAGCTAAGGTCTTAACTCTTATTCTGGCCTAATAGCTAAGGTCTTAGACTTGTACTCTGGCCTAATGGTTAAGGTCTTAGACTCGTACTCTGGCCTAATGGTTAAGGTCTTAACTCTTACTCTGGCCTACTGGTTAAGGTCTTAACTCTTACTCTGGCCTAATAGCTAAGGTCTTAGACTCGTACTCTGGCCTACTGGTTAAGGTCTTAACTCTTACTCTGGCCTAATAGCTAAGGTCTTAGACTCGTACTTTGGCCTACTGGTTAAGGTCTTAACTCTTACTCTGGCCTAATAGCTTAGGTCTTAACTCTTACTCTGGCCTACTGGTTAAGGTCTTAACTCTTACTCTGGCCTAATGGCTAAGGTCTTAACTCTTACTCTGGCCTAATAACTAAGGTCTTAGACTTGTACTCTGGCCTACAGGTTAAGGTCTTAACTCTTACTCTGGCCTACTGGTTAAGGTCTTAACTCTTACTCTGGCCTAATAGCTAAGGTCTTAACTCTTACTCTGGCCTAATAGCTAAGGTCTTAGACTCATACTATGGCCTACAGGTTAAGGTCTTAACTCTTACTCTGGCCTACTGGTTAAGGTCTTAACTCTTACTCTGGCCTACTGGTTAAGGTCTTAACTCTTACTCTGGCCTAATAGCTAAGGTCTTAACTCTTACTCTGGCCTAATAGCTAAGGTCTTAGACTCTTACTCTGGCCTAATAGCTAAGGTCTTAGACTCGTACTCTGGCCTACTGGTTAAGGTCTTAACTCTTACTCTGGCCTAATAGCTAAGGTCTTAGACTCGTACTATGGCCTACAGGTTAAGGTCTTAACTCTTACTCAGGCCTACTGGTTAAGGTCTTAACTCTTACTCTGGCCTACTGGTTAAGGTCTTAACTCTTACTCTGGCCTAATAGCTAAGGTCTTAACTCTTACTCTGGCCTAATAGCTAAGGTCTTAACTCTTACTCTGGCCTACTGGTTAAGGTCTTAACTCTTACTCTGGCCTAATAGCTAAGGTCTTAACTCTTACTCTGGCCTAATAGCTAAGGTCTTAGACTCGTACTCTGGCCTACTGGTTAAGGTCTTAACTCTTACTCTGGCCTAATAGCTAAGGTCTTAGACTCATACTCTGGCCTAATGCTTAAGGTCTTATACTCTTACTCTGGCCTACTGGTTAAGGTCTTAACTCTTACTCTGGCCTACTGGTTAAGGTCTTAACTATTACTCTGGCCTAATGGTTAAGGTCTTAACTCTTACTCTGGCCTAATAGCTAAGGTCTGAACTCTTACTCTGGCCTACTTGTTAAGGTCTTAACTCTTACTCTGGCCTACAGGTTAAGGTCTTAACTCTTACTCTGGCCTAATGGTTAAGGTCTTAACTCTTACTCTGGCTTAGTAGCTAAGGTCTTAACTCTTACTCTGGCCTAATAGCTAAGGTCTTAACTCCTACTCTGGCCTAATAGCTAAGGTCTTAGACTCGTACTCTGGCCTACTGGTTAAGGTCTTAACTCTTACTCTGGCCTTATATCTAAGGTCTTAGACTCGTACTTTGGCCTACTGGTTAAGGTCTTAACTCTTACTCTGGCCTAATAGCTTAGGTCTTAACTCTTACTCTGGCCTAATAGCTAAGGTCTTAACTCATACTCTGGCCTAATAGCTAAGGTCTTAGACTCATACTCTGGCCTACTGGTTAAGGTCTTAACTCTTACTCTGGCCTAATAGGTAAGGTCTTAACTCTTACTCTGGCCTAATAGCTAAGGTCTTAGACTCGTACTATGGCCTACAGGTTAAGGTCTTAACTCTTACTCTGGCCTAATAGCTAAGGTCTTAGACTCGTACTCTGGCCTAAAGGTTAAGGTCTTAACTCTTACTCTGGCCTAATAGATAAGGTCTTAGACTCGTACTCTGGCATAATGGTTAAGGTCTTAGACTCTTACCCTGGCCTACTGGTTAAGGTCTTAACTCTTACTCTGGCTTACTGGATAAGGTCTTAACTCTTACTCTGGCCTAATGGTTAAGGTCTTAACTCTTACTCTGGCCTAATAGCTAAGGTCTGAACTCTTACTCTGACCTACTTGTTAAGGTCTTAACTCTTACTCTGGCCTACAGGTTAAGGTCTTAACTCTTACTCTGGCTAATGGTTAAGGTCTTAACTCTTACTCTGGCTTAATAGCTAAGGTCTTAACTCTTACACTGGCCTAATAGCTAAGGTCTTAACTCTTACTCTGGCCTAATAGCTAAGGTCTTAGACTCGTACTCTGGCCTACTGGTTAAGGTCTTAACTCTTACTCTGGCCTAATAGCTAAGGTCTTAACTCTTACTCTGGCCTAATAGCTAAGGTCTTAGACTCGTACTCTGGCCTAAAGGTTAAGGTCTTAACTCTTACTCTGGCCTAATAGCTAGGGTCTTAACTCTTATTCTGGCCTAATAGCTAAGGTCTTAGACTCGTACTCTGGCCTAATGGTTAAGGTCTTAGACTCGTACTCTGGCCTAATGGTTAAGGTCTTAACTCTTACTCTGGCCTACTGGTTAAGGTCTTAACGCTTACTCTGGCCTAATAGCTAAGGTTTTAGACTCGTACTCTGGCCTACTGGTTAAGGTCTTAACTCTTACTCTGGCCTAATAGCTAAGGTCTTAGTCTCGTACTTTGGCCTACTGGTTAAGGTCTTACTTCTTACTCTGGCCTAATAGCTAAGGTCTTAACTCTTACTCTGGCCTACTGGTTAAGGTCTTAACTCTTACTCTGGCCTAATAGCTAAGGTCTTAACTCTTACTTTGGCCTAATAGCTAAGGTCTTAGACTCGTACTCTGGCCTACTGGTTAAGGTCTTAACTCTTACTCTGGCCTACTGGTTAAGGTCTTAACTCTTACTCTGGCCTAATAGCTAAGGTCTTAGACTCGTACTCTGGCCTAATGGTTAAGGTCTTAGACTCTTACTCTGGCCTACTGGTTAAGGTCTTTACTCTTACTCTGGCCTACTGGTTAAGGTCTTAACTCTTACTCTGGCGTAATGGTTAAGGTCTTAACTCTTACTCTGGCCTAATAGCTAAGGTCTTAACTCTTACTCTGGCCTACTTGTTAAGGTCTTAACTCTTACTCTGGCCTACAGGTTAAGGTCTTAACTCTTACTCTGGCCTAATGGTTAAGGTCTTAACTCTTACTCTGGCTTAATAGCTAAGGTCTTAACTCTTACTCTGGCCTACTAGCTAAGGTCTTAACCCTTACTGTGGCCTAATAGCTAAGGTCTTAGACTCTTACTCTGGCCTAATGGTTAAGGTCTTAGACTCGTACTCTGGCCTAATGGTTAAGGTCTTAACTCTTACTCTGGCCTAATAGCTAAGGTCTTAGACTCGTACTCTGGCCTAATAGCTAAGGTCTTAACTCTTACTCTGGCCTAATAGCTAAGGTCTTAGACTCGTACTCTGGCCTAATAGCTAAGGTCTTAACTCTTACTCTGGCCTAATAGCTAAGGTCTTAGACTCGTACTCTGGCCTAATAGCTAAGGTTTTAAACTCGTACCCAGGCCTAATGATTAAGGTCTTAACTCTCACTCTGGCCTAATAGCTAAGGTCTTAGACTCGTACTGTGGCCTACAGGTTAAGGTCTTAACTCTTTCTCTGGCCTACTGGTTAAGGTCCTAACTCTTACTCTGGCCTAATAGCTAAGGTCTTAGACTCGTACTCTGGCCTAATAGCTAAGGTCTTAACTCTTACTCTGGCCTACTGGTTAAGGTCTTAACTCTTACTCTGGCCTAATAGCTAAGGTCTTAGACTCTTACTCTGGCCTAATGGTTAAGGTCTTAACTCTTACTCTGGCCTAATGGTTAAGGTCTTAACTCTTACTCTGGCCTACTGGTAAAGGTCTTAGACTCTTACTCTGGCCTACAGGTTAAGGTCTTAACTCTTACTCTGGCCTACTGGTTAAGGTCTTAGACTCTTACTCTGGCCTACAGGTTAAGGTCTTAACTCTTACTCTGGCCTACTGGTTAAGGTCTGAACTCTTACTCTAGCCTAATAGCTAAGGTCTTAACTCTTACTCTGGCCTAATAGCTAAGATCTTAACTCGTACTCTGGCCTAATAGCTAAGGTATTAGACTCGTACTCTGGCCTACTGGTTAAGGTCTTAACTCTTACTCTGGCCTAATAGCTAAGGTCTTAACTCTTACTCTGGCCTAATAGCTAAGGTCTTAGACTCGTACTATGGCCTACAGGTTAAGGTCTTAACTCTTACTCTGGCCTAATAGCTAAGGTCTTAGAATCGTACTCTGTCCTAAAGGTTAAGGTCTTAACTCTTACTCTGGCCTAATAGCTAAGGTCTTAACTCTTATTCTGGCCTAATAGCTAAGGTCTTAGACTTGTACTCTGGCCTAATGGTTAAGGTCTTAGACTCGTACTCTGGCCTAATGGTTAAGGTCTTAACTCTTACTCTGGCCTACTGGTTAAGGTCTTAACTCTTACTCTGGCCTAATAGCTAAGGTCTTAGACTCGTACTCTGGCCTACTGGTTAAGGTCTTAACTCTTACTCTGGCCTAATAGCTAAGGTCTTAGACTCGTACATTGGCCTACTGGTTAAGGTCTTAACTCTTACTCTGGCCTAATAGCTTAGGTCTTAACTCTTACTCTGGCCTACTGGTTAAGGTCTTAACTCTTACTCTGGCCTAATAGCTAAGGTCTTAACTCTTACTCTGGCCTAATAACTAAGGTCTTAGACTTGTACTCTGGCCTACAGGTTAAGGTCTTAACTCTTACTCTGGCCTACTGGTTAAGGTCTTAACTCTTACTCTGGCCTAATAGCTAAGGTCTTAACTCTTACTCCGGCCTAATAGCTAAGGTCTTAGACTCATACTATGGCCTACAGGTTAAGGTCTTAACTCTTACTCTGGCCTACTGGTTAAGGTCTTAACTCTTACTCTGGCCTACTGGTTAAGGTCTTAACTCTTACTCTGGCCTAATAGCTAAGGTCTTAACTCTTACTCTGGCCTACTGGTTAAGGTCTTAACTCTTACTCTGGCCTAATAGCTAAGGTCTTAGACTCGTACTCTGGCCTACTGGTTAAGGTCTTAACTCTTACTCTGGCCTACTGGTTAAGGTCTTAACTCTTACTCTGGCCTAATAGCTAAGGTCTTAGACTCATACTCTGGCCTAATGCTTAAGGTCTTAGACTCTTACTCTGGCCTACTGGTTAAGGTCTTAACTCTTACTCTGGCCTACTGGTTAAGGTCTTAACTGTTACTCTGGCCTAATGGTTAAGGTCTTAACTCTTACTCTGGCCTAATAGCTAAGGTCTGAACTCTTACTCTGGCCTACTTGTTAAGGTCTTAACTCTTACTCTGGCCTACAGGTTAAGGTCTTAACTCTTACTCTGTCCTAATGGTTAAGGTCTTAACTCTTACTCTGGCTTAGTAGCTAAGGTCTTAACTCTTACTCTGGCCTAATAGCTAAGGTCTTAACTCTTACTCTGGCCTAATAGCTAAGGTCTTAGACTCGTACTCTGGCCTACTGGTTAAGGTCTTAACTCTTACTCTGGCCTAATATCTAAGGTCTTAGACTCGTACTCTGGCCTACTGGTTAAGGTCTTAACTCTTACTCTGGCCTAATAGCTTAGGTCTTAACTCTTACTCTGGCCTAATAGCTAAGGTCTTAACTCATACTCTGGCCTAATAGCTAAGGTCTTAGACTCATACTCTGGCCTACTGGTTAAGGTCTTAACTCTTACTCTGGCCTAATAGGTAAGGTCTTAACTCTTACTCTGGCCTAATAGCTAAGGTCTAAGACTCGTACTATGGCCTACAGGTTAAGGTCTTAACTCTTACTCTGGCCTAATAGCTAAGGTCTTAGACTCGTACTCTGGCCTAAAGGTTAAGGTCTTAACTCTTACTCTGGCCTAATAGATAAGGTCTTAGACTCGTACTCTGGCATAATGGTTAAGGTCTTAGACTCTTACCCTGGCCTACTGGTTAAGGTCTTAACTCTTACTCTGGCTTACTGGATAAGGTCTTAACTCTTACTCTGGCCTAATGGTTAAGGTCTTAACTCTTACTCTGGCCTAATAGCTAAGGTCTGAACTCTTACTCTGACCTACTTGTTAAGGTCTTAACTCTTACTCTGGCCTACAGGTTAAGGTCTTAACTCTTACTCTGGCCTAATGGTTAAGGTCTTAACTCTTACTCTGGCTTAATAGCTAAGGTCTTAACTCTTACACTGGCCTAATAGCTAAGGTCTTAACTCTTACTCTGGCCTAATAGCTAAGGTCTTAGACTCGTACTCTGGCCTACTGGTTAAGGTCTTAACTCTTACTCTGGCCTAATAGCTAAGGTCTTAGACTCGTACTTTGGCCTACTGGTTAAGGTCTTAACTCTTACTCTGGCCTACTGGTTAAGGTCTTAACTCTTACTCTGGCCTAATAGCTAAGGTCTTAGACTCGTACTCTGGCCTAATGGTTAAGGTCTTAGACTCTTACTCTGGCCTACTGGTTAAGGTCTTTACTCTTACTCTGGCCTACTGGTTAAGGTCTTAACTCTTACTCTGGCCTAATGGTTAAGGTCTTAACTCTTACTCTGGCCTAATAGCTAAGGTCTTAACTCTTACTCTGGCCTACTTGTTAAGGTCTTAACTCTTACTCTGGCCTACAGGTTAAGGTCTTAACTCTTACTCTGGCCTAATGGTTAAGGTCTTAACTCTTACTCTGGCTTAATAGCTAAGGTCTTAACTCTTACTCTGGCCTACTAGCTAAGGTCTTAACCCTTACTGTGGCCTAATAGCTAAGGTCTTAGACTCTTACTCTGGCCTAATGGTTAAGGTCTTAGACTCGTACTCTGGCCTAATGGTTAAGGTCTTAAGTCTTACTCTGGCCTAATAGCTAAGGTCTTAGACTCGTACTCTGGCCTAATAGCTAAGGTCTTAACTCTTACTCTGGCCTAATAGCTAAGGTCTTAGACTCGTACTCTGGCCTAATAGCTAAGGTCTTAACTCTTACTCTGGCCTAATAGCTAAGGTCTTAGACTCGTACTCTGGCCTAATAGCTAAGGTTTTAAACTCGTACCCAGGCCTAATGATTAAGGTCTTAACTCTCACTCTGGCCTAATAGCTAAGGTCTTAGACTCGTACTGTGGCCTACAGGTTAAGGTCTTAACTCTTTCTCTGGCCTACTGGTTAAGGTCTTAACTCTTACTCTGGCCTAATAGCTAAGGTCTTAGACTCGTACTCTGGCCTAATAGCTAAGGTCTTAACTCTTACTCTGGCCTACTGGTTAAGGTCTTAACTCTTACTCTGGCCTAATAGCTAAGGTCTTAGACTCTTACTCTGGCCTAATGGTTAAGGTCTTAACTCTTACTCTGGCCTAATGGCTAAGGTCTTAACTCTTACTCTGGCCTACTGGTAAAGGTCTTAGACTCTTACTCTGGCCTACAGGTTAAGGTCTTAACTCTTACTCTGGCCTACTGGTTAAGGTCTTAGACTCTTACTCTGGCCTACAGGTTAAGGTCTTAACTCTTACTCTGGCCTACTGGTTAAGGTCTGAACTCTTACTCTAGCCTAATAGCTAAGGTCTTAACTCTTACTCTGGCCTAATAGCTAAGATCTTAACTCGTACTCTGGCCTAATAGCTAAGGTATTAGACTCGTACTCTGGCCTACTGGTTAAGGTCTTAACTCTTACTCTGGCCTAATAGCTAAGGTCTTAACTCTTACTCTGGCCTAATAGCTAAGGTCTTAGACTCATACTATGGCCTACAGGTTAAGGTCTTAACTCTTACTCTGGCCTAATAGCTAAGGTCTTAGAATCGTACTCTGTCCTAAAGGTTAAGGTCTTAACTCTTACTCTGGCCTAATAGCTAAGGTCTTAACTCTTATTCTGGCCTAATAGCTAAGGTCTTAGACTTGTACTCTGGCCTAATGGTTAAGGTCTTAGACTCGTACTCTGGCCTAATGGTTAAGGTCTTAACTCTTACTCTGGCCTACTGGTTAAGGTCTTAACTCTTACTCTGGCCTAATAGCTAAGGTCTTAGACTCGTACTCTGGCCTACTGGTTAAGGTCTTAACTCTTACTCTGGCCTAATAGCTAAGGTCTTAGACTCGTACTTTGGCCTACTGGTTAAGGTCTTAACTCTTACTCTGGCCTAATAGCTTAGGTCTTAACTCTTACTCTGGCCTACTGGTTAAGGTCTTAACTCTTACTCTGGCCTAATAGCTAAGGTCTTAACTCTTACTCTGGCCTAATAACTAAGGTCTTGGACTTGTACTCTGGCCTACAGGTTAAGGTCTTAACTCTTACTCTGGCCTACTGGTTAAGGTCTTAACTCTTACTCTGGCCTAATAGCTAAGGTCTTAACTCTTACTCTGGCCTAATAGCTAAGGTCTTAGACTCATACTATGGCCTACAGGTTAAGGTCTTAACTCTTACTCTGGCCTACTGGTTAAGGTCTTAACTCTTACTCTGGCCTACTGGTTAAGGTCTTAACTCTTACTCTGGCCTAATAGCTAAGGTCTTAACTCTTACTCTGGCCTAATAGCTAAGGTCTTAGACTCTTACTCTGGCCTAATAGCTAAGGTCTTAGACTCGTACTCTGGCCTACTGGTTAAGGTCTTAACTCTTACTCTGGCCTAATAGCTAAGGTCTTAGACTCGTACTATGGCCTACAGGTTAAGGTCTTAACTCTTACTCAGGCCTACTGGTTAAGGTCTTAACTCTTACTCTGGCCTACTGGATAAGGTCTTAACTCTTACTCTGGCCTAATAGCTAAGGTCGTAACTCTTACTCTGGCCTAATAGCTAAGGTCTTAACTCTTACTCTGGCCTACTGGTTAAGGTCTTAACTCTTACTCTGGCCTAATAGCTAAGGTCTTAACTCTTACTCTGGCCTAATAGCTAAGGTCTTAGACTCGTACTCTGGCCTACTGGTTAAGGTCTTAACTCTTACTCTGGCCTACTGGTTAAGGTCTTAACTCTTACTCTGGCCTAATAGCTAAGGTCTTAGACTCATACTCTGGCCTAATGCTTAAGGTCTTAGACTCTTACTCTGGCCTACTGGTTAAGGTCTTAACTCTTACTCTGGCCTACTGGTTAAGGTCTTAACTGTTACTCTGGCCTAATGGTTAAGGTCTTAACTCTTACTCTGGCCTAATAGCTAAGGTCTGAACTCTTACTCTGGCCTACTTGTTAAGGTCTTAACTCTTACTCTGGCCTACAGGTTAAGGTCTTAACTCTTACTCTGGCCTAATGGTTAAGGTCTTAACTCTTACTCTGGCTTAGTAGCTAAGGTCTTAACTCTTACTCTGGCCTAATAGCTAAGGTCTAAACTCTTACTCTGGCCTAATAGCTAAGGTCTTAGACTCGTACTCTGGCCTACTGGTTAAGGTCTTAACTCTTACTCTGGCCTAATATCTAAGGTCTTAGACTCGTACTTTGGCCTACTGGTTAAGGTCTTAACTCTTACTCTGGCCTAATAGCTTAAGTCTTAACTCTTACTCTGGCCTAATAGCTAAGGTCTTAACTCATACTCTGGCCTAATAGCTAAGGTCTTAGACTCATACTCTGGCCTACTGGTTAAGGTCTTAACTCTGGCCTAATAGGTAAGGTCTTAACTCTTACTCTGGCCTAATAGCTAAGGTCTGAGACTCGTACTATGGCCTACAGGTTAAGGTCTTAACTCTTACTCTGGCCTAATAGCTAAGGTCTTAGACTCGTACTCTGGCCTAAAGGTTAAGGTCTTAACTCTTACTCTGGCCTAATAGATAAGGTCTTAGACTCGTACTCTGGCATAATGGTTAAGGTCTTAGACTCTTACCCTGGCCTACTGGTTAAGGTCTTAACTCTTACTCTGGCTTACTGGATAAGGTCTTAACTCTTACTCTGGCCTAATGGTTAAGGTCTTAACTCTTACTCTGGCCTAATAGCTAAGGTCTGAACTCTTACTCTGACCTACTTGTTAAGGTCTTAACTCTTACTCTGGCCTACAGGTTAAGGTCTTAACTCTTACTCTGGCCTAATGGTTAAGGTCTTAACTCTTACTCTGGCTTAATAGCTAAGGTCTTAACTCTTACACTGGCCTAATAGCTAAGGTCTTAACTCTTACTCTGGCCTAATAGCTAAGGTCTTAGACTTGTACTCTGGCCTACTGGTTAAGGTCTTAACTCTTACTCTGGCCTAATAGCTAAGGTCTTAGACTCGTACTTTGGCCTACTGGTTAAGGACTTAACTCTTACTCTGGCCTAATAGCTTAGGTCTTAACTCTTACTCTGGCCTACTGGTTAAGGTCTTAACTCTTACTCTGGCCTAATAGCTAAGGTCTTAACTCTTACTCTGGCCTAATAACTAAGGTCTTAGACTCGTACTCTGGCCTACAGGTTAAGGTCTTAACTCTTACTCTGGCCTACTGGTTAAGGCCTTAACTCTTACTCTGGCCTAATAGCTAAGGTCTTAACTCTTACTCTGGCCTAATAGTTAAGGTCTTAGACTCATACTATGGCCTACAGGTTAAGGTCTTAACTCTTACTCTGGCCTACTGGTTAAGGTCTTAACTCTTACTCTGGCCTACTGGTTAAGGTCTTAACTCTTACTCTGGCCTAATAGCTAAGGTCTTAACTCTTACTCTGGCCTAATAGCTAAGGTCTTAGACTCTTACTCTGTTCTAATAGCTAAGGTCTTAGACTCGTACTCTGGCCTACTGGTTAAGGTCTTAACTCTTACTCTGGCCTAATAGCTAAGGTCTTAGACTCGTACTATGGCCTACAGGTTAAGGTCTTAACTCTTACTCAGGCCTACTGGTTAAGGTCTTAACTCTTACTCTGGCCTTCTGGTTAAGGTCTTAACTCTTACTCTGGCCTAATAGCTAAGGTCTTAACTCTTACTCTGGCCTAATAGCTAAGGTCTTAACTCTTACTCTGGCCTACTGGTTAAGGTCTTAACTCTTACTCTGGCCTAATAGCTAAGGTCTTAGACTCATACTCTGGCCTAATGCTTAAGGTCTTAGACTCTTACTCTGGCCTACTGGTTAAGGTCTTAACTCTTACTCTGGCCTACTGGTTAAGGTCTTAACTCTTACTCTGGCCTAATGGTTAAGGTCTTAACTCTTACTCAGGCCTAATAGCTAAGGTCTTAACTCTTACTCTGGCCTACTTGTTAAGGTCTTAACTCTTACTCTGGCCTACAGGTTAAGGTCTTAACTCTTACTCTGGCCTAATGGTTAAGGTCTTAACTCGTACTCTGGCCTAATAGCTAAGGTCTTAGACTCGTACTCTGGCCTACTGGTTAAGGTCTTAACTCTTACTCTGGCCTAATAGCTAAGGTCTTAACTCTTACTCTGGCCTAATAGCTAAGGTCTTAGACTCGTACTCTGGCCTACTGGTTAAGGTCTTAACTCTTACTCTGGCCTAATAGCTAAGGTCTTAACTCTTACTCTGGCCTAATAGCTAAGGTCTTAGACTCGTACTCTGGCCTAAAGGTTAAGGTCTTAACTCTTACTCTGGCCTAATAGCTAGGGTCTTAACTCTTATTCTGGCCTAATAGCTAAGGTCTTAGACTCGTACTCTGGCCTAATGGTTAAGGTCTTAGACTCGTACTCTGGCCTAATGGTTAAGGTCTTAACTCTTACTCTGGCCTACTGGTTAAGGTCTTAACACTTACTCTGGCCTAATAGCTAAGGTTTCGACTCGTACTCTGGCCTACTGGTTAAGGTCTTAACTCTTACTCTGGCCTAATAGCTAAGGTCTTAGACTCGTACTTTGGCCTACTGGTTAAGGTCTTACTTCTTACTCTGGCCTAACAGCTAAGGTCTTAACTCTTACTCTGGCCTACTGGTTAAGGTCTTAACTCTTACTCTGGCCTAATAGCTAAGGTCTTAACTCTTACTTTGGCCTAATAGCTAAGGTCTTAGACTCGTACTCTGGCCTACTGGTTAAGGTCTTAACTCTTACTCTGGCCTACTGGTTAAGGTCTTAACTCTTACTCTGGCCTAATAGCTAAGGTCTTAGACTCGTACTCTGGCCTAATGGTTAAGGTCTTAGACTCTTACTCTGGCCTACTGGTTAAGGTCTTTACTCTTACTCTGGCCTACTGGTTAAGGTCTTAACTCTTACTCTGGCCTAATGGTTAAGGTCTTAACTCTTACTCTGGCCTAATAGCTAAGGTCTTAACTCTTACTCTGGCCTACTTGTTAAGGTCTTAACTCTTACTCTGGCCTACAGGTTCAGGTCTTAACTCTTACTCTGGCCTAATGGTTAAGGTCTTAACTCTTACTCTGGCTTAATAGCTAAGGTCTTAACTCTTACTCTGGCCTACTAGCTAAGGTCTTAACCCTTACTGTGGCCTAATAGCTAAGGTCTTAGACTCTTACTCTGGCCTAATGGTTAAGGTCTTAGACTCGTACTCTGGCCTAATGGTTAAGGTCTTAACTCTTACTCTGGCCTAATAGCTAAGGTCTTAGACTCGTACTCTGGCCTAATAGCTAAGGTCTTAACTCTTACTCTGGCCTAATAGCTAAGGTCTTAGACTCGTACTCTGGCCTAATAGCTAAGGTCTTAACTCTTACTCTGGCCTAATAGCTAAGGTCTTAGACTCGTACTCTGGCCTAATAGCTAAGGTTTTAAACTCGTACCCAGGCCTAATGATTAAGGTCTTAGCTCTCACTCTGGCCTAATAGCTAAGGTCTTAGACTCGTACTGTGGCCTACAGGTTAAGGTCTTAACTCTTTCTCTGGCCTACTGGTTAAGGTCTTAACTCTTACTCTGGCCTAATAGCTAAGGTCTTAGACTCGTACTCTGGCCTAATAGCTAAGGTCTTAACTCTTACTCTGGCCTACTGGTTAAGGTCTTAACTCTTACTCTGGCCTAATAGCTAAGGTCTTAGACTCTTACTCTGGCCTAATGGTTAAGGTCTTAACTCTTACTCTGGCCTAATGGTTAAGGTCTTAACTCTTACTCTGGCCTACTGGTAAAGGTCTTAGACTCTTACTCTGGCCTACAGGTTAAGGTCTTAACTCTTACTCTGGCCTACTGGTTAAGGTCTTAGACTCTTACTCTGGCCTACAGGTTAAGGTCTTAACTCTTACTCTGGCCTACTGGTTAAGGTCTGAACTCTTACTCTAGCCTAATAGCTAAGGTCTTAACTCTTACTCTGGCCTAATAGCTAAGATCTTAACTCGTACTCTGGCCTAATAGCTAAGGTATTAGACTCGTACTCTGGCCTACTGGTTAAGGCCTTAACTCTTACTCTGGCCTAATAGTTAAGGTCTTAACTCTTACTCTGGCCTAATAGCTAAGGTCTTAGACTCGTACTATGGCCTACAGGTTAAGGTCTTAACTCTTACTCTGGCCTAATAGCTAAGGTCTTAGAATCGTACTCTGTCCTGAAGGTTAAGGCCTTAACTCTTACTCTGGCCTAATAGCTAAGGTCTTAACTCTTATTCTGGCCTAATAGCTAAGGTCTTAGACTTGTACTCTGGCCTAATGGTTAAGGTCTTAGACTCGTACTCTGGCCTAATGGTTAAGGTCTTAACTCTTACTCTGGCTTAATAGCTAAGGTCTTAACTCTTACTCTGGCCTACTAGCTAAGGTCTTAACCCTTACTGTGGCCTAATAGCTAAGGTCTTAGACTCTTACTCTGGCCTAATGGTTAAGGTCTTAGACTCGTACTCTGGCCTAATGGTTAAGGTCTTAACTCTTACTCTGGCCTAATAGCTAAGGTCTTAGACTCGTACTCTGGCCTAATAGCTAAGGTCTTAACTCTTACTCTGGCCTAATATCTAAGGTCTTAGACTCGTACTCTGGCCTAATAGCTAAGGTCTTAACTCTTACTCTGGCCTAATAGCTAAGGTATTAGACTCGTACTCTGGCCTAATAGCTAAGGTTTTAAACTCGTACCCAGGCCTAATGGTTAAGGTCTTAACTCTTACTCTGTCCTACTGGTTAAGGTCTTAACTCTTACTCTGGCCTAATAGCTAAGGTCTTAGACTCGTACTCTGGCCTACTGGTTAAGGTCTTAACTCTTACTCTGGCCTAATAGCTAAGGTCTTAGACTCGTACTTTGGCCTACTGGTTAAGGTCTTAACTCTTACTCTGGCCTAATAGCTTAGGTCTTAACTCTTACTCTGGCCTACTGGTTAAGGTCTTAACTCTTACTCTGGCCTAATAGCTAAGGTCTTAACTCTTACTCTGGCCTAATAACTAAGGTCTTAGACTTGTACTCTGGCCTACAGGTTAAGGTCTTAACTCTTACTCTGGCCTACTGGTTAAGGTCTTAACTCTTACTCTAGCCTAATAGCTAAGGTCTTAACTCTTACTCTGGCCTAATAGCTAAGGTCTTAGACTCATACTATGGCCTACAGGTTAAGGTCTTAACTCTTACTCTGGCCTACTGGTTAAGGTCTTAACTCTTACTCTGGCCTAATAGCTTAGGTCTTAACTCTTACTCTGGCCTACTGGTTAAGGTCTTAACTCTTACTCTGGCCTAATAGCTAAGGTCTTAACTCTTACTCTGGCCTAATAACTAAGGTCTTAGACTTGTACTCTGGCCTACAGGTTAAGGTCTTAACTCTTACTCTGGCCTACTGGTTAAGGTCTTAACTCTTACTCTGGCCTAATAGCTAAGGTCTTAACTCTTACTCTGGCCTAATAGCTAAGGTCTTAGACTCTTACTCTGGCCTAATAGCTAAGGTCTTAGACTCGTACTCTGGCCTAATGGTTAAGGTCTTAACTCTTACTCTGGCCTAATAGCTAAGGTCTTAGACTCGTACTCTGGCCTAATAGCTAAGGTCTTAACTCTTACTCTGGCCTAATATCTAAGGTCTTAGACTCGTACTCTGGCCTAATAGCTAAGGTCTTAACTCTTACTCTGGCCTAATAGCTAAGGTCTTAGACTCGTACTCTGGCCTAATAGCTAAGGTTTTAAACTCGTACCCAGGCCTAATGGTTAAAGTCTTAACTCTTACTCTGGCCTACTGGTTAAGGTCTTAACTCTTACTCTGGCCTAATAGCTAAGGTCTTAGACTCGTACTCTGGCCTACTGGTTAAGGTCTTAACTCTTACTCTGGCCTAATAGCTAAGGTCTTAGACTCGAACTTTGGCCTACTGGTTAAGGTCTTAACTCTTACTCTGGCCTAATAGCTTAGGTCTTAACTCTTACTCTGGCCTACTGGTTAAGGTCTTAACTCTTACTCTGGCCTAATAGCTAAGGTCTTAACTCTTACTCTGGCCTAATAACTAAGGTCTTAGACTTGTACTCTGGCCTACAGGTTAAGGTCTTAACTCTTACTCTGGCCTACTGGTTAAGGTCTTAACTCTTACTCTAGCCTAATAGCTAAGGTCTTAACTCTTACTCTGGCCTAATAGCTAAGGTCTTAGACTCATACTATGGCCTACAGGTTAAGGTCTTAACTCTTACTCTGGCCTACTGGTTAAGGTCTTAACTCTTACTCTGGCCTACTGGTTAAGGTCTTAACTCTTACTCTGGCCTAATAGCTAAGGTCTTAACTCTTACTCTGGCCTAATAGCTAAGGTCTTAGACTCTTACTCTGGCCTAATAGCTAAGGTCTTAGACTCGTACTCTGGCCTACTGGTTAAGGTCTTAACTCTTACTCTGGCCTAATAGCTAAGGTCTTAGACTCGTACTATGGCCTACAGGTTAAGGTCTTAACTCTTACTCAGGCCTACTGGTTAAGGTCTTAACTCTTACTCTGGCCTAATAGCTAAGGTCTTAACTCTTACTCTGGCCTAATAGCTAAGGTCTTAACTCTTACTCTGGCCTACTGGTTAAGGTCTTAACTCTTACTCTGGCCTAATAGCTAAGGTCTTAACTCTTACTCTGGCCTAATAGCTAAGGTCTTAGACTCGTACTCTGGCCTACTGGTTAAGGTCTTAACTCTTACTCTGGCCTACTGGTTAAGGTCTTAACTCTTACTCTGGCCTAATAGCTAAGGTCTTAGACTCATACTCTGGCCTAATGCTTAAGGTCTTAGACTCTTACTCTGGCCTACTGGTTAAGGTCTTAACTCTTACTCTGGCCTAATGGTTAAGGTCTTAACTCTTACTCTGGCCTAATAGCTAAGGTCTTAGACTCGTACTCTGGCCTAATAGCTAAGGTCTTAACTCTTACTCTGGCCTAATAGCTAAGGTCTTAGACTCGTACTCTGGCCTAATAGCTAAGGTCTTAACTCTTACTCTGGCCTAATAGCTAAGGTCTTAGACTCGTACTCTGGCCTAATAGCTAAGGTTTTAAACTCGTACCCAGGCCTAATGATTAAGGTCTTAACTCTCACTCTGGCCTAATAGCTAAGGTCTTAGACTCGTACTGTGGCCTACAGGTTAAGGTCTTAACTCTTTCTCTGGCCTACTGGTTAAGGTCTTAACTCTTACTCTGGCCTAATAGCTAAGGTCTTAGACTCGTACTCTGGCCTAATAGCTAAGGTCTTAACTCTTACTCTGGCCTACTGGTTAAGGTCTTAACTCTTACTCTGGCCTAATAGCTAAGGTCTTAGACTCTTACTCTGGCCTAATGGTTAAGGTCTTAACTCTTACTCTGGCCTAATGGTTAAGGTCTTAACTCTTACTCTGGCCTACTGGTAAAGGTCTTAGACTCTTACTCTGGCCTACAGGTTAAGGTCTTAACTCTTACTCTGGCCTACTGGTTAAGGTCTTAGACTCTTACTCTGGCCTACAGGTTAAGGTCTTAACTCTTACTCTGGCCTACTGGTTAAGGTCTGAACTCTTACTCTAGCCTAATAGCTAAGGTCTTAACTCTTACTCTGGCCTAATAGCTAAGATCTTAACTCGTACTCTGGCCTAATAGCTAAGGTATTAGACTCGTACTCTGGCCTACTGGTTAAGGTCTTAACTCTTACTCTGGCCTAATAGCTAAGGTCTTAACTCTTACTCTGGCCTAATAGCTAAGGTCTTAGACTCGTACTATAGCCTACAGGTTAAGGTCTTAACTCTTACTCTGGCCTAATAGCTAAGGTCTTAGAATCGTACTCTGTCCTAAAGGTTAAGGCCTTAACTCTTACTCTGGCCTAATAGCTAAGGTCTTAACTCTTATTCTGGCCTAATAGCTAAGGTCTTAGACTTGTACTCTGGCCTAATGGTTAAGGTCTTAGACTCGTACTCTGGCCTAATGGTTAAGGTCTTAACTCTTACTCTGGCCTACTGGTTAAGGTCTTAACTCTTACTCTGGCCTAATAGCTAAGGTCTTAGACTCGTACTCTGGCCTACTGGTTAAGGTCTTAACTCTTACTCTGGCCTAATAGCTAAGGTCTTAGACTCGTACTTTGGCCTACTGGTTAAGGTCTTAACTCTTACTCTGGCCTAATAGCTTAGGTCTTAACTCTTACTCTGGCCTACTGGTTAAGGTCTTAACTCTTACTCTGGCCTAATAGCTAAGGTCTTAACTCTTACTCTGGCCTAATAACTAAGGTCTTAGACTTGTACTCTGGCCTACAGGTTAAGGTCTTAACTCTTACTCTGGCCTACTGGTTAAGGTCTTAACTCTTACTCTAGCCTAATAGCTAAAGTCTTAACTCTTACTCTGGCCTAATAGCTAAGGTCTTAGACTCATACTATGGCCTACAGGTTAAGGTCTTAACTCTTACTCTGGCCTACTGGTTAAGGTCTTAACTCTTACTCTGGCCTACTGGTTAAGGTCTTAACTCTTACTTTGGCCTAATAGCTAAGGTCTTAACTCTTACTCTGGCCTAATAGCTAAGGTCTTAGACTCTTACTCTGGCCTAATAGCTAAGGTCTTAGACTCGTACTCTGGCCTACTGGTTAAGGTCTTAACTCTTACTCTGGCCTAATAGCTAAGGTCTTAGACTCGTACTATGGCCTACAGGTTAAGGTCTTAACTCTTACTCAGGCCTACTGGTTAAGGTCTTAACTCTTACTCTGGCCTAATAGCTAAGGTCTTAACTCTTACTCTGGCCTAATAGCTAAGGTCTTAACTCTTACTCTGGCCTACTGGTTAAGGTCTTAACTCTTACTCTGGCCTAATAGCTAAGGTCTTAACTCTTACTCTGGCCTAATAGCTAAGGTCTTAGACTCGTACTCTGGCCTACTGGTTAAGGTCTTAACTCTTACTCTGGCCTACTGGTTAAGGTCTTAACTCTTACTCTGGCCTAATAGCTAAGGTCTTAGACTCATACTCTGGCCTAATGCTTAAGGTCTTAGACTCTTACTCTGGCCTACTGGTTAAGGTCTTAACTCTTACTCTGGCCTACTGGTTAAGGTCTTAACTGTTACTCTGGCCTAATGGTTAAGGTCTTAACTCTTACTCTGGCCTAATAGCTAAGGTCTGAACTCTTACTCTGGCCTACTTGTTAAGGTCTTAACTCTTACTCTGGCCTACAGGTTAAGGTCTTAACTCTTACTCTGGCCTAATGGTTAAGGTCTTAACTCTTACTCTGGCTTAGTAGCTAAGGTCTTAACTCTTACTCTGGCCTAATAGCTAAGGTCTTAACTCTTACTCTGGCCTAATAGCTAAGGTCTTAGACTCGTACTCTGGCCTACTGGTTAAGGTCTTAACTCTTACTCTGGCCTAATATCTAAGGTCTTAGACTCGTACTTTGGCCTACTGGTTAAGGTCTTAACTCTTACTCTGGCCTAATAGCTTAGGTCTTCACTCTTACTCTGGCCTAATAGCTAAGGTCTTAACTCATACTCTGGCCTAATAGCTAAGGTCTTAGACTCATACTCTGGCCTACTGGTTAAGGTCTTAACTCTTACTCTGGCCTAATAGGTAAGGTCTTAACTCTTACTCTGGCCTAATAGCTAAGGTCTTAGACTCGTACTATGGCCTACAGGTTAAGGTCTTAACTCTTACTCTGGCCTAATAGCTAAGGTCTTAGACTCGAACTCTGGCCTAAAGGTTAAGGTCTTAACTCTTACTCTGGCCTAATAGATAAGGTCTTAGACTCGTACTCTGGCCTACTGGTTAAGGTCTTAACTCTTACTCTGGCTTACTGGATAAGGTCTTAACTCTTACTCTGGCCTAATGGTTAAGGTCTTAACTCTTACTCTGGCCTAATAGCTAAGGTCTGAACTCTTACTCTGACCTACTTGTTAAGGTCTTAACTCTTACTCTGGCCTACAGGTTAAGGTCTTAACTCTTACTCTGGCCTAATGGTTAAGGTCTTAACTCTTACTCTGGCTTAATAGCTAAGGTCTTAACTCTTACACTGGCCTAATAGCTAAGGTCTTAACTCTTACTCTGGCCTAATAGCTAAGGTCTTAGACTCGTACTCTGGCCTACTGGTTAAGGTCTTAACTCTTACTCTGGCCTAATAGCTAAGGTCTTAGACTCGTACTTTGGCCTACTGGTTAAGGTCTTAACTCTTACTCTGGCCTAATAGCTTAGGTCTTAACTCTTACTCTGGCTTACTGGTTAAGGTCTTAACTCTTACTCTGGCCTAATAGCTAAGGTCTTAACTCTTACTCTGGCCTAATAACTAAGGTCTTAGACTCGTACTCTGGCCTACAGGTTAAGGTCTTAACTCTTACTCTGGCCTACTGGTTAAGGTCTTAACTCTTACTCTGGCCTAATAGCTAAGGTCTTAACTCTTACTCTGGCCTAATAGCTAAGGTCTTAGACTCATACTATGGCCTACAGGTTAAGGTCTTAACTCTTACTCTGGCCTACTGGTTAAGGTCTTAACTCTTACTCTGGCCTACTGGTTAAGGTCTTAACTCTTACTCTGGCCTAATAGCTAAGGTCTTAACTCTTACTCTGGCCTAATAGCTAAGGTCTTAGACTCTTACTCTAGCCTAATAGCTAAGGTCTTAGACTCGTACTCTGGCCTACTGGTTAAGGTCTTAACTCTTACTCTGGCCTAATAGCTAAGGTCTTAGACTCGTACTATGGCCTACAGGTTAAGGTCTTAACTCTTACTCAGGCCTACTGGTTAAGGTCTTAACTCTTACTCTGGCCTACTGGTTAAGGTCTTAACTCTTACTCTGGCCTAATAGCTAAGGTCTTAACTCTTACTCTGGCCTAATAGCTAAGGTCTTAACTCTTACTCTGGCCTACTGGTTAAGGTCTTAACTCTTACTCTGGCCTAATAGCTAAGGTCTTAACTCTTACTCTGGCCTACTAGCTAAGGTCTTAGACTCGTACTCTGGCCTACTGGTTAAGGTCTTAACTCTTACTCTGGCCTACTGGTTAAGGTCTTAACTCTTACTCTGGCCTAATAGCTAAGGTCTTAGAATCATACTCTGGCCTAATGCTTAAGGTCTTAGACTCTTACTCTGGCCTACTGGTTAAGGTCTTAACTCTTACTCTGGCCTACTGGTTAAGGTCTTAACTCTTACTCTGGCCTAATGGTTAAGGTCTTAACTCTTACTCTGGCCTAATAGCTAAGGTCTTAACTCTTACTCTGGCCTACTTGTTAAGGTCTTAACTCTTACTCTGGCCTACAGGTTAAGGTCTTAACTCTTACTCTGGCCTAATGGTTAAGGTCTTAACTCGTACTTTGGCCTAATAGCTAAGGTCTTAGACTCGTACTCTGGCCTACTGGTTAAGGTCTTAACTCTTACTCTGGCCTAATAGCTAAGGTCTTAACTCTTACTCTGGCCTAATAGCTAAGGTCTTAGACTCGTACTCTGGCCTACTGGTTAAGGTCTTAACTCTTACTCTGGCCTAATAGCTAAGGTCTTAACTGTTACTCTGGCCTAATAGCTAAGGTCTTAGACTCATACTCTGGCCTAAAGGTTAAGGTCTTAACTCTTACTCTGGCCTAATAGCTAGGGTCTTAACTCTTATTCTGGCCTAATAGCTAAGGTCTTAGACTCGTACTCTGGCCTAATGGTTAAGGTCTTAGACTCGTACTCTGGCCTAATGGTTAAGGTCTTAACTCTTACTCTGGCCTACTGGTTAAGGTCTTAACACTTACTCTGGCCTAATAGCTAAGGTTTTAGACTCGTACTCTGGCCTACTGGTTAAGGTCTTACTTCTTACTCTGGCCTAATAGCTAAGGTCTTAACTCTTACTCTAGCCTACTGGTTAAGGTCTTAACTCTTACTCTGGCCTAATAGCTAAGGTCTTAACTCTTACTTTGGCCTAATAGCTAAGGTCTTAGACTCGTACTCTGGCCTACTGGTTAAGGTCTTAACTCTTACTCTGGCCTACTGGTTAAGGTCTTAACTCTTACTCTGGCCTAATAGCTAAGGTCTTAGACTCGTACTCTGGCCTAATGGTTAAGGTCTTAGACTCTTACTCTGGCCTACTGGTTAAGGTCTTAACTCTTACTCTGGCCTACTGGTTAAGGTCTTAACTCTTACTCTGGCCTAATGGTTAAGGTCTTAACTCTTACTCTGGCCGAATAGCTAAGGTCTTAACTCTTACTCTGGCCTACTTGTTAAGGTCTTAACTCTTACTCTGGCCTACAGGTTAAGGTCTTAACTCTTACTCTGGCCTAATAGCTAAGGTCTTAGACTCGTACTTTGGCCTACTGGTTAAGGTCTTAACTCTTACTCTGGCCTAATAGCTTAGGTCTTAACTCTTACTCTGGCCTACTGGTTAAGGTCTTAACTCTTACTCTGGCCTAATAGCTAAGGTCTTAGACTCGAACTCTGGCCTAAAGGTTAAGGTCTTACCTCTTACTCTGGCCTAATAGATAAGGTCTTAGACTCGTACTCTGGCATAATGGTTAAGGTCTTAGACTCTTACCCTGGCCTACTGGTTAAGGTCTTAACTCTTACTCTGGCTTACTGGATAAGGTCTTAACTCTTACTCTGGCCTAATGGTTAAGGTCTGTAACTCTTACTCTGGCCTAATAGCTAAGGTCTGAACTCTTACTCTGACCTACTTGTTAAGGTCTTAACTCTTACTCTGGCCTACAGGTTAAGGTCTTAACTCTTACTCTGGCCTAATGGTTAAGGTCTTAACTCTTACTCTGGCTTAATAGCTAAGGTCTTAACTCTTACACTGGCCTAATAGCTAAGGTCTTAACTCTTACTCTGGCCTAATAGCTAAGGTCTTAGACTCGTACTCTGGCCTACTGGTTAAGGTCTTAACTCTTACTCTGGCCTAATAGCTAAGGTCTTAGACTCGTACTTTGGCCTACTGGTTAAGGTCTTAATTCTTACTCTGGCCTAATAGCTTAGGTCTTAACTCTTACTCTGGCTTACTGGTTAAGGTCTTAACTCTTACTCTGGCCTAATAGCTAAGGTCTTAACTCTTACTCTGGCCTAATAACTAAGGTCTTAGACTCGTACTCTGGCCTACAGGTTAAGGTCTTAACTCTTACTCTGGCCTACTGGTTAAGGTCTTAACTCTTACTCTGGCCTAATAGCTAAGGTCTTAACTCTTACTCTGGCCTAATAGCTAAGGTCTTAGACTCATACTATGGCCTACAGGTTAAGGTCTTAACTCTTACTGTGGCCTACTGGTTAAGGTCTTAACTCTTACTCTGGCCTACTGGTTAAGGTCTTAACTCTTACTCTGGCCTAATAGCTAAGGTCTTAACTCTTACTCTGGCCTAATAGCTAAGGTCTTAGACTCTTACTCTGGCCTAATAGCTAAGGTCTTAGACTCGTACTCTGGCCTACTGGTTAAGGTCTTAACTCTTACTCTGGCCTAATAGCTAAGGTCTTAGACTCGTACTATGGCCTACAGGTTAAGGTCTTAACTCTTACTCAGGCCTACTGGTTAAGGTCTTAACTCTTACTCTGGCCTACTGGTTAAGGTCTTAACTCTTACTCTGGCCTAATAGCTAAGGTCTTAACTCTTACTCTGGCCTAATAGCTAAGGTCTTAACTCTTACTCTGGCCTACTAGCTAAGGTCTTAGACTCGTACTCTGGCCTACTGGTTAAGGTCTTAACTCTTACTCTGGCCTACTGGTTAAGGTCTTAACTCTTACTCTGGCCTAATAGCTAAGGTCTTAGACTCATACTCTGGCCTAATGCTTAAGGTCTTAGACTCTTACTCTGGCCTACTGGTTAAGGTCTTAACTCTTACTCTGGCCTACTGGTTAAGGTCTTAACTCTTACTCTGGCCTAATGGTTAAGGTCTTAACTCTTACTCTGGCCTAATAGCTAAGGTCTTAACTCTTACTCTGGCCTACTTGTTAAGGTCTTAACTCTTACTCTGGCCTACAGGTTAAGGTCTTAACTCTTACTCTGGCCTAATGGTTAAGGTCTTAACTCGTACTTTGGCCTAATAGCTAAGGTCTTAGACTCGTACTCTGGCCTACTGGTTAAGGTCTTAACTCTTACTCTGGCCTAATAGCTAAGGTCTTAACTCTTACTCTGGCCTAATAGCTAAGGTCTTAGACTCGTACTCTGGCCTACTGGTTAAGGTCTTAACTCTTACTCTGGCCTAATAGCTAAGGTCTTAACTGTTACTCTGGCCTAATAGCTAAGGTCTTAGACTCATACTCTGGCCTAAAGGTTAAGGTCTTAACTCTTACTCTGGCCTAATAGCTAGGGTCTTAACTCTTATTCTGGCCTAATAGCTAAGGTCTTAGACTCGTACTCTGGCCTAATGGTTAAGGTCTTAGACTCGTACTCTGGCCTAATGGTTAAGGTCTTAACTCTTACTCTGGCCTACTGGTTAAGGTCTTAACACTTACTCTGGCCTAATAGCTAAGGTTTTAGACTCGTACTCTGGCCTACTGGTTAAGATCTTACTTCTTACTCTGGCCTAATAGCTAAGGTCTTAACTCTTACTCTAGCCTACTGGTTAAGGTCTTAACTCTTACTCTGGCCTAATAGCTAAGGTCTTAACTCTTACTTTGGCCTAATAGCTACGGTCTTAGACTCGTACTCTGGCCTACTGGTTAAGGTCTTAACTCTTACTCTGGCCTACTGGTTAAGGTCTTAACTCTTACTCTGGCCTAATAGCTAAGGTCTTAGACTCGTACTCTGGCCTAATGGTTAAGGTCTTAGACTCTTACTCTGGCCTACTGTTTAAGGTCTTAACTCTTACTCTGGCCTACTGGTTAAGGTCTTAACTCTTACTCTGGCCTAATGGTTAAGGTCTTAACTCTTACTCTGGCCGAATAGCTAAGGTCTTAACTCTTACTCTGGCCTACTTGTTAAGGTCTTAACTCTTACTCTGGCCTACAGGTTAAGGTCTTAACTCTTACTCTGGCCTAATAGCTAAGGTCTTAGACTCGTACTTTGGCCTACTGGTTAAGGTCTTAACTCTTACTCTGGCCTAATAGCTTAGGTCTTAACTCTTACTCTGGCCTACTGGTTAAGGTCTTAACTCTTACTCTGGCCTAATAGCTAAGGTCTTAACTCTTACTCTGGCCAAATAACTAAGGTCTTAGACTCGTACTCTGGCCTACAGGTTAAGGTCTTAACTCTTACTCTGGCCTACTGGTTAAGGTCTTAACTCTTACTCTGGCCTACTGGTTAAGGTCTTAACTCTTACTCTGGCCTAATAGCTAAGGTCTTAACTCTTACTCTGGCCAAAAACCTAAGGTCTTAGACTCGTACTCTGGCCTACAGGTTAAGGTCTTAACTCTTACTCTGGCCTACTGGTTAAGGTCTTAACTCTTACTCTGGCCTAATAGCTAAGGTCTTAACTCTTACTCTGGCCTAATAGCTAAGGTCTTAGACTCATACTATGTCCTACAGGTTAAGGTCTTAACTCTTAAACTGGCCTACTGGTTAAGGTCTTAACTCTTACTCTGGCCTACTGGTTAAGGTCTTAACTCTTACTCTGGCCTAATAGCTAAGGTCTTAACTCTTACTCTGGCCTAATAGCTAAGGTCTTAGACTCTTACTCTGGCCTAATAGCTAAGGTCTTAGACTCGTACTCTGGCCTACTGGTTAAGGTCTTAACTCTTACTCTGGCCTAATTGCTAAGGTCTTAGACTCGTACTATGGCCTACAGGTTAAGGTCTTAACTCTTACTCAGGCCTACTGGTTAAGGTCTTAACTCTTACTCTGGCCTACTGGTTAAGGTCTTAACTCTTACTCTGGCCTAATAGGTAAGGTCTTAACTGTTACTCTGGCCTACTGGTTAAGGTCTTAACTCTTACTCTGGCCTAATAGCTAAGGTCTTAACTCTTACTCTGGCCTAATAGCTAAGGTCTTAGACTCGTACTCTGGCCTACTGGTTAAGGTCTTAACTCTTACTCTGGCCTACTGGGTAAGATCTTAACTCTTACTCTGGCCTAATAGCTAAGGTCTTAGACTCATACTCTGGCCTAATGCTTAAGGTCTTAGACTCTTACTCTGGCCTACTGGTTAAGGTCTTAACTCTTACTCTGGCCTACTGGTTAAGGTCTTAACTCTTACTCTGGCCTAATGGTTAAGGTCTTAATTCTTACTCTGGCCTAATAGCTTAGGTCTTAACTCTTACTCTGGCTTACTGGTTAAGGTCTTAACTCTTACTCTGGCCTAATAGCTAAGGTCTTAACTCTTACTCTGGCCTAATAACTAAGGTCTTAGACTCGTACTCTGGCCTACAGGTTAAGGTCTTAACTCTTACTCTGGCCTACTGGTTAAGGTCTTAACTCTTACTCTGGCCTAATAGCTAAGGTCTTAACTCTTACTCTGGCCTAATAGCTAAGGTCTTAGACTCATACTATGGCCTACAGGTTAAGGTCTTAACTCTTACTCTGGCCTACTGGTTAAGGTCTTAACTCTTACTCTGGCCTACTGGTTAAGGTCTTAACTCTTACTCTGGCCTAATAGCTAAGGTCTTAACTCTTACTCTGGCCTAATAGCTAAGGTCTTAGACTCTTACTCTGGCCTAATAGCTAAGGTCTTAGACTCGTACTCTGGCCTACTGGTTAAGGTCTTAACTCTTACTCTGGCCTAATAGCTAAGGTCTTAGACTCGTACTATGGCCTACAGGTTAAGGTCTTAACTCTTACTCAGGCCTACTGGTTAAGGTCTTAACTCTTACTCTGGCCTACTGGTTAAGGTCTTAACTCTTACTCTGGCCTAATAGCTAAGGTCTTAACTCTTACTCTGGCCTAATAGCTAAGGTCTTAACTCTTACTCTGGCCTACTAGCTAAGGTCTTAGACTCGTACTCTGGCCTACTGGTTAAGGTCTTAACTCTTACTCTGGCCTACTGGTTAAGGTCTTAACTCTTACTCTGGCCTAATAGCTAAGGTCTTAGACTCATACTCTGGCCTAATGCTTAAGGTCTTAGACTCTTACTCTGGCCTACTGGTTAAGGTCTTAACTCTTACTCTGGCCTACTGGTTAAGGTCTTAACTCTTACTCTGGCCTAATGGTTAAGGTCTTAACTCTTACTCTGGCCTAATAGCTAAGGTCTTAACTCTTACTCTGGCCTACTTGTTAAGGTCTTAACTCTTACTCTGGCCTACAGGTTAAGGTCTTAACTCTTACTCTGGCCTAATGGTTAAGGTCTTAACTCGTACTTTGGCCTAATAGCTAAGGTCTTAGACTCGTACTCTGGCCTACTGGTTAAGGTCTTAACTCTTACTCTGGCCTAATAGCTAAGGTCTTAACTCTTACTCTGGCCTAATAGCTAAGGTCTTAGACTCGTACTCTGGCCTACTGGTTAAGGTCTTAACTCTTACTCTGGCCTAATAGCTAAGGTCTTAACTGTTACTCTGGCCTAATAGCTAAGGTCTTAGACTCATACTCTGGCCTAAAGGTTAAGGTCTTAACTCTTACTCTGGCCTAATAGCTAGGGTCTTAACTCTTATTCTGGCCTAATAGCTAAGGTCTTAGACTCGTACTCTGGCCTAATGGTTAAGGTCTTAGACTCGTACTCTGGCCTAATGGTTAAGGTCTTAACTCTTACTCTGGCCTACTGGTTAAGGTCTTAACACTTACTCTGGCCTAATAGCTAAGGTTTTAGACTCGTACTCTGGCCTACTGGTTAAGATCTTACTTCTTACTCTGGCCTAATAGCTAAGGTCTTAACTCTTACTCTAGCCTACTGGTTAAGGTCTTAACTCTTACTCTGGCCTAATAGCTAAGGTCTTAACTCTTACTTTGGCCTAATAGCTAAGGTCTTAGACTCGTACTCTGGCCTACTGGTTAAGGTCTTAACTCTTACTCTGGCCTACTGGTTAAGGTCTTAACTCTTACTCTGGCCTAATAGCTAAGGTCTTAGACTCGTACTCTGGCCTAATGGTTAAGGTCTTAGACTCTTACTCTGGCCTACTGTTTAAGGTCTTAACTCTTACTCTGGCCTACTGGTTAAGGTCTTAACTCTTACTCTGGCCTAATGGTTAAGGTCTTAACTCTTACTCTGGCCGAATAGCTAAGGTCTTAACTCTTACTCTGGCCTACTTGTTAAGGTCTTAACTCTTACTCTGGCCTACAGGTTAAGGTCTTAACTCTTACTCTGGCCTAATAGCTAAGGTCTTAGACTCGTACTTTGGCCTACTGGTTAAGGTCTTAACTCTTACTCTGGCCTAATAGCTTAGGTCTTAACTCTTACTCTGGCCTACTGGTTAAGGTCTTAACTCTTACTCTGGCCTAATAGCTAAGGTCTTAACTCTTACTCTGGCCAAATAACTAAGGTCTTAGACTCGTACTCTGGCCTACAGGTTAAGGTCTTAACTCTTACTCTGGCCTACTGGTTAAGGTCTTAACTCTTACTCTGGCCTACTGGTTAAGGTCTTAACTCTTACTCTGGCCTAATAGCTAAGGTCTTAACTCTTACTCTGGCCAAATAACTAAGGTCTTAGACTCGTACTCTGGCCTACAGGTTAAGGTCTTAACTCTTACTCTGGCCTACTGGTTAAGGTCTTAACTCTTACTCTGGCCTAATAGCTAAGGTCTTAACTCTTACTCTGGCCTAATAGCTAAGGTCTTAGACTCATACTATGTCCTACAGGTTAAGGTCTTAACTCTTAAACTGGCCTACTGGTTAAGGTCTTAACTCTTACTCTGGCCTACTGGTTAAGGTCTTAACTCTTACTCTGGCCTAATAGCTAAGGTCTTAACTCTTACTCTGGCCTAATAGCTAAGGTCTTAGACTCTTACTCTGGCCTAATAGCTAAGGTCTTAGACTCGTACTCTGGCCTACTGGTTAAGGTCTTAACTCTTACTCTGGCCTAATTGCTAAGGTCTTAGACTCGTACTATGGCCTACAGGTTAAGGTCTTAACTCTTACTCAGGCCTACTGGTTAAGGTCTTAACTCTTACTCTGGCCTACTGGTTAAGGTCTTAACTCTTACTCTGGCCTAATAGCTAAGGTCTTAACTCTTACTCTGGCCTAATAGCTAAGGTCTTAACTCTTACTCTGGCCTACTGGTTAAGGTCTTAACTCTTACTCTGGCCTAATAGCTAAGGTCTTAACTCTTACTCTGGCCTAATAGCTAAGGTCTTAGACTCGTACTCTGGCCTACTGGTTAAGGTCTTAACTCTTACTCTGGCCTACTGGTTAAGATCTTAACTCTTACTCTGGCCTAATAGCTAAGGTCTTAGACTCATACTCTGGCCTAATGCTTAAGGTCTTAGACTCTTACTCTGGCCTACTGGTTAAGGTCTTAACTCTTACTCTGGCCTACTGGTTAAGGTCTTAACTCTTACTCTGGCCTAATGGTTAAGGTCTTAACTCTTACTCTGGCCTAATAGCTAAGGTCTTAACTCTTACTCTGGCCTACTTGTTAAGGTCTTAACTCTTACTCTGGCCTACAGGTTAAGGTCTTAACTCTTACTCTGGCCTAATGGTTAAGGTCTTAACTCGTACTCTGGCCTAATAGCTAAGGTCTTAGACTCGTACTCTGGCCTACTGGTTAAGGTCTTAACTCTTACTCTGGCCTAATAGCTAAGGTCTTAACTCTTACTCTGGCCTAATAGCTAAGGTCTTAGACTCATACTCTGGCCTACTGGTTAAGGTCTTAACTCTTACTCTGGCCTAATAGCTAAGGTCTTAACTATTACTCTGGCCTAATAGCTAAGGTCTTAGACTCGTACTCTGGCCTAAAGGTTAAGGTCTTAACTCTTACTCTGGCCTAATAGCTAGGGTCTTAACTCTTATTCTGGCCTAATAGCTAAGGTCTTAGACTCGTACTCTGGCCTAATGGTTAAGGTCTTAGACTCGTACTCTGGCCTAATGGTTAAGGTCTTAACTCTTACTCTGGCCTACTGGTTAAGGTCTTAACACTTACTCTGGCCTAATAGCTAAGGTTTTAGACTCGTACTCTGGCCTACTGGTTAAGGTCTTAACTCTTACTCTGGCCTAATAGCTAAGGTCTTAGACTCGTACTTTGGCCTACTGGTTAAGGTCTTACTTCTTACTCTGGCCTAATAGCTAAGGTCTTAACTCTTACTCTGGCCTACTGGTTAAGGTCTTAACTCTTACTCTGGCCTAATAGCTAAGGTCTTAACTCTTACTTTGGCCTAATAGCTAAGGTCTTAGACTCGTACTCTGGCCTACTGGTTAAGGTCTTAACTCTTACTCTGGCCTACTGGTTAAGGTCTTAACTCTTACTCTGGCCTAATAGCTAAGGTCTTAGACTCGTACTCTGGCCTAATGGTTAAGGTCTTAGACTCTTACTCTGGCCTACTGATTAAGGTCTTAACTCTTACTCTGGCCTACTGGTTAAGGTCTTAACTCTTACTCTGGCCTAATGGTTAAGGTCTTAACTCTTACTCTGGCCTAATAGCTAAGGTCTTAACTCTTACTCTGGCCTACTTGTTAAGGTCTTAACTCTTACTCTGGCCTACAGGTTAAGGTCTTAACTCTTACTCTGGCCTAATGGTTAAGGTCTTAACTCTTACTCTGGCTTAATAGCTAAGGTCTTAACTCTTACTCTGGCCTACTAGCTAAGGTCTTAACCCTTACTGTGGCCTAATAGCTAAGGTCTTAGACTCTTACTCTGGCCTAATGGTTAAGGTCTTAGACTCGTACTCTGGCCTAATGGTTAAGGTCTTAACTCTTACTCTGGCCTAATAGCTAAGGTCTTAGACTCGTACTCTGGCCTAATAGCTTAGGTCTTAACTCTTACTCTGGCCTACTGGTTAAGGTCTTAACTCTTACTCTGGCCTAATAGCTAAGGTCTTAACTCTTACTCTGGCCTAATAACTAAGGTCTTAGACTTGTACTCTGGCCTACAGGTTAAGGTCTTAACTCTTACTCTGGCCTACTGGTTAAGGTCTTAACTCTTACTCTAGCCTAATAGCTAAAGTCTTAACTCTTACTCTGGCCTAATAGCTAAGGTCTTAGACTCATACTATGGCCTACAGGTTAAGGTCTTAACTCTTACTCTGGCCTACTGGTTAAGGTCTTAACTCTTACTCTGGCCTACTGGTTAAGGTCTTAACTCTTACTCTGGCCTAATAGCTAAGGTCTTAACACTTACTCTGGCCTAATAGCTAAGGTCTTAGACTCTTACTCTGGCCTAATAGCTAAGGTCTTAGACTCGTACTCTGGACTACTGGTTAAGGTCTTAACTCTTACTCTGGCCTAATAGCTAAGGTCTTAGACTCGTACTATGGCCTACAGGTTAAGGTCTTAACTCTTACTCAGGCCTACTGGTTAAGGTCTTAACTCTTACTCTGGCCTAATAGCTAAGGTCTTAACTCTTACTCTGGCCTAATAGCTAAGGTCTTAACTCTTACTCTGGCCTACTGGTTAAGGTCTTAACTCTTACTCTGGCCTAATAGCTAAGGTCTTAACTCTTACTCTGGCCTAATAGCTAAGGTCTTAGACTCGTACTCTGGCCTACTGGTTAAGGTCTTAACTCTTACTCTGGCCTACTGGTTAAGGTCTTAACTCTTACTCTGGCCTAATAGCTAAGGTCTTAGACTCATACTCTGGCCTAATGCTTAAGGTCTTAGACTCTTACTCTGGCCTACTGGTTAAGGTCTTAACTCTTACTCTGGCCTACTGGTTAAGGTCTTAACTGTTACTCTGGCCTAATGGTTAAGGTCTTAACTCTTACTCTGGCCTAATAGCTAAGGTCTGAACTCTTACTCTGGCCTACTTGTTAAGGTCTTAACTCTTACTCTGGCCTACAGGTTAAGGTCTTAACTCTTACTCTGGCCTAATGGTTAAGGTCTTAACTCTTACTCTGGCTTAGTAGCTAAGGTCTTAGACTCGTACTCTGGCCTACTGGTTAAGGTCTTAACTCTTACTCTGGCCTAATATCTAAGGTCTTAGACTCGTACTTTGGCCTACTGGTTAAGGTCTTAACTCTTACTCTGGCCTAATAGCTTAGGTCTTCACTCTTACTCTGGCCTAATAGCTAAGGTCTTAACTCATACTCTGGCCTAATAGCTAAGGTCTTAGACTCATACTCTGGCCTACTGGTTAAGGTCTTAACTCTTACTCTGGCCTAATAGGTAAGGTCTTAACTCTTACTCTGGCCTAATAGCTAAGGTCTTAGACTCGTACTATGGCCTACAGGTTAAGGTCTTAACTCTTACTCTGGCCTAATAGCTAAGGTCTTAGACTCGAACTCTGGCCTAAAGGTTAAGGTCTTAACTCTTACTCTGGCCTAATAGATAAGGTCTTAGACTCGTACTCTGGCCTACTGGTTAAGGTCTTAACTCTTACTCTGGCTTACTGGATAAGGTCTTAACTCTTACTCTGGCCTAATGGTTAAGGTCTTAACTCTTACTCTGGCCTAATAGCTAAGGTCTGAACTCTTACTCTGACCTACTTGTTAAGGTCTTAACTCTTACTCTGGCCTACAGGTTAAGGTCTTAACTCTTACTCTGGCCTAATGGTTAAGGTCTTAACTCTTACTCTGGCTTAATAGCTAAGGTCTTAACTCTTACACTGGCCTAATAGCTAAGGTCTTAACTCTTACTCTGGCCTAATAGCTAAGGTCTTAGACTCGTACTCTGGCCTACTGGTTAAGGTCTTAACTCTTACTCTGGCCTAATAGCTAAGGTCTTAGACTCGTACTTTGGCCTACTGGTTAAGGTCTTAACTCTTACTATGGCCTAATAGCTTAGGTCTTAACTCTTACTCTGGCTTACTGGTTAAGGTCTTAACTCTTACTCTGGCCTAATAGCTAAGGTCTTAACTCTTACTCTGGCCTAATAACTAAGGTCTTAGACTCGTACTCTGGCCTACAGGTTAAGGTCTTAACTCTTACTCTGGCCTACTGGTTAAGGTCTTAACTCTTACTCTGGCCTAATAGCTAAGGTCTTAACTCTTACTCTGGCCTAATAGCTAAGGTCTTAGACTCATACTATGGCCTACAGGTTAAGGTCTTAACTCTTACTCTGGCCTACTGGTTAAGGTCTTAACTCTTACTCTGGCCTACTGGTTAAGGTCTTAACTCTTACTCTGGCCTAATAGCTAAGGTCTTAACTCTTACTCTGGCCTAATAGCTAAGGTCTTAGACTCTTACTCTAGCCTAATAGCTAAGGTCTTAGACTCGTACTCTGGCCTACTGGTTAAGGTCTTAACTCTTACTCTGGCCTAATAGCTAAGGTCTTAGACTCGTACTATGGCCTACAGGTTAAGGTCTTAACTCTTACTCAGGCCTACTGGTTAAGGTCTTAACTCTTACTCTGGCATACTGGTTAAGGTCTTAACTCTTACTCTGGCCTAATAGCTAAGGTCTTAACTCTTACTCTGGCCTAATAGCTAAGGTCTTAACTCTTACTCTGGCCTACTGGTTAAGGTCTTAACTCTTACTCTGGCCTAATAGCTAAGGTCTTAACTCTTACTCTGGCCTACTAGCTAAGGTCTTAGACTCGTACTCTGGCCTACTGGTTAAGGTCTTAACTCTTACTCTGGCCTACTGGTTAAGGTCTTAACTCTTACTCTGGCCTAATAGCTAAGGTCTTAGAATCATACTCTGGCCTAATGCTTAAGGTCTTAGACTCTTACTCTGGCCTACTGGTTAAGGTCTTAACTCTTACTCTGGCCTACTGGTTAAGGTCTTAACTCTTACTCTGGCCTAATGGTTAAGGTCTTAACTCTTACTCTGGCCTAATAGCTAAGGTCTTAACTCTTACTCTGGCCTACTTGTTAAGGTCTTAACTCTTACTCTGGCCTACAGGTTAAGGTCTTAACTCTTACTCTGGCCTAATGGTTAAGGTCTTAACTCGTACTTTGGCCTAATAGCTAAGGTCTTAGACTCGTACTCTGGCCTACTGGTTAAGGTCTTAACTCTTACTCTGGCCTAATAGCTAAGGTCTTAACTCTTACTCTGGCATAATAGCTAAGGTCTTAGACTCGTACTCTGGCCTACTGGTTAAGGTCTTAACTCTTACTCTGGCCTAATAGCTAAGGTCTTAACTGTTACTCTGGCCTAATAGCTAAGGTCTTAGACTCATACTCTGGCCTAAAGGTTAAGGTCTTAACTCTTACTCTGGCCTAATAGCTAGGGTCTTAACTCTTATTCTGGCCTAATAGCTAAGGTCTTAGACTCGTACTCTGGCCTAATGGTTAAGGTCTTAGACTCGTACTCTGGCCTAATGGTTAAGGTCTTAACTCTTACTCTGGCCTAATAGCTAAGGTCTTAACTCTTACTCTGGCCTAATAGCTAAGGTCTTAACTCTTACTCTGGCCTACTAGCTAAGGTCTTAGACTCGTACTCTGGCCTACTGGTTAAGGTCTTAACTCTTACTCTGGCCTACTGGTTAAGGTCTTAACTCTTACTCTGGCCTAATAGCTAAGGTCTTAGACTCATACTCTGGCCTAATGCTTAAGGTCTTAGACTCTTACTCTGGCCTACTGGTTAAGGTCTTAACTCTTACTCTGGCCTACTGGTTAAGGTCTTAACTCTTACTCTGGCCTAATGGTTAAGGTCTTAACTCTTACTCTGGCCTAATAGCTAAGGTCTTAACTCTTACTCTGGCCTACTTGTTAAGGTCTTAACTCTTACTCTGGCCTACAGGTTAAGGTCTTAACTCTTACTCTGGCCTAATGGTTAAGGTCTTAACTCGTACTTTGGCCTAATAGCTAAGGTCTTAGACTCGTACTCTGGCCTACTGGTTAAGGTCTTAACTCTTACTCTGGCCTAATAGCTAAGGTCTTAACTCTTACTCTGGCCTAATAGCTAAGGTCTTAGACTCGTACTCTGGCCTACTGGTTAAGGTCTTAACTCTTACTCTGGCCTAATAGCTAAGGTCTTAACTGTTACTCTGGCCTAATAGCTAAGGTCTTAGACTCATACTCTGGCCTAAAGGTTAAGGTCTTAACTCTTACTCTGGCCTAATAGCTAGGGTCTTAACTCTTATTCTGGCCTAATAGCTAAGGTCTTAGACTCGTACTCTGGCCTAATGGTTAAGGTCTTAGACTCGTACTCTGGCCTAATGGTTAAGGTCTTAACTCTTACTCTGGCCTACTGGTTAAGGTCTTAACACTTACTCTGGCCTAATAGCTAAGGTTTTAGACTCGTACTCTGGCCTACTGGTTAAGATCTTACTTCTTACTCTGGCCTAATAGCTAAGGTCTTAACTCTTACTCTAGCCTACTGGTTAAGGTCTTAACTCTTACTCTGGCCTAATAGCTAAGGTCTTAACTCTTACTTTGGCCTAATAGCTAAGGTCTTAGACTCGTACTCTGGCCTACTGGTTAAGGTCTTAACTCTTACTCTGGCCTACTGGTTAAGGTCTTAACTCTTACTCTGGCCTAATAGCTAAGGTCTTAGACTCGTACTCTGGCCTAATGGTTAAGGTCTTAACTCTTACTCTGGCCGAATAGCTAAGGTCTTAACTCTTACTCTGGCCTACTTGTTAAGGTCTTAACTCTTACTCTGGCCTACAGGTTAAGGTCTTAACTCTTACTCTGGCCTAATAGCTAAGGTCTTAGACTCGTACTTTGGCCTACTGGTTAAGGTCTTAACTCTTACTCTGGCCTAATAGCTTAGGTCTTAACTCTTACTCTGGCCTACTGGTTAAGGTCTTAACTCTTACTCTGGCCTAATAGCTAAGGTCTTAACTCTTACTCTGGCCAAATAACTAAGGTCTTAGACTCGTACTCTGGCCTACAGGTTAAGGTCTTAACTCTTACTCTGGCCTACTGGTTAAGGTCTTAACTCTTACTCTGGCCTACTGGTTAAGGTCTTAACTCTTACTCTGGCCTAATAGCTAAGGTCTTAACTCTTACTCTGGCCAAATAACTAAGGTCTTAGATTCGTACTCTGGCCTACAGGTTAAGGTCTTAACTCTTACTCTGGCCTACTGGTTAAGGTCTTAACTCTTACTCTGGCCTAATAGCTAAGGTCTTAACTCTTACTCTGGCCTAATAGCTAAGGTCTTAGACTCATACTATGTCCTACAGGTTAAGGTCTTAACTCTTAAACTGGCCTACTGGTTAAGGTCTTAACTCTTACTCTGGCCTACTGGTTAAGGTCTTAACTCTTACTCTGGCCTAATAGCTAAGGTCTTAACTCTTACTCTGGCCTAATAGCTAAGGTCTTAGACTCTTACTCTGGCCTAATAGCTAAGGTCTTAGACTCGTACTCTGGCCTACTGGTTAAGGTCTTAACTCTTACTCTGGCCTAATTGCTAAGGTCTTAGACTCGTACTATGGCCTACAGGTTAAGGTCTTAACTCTTACTCAGGCCTACTGGTTAAGGTCTTAACTCTTACTCTGGCCTACTGGTTAAGGTCTTAACTCTTACTCTGGCCTAATAGCTAAGGTCTTAACTCTTACTCTGGCCTAATAGGTAAGGTCTTAACTCTTACTCTGGCCTACTGGTTAAGGTCTTAACTCTTACTCTGGCCTAATAGCTAAGGTCTTAACTCTTACTCTGGCCTAATAGCTAAGGTCTTAGACTCGTACTCTGGCCTACTGGTTAAGGTCTTAACTCTTACTCTGGCCTACTGGGTAAGATCTTAACTCTTACTCTGGCCTAATAGCTAAGGTCTTAGACTCATACTCTGGCCTAATGCTTAAGGTCTTAGACTCTTACTCTGGCCTACTGGTTAAGGTCTTAACTCTTACTCTGGCCTACTGGTTAAGGTCTTAACTCTTACTCTGGCCTAATGGTTAAGGTCTTAATTCTTACTCTGGCCTAATAGCTTAGGTCTTAACTCTTACTCTGGCTTACTGGTTAAGGTCTTAACTCTTACTCTGGCCTAATAGCTAAGGTCTTAACTCTTACTCTGGCCTAATAACTAAGGTCTTAGACTCGTACTCTGGCCTACAGGTTAAGGTCTTAACTCTTACTCTGGCCTACTGGTTAAGGTCTTAACTCTTACTCTGGCCTAATAGCTAAGGTCTTAACTCTTACTCTGGCCTAATAGCTAAGGTCTTAGACTCATACTATGGCCTACAGGTTAATGTCTTAACTCTTACTCTGGCCTACTGGTTAAGGTCTTAACTCTTACTCTGGCCTACTGGTTAAGGTCTTAACTCTTACTCTGGCCTAATAGCTAAGGTCTTAACTCTTACTCTGGCCTAATAGCTAAGGTCTTAGACTCTTACTCTGGCCTAATAGCTAAGGTCTTAGACTCGTACTCTGGCCTACTGGTTAAGGTCTTAACTCTTACTCTGGCCTAATAGCTAAGGTCTTAGACTCGTACTATGGCCTACAGGTTAAGGTCTTAACTCTTACTCAGGCCTACTGGTTAAGGTCTTAACTCTTACTCTGGCCTACTGGTTAAGGTCTTAACTCTTACTCTGGCCTAATAGCTAAGGTCTTAACTCTTACTCTGGCCTAATAGCTAAGGTCTTAACTCTTACTCTGGCCTACTAGCTAAGGTCTTAGACTCGTACTCTGGCCTACTGGTTAAGGTCTTAACTCTTACTCTGGCCTACTGGTTAAGGTCTTAACTCTTACTCTGGCCTAATAGCTAAGGTCTTAGACTCATACTCTGGCCTAATGCTTAAGGTCTTAGACTCTTACTCTGGCCTACTGGTTAAGGTCTTAACTCTAACTCTGGCCTACTGGTTAAGGTCTTAACTCTTACTCTGGCCTAATGGTTAAGGTCTTAACTCTTACTCTGGCCTAATAGCTAAGGTCTTAACTCTTACTCTGGCCTACTTGTTAAGGTCTTAACTCTTACTCTGGCCTACAGGTTAAGGTCTTAACTCTTACTCTGGCCTAATGGTTAAGGTCTTAACTCGTACTTTGGCCTAATAGCTAAGGTCTTAGACTCGTACTCTGGCCTACTGGTTAAGGTCTTAACTCTTACTCTGGCCTAATAGCTAAGGTCTTAACTCTTACTCTGGCCTAATAGCTAAGGTCTTAGACTCGTACTCTGGCCTACTGGTTAAGGTCTTAACTCTTACTCTGGCCTAATAGCTAAGGTCTTAACTGTTACTCTGGCCTAATAGCTAAGGTCTTAGACTCATACTCTGGCCTAAAGGTTAAGGTCTTAACTCTTACTCTGGCCTAATAGCTAGGGTCTTAACTCTTATTCTGGCCTAATAGCTAAGATCTTAGACTCGTACTCTGGCCTAATGGTTAAGGTCTTAGACTCGTACTCTGGCCTAATGGTTAAGGTCTTAACTCTTACTCTGGCCTACTGGTTAAGGTCTTAACACTTACTCTGGCCTAATAGCTAAGGTTTTAGACTCGTACTCTGGCCTACTGGTTAAGATCTTACTTCTTACTCTGGCCTAATAGCTAAGGTCTTAACTCTTACTCTAGCCTACTGGTTAAGGTCTTAACTCTTACTCTGGCCTAATAGCTAAGGTCTTAACTCTTACTTTGGCCTAATAGCTAAGGTCTTAGACTCGTACTCTGGCCTACTGGTTAAGGTCTTAACTCTTACTCTGGCCTACTGGTTAAGGTCTTAACTCTTACTCTGGCCTAATAGCTAAGGTCTTAGACTCGTACTCTGGCCTAATGGTTATGGTCTTAGACTCTTACTCTGGCCTACTGTTTAAGGTCTTAACTCTTACTCTGGCCTACTGGTTAAGGTCTTAACTCTTACTCTGGCCTAATGGTTAAGGTCTTAACTCTTACTCTGGCCGAATAGCTAAGGTCTTAACTCTTACTCTGGCCTACTTGTTAAGGTCTTAACTCTTACTCTGGCCTACAGGTTAAGGTCTTAACTCTTACTCTGGCCTAATAGCTAAGGTCTTAGACTCGTACTTTGGCCTACTGGTTAAGGTCTTAACTCTTACTCTGGCCTAATAGCTTAGGTCTTAACTCTTACTCTGGCCTACTGGTTAAGGTCTTAACTCTTACTCTGGCCTAATAGCTAAGGTCTTAACTCTTACTCTGGCCAAATAACTAAGGTCTTAGACTCGTACTCTGGCCTACAGGTTAAGGTCTTAACTCTTACTCTGGCCTACTGGTTAAGGTCTTAACTCTTACTCTGGCCTACTGGTTAAGGTCTTAACTCTTACTCTGGCCTAATAGCTAAGGTCTTAACTCTTACTCTGGCCAAATAACTAAGGTCTTAGACTCGTACTCTGGCCTACAGGTTAAGGTCTTAACTCTTACTCTGGCCTACTGGTTAAGGTCTTAACTCTTACTCTGGCCTAATAGCTAAGGTCTTAACTCTTACTCTGGCCTAATAGCTAAGGTCTTAGACTCATACTATGTCCTACAGGTTAAGGTCTTAACTCTTAAACTGGCCTACTGGTTAAGGTCTTAACTCTTACTCTGGCCTACTGGTTAAGGTCTTAACTCTTACTCTGGCCTAATAGCTAAGGTCTTAACTCTTACTCTGGCCTAATAGCTAAGGTCTTAGACTCTTACTCTGGCCTAATAGCTAAGGTCTTAGACTCGTACTCTGGCCTACTGGTTAAGGTCTTAACTCTTACTCTGGCCTAATTGCTAAGGTCTTAGACTCGTACTATGGCCTACAGGTTAAGGTCTTAACTCTTACTCAGGCCTACTGGTTAAGGTCTTAACTCTTACTCTGGCCTACTGGTTAAGGTCTTAACTCTTACTCTGGCCTAATAGCTAAGGTCTTAACTCTTACTCTGGCCTAATAGCTAAGGTCTTAACTCTTACTCTGGCCTACTGGTTAAGGTCTTAACTCTTACTCTGGCCTAATAGCTAAGGTCTTAACTCTTACTCTGGCCTAATAGCTAAGGTCTTAGACTCGTACTCTGGCCTACTGGTTAAGGTCTTAACTCTTACTCTGGCCTACTGGTTAAGATCTTAACTCTTACTCTGGCCTAATAGCTAAGGTCTTAGACTCATACTCTGGCCTAATGCTTAAGGTCTTAGACTCTTACTCTGGCCTACTGGTTAAGGTCTTAACTCTTACTCTGGCCTACTGGTTAAGGTCTTAACTCTTACTCTGGCCTAATGGTTAAGGTCTTAACTCTTACTCTGGCCTAATAGCTAAGGTCTTAACTCTTACTCTGGCCTACTTGTTAAGGTCTTAACTCTTACTCTGGCCTACAGGTTAAGGTCTTAACTCTTACTCTGGCCTAATGGTTAAGGTCTTAACTCGTACTCTGGCCTAATAGCTAAGGTCTTAGACTCGTACTCTGGCCTACTGGTTAAGGTCTTAACTCTTACTCTGGCCTAATAGCTAAGGTCTTAACTCTTACTCTGGCCTAATAGCTAAGGTCTTAGACTCATACTCTGGCCTACTGGTTAAGGTCTTAACTCTTACTCTGGCCTAATAGCTAAGGTCTTAACTATTACTCTGGCCTAATAGCTAAGGTCTTAGACTCGTACTCTGGCCTAAAGGTTAAGGTCTTAACTCTTACTCTGGCCTAATAGCTAGGGTCTTAACTCTTATTCTGGCCTAATAGCTAAGGTCTTAGACTCGTACTCTGGCCTAATGGTTAAGGTCTTAGACTCGTACTCTGGCCTAATGGTTAAGGTCTTAACTCTTACTCTGGCCTACTGGTTAAGGTCTTAACACTTACTCTGGCCTAATAGCTAAGGTTTTAGACTCGTACTCTGGCCTACTGGTTAAGGTCTTAACTCTTACTCTGGCCTAATAGCTAAGGTCTTAGACTCGTACTTTGGCCTACTGGTTAAGGTCTTACTTCTTACTCTGGCCTAATAGCTAAGGTCTTAACTCTTACTCTGGCCTACTGGTTAAGGTCTTAACTCTTACTCTGGCCTAATAGCTAAGGTCTTAACTCTTACTTTGGCCTAATAGCTAAGGTCTTAGACTCGTACTCTGGCCTACTGGTTAAGGTCTTAACTCTTACTCTGGCCTACTGGTTAAGGTCTTAACTCTTACTCTGGCCTAATAGCTAAGGTCTTAGACTCGTACTCTGGCCTAATGGTTAAGGTCTTAGACTCTTACTCTGGCCTACTGATTAAGGTCTTAACTCTTACTCTGGCCTACTGGTTAAGGTCTTAACTCTTACTCTGGCCTAATGGTTAAGGTCTTAACTCTTACTCTGGCCTAATAGCTAAGGTCTTAACTCTTACTCTGGCCTACTTGTTAAGGTCTTAACTCTTACTCTGGCCTACAGGTTAAGGTCTTAACTCTTACTCTGGCCTAATGGTTAAGGTCTTAACTCTTACTCTGGCTTAATAGCTAAGGTCTTAACTCTTACTCTGGCCTACTAGCTAAGGTCTTAACCCTTACTGTGGCCTAATAGCTAAGGTCTTAGACTCTTACTCTGGCCTAATGGTTAAGGTCTTAGACTCGTACTCTGGCCTAATGGTTAAGGTCTTAACTCTTACTCTGGCCTAATAGCTAAGGTCTTAGACTCGTACTCTGGCCTAATAGCTAAGGTCTTAACTCTTACTCTGGCCTAATAGCTAAGGTCTTAGACTCGTACTCTGGCCTAATAGCTAAGGTCTTAACTCTTACTCTGGCCTAATAGCTAAGGTCTTAGACTCGTACTCTGGCCTAATAGCTAAGGTTTTAAACTCGTACCCAGGCCTAATGATTAAGGTCTTAACTCTCACTCTGGCCTAATAGCTAAAGTCTTAGACTCGTACTGTGGCCTACAGGTTAAGGTCTTAACTCTTTCTCTGGCCTACTGGTTAAGGTCTTAACTCTTACTCTGGCCTAATAGCTAAGGTCTTAGACTCGTACTCTGGCCTAATAGCTAAGGTCTTAACTCTTACTCTGGCCTACTGGTTAAGGTCTTAACTCTTACTCTGGCCTAATAGCTAAGGTCTTAGACTCTTACTCTGGCCTAATGGTTAAGGTCTTAACTCTTACTCTGGCCTAATGGTTAAGGTCTTAACTCTTACTCTGGCCTACTGGTAAAGGTCTTAGACTCTTACTCTGGCCTACAGGTTAAGGTCTTAACTCTTACTCTGGCCTACTGGTTAAGGTCTTAGACTCTTACTCTGGCCTACAGGTTAAGGTCTTAACTCTTACTCTGGCCTACTGGTTAAGGTCTGAACTCTTACTCTAGCCTAATAGCTAAGGTCTTAACTCTTACTCTGGCCTAATAGCTAAGATCTTAACTCGTACTCTGGCCTAATAGCTAAGGTATTAGACTCGTACTCTGGCCTACTGGTTAAGGTCTTAACTCTTACTCTGGCCTAATAGCTAAGGTCTTAACTCTTACTCTGGCCTAATAGCTAAGGTCTTAGACTCGTACTATGGCCTACAGGTTAAGGTCTTAACTCTTACTCTGGCCTAATAGCTAAGGTCTTAGAATCGTACTCTGTCCTAAAGGTTAAGGTCTTAACTCTTACTCTGGCCTAATAGCTAAGGTCTTAACTCTTATTCTGGCCTAATAGCTAAGGTCTTAGACTTGTACTCTGGCCTAATGGTTAAGGTCTTAGACTCGTACTCTGGCCTAATGGTTAAGGTCTTAACTCTTACTCTGGCCTACTGGTTAAGGTCTTAACTCTTACTCTGGCCTAATAGCTAAGGTCTTAGACTCGTACTCTGGCCTACTGGTTAAGGTCTTAACTCTTACTCTGGCCTAATAGCTAAGGTCTTAGACTCGTACTTTGGCCTACTGGTTAAGGTCTTAACTCTTACTCTGGTCTAATAGCTAATGTCTTAACTCTTACTCTGGCCTACTGGTTAAGGTCTTAACTCTTACTCTGGCCTAATAGCTAAGGTCTTAACTCTTACTCTGGCCTAATAGCTAAGGTCTTAGACTCGTACTCTGGCCTACTGGTTAAGGTCTTAACTCTTACTCTGGCCTACTGGTTAAGGTCTTAACTCTTACTCTGGCCTAATAGCTAAGGTCTTAGACTCATACTCTGGCCTAATGGTTAAGGTCTTAGACTCTTACTCTGGCCTACTGGTTAAGGTCTTAACTCTTACTCTGGCCTACTGGTTAAGGTCTTAACTCTTACGCTGGCCTACTGGTTAAGGTCTTAACTCTTGCTCTGGCCTACTGGTTAAGGGCTTAACTCTTACTCTGGCCTAATTGCTAAGGTCTTAGACTCTTACTCTGGCCTACTGGTTAAGGTCTTAACTCTTACTCTGGCCTACTGGTTAAGGGATTAACTCTTACTCTGGCCTAATGGCTAAGGTCTTAACTCTTCCTCTGGCCTACTGGTTAAGGTCTTAGACTCCTACTCTGGCCTAATAGCTAAGGTATTAACTCTTACTCTGGCCTAATTGCTAAGGTCTTAGACTCTTACTCTGGCCTACTGGTTAAGGTCCTAACTCTTACTCTGGCCTACTGGTTAAGGGATTAACTCTTACTCTGGCCTAATGGCTAAGGTCTTAACTCTTACTCTGGCCTACTGGTTAAGGTCTTAGACTCCTACTCTGGCCTCATAGATAAGGTCTTCACTCTTACTCTGGCCTAACAGCTAAGGTCATAGACTCGTACTCTGGCCTACTGGTTAAGGTCGTAACTCTTACTCTGGCCTACTGGTTAAGGTCCTAACTCTTACTCTGGCCTAATAGCTAAGGTCTTAACTCTTACTCTGGCCTAATAGCTAAGGTCTTAGACTCGTACTATGGCCTACAGGTTAAGGTCTTAACTCTTACTCTGGCCTAATAGCTAAGGTCTTAGAATCGTACTCTGTCCTAAAGGTTAAGGTCTTAACTCTTACTCTGGCCTAATAGCTAAGGTCTTAACTCTTATTCTGGCCTAATAGCTAAGGTCTTAGACTTGTACTCTGGCCTAATGGTTAAGGTCTTAGACTCGTACTCTGGCCTAATGGTTAAGGTCTTAACTCTTACTCTGGCCTACTGGTTAAGGTCTTAACTCTTACTCTGGCCTAATAGCTAAGGTCTTAGACTCGTACTCTGGCCTACTGGTTAAGGTCTTAACTCTTACTCTGGCCTAATAGCTAAGGTCTTAGACTCGTACTTTGGCCTACTGGTTAAGGTCTTAACTCTTACTCTGGTCTAATAGCTAATGTCTTAACTCTTACTCTGGCCTACTGGTTAAGGTCTTAACTCTTACTCTGGCCTAATAGCTAAGGTCTTAACTCTTACTCTGGCCTAATAGCTAAGGTCTTAGACTCGTACTCTGGCCTACTGGTTAAGGTCTTAACTCTTACTCTGGCCTACTGGTTAAGGTCTTAACTCTTACTCTGGCCTAATAGCTAAGGTCTTAGACTCATACTCTGGCCTAATGGTTAAGGTCTTAGACTCTTACTCTGGCCTACTGGTTAAGGTCTTAACTCTTACTCTGGCCTACTGGTTAAGGTCTTAACTCTTACGCTGGCCTACTGGTTAAGGTCTTAACTCTTGCTCTGGCCTACTGGTTAAGGGCTTAACTCTTACTCTGGCCTAATTGCTAAGGTCTTAGACTCTTACTCTGGCCTACTGGTTAAGGTCTTAACTCTTACTCTGGCCTACTGGTTAAGGGATTAACTCTTACTCTGGCCTAATGGCTAAGGTCTTAACTCTTCCTCTGGCCTACTGGTTAAGGTCTTAGACTCCTACTCTGGCCTAATAGCTAAGGTATTAACTCTTACTCTGGCCTAATTGCTAAGGTCTTAGACTCTTACTCTGGCCTACTGGTTAAGGTCCTAACTCTTACTCTGGCCTACTGGTTAAGGGATTAACTCTTACTCTGGCCTAATGGCTAAGGTCTTAACTCTTACTCTGGCCTACTGGTTAAGGTCTTAGACTCCTACTCTGGCCTCATAGATAAGGTCTTCACTCTTACTCTGGCCTAACAGCTAAGGTCTTAGACTCGTACTCTGGCCTACTGGTTAAGGTCGTAACTCTTACTCTGGCCTACTGGTTAAGGTCTTAACTCTTACTCTGGCCTAATAGCTAAGGTCTTAGACTCATACTCTGGCCAAATGGTTATGGTCTTAGACTCTTTCTCTGGCCTACTGGTTAAGGTCTTAACTCTTACTCTGGCCTACTGGTTAAGGTCTTAACTCTTACTCTGGCCTACTGGTTAAGGTCTTAACTCTTGCTCTGGCCTACTGGTTAAGGGCTTAACTCTTACTCTGGCCTAATTGCTAAGGTCTTAGACTCTTACTCTGGCCTACTGGTTAAGGTCTTAACTCTTACTCTGGCCTACTGGTTAAGGGATTAACTCTTACTCTGGCCTAATGGCTAAGGTCTTAACTCTTCCTCTGGCCTACTGGTTAAGGTCTTAGACTCCTACTCTGGCCTAATAGCTAAGGTCTTAACTCTTACTCTGGCCTACAGGTTAAGGTCCTAACTCTTACTCTGGCCTACTGGTTAAGGTCTTAGACTCTTACTCTGGCCTACAGGTTAAGGTCTTAACTCTTAATCTGGCCTACTGATTAAGGTCTTAACTCTTACTCTAGCCTAATAGCTAAGGTCTTAACTCTTACTCTGGCCTAATAGCTAAGATCTTAACTCGTACTCTGGCCTAATAGCTAAGGTATTAGACTCGTACTCTGGCCTACTGGTTAAGGTCTTAACTCTTACTCTGGCCTAATAGCTAAGGTCTTAACTCTTACTCTGGCCTAATAGCTAAGGTCTTAGACTCGTACTATGGCCTACAGGTTAAGGTCTTAACTCTTACTCTGGCCTAATAGCTAAGGTCTTAGAATCGTACTCTGTCCTAAAGGTTAAGGTCTTAACTCTTACTCTGGCCTAATAGCTAAGGTCTTAACTCTTATTCTGGCCTAATAGCTAAGGTCTTAGACTTGTACTCTGGCCTAATGGTTAAGGTCTTAGACTCGTACTCTGGCCTAATGGTTAAGGTCTTAACTCTTACTCTGGCCTACTGGTTAAGGTCTTAACTCTTACTCTGGCCTAATAGCTAAGGTCTTAGACTCGTACTCTGGCCTACTGGTTAAGGTCTTAACTCTTACTCTGGCCTAATAGCTAAGGTCTTAGATTCGTACTTTGGCCTACTGGTTAAGGTCTTAACTCTTACTCTGGCCTAATAGCTAATGTCTTAACTCTTACTCTGGCCTACTGGTTAAGGTCTTAACTCTTACTCTGGCCTAATAGCTAAGGTCTTAACTCTTACTCTGGCCTAATAGCTAAGGTCTTAGACTCGTACTCTGGCCTACTGGTTAAGGTCTTAACTCTTACTCTGGCCTACTGGTTAAGGTCTTAACTCTTACTCTGGCCTAATAGCTAAGGTCTTAGACTCATACTCCTGCCTAATGGTTAAGGTCTTAGACTCTTACTCTGGCCTACTGGTTAAGGTCTTAACTCTTATTCTGGCCTACTGGTTAAGGTCTTAACTCTTACTCTGGCCTACTGGTTAAGGTCTTAACTCTTGCTCTGGCCTACTGGTTAAAGGCTTAACTCTTACACTGGCCTAATTGCTAAGGTCTTAGACTCTTACTCTGGCCTACTGGTTAAGGTCTTAACTCTTACTCTGGCCTACTGGTTAAGGGATTAACTCTTACTCTGGCCTACTGATTAAGGTCTTAACTCTTACTCTGGCCTACTGGTTAAGGTCTTAACTCTTGCTCTGGCCTACTGGTTAAGGGCTTAACTCTTACACTGGCCTAATTGCTAAGGTCTTAGACTCTTACTCTGGCCTACTGGTTAAGGTCTTAACTCTTACTCTGGCCTACTGGTTAAGGGATTAACTCTTACTCTGGCCTAATGGCTAAGGTCTTAACTCTTACTCTGGCCTACTGGTTAAGGTCTTAGACTCCTACTCTGGCCTAATAGCTAAGGTCTTAACTCTTACTCTGGCCTAATAGCTAAGGTCTTAGACTCGTACTCTGGCCTACTGGTTAAGGTCTTAACTCTTACTCTGGCCTACTGGTTAAGGTCTTAACTCTTACTCTGGCCTAATAGCTAAGGTCTTAGACTCATACTCTGGCCTAATGGTTAAGGTCTTAGACTCTTACTCTGGCCTACTGGTTAAGGTCTTAACTCTTACTCTGGCCTACTGGTTAAGGTCTTAACTCTTGCTCTGGCCTACTGGTTAAGGGCTTAACTCTTTCTCTGGCCGAATTGCTAAGGTCTTAGACTCTTACTCTGGCCTACTGGTTAAGGTCTTAACTCTTACTCTGGCCTACTGGTTAAGGGATTAACTCTTACTCTGGCCTAATGGCTAAGGTCTTAACTCTTCCTCTGGCCTACTGGTTAAGGTCTTAGACTCCTACTCTGGCCTAATAGCTAAGGTCTTAACTCTTACTCTGGCCTAATTGCTAAGTTCTTAGACTCTTACTCTGGCCTACTGGTTAAGGTCTTAACTCTTACTCTGGCCTACTGGTTAAGGGATTAACTCTTACTCTGGCCTAATGGCTAAGGTCGTAACTCTTACTCTGGCCTACTGGTTAAGGTCTTAGACTCCGACTCTGGCCTAATAGCTAAGGTCTTAACTCTTTCTCTGGCCTAATAGCTAAGGTCTTAACTCTTACTCTGGCCTAATAGCTAAGGTCTTAGATTCAAACTCTGGCCTAATGGTTAAGGTCTAAGACTCGTACTCTGGCCTACTGGTTAAGGTCTTAACTCTTACTCTGGCCTAATAGCTAAGGTCTTAGACTCGTACTCTGGCCTAATAGCTAAGGTCTTAGACTCGTACTCTGGCTACTGGTTAAGGTCTTAACTCTTACTCTGGCCTACTGGTTAAGGTCTTAACTCTTACTCTGGCTTAATAGCTAAGGTCTTAACTCTTACTCTGGCCTAATGTTTAAGGTCTTAACTCTTACTCTGGCCTAATAGCTAAGGTCTTAGACTCGTACTATGGCCTACAGGTTAAGGTCTTAACTCTTACTCTGGCCTACTGGTTAAGGTCTTAACTCTTACTCTGGCCTACTGGTTAAGGTCTTAACTCTTACTCTGGCCTAATAGCTAAGGTCTTAACTCTTACTCTGGCCTAATAGCTAAGGTCTTAGACTCTTACTCTGGCCTAATAGCTAAGGTCTTAGACTCGTACTCTGGCCTACTGGTTAAGGTCTTAACTCTTACTCTAGCCTAATAGCTAAGGTCTTAGACTCGTACTATGGCCTACAGGTTAAGGTCTTAACTCTTACTCAGGCCTACTGGTTAAGGTCTTAACTCTTACTCTGGCCTAATAGCTAAGGTCTTAACTCTTACTCTGGCCTAATAGCTAAGGTCTTAACTCTTACTCTGGCCTACTGGTTAAGGTCTTAACTCTTACTCTGGCCTAATAGCTAAGGTCTTAACTCTTACTCTGGCCTAATAGCTAAGGTCTTAGACTCGTACTCTGGCCTACTGGTTAAGGTCTTAACTCTTACTCTGGCCTACTGGTTAAGGTCTTAACTCTCACTCTGGCCTAATAGCTAAGGTCTTAGACTCATACTCTGGCCTAATGCTTAAGGTCTTAGACTCTTACTCTGGCCTACTGGTTAAGGTCTTAACTCTTACTCTGGCCTACTGGTTAAGGTCTTAACTGTTACTCTGGCCTAATGGTTAAGGTCTTAACTCTTACTCTGGCCTAATAGCTAAGGTCTGAACTCTTACTCTGGCCTACTTGTTAAGGTCTTAACTCTTACTCTGGCCTACAGCTTAAGGTCTTAACTCTTACTCTGGCCTAATGGTTAAGGTCTTAACTCTTACTCTGGCTTAGTAGCTAAGGTCTTAACTCTTACTCTGGCCTAATAGCTAAGGTCTTAACTCTTACTCTGGCCTAATAGCTAAGGTCTTAGACTCGTACTCTGGCCTACTGGTTAAGGTCTTAACTCTTACTCTGGCCTAATATCTAAGGTCTTAGACTCGTACTTTGGCCTACTGGTTAAGGTCTTAACTCTTACTCTGGCCTAATAGCTTAGGTCTTAACTCTTACTCTGGCCTAATAGCTAAGGTCTTAACTCATACTCTGGCCTAATAGCTAAGGTCTTAGACTCATACTCTGGCCTACTGGTTAAGGTCTTAACTCTTACTCTGGCCTAATAGGTAAGGTCTTAACTCTTACCCTGGCCTAATAGCTAAGGTCTTAGACTCGTACTATGGCCTACAGGTTAAGGTCTTAACTCTTACTCTGGCCTAATAGCTAAGGTCTTAGACTCGAACTCTGGCCTAAAGGTTAAGGTCTTAACTCTTACTCTGGCCTAATAGATAAGGTCTTAGACTCGTACTCTGGCATAATGGTTAAGGTCTTAGACTCTTACCCTGGCCTACTGGTTAAGGTCTTAACTCTTACTCTGGCTTACTGGATAAGGTCTTAACTCTTACTCTGGCCTTATGGTTAAGGTCTTAACTCTTACTCTGGCCTAATAGCTAAGGTCTGAACTCTTACTCTGACCTACTTGTTAAGGTCTTAACTCTTACTCTGGCCTACAGGTTAAGGTCTTAACTCTTACTCTGCCCTAATGGTTAAGGTCTTAACTCTTACTCTGGCTTAATAGCTAAGGTCTTAACTCTTACACTGGCCTAATAGCTAAGGTCTTAACTCTTACTCTGGCCTAATAGCTAAGGTCTTAGACTCGTACTCTGGCCTACTGGTTAAGGTCTTAACTCTTACTCTGGCCTAATAGCTAAGGTCTTAGACTCGTACTTTGGCCTACTGGTTAAGGTCTTAACTCTTACTCTGGCCTAATAGCTTAGGTCTTAACTCTTACTCTGGCTTACTGGTTAAGGTCTTAACTCTTACTCTGGCCTAATAGCTAAGGTCTTAACTCTTACTCTGGCCTAATAACTAAGGTCTTAGACTCGTACTCTGGCCTACAGGTTAAGGTCTTAACTCTTACTCTGGCCTACTGGTTAAGGTCTTAACTCTTACTCTGGCCTAATAGCTAAGGTCTTAACTCTTACTCTGGCCTAATAGCTAAGGTCTTAGACTCATACTATGGCCTACAGGTTAAGGTCTTAACTCTTACTCTGGCCTACTGTTTAAGGTCTTAACTCTTACTCTGGCCTACTTGTTAAGGTCTTAACTCTTACTCTGGCCTACAGGTTAAGGTCTTAACTCTTACTCTGGCCTAATGGTTAAGGTCTTAACTCTTACTCTGGCTTAGTAGCTAAGGTCTTAACTCTTACTCTGGCCTAATAGCTAAGGTCTTAACTCTTACTCTGGCCTAATAGCTAAGGTCTTAGACTCGTACTCTGGCCTACTGGTTAAGGTCTTAACTCTTACTCTGGCCTAATATCTAAGGTCTTAGACTCGTACTTTGGCCTACTGGTTAAGGTCTTAACTCTTACTCTGGCCTAATAGCTTAGGTCTTAACTCTTACTCTGGCCTAATAGCTAAGTTTTAACTCATACTCTGGCCTAATAGCTAAGGTCTTAGACTCATACTCTGGCCTACTGGTTAAGGTCTTAACTCTTACTCTGGCCTAATAGGTAAGGTCTTAACTCTTACTCTGGCCTAATAGCTAAGGTCTTAGACTCGTACTATGGCCTACAGGTTAAGGTCTTAACTCTTACTCTGGCCTAATAGCTAAGGTCTTAGACTCGAACTCTGGCCTAAAGGTTAAGGTCTTAACTCTTACTCTGGCCTAATAGATAAGGTCTTAGACTCGTACTCTGGCATAATGGTTAAGGTCTTAGACTCTTACCCTGGCCTACTGGTTAAGGTCTTAACTCTTACTCTGGCTTACTGGATAAGGTCTTAACTCTTACTCTGGCCTAATGGTTAAGGTCTTAACTCTTACTCTGGCCTAATAGCTAAGGTCTGAACTCTTACTCTGACCTACTTGTTAAGGTCTTAACTCTTACTCTGGCCTACAGGTTAAGGTCTTAACTCTTACTCTGGCCTAATGGTTAAGGTCTTAACTCTTACTCTGGCTTAATAGCTAAGGTCTTAACTCTTACACTGGCCTAATAGCTAAGGTCTTAACTCTTACTCTGGCCTAATAGCTAAGGTCTTAGACTCGTACTCTGGCCTACTGGTTAAGGTCTTAACTCTTACTCTGGCCTAATAGCTAAGGTCTTAACTCTTACTCTGGCCTAATAGCTAAGGTCTTAGACTCATACTATGGCCTACAGGTTAAGGTCTTAACTCTTACTCTGGCCTACTGGTTAAGGTCTTAACTCTTACTCTGGCCTACTTGTTAAGGTCTTAACTCTTACTCTGGCCTACAGGTTAAGGTCTTAACTCTTACTCTGGCCTAATGGTTAAGGTCTTAACTCTTACTCTGGCTTAGTAGCTAAGGTCTTAACTCTTACTCTGGCCTAATAGCTAAGGTCTTAACTCTTACTCTGGCCTAATAGCTAAGGTCTTAGACTCATACTCTGGCCTACTGGTTAAGGTCTTAACTCTTACTCTGGCCTAATATCTAAGGTCTTAGACTCGTAATTTGGCCTACTGGTTAAGGTCTTAACTCTTACTCTGGCCTAATAGCTTAGGTCTTAACTCTTACTCTGGCCTAATAGCTAAGTTTTAACTCATACTCTGGCCTAATAGCTAAGGTCTTAGACTCATACTCTGGCCTACTGGTTAAGGTCTTAACTCTTACTCTGGCCTAATAGGTAAGGTCTTAACTCTTACTCTGGCCTAATAGCTAAGGTCTTAACTCTTACTCTGGCCTAATAGCTAAGGTCTTAGACTCGTACTCTGGCCTACTGGTTAAGGTCTTAACTCTTACTCTGGCCTAATAGCTAAGGTCTTAGACTCGTACTTTGGCCTACTGGTTAAGGTCTTAACTCTTACTCTGGCCTAATAGCTTAGGTCTTAACTCTTACTCTGGCTTACTGGTTAAGGTCTTAACTCTTACTCTGGCCTAATAGCTAAGGTCTTAACTCTTACTCTGGCCTAATAACTAAGGTCTTAGACTCGTACTCTGGCCTACAGGTTAAGGTCTTAACTCTTACTCTGGCCTACTGGTTAAGGTCTTAACTCTTACTCTGGCCTAATAGCTAAGGTCTTAACTCTTACTCTGGCCTAATAGCTAAGGTCTTAGACTCATACTATGGCCTACAGGTTAAGGTCTTAACTCTTACTCTGGCCTACTGGTTAAGGTCTTAACTCTTACTCTGGCCTACTGGTTAAGGTCTTAACTCTTACTCTGGCCTAATAGCTAAGGTCTTAACTCTTACTCTGGCCTAATAGCTAAGGTCTTAGACTCTTACTCTGGCCTAATAGCTAAGGTCTTAGACTCGTACTCTGGCCTACTGGTTAAGGTCTTAACTCTTACTCTGGCCTAATAGCTAAGGTCTTAGACTCGTACTATGGCCTACAGGTTAAGGTCTTAACTCTTACTAAGGCCTACTGGTTAAGGTCTTAACTCTTACTCTGGCCTACTGGTTAAGGTCTTAACTCTTACTCTGGCCTAATAGCTAAGGTCTTAACTCTTACTCTGGCCTAATAGCTAAGGTCTTAACTCTTACTCTGGCCTACTGGTTAAGGTCTTAACTCTTACTCTGGCCTAATAGCTAAGGTCTTAACTCTTACTCTGGCCTACTAGCTAAGGTCTTAGACTCGTACTCTGGCCTACTGGTTAAGGTCTTAACTCTTACTCTGGCCTACTGGTTAAGGTCTTAACTCTTACTCTGGCCTAATAGCTAAGGTCTTAGACTTATACTCTGGCCTAATGCTTAAGGTCTTAGACTCTTACTCTGGCCTACTGGTTAAGGTCTTAACTCTTACTCTGGCCTACTGGTTAAGGTCTTAACTCTTACTCTGGCCTAATGGTTAAGGTCTTAACTCTTACTCTGGCCTAATAGCTAAGGTCTTAACTCTTACTCTGGCCTACTTGTTAAGGTCTTAACTCTTACTCTGGCCTACAGGTTAAGGTCTTAACTCTTACTCTGGCCTAATGGTTAAGGTCTTAACTCGTACTTTGGCCTAATAGCTAAGGTCTTAGACTCGTACTCTGGCCTACTGGTTAAGGTCTTAACTCTTACTCTGGCCTAATAGCTAAGGTCTTAACTCTTACTCTGGCCTAATAGCTAAGGTCTTAGACTCGTACTCTGGCCTACTGGTTAAGGTCTTAACTCTTACTCTGGCCTAATAGCTAAGGTCTTAACTGTTACTCTGGCCTAATAGCTAAGGTCTTAGACTCGTACTCTGGCCTAAAGGTTAAGGTCTTAACTCTTACTCTGGCCTAATAGCTAGGGTCTTAACTCTTATTCTGGCCTAATAGCTAAGGTCTTAGACTCGTACTCTGGCCTAATGGTTAAGGTCTTAGACTCGTACTCAGGCCTAATGGTTAAGGTCTTAACTCTTACTCTGGCCTACTGGTTAAGGTCTTAACACTTACTCTGGCCTAATAGCTAAGGTTTTAGACTCGTACTCTGGCCTACTGGTTAAGGTCTTACTTCTTACTCTGGCCTAATAGCTAAGGTCTTAACTCTTACTCTAGCCTACTGGTTAAGGTCTTAACTCTTACTCTGGCCTAATAGCTAAGGTCTTAACTCTTACTTTGGCCTAATAGCTAAGGTCTTAGACTCGTACTCTGGCCTACTGGTTAAGGTCTTAACTCTTACTCTGGCCTACTGGTTAAGGTCTTAACTCTTACTCTGGCCTAATAGCTAAGGTCTTAGACTCGTACTCTGGCCTAATGGTTAAGGTCTTAGACTCTTACTCTGGCCTACTGGTTAAGGTCTTAACTCTTACTCTGGCCTACTGGTTAAGGTCTTAACTCTTACTCTGGCCTAATGGTTAAGGTCTTAACTCTTACTCTGGCCGAATAGCTAAGGTCTTAACTCTTACTCTGGCCTACTTGTTAAGGTCTTAACTCTTACTCTGGCCTACAGGTTAAGGTCTTAACTCTTACTCTGGCCTAATAGCTAAGGTCTTAGACTCGTACTTTGGCCTACTGGTTAAGGTCTTAACTCTTACTCTGGCCTAATAGCTTAGGTCTTAACTCTTACTCTGGCCTACTGGTTAAGGTCTTAACTCTTACTCTGGCCTAATAGCTAAGGTCTTAACTCTTACTCTGGCCAAATAACTAAGGTCTTAGACTCGTACTCTGGCCTACAGGTTAAGGTCTTAACTCTTACTCTGACCTACTGGTTAAGGTCTTAACTCTTACTCTGGCCTAATAGCTAAGGTCTTAACTCTTACTCTGGCCTAATAGCTAAGGTCTTAGACTCATACTATGTCCTACAGGTTAAGGTCTTAATTCTTAAACTGGCCTACTGGTTAAGGTCTTAACTCTTACTCTGGCCTACTGGTTAAGGTCTTAACTCTTACTCTGGCCTAATAGCTAAGGTCTTAACTCTTACTCTGGCCTAATAGCTAAGGTCTTAGACTCTTACTCTGGCCTAATAGCTAAGGTCTTAGACTCGTACTCTGGCCTACTGGTTAAGGTCTTAACTCTTACTCTGGCCTAATTGCTAAGGTCTTAGACTCGTACTATGGCCTACAGGTTAAGGTCTTAACTCTTACTCAGGCCTACTGGTTAAGGTCTTAACTCTTACTCTGGCCTACTGGTTAAGGTCTTAACTCTTACTCTGGCCTAATAGCTAAGGTCTTAACTCTTACTCTGGCCTAATAGCTAAGGTCTTAACTCTTACTCTGGCCTACTGGTTAAGGTCTTAACTCTTACTCTGGCCTAATAGCTAAGGTCTTAACTCTTACTCTGGCCTAATAGCTAAGGTCTTAGACTCGTACTTTGGCCTTCTGGTTAAGGTCTTAACTCTTACTCTGGCCTAATAGCTTAGGTCTTAACTCTTACTCTGGCCTACTGGTTAAGGTCTTAACTCTTACTCTGGCCTAATAGCTAAGGTCTTAACTCTTACTCTGGCCTAATAGCTAAGGTCTTAGACTCGTACTTTGGCCTACTGGTTAAGGTCTTAACTCTTACTCTGGCCTAATAGCTTAGGTCTTAACTCTTACTCTGGCCTACTAGCTAAGGTCTTAGACTCGTACTCTGGCCTACTGGTTAAGGTCTTAACTCTTACTCTGGCCTACTGGTTAAGGTCTTAACTCTTACTCTGGCCTAATAGCTAAGGTCTTAGACTCATACTCTGGCCTAATGCTTAAGGTCTTAGACTCTTACTCTGGCCTACTGGTTAAGGTCTTAACTCTTACTCTGGCCTACTGGTTAAGGTCTTAACTCTTACTCTGGCCTAATGGTTAAGGTCTTAACTCTTACTCTGGCCTAATAGCTAAGGTCTTAACTCTTACTCTGGCCTACTTGTTAAGGTCTTAACTCTTACTCTGGCCTACAGGTTAAGGTCTTAACTCTTACTCTGGCCTAATGGTTAAGGTCTTAACTCGTACTTTGGCCTAATAGCTAAGGTCTTAGACTCGTACTCTGGCCTACTGGTTAAGGTCTTAACTCTTACTCTGGCCTAATAGCTAAGGTCTTAACTCTTACTCTGGCCTAATAGCTAAGGTCTTAGACTCGTACTCTGGCCTACTGGTTAAGGTCTTAACTCTTACTCTGGCCTAATAGCTAAGGTCTTAACTGTTACTCTGGCCTAATAGCTAAGGTCTTAGACTCGTACTCTGGCCTAAAGGTTAAGGTCTTAACTCTTACTCTGGCCTAATAGCTAGGCCTGGGCCAAAATTCCGTTCCGTTCGCGGAAATTGCGATATTTTGGCATTCTCGCGTTCCGCGGAAAGCGCGAAAATGTCAAAATTTCCGCATTCCGCAGCTTAGCGATAATTTTTTTCTTGCTCGCGCTGTAAAACAATACATTCTCGCGCGCGCGCGATCGCCTTACCTGAATCCCTGCGTTCTCCGACAAGTTTTCTTGACCCGGTCGCGTTCTCCACGAGATGTTGGATTTTGGTAGCCATTTTGCGCTGTCTCGCGAGAGTTCGCGGCCGCATTCAAGTCATTTTTCACGCGATCACGTCATTTGTCGCGCGATCAGGTCTTTCTTCTCGCGATCATGCACCGCGCGAGTATGAGAAGATTGAGATCTCGAACATGTCATTCTACATCGCGAGCCAGAGAATGAGGACGCGGGCACATGAAATCGAACGCGAACAGGAGAAAGAGACCGCGAACACGTCATATCCAACGCGACAGGGACAAAGAAGAGAACGCGATCATATCGTTTTCGACACGCCGGCGGAAGTAATGTGAAGCTGGAGAACTCAACAATGTAAAATTTACAATTTGGAGAGGAATATCGGCTCTAGCAGCATGAAACCATCTGCAAATACTGATTTTGGATGAAAAGAACTCCTTACATTCACATTTGGCTTTCCTTTTTTGTGCAAGGACTCCAGGAGTCATTTTTTTTTTACAAAGTGGAGAGAGGGAGGAAGTGACACAGATTCTCCAACTTCCTGTTCCTGTCCAGCAGGCTCCTCCCAGTGCTTTGTCCATCTCCTGCTCATTCTGCCTTTGGATTTGGAGCTGGAAAGATCTCTCTTTTTGTCTGCTGCATCATTGCAATTGGATTTCAGGATTTTTGGAATAGGATATTTTACAAGTAAGTGGTTGTTGTGTTTGATTGTGGGCATTGCAGTTGTTGTGTAACTACAATTTATTTTTGATAATTAATTATCATCATTCCTTTTTTTTTTTTTAATTTATTTTAATTTTGTGGGTTGTAGTAGTAGGCCCGAGCTAGCCATGGGCATGGCCTCATGGGTGTGTGTGTGCATGATGAAGCAACTGTTCCTTTTGTTTTTTGAATATATTTCATTTTCAATCACATTTAGGGCATGGATGGCATTGGATTGAGTTGGGGAAGTGTTTTTTGGGGTGGCCTTGCTGATGTTGTTGGGCCTGGACATGTGGCTGGTGGCCATTTTGAGGCCTAGGCCTGCAAGCTTGCCTGGCCTTGTCTGCCAGCAGGCCTGCTTTCATCCACTGCTACCAGAGCAGGTAGCCACAGCTTTAGTAATCTACTGTTTTCTGTGTGCTCTGTTGAATTTAGACATCATTTTGGGCATGGATGCCATTGGATTGAGTTGGGGAAGTGTGTATTTTGGGGTGGCCTTGCTGATGTTGTTGGGCCTGGACATGTGGCTGGTGGCCATTTTGAGGCCTAGGCCTGCAAGCTTGCCTGGCCTTGTCTGCCAGCAGGCCTGCTTTCATCCACTGCTACCAGAGCAGGTAGCCACAGCTTTAGTAATCTACTGTTTTCTGTGTGCTCTGTTGAATTTAGACATCATTTTGGGCATGGATGCCATTGGATTGAGTTGGGGAAGTGTGTATTTTGGGGTGGCCTTGCTGATGTTGTTGGGGCTCTCCATGTGGCTGGTGGCCATTTTGAGGCCTAGGCCTGCAAGCTTGCCTGGCCTTGTCTGCCAACAGGCCTGCTTTCATCCACTGCTACCAGAGCAGGTAGCCACAGCTTTAGTAATCTACTGTTTTCTGTGTGTTCTGTTGATTTTAGACATCATTTTGGGCATGGATGGCATTGGATTGAGTTGGGGAAGTGTGTATTTTGGGGTGGCCTTGCTGATGTTGTTGGGGCTCGCCATGTGGCTGGTGGCCATTTTGAGGCCTAGGCCTGCAAGCTTGCCTGGCCTTGTCTGCCAGCAGGCCTGCTTTCATCCACTGCTACCAGAGCAGGTAGCCACAGCTTTAGTAATCTACTGTTTTCTGTGTGTTCTGTTGATTTTAGACATCATTTTGGGCATGGATGGCATTGGATTGAGTTGGGGAAGTGTGTATTTTGGGGTGGCCTTGCTGATGTTGTTGGGGCTCGCCATGTGGCTGGTGGCCATTTTGAGGCCTAGGCCTGCAAGCTTGCCTGGCCTTGTCTGCCAGCAGGCCTGCTTTCATCCACTGCTACCAGAGCAGGTAGCCACAGCTTTAGTAATCTACTGTTTTCTGTGTGTTCTGTTGATTTTAGACATCATTTTGGGCATGGATGGCATTGGATTGAGTTGGGGAAGTGTGTATTTTGGGGTGGCCTTGCTGATGTTGTTGGGGCTCGCCATGTGGCTGGTGGCCATTTTGAGGCCTAGGCCTGCAAGCTTGCCTGGCCTTGTCTGCCAGCAGGCCTGCTTTCATCCACTGCTACCAGAGCAGGTAGCCACAGCTTTAGTAATCTACTGTTTTCTGTGTGTTCTGTTGATTTTAGACATCATTTTGGGCATGGATGGCATTGGATTGAGTTGGGGAAGTGTGTATTTTGGGGTGGCCTTGCTGATGTTGTTGGGGCTCGCCATGTGGCTGGTGGCCATTTTGAGGCCTAGGCCTGCAAGCTTGCCTGGCCTTGTCTGCCAGCAGGCCTGCTTTCATCCACTGCTACCAGAGCAGGTAGCCACAGCTTTAGTAATCTACTGTTTTCTGTGTGTTCTGTTGATTTTAGACATCATTTTGGGCATGGATGGCATTGGATTGAGTTGGGGAAGTGTGTATTTTGGGGTGGCCTTGCTGATGTTGTTGGGGCTCGCCATGTGGCTGGTGGCCATTTTGAGGCCTAGGCCTGCAAGCTTACCTGGCCTTGTCTGCCAGCAGGCCTGCTTTCATCCACTGCTACCAGAGCAGGTAGCCACAGCTTTAGTAATCTATTGTTTTCTGTGTGTTCTGTTGATTTTAGACATCATTTTGGGCATGGATGGCATTGGATTGAGTTGGGGAAGTGTGTATTTTGGGGTGGCCTTGCTGATGTTGTTGGGGCTCGCCATGTGGCTGGTGGCCATTTTGAGGCCTAGGCCTGCAAGCTTGCCTGGCCTTGTCTGCCAGCAGGCCTGCTTTCATCCACTGCTACCAGAGCAGGTAGCCACAGCTTTAGTAATCTACTGTTTTCTGTGTGTTCTGTTGATTTTAGACATCATTTTGGGCATGGATGGCATTGGATTGAGTTGGGGAAGTGTGTATTTTGGGGTGGCCTTGCTGATGTTGTTGGGGCTCGCCATGTGGCTGGTGGCCATTTTGAGGCCTAGGCCTGCAAGCTTGCCTGGCCTTGTCTGCCAGCAGGCCTGCTTTCATCCACTGCTACCAGAGCAGGTAGCCACAGCTTTAGTAATCTACTGTTTTCTGTGTGTTCTGTTGATCTTAGACATCATTTTGGGCATGGATGGCATTGGATTGAGTTGGGGAAGTGTGTATTTTGGGGTGGCCTTGCTGTTGTTGTTGGGGCTCGCCATGTGGCTGGTGGCCATTTTGAGGCCTAGGCCTGCAAGCTTGCCTGGCCTTGTCTGCCAGCAGGCCTGCTTTCATCCACTGCTACCAGAGCAGGTAGCCACAGCTTTATTGATCAAGTGTTTTCTATGTGATCTGTTGAATTTTTAGACATCACCTTCCTGAGAGTGTAGTGTGGCTGTACACAGTACTAGTAGTATAACATAGCTCTAGTTAAAAAAAAATCATAAATGGCTAGACTATCTTTTGTTTGCACTAGTACAGTACTAAGTAACTGAACCACAAAAACAAATGCAACATTTCACTGATGTTCTTCTCCTGTCTTCTTTGCTTTTAGGTGCACAAAAGACAGAGTAGGAGGTGTCATCGGCATCACCTGGCTACCCGTTGTACTGCCAGCCAGACAGAAGTCCTGCTGCGCATCACGCCCACGTGTGACCAGAACTTGTTGTGCATCTGCCTCCTGCCTGACGTCGGAATAAGATGGCCCCAAAGAAAGGTACCAGGTCCAGTACCAAGAAAGTTGCTGGTGAGAAGAAGGAACAGAAAAAGGAAGTGCCATTAACCACGACTGGTGGTGTGCCGGCCAAGGTTTTTTTTGGCACCAAAGCGTTGTCCGGGAACCAAGCTGGGAGCAGCACAGCGGTCCAGCAACCCCACCAACCTAGGCCCAAGGGCTTTACTGTCGCAGAGGTAGCCAGTCTACTAACGGGCAGCGATGTTGAAGAAATGTCATTACCGCAAAGTAGTACACAATCAAGTTCAACGCAGGCGCAAACTCAGCAGATCAGTGTGCAGCCGCCGCAACAAGAACAGCAGCAGCAGCCGGCGCAACCAGAACAGCAGCAGCAGCCGGCGCAACCAGAACAGCAGCAGCAGCCGGCGCAACCAGAACAGCAGCAGCAGCCGGCGCAACCAGAACAGCAGCAGCAGCCGGCGCAACCAGAACAGCAGCAGCAGCCGGCGCAACCAGAACAGCAGCAGCAGCCGGCGCAACCAGAACAGCAGCAGCCGCCGCAACCAGACCAGCAGCAGCAGCCGCCGCAACCAGAACAGCAGCAGCAGCCGCCGCAACCAGAACAGCAGCAGCCGCCACAACAGCCCACCATAGTAGTTGTTGCTCCTGACGTAGGGGCATTTCAGGAAATCGAGCTTCCTGCAGACAAAGCGGAGCGAAGTCAAACCACTGTTTCAGAACATCTATTGTCTTCCAGACCACCAGCAAGGAAAAGGAGGCTTAGTCCATCATCTTCTTCTTCAAGCCCCGCTTCTGATGATCGTGATGACACTTGGGTCCCACCAGCTCGGTCTGAGAGTGAAGTACGCCACAAGACATTGCTTCTGAAAAGGAAGGTCCCAGAAAAACTTAGAGTTATGGAGGTAGATGTAGAAGAGGGGGGTGATGATGTTGATGAAGACGAGCCAGTCATCACGCACATTACTCCCGCCCCAAAGGGATTGGAGACCGACATTCTAACCCTATCCAGAAAGGCTGCTACTGAGTGGGATGCAGCACGGATCTCACCAACACAGGTTACACCACCACTACCTCCAGCTGCCATATTTTCCAAGGCCCGGTGTTAGACCTGGCACCATTGGCGTGGGTCACCCTTCCATTTTTGTCTGTGCCTCAATGTGTTTTTGTGTTGGTGTTAGCTGCTCAGGGCGCTGTGCCACTGCCATCCAGTGCCACAGTGCAAGTGCTCCCTATGGTAAAATGTATTATGTGAATTGACTTCCACGTTTGGTTTATTTGGTTTACTATCAGTCCCTAGTAGAGTGCACCAGGGGTGCCAAGGGCTTGTATATCCAAATGCTGCTAGTGGGCTTGCAGCACTGGTTGTGCCACCCACCGAAGCAGCGGGGTAAAATGTGTCTAGGGTCTGCCACTGCAGACCCTGCGCGCGGTCTGGTACCGTCGCGCTGACTGAGCAAGTGTCCCCACTTACCAGTCCCTAAACCTTCCCTTAACTACATGTTAGTCACCCCTCTGGTAGGCCTGAGCGCAGGGTGCATTGTAGGTATAAGGTAGGACATACCCTGATGTGTGTGGCATGTCTTAATAGTGAATTACAGCCATTTTCGTTTTTCACTATTGAAGGCTACCTGCTCTCCATAGGCCAGAATGGGCTGCTGGGATCGCTACACGCTGTGACCCCAGTGGACTCAGAGAGTATGGTAGAAAGTCATGTTTAGTATGCCTGAACTCAGGATAATAAAATACGTCTTTTAGTAAAGGTTATTTTAATATCCTGGGTTTGCAAATGCTACTTTTAGAAAGTTAGCCTTTGCGTGCCTAACCATCTCAGTCCGCCTCTGCTGTGTGTGTGTGTTCTGCCTAGCAACAGTACAGGAGCAGGGCTGGGGGGATTCCAGGAGACAGGTTGGCTGCCAGGTGGTGGGTAGAGAGATTACCCCAGGATGGGTGGGAGGAGTGCACCCTGACTCTTGAATAGACCTGTGCTCTGCCACCACAAAGCCGGCGCCGCCCCCTGTGGAGCGGCTGATGTCTCTGCCCTGCTGCTGAAAGGAACAAGCCGAGTCACCACAACAGAGTGCTCCAAAACTGGACTGAGCCAGGCCCAGGCCCCCTGGCGCTAAAGAACAAAAGAATCCCTGTATAAAAGTAGGAGCCTGGCTCCTAAGAAATCAGATCCAGATTGAACCACGAAGGAACTCTGCCTGACTAGAAGGACCTGGAAGAAGCTGAAGGAGGAGTAACTTTCCCTGACCTGAGGGACTGGCCTGCAGTAGGTGCCTTGCTAAGAAAGGAGAGGAAAAAGACTGAAAGAGACTTTTGCACTTTGTTCTTCAACTATCTCCAAGGGCTTGGAAGAAGAGCTTGCCCCCTGAACTGAACCCCAGGACCAGTGGGTTCACCGTGTCTCCGCTCGTCTGAGAATTCGAGCCGTGTGCTTTCTCCCGCCGGAGTGCCCTGTGCACCTTCGCATCCCTCCTAGGGCCGTGACACCCAGAAGCCTGGCCGCCTCCACTCGCCGAGAGCCCCGCTCTACCTGAGTCGCTCTGGACCCACGAGTCTGGCCGTCCCGCTTCCCTGTCACCTGCCTGCTACTGGAGCGCGCTTGGTGCCCTTTCGTCCTCCCGCCGGATTTCTAGTGGGGAAGTGAAATCCAGCCTCGGACGGCCGCCCGTACGTCGTAACGTATCCGGCCGCCCCGCTTCACCTCCCAGCCTGAGCCTGACCGTGCCGCCCTCCGCAGTGACCTCCCGCACAGTCCGTGTCGGAGGCCCTGGGCCGCACCTGTCTACCGAGAGCCGCCCGCTGAATTCTTGATCCGGAAGACCCACGAGGTGCAGAACCTGCATCTCTCCTGAAGACTCGTCCAAGCACATCGCACGTTCCCAGGTACAGTGAACTCTCTATCGGACTCGGGGTCCGCAACGTTCTGATTTCCCCGTATCACTGTACCCTGGGTGCCCTGCGCATCATCGTGACTGGACCGACTCAACCGAGCCCTGTGAAGCGCTCGTGATCGAATAAGTTACCAAAGACGAGAACAGTGCCTAATTATCATCTTGTGGCTTCCATTTCGCAACCGTTATTGATGGTCTTGTACATACCTGCGTAACAAAGAATCTTTTATATAAAGCATCCGTATTTTTGATACAACTTACGCCTGGTGTCCGTTTGTGGGGGATCATTGTGGTTTACTGTGTGTGATCATAAATGCTTAACTGACTAGCGCCCTGAAGTTTAGCCCTGACTGCTCGCGCCACACTACCTATAGGGTGAGCAGGGGTTGTTCTGAAGGGGTAATTCCCTCGCCCTGAATAGAAGAAGGGACCGCTGCTTGTCACAAGTACCTACCTGTGCCAACCAGAGGTTCCCCATTCTAACATTGGTGGCAGCGGTGGGATTTCGAATTTGCATTTATGATTTACATACAGTGAATTATTGATCACCACGTAGAGCAGACCTATAACGCAGCCACAGATTGAGTGACAGTTGTTGCTAAAGAAAAATCTCCACCTTAAGAAACCATGCCTAGCTCAGTCAACGGAGGCGGAGCGCCCTCTGTATTCTCTGGAGTAGATGACATCGATTGGGAGCCCGAGGCACTGAGGAAGTGCACAAATGATGTCCTGAAGGGATATCTCTCCAAGTACAGAATCAAGCAAAGTGGACTAAGCAACAAGGATCAGTACGTGACAGCACTGAGAGCCTGGCACGAATCAAAGTTCCCAGAGAATGCCCGGGAGGTGATACCCCCAGAAGGTGTTTCTGAGCCTAGCAGAGGCCTGTCGCCAGAGGAGTTGGCCGACAGGAGTGCCGCCCGAGCACATGAGGTGGAGATGGCAAAACTGCACATGGAGAGAGAAAGGCAGAAACTGGCCATGGAGCATGAGGTAAAAATGAGGGAGTTGGATCTCAAGGCCAGGAGTTTAGACAACTCACCCTCTGGTGGCAGCAATTCAACAGAGTCAAGGGTGCACATTCCTAAAGATGTAGTCAAAGAATATTATAAGCAGGATGATATTGGGCAGTGGTTTAGGGCCTATGAAGTAGCCATGTCCTCCCACCGGGTCCCTGAGAAGGATTGGGGAGCGGGGTTGTGGGGAAGGTTCCTGAGTGAGGGGCGGGACACACTGCTAGACCTCCCCTCTGATGTCCACACATCCTATCCACACATGAAGGAGGCTCTTATGACAAGGTATGGGTTGACTCCTGAATTGTACAGACAGAGATTTAGGGATTGCACCAAGAAACCTGGTACCACTTATGTAGAATATGTGACCTTTTTTTGCAGAGCGCTGGATGGTTGGGTGAAGGGTAGCAAGGTAGATGATTACCAAGGGCTGTTTGATTTAATCGCATGGGAGCACTTGTCGGATAATTGTTTTCCTGAGCTACGCCAACACCTGATCGATAGCAAGCTGTCCAACCCGAGGAAGCTTGCTGAGGAGGCGGACCGCTGGATCAGCACCAGGGTCCACAAGGGTCCCGTGGGAGGCCCCGCCAAGGGTGTTCAGGGTCCCCAGCAGAAGAGTGGGGGGGACAAGGGTAAACAGAGGGAGTTCTACCAAGGGCCCCAACGTAATTCCCAAGGGAACCAAGGGAAAGGTTCTCAGCCACCCCCACCCCCGAAGCAGACCGGGGCCCCGACAGGTAACCCTGTTCAAAGAGGGCCCCTCAGATGTTACAAGTGTAACAACCTGGGGCACATTTCCGTGGATCCCAAGTGCCCCCTGTATGGTAAACCAGCACCCTCTGGTGCTCCACCCCCCAAGCAGGTGAATAGTGTAGCCTTGGGGAGGGAGATAGATGTCCAAGGGGCGGGGGATCCCGTACAGATGACCCTAGTCTCATTAGGAGACAGTGAGATGGTCGCTGAGGCCCAGCTGCCCCCCAATACTCAAAAGTATGGGCAGTGGGTGACCATAAATGGCAAGAGGGTGGGGGCTCTTAGAGATACTGGAGCCAGTGTAACTGCTGTCAAGCAACACCTGGTGTCTCAAGAGCAGGTTGTCCCGCACGCATTCTGCCGTGTTGTCAACGCTGACAACACAGAGAGTCAGTGTCCAATGGCTCAGGTTCCCTTTGAGTGGGGGGGGGTCTCTGGTACTCTGCAAGTGGCTGTGAGAGAGGCCATGCCTGTTGATTGTCTCCTAGGTAACGATTTGGAGAGCTCCCCTTGGGAAAAGGTGGAGAAGACGACTCACCTGCGGATGGTGGGCTTGCCTGATTGGGCGTGTGTGACCACCCGGTCGATGGCAGCCAGTAGGGGTGTTGAAGGAACCCTGGAGCCTGAGGGAGAGGCCCAGGAACCGGCCTTAGAGAGAGGGCGAGGGAGGCACGGGAATCCGGCTCCTGAAGTTCCCACGGCCCAGGAGGAAGCAGACCTTGAGGGGGATGCCCTGGAGCCTACCGGGGAACAGATAGCCGAACTGGGGGACCTGCCTGAGCTGACCCATTGGCAGCAAGAAGGAGGCCCCACCAGGGAGGAATTCTGCAGGGAACAGAAAGAGTGCCCCTCTCTAGAGGGTATGCGGCAGCAGGCTGCAGCCCAGGCCAATGGTGATCAGTCCGGAACTCACTTGATCTACTGGGAGAACGACCTCCTATACTCCGAGCCTAAGGTTGCTGAACCTGGGTCAGCCCGTGCGCTGGTGGTACCCCAGAGGTTCAGAGCCTTCCTACTGGGGCTGGCTCACGACGTACCGTTAGCAGGACATTTGGGGCAGGACAAGACCTTTGAAAGGCTTGTCACCCACTTTTATTGGCCCCAAATGCGCAGGAGTTCTGACACTCACTGCAGGACATGCCAGACTTGCCAGGCAAGTGGCAAGAGTGGAAGGAAGCTGAGAGCTCCACTCCAACCTTTCCCTGTGGTCAGTACCCCATTCCAGCGGGTGGGGATTGACATTGTGGGGCCACTTGACCCCAAGACAGCCATGGGCAACAGGTTTATCCTGGTCTTGGTGGACCATGCCACCCGGTACCCTGAAGCCATCCCTCTGAGGACAGTGACGGCCCCCGTGGTGGGACGGGCACTGATGGGAATTTTCTCACGAGTAGGATTCCCTCTAGAGGTGGTGTCTGACAGGGGGACCAACTTCATATCGAAATATATGAAGTCCCTTTGGCAAGAGTGTGGTGTAACCTACAAGTTCACCACACCTTACCATCCCCAAGGAAACGGGTTGGTTGAGCGCTTCAACCGAACCCTGAAGGGCATGATTATGGGTCTCGAGGAACCCATGAGGCGTAAGTGGGACGTCCTCTTACCATGCCTTCTCTTTGCGTACCGCGAGGTGCCACAAAAGTCTCTAGGGTTCAGTCCCTTTGAGCTTTTGTATGGCCACCCAGTACGAGGACCTCTTAGTCTGGTCAAGGAAGGCTGGGAGCAATCTCCCAGGAAACCTCCCCAGAATGTATACAGCTACATGCTGGCTTTCCGGAACCAGACTAGGCGTTTCAGGCAACTTGCTGAGGCAAACCTGGAAGCCAGCCAGGAGGAAATGAAGCGGTGGTACGACCAGAATGCCACTCTGGTTGAGCTTCAACCTGGCCAAAAAGTGTGGGTCCTGGCCCCTGTGGAGCCTTGTGCACTCCAGGACAAGTGGACAGGACCCTTTGAGATTGTGGAGCGCAAGAGTTCTGTCACCTACTTGGTGGACTTGCGGTCTCCTAGGAACCCCTTAAGGGTCCTACATGTCAATCGACTGAAGCCCCACTTGGAGAGGTCCGAAGTGGGCATGCTCTTGGCCACCGATGATGGGACGGAAGAGGAGTCCGAGCCTCTTCCTGACCTCTTGGTAGCCTCCGAGCGAGACGGGTCAGTGGATGGAGTAAACCTCTCACCCACCCTGACCCCCGAGCAACAGGGTGACTGCCGCCAGCTGCTGGGGCAGTTCCCTGACCTGTTCTCCCTGGTTCCCGGTATCACAAATTGGTGCGTCCATGATGTGGATACGGGAGACAGCTTACCTGTGAAGCACAAGGCCTACCGGGTAACTGACAGGGTCAGAGCCTGCATCAAAGAGGAGGTCTCGAAGATGCTTGCTCTAGGGGTGGTTGAGTCCTCCAGCAGTCCTTGGGCCAGCCCAGTGGTCTTGGTCCCAAAGGCTGCAGCGCCGGGTGCCACGCCCGAACTCCGGTTCTGTGTGGACTACCGAGGACTCAACTCAGTCACGAAGACTGACGCGCACCCCATCCCCAGAGCTGATGAGCTCATCGATCGGTTAGGGGCTGCACGGTACCTCAGCACGTTTGACTTAACGTCTGGGTACTGGCAGATCGCCTTGACTGATGGGGCCAAAGAGAGGTCCGCATTCTCTACGCCAGATGGGCATTACCAGTTCCGGGTGATGCCCTTTGGGATGAAGAATGCCCCTGCCACCTTCCAGAGGTTGGTCAACCAGGTGTTGACTGGGCTGACCGAGTTCAGCGCCGCCTACCTGGATGACATCGCAGTGTTCAGCGGCACATGGGAAGAACACCTGCAACATCTCTGGGAAGTGTTGATGGCGCTGCGCAAGGCAGGCCTCACGATCAAGGCAAGCAAGTGTCAGATCGGGCAGGGTTCAGTGGTGTACTTGGGACACCAAGTGGGGAGCGGCCAGGTGGCGCCCCTCCAACCCAAAGTTGAAACCATCCTGGCTTGGGAGCCCCCAAAGACCCAGACGGAGGTGAGGGCCTTTTTAGGACTCACCGGGTACTACAGGAGGTTTGTCAAGGGGTATGGCAGCATCGTTGCCCCCTTGACAGAGCTGACTTCGAAGAAGCAGCCCAGAAAAGTGATATGGACTGACACCTGTCAGAAAGCCTTCGACACCCTGAAAACTGCCATGTGCACGGCGCCCGTGCTCTTGGCTCCTGACTTCTCCAAAGAGTTCCTGGTGCAGACGGATGCATCAGAGCATGGTGTAGGGGCTGTTCTCTCACAGATCACTGAGGAGGGCTTTGACCAACCCGTAGCCTTTATTAGCAGGAGGCTACTTCCCCGGGAACAAAGGTGGAGTGCGATAGAACGAGAAGCATTTGCTGTGGTCTGGGCGCTGAAGAAGCTAAGACCCTACTTGTTTGGGTCTCACTTCCGGGTTCAGACCGACCACAGGCCCCTCAGATGGTTGATGCAAATGAGGGGTGAGAACCCAAAACTGTTGAGGTGGTCCATCTCCCTACAGGGTATGGACTTTACGGTGGAGCATCGCCCTGGCACAGATCACGCCAATGCTGACGGTCTGTCCAGGTTTTTCCGCCTTAGTGATGCAGAACTCCCTGGGGTAGGGTAGTTCTCCCCACTTTTCAGCTGGAGGGGACACGTGTTAGACCTGGCACCATTGGCGTGGGTCACCCTTCCATTTTTGTCTGTGCCTCAATGTGTTTTTGTGTTGGTGTTAGCTGCTCAGGGCGCTGTGCCACTGCCATCCAGTGCCACAGTGCAAGTGCTCCCTATGGTAAAATGTATTATGTGAATTGACTTCCACGTTTGGTTTATTTGGTTTACTATCAGTCCCTAGTAGAGTGCACCAGGGGTGCCAAGGGCTTGTATATCCAAATGCTGCTAGTGGGCTTGCAGCACTGGTTGTGCCACCCACCGAAGCAGCGGGGTAAAATGTGTCTAGGGTCTGCCACTGCAGACCCTGCGCGCGGTCTGGTACCGTCGCGCTGACTGAGCAAGTGTCCCCACTTACCAGTCCCTAAACCTTCCCTTAACTACATGTTAGTCACCCCTCTGGTAGGCCTGAGCGCAGGGTGCATTGTAGGTATAAGGTAGGACATACCCTGATGTGTGTGGCATGTCTTAATAGTGAATTACAGCCATTTTCGTTTTTCACTATTGAAGGCTACCTGCTCTCCATAGGCCAGAATGGGCTGCTGGGATCGCTACACGCTGTGACCCCAGTGGACTCAGAGAGCATGGTAGAAAGTCATGTTTAGTATGCCTGAACTCAGGATAATAAAATACGTCTTTTAGTAAAGGTTATTTTAATATCCTGGGTTTGCAAATGCTACTTTTAGAAAGTTAGCCTTTGCGTGCCTAACCATCTCAGTCCGCCTCTGCTGTGTGTGTGTGTTCTGCCTAGCAACAGTACAGGAGCAGGGCTGGGGGGATTCCAGGAGACAGGTTGGCTGCCAGGTGGTGGGTAGAGAGATTACCCCAGGATGGGTGGGAGGAGTGCACCCTGACTCTTGAATAGACCTGTGCTCTGCCACCACAAAGCCGGCGCCGCCCCCTGTGGAGCGGCTGATGTCTCTGCCCTGCTGCTGAAAGGAACAAGCCGAGTCACCACAACAGAGTGCTCCAAAACTGGACTGAGCCAGGCCCAGGCCCCCTGGCGCTAAAGAACAAAAGAATCCCTGTATAAAAGTAGGAGCCTGGCTCCTAAGAAATCAGATCCAGATTGAACCACGAAGGAACTCTGCCTGACTAGAAGGACCTGGAAGAAGCTGAAGGAGGAGTAACTTTCCCTGACCTGAGGGACTGGCCTGCAGTAGGTGCCTTGCTAAGAAAGGAGAGGAAAAAGACTGAAAGAGACTTTTGCACTTTGTTCTTCAACTATCTCCAAGGGCTTGGAAGAAGAGCTTGCCCCCTGAACTGAACCCCAGGACCAGTGGGTTCACCGTGTCTCCGCTCGTCTGAGAATTCGAGCCGTGTGCTTTCTCCCGCCGGAGTGCCCTGTGCACCTTCGCATCCCTCCTAGGGCCGTGACACCCAGAAGCCTGGCCGCCTCCACTCGCCGAGAGCCCCGCTCTACCTGAGTCGCTCTGGACCCACGAGTCTGGCCGTCCCGCTTCCCTGTCACCTGCCTGCTACTGGAGCGCGCTTGGTGCCCTTTCGTCCTCCCGCCGGATTTCTAGTGGGGAAGTGAAATCCAGCCTCGGACGGCCGCCCGTACGTCGTAACGTATCCGGCCGCCCCGCTTCACCTCCCAGCCTGAGCCTGACCGTGCCGCCCTCCGCAGTGACCTCCCGCACAGTCCGTGTCGGAGGCCCTGGGCCGCACCTGTCTACCGAGAGCCGCCCGCTGAATTCTTGATCCGGAAGACCCACGAGGTGCAGAACCTGCATCTCTCCTGAAGACTCGTCCAAGCACATCGCACGTTCCCAGGTACAGTGAACTCTCTATCGGACTCGGGGTCCGCAACGTTCTGATTTCCCCGTATCACTGTACCCTGGGTGCCCTGCGCATCATCGTGACTGGACCGACTCAACCGAGCCCTGTGAAGCGCTCGTGATCGAATAAGTTACCAAAGACGAGAACAGTGCCTAATTATCATCTTGTGGCTTCCATTTCGCAACCGTTATTGATGGTCTTGTACATACCTGCGTAACAAAGAATCTTTTATATAAAGCATCCGTATTTTTGATACAACTTACGCCTGGTGTCCGTTTGTGGGGGATCATTGTGGTTTACTGTGTGTGATCATAAATGCTTAACTGACTAGCGCCCTGAAGTTTAGCCCTGACTGCTCGCGCCACACTACCTATAGGGTGAGCAGGGGTTGTTCTGAAGGGGTAATTCCCTCGCCCTGAATAGAAGAAGGGACCGCTGCTTGTCACAAGTACCTACCTGTGCCAACCAGAGGTTCCCCATTCTAACACCCGGCAGGGACCTACATCCAGCTCAACCACCTCAGTAGGAAGTGGTAGTAAAAGTCACAGTGTAGGTGGACAGGGTCACATATTTTCAAGGACCCCCTCAAGTTCATCTGGTGTTGAAAGTGGCACATCCAGCAGTGCCAGAAAGTTCTCCTCCCCAGTTTGGGACTTCTTTTCTGTTAGCGCCAAGGAGGAGAACATTGCTATATGCGCAATTTGTCGGCAAGGTGTTCGGCGTGGTAAGCTTGGTACAAACTATGGTACCGGAGGACAAGCAAGTCATCTCAGAATACACCACACTATTGTGTGGGAGGATCACCTACTTAAGTTAAAAGAAAGTAGGAAAACTAAACCCTTTGAAGTTGGTCAGGAATCAGGGAGCGATATTATTGTGGTGGCAGGTGAAGAACAGGGAGGCATTTCTAGCCCTGTCTCCAGTAGTGCAGTCACTGCAGTGGTAACGCCCACATCCTCCTCAGTAACATCAGAGTGGCACCGCAGTAAGAGCCATACTCAGAGTGTGGGTGAGACACCAAGGCGACCGGCGGCGAGTACCTCAATGAGACAATCTGTGTCGTTGAGCCTTAGTGGGTTAATGGCACCACTAAGGAAAGTAAGCCAGCCTACCATTGACAGCATGTTTAGGTTGGAGGGGCAGTTCCAACGCAACCACCCAACGGCACGATTGTACAATGCGAAGCTGGCTAAAATGTTAGCGCTGGACCTTCTTCCTTTTTCATTTGTGGAAGGGGTGGGTTTCCTTGAATTTGTGTCTGCCATCTGCCCGAAATGGAAAGTTCCAAGCCGGTCCTATTTCGCAAGAATTGCTGTTCCGGCACTACATCATGATGTGCTGGAATTGGTTGGACAAGCTTTGCAGAAGAGTGCTGTGCACAATATCCACCTGACAACAGACATGTGGACCAGTTGCCAAGCCACAGATTACATGTGTATCACTGCACACTGGATCTCTTTTGTGGGGGTTAAAGATCAACTATCTGCACGAGGTGTTGTTGACACAGCTGCGATTTTTGAAGGTACTCGGAAACATGCAACTGTAGCCATGTTCGCCATGGAGAAATCTCATACGGCTGAAAACATTTTAGAAGAGTTTCGCACCAAGGTTTTGGAATGGCTGCAGCCCAGAGGGCTTGGTATTGGTTTTGTTGCCACAGACAATGGCAGTAATGTACTTAAGGCCATGGAACTTGGTTCCTATTTCAGGGTTCCGTGTTTGGCACACTGCATAAACATTATAGTGCAAGACTTTCTGAAAAAAGAACCCATAGTAAGCAATTTACTGTCCATCTGCCGAAGAATATGCACTCATTTCAGCCATTCTTTTAAAGCTCGGAAGCAGCTGAGGATCCTCCAACGTGAGCGTAGGGTGCCAGTCAAGGCACTCATCCAGGAGGTGGCAACACGTTGGAACTCAACGTATTACATGCTTGATCGTCTGTACGAACAGCACAGGTCACTCAATGATTATGTCTGGTACAGAAGCAGTGATGCTAGTGTTAAAGGCATGACCCTTCAGAGGGAGCAATGGACCCTAATTCAATGCCTGACTGAGATGCTGTCTCCTTTTGAGGTCTTCACACGTGAAGTCAGCAAGGAGGACTGTACAATGGGCCAAGCGATCCCATTGTTGCAAATGCTAGAGCATGAGCTGAATAATGTGTCTGAATCCTACAAAGGTGTAGAGGACAGAAGGCAAGCCCATGACTTGGTGGAGAGCTTATCCAGGCGCTTATCAGAAAATGTAAGGATACAAAATAAAATTTTGTCACAAGACCATTACATTTGTGCCACAATTCTGGATCCACGTGCAAAATTAGGACTATTCCTTTCTTTTTCCGACACTGATGTTGCCCGCTACAAAAGTTGTATAGCTGAAGCAGCCATCAAGTTTGAAAACGAAGGGCTGCTAATTAAAAGCCCGCCACATCAACCCACAACAAGTACTGATACTGAAGCAGGCCATGCAGAATCAAGTGCAACTTCGTCGGCTGAGGGCAGTGCGGTTGGCTCACAATCGCAACACTCACCATCACCATCGACTACAAAAACAATAACTGGATCATTCAGCCGAGTACAATCATTATCAGATTGGTATGTAAAGATGGGCCGTAAGCACAGTGCTGATGCACAGAAAAAACAGCACAAAAGCTTACCAGCAGCAACCCTGAACATTGAGCGGATGGTCCAGGCCTATCTGGACGACCCAACAGAGGTGTACGTTGATCAAAACCCAGTGCAGTATTGGTATAGGAAAAGGTCTGAATGGCCACAGCTCAGCAGGCTGGCAATAAGCTATCTGGCTTGCCCTGTCGCAAGTGTCTCTTCCGAACGTGTTTTTTCAGTGCTGCTGGTTCCATTGTAACCTTGAGAAGGACCAGTCTATCTCCCAAAAACGTGGAGAGGTTAACAATGATCAAAATGAATCAGCACTTCATACCACCGAATTACACAATGCATGAATCAACAGAGGAAGATGAGGACAGCGGCTCAGGTGACGGAAGTATTGTGTCAGATGATTACCTACTACTGGACGATCCCCCAGAGTTTGAGGACGAGCTATACTTCCCTGACAATTAGGCTCGCACTTACTGTCTTCCTCCCTTTTTTCCCCCTTTGTTTGTGTCTGTTGTTCCGGTTATAAACTTGTGAATCGCAACCAATGCATTATCACCGTCTTCTAATCTTCTAATTTAAGATACAAGTTTCAGGTGTCTGCCATTTGACACTACAGTCCTCAGAATCCAGCTCCTCCGCTCGATCATACTGCATCTCCTGGTCAATTCCATTTCCCTCATGAATGATGATTGGATGATGGTAACAACAAATTCAAACTTTCCTCGTCCTTCCAAAACAAGTGGACCATGAATCTGATGACTTCTATAGCTATCCTCCTTCAGAGCCGAGAGAGACTGGCCATTAACTGAAAATAAGATGCAACAGGTAATGATTGATGCCATGCATTGTCCGCAGAAAAGCAGACTGAGTGATGTAGATTTTGTTGTGTGTGTTGCGCATGAATGAATTGATGTAATTGTGCACTGCCACTAATCAACTTTCTACAGAACACACTAGTAATTACTAATTTTCCTCTTCTGGCAAACAAGAAATGTGTACTTCTCTCCTGCATCTTGGTGATACATTGCTTTTAATTCAATACAGGAAGGGCACTCACTCAATCTGCGCAATGCAAATGACTGTGACTTAACAGCACCGTCCATCATGATGATGGCGAAAGAGACGGCCTGCAGCGTTAACGAGATGAGATGCAACAGGTAATGATTGATGCCATGCATTGGCCGCAGAATAGCAGACTGAATGATGTAGATTTTGTGGTGTGTTTCGCATGAATTGATGTAATTGTGCACTGCCACTAATCAACTTTCTACAGAACACACTAGTAATTACTAATTTTCCTCTTCTGGCAAACAAGAAATGTGTACTTCTCCTGCATCTTGGTGATACATTGCTTTTAATTCAATACAGGAAGGGGACTCACTCAATCTGCTGCGCAATGCAAATGACTGTGACTTAAACAGCACCGTCCGTCATGATGATGGCGAAAGAGACGGCCCGTTAACTTAAGATGAGAAGTAACAGGTAATAAATGATGATAATTAATGGCATGCATTGGACACCTGACTCTGAGCTATTGATCTTTGTGTTTGCGTTGTTTGTTGTGCACAAAGTGAATGATGTCAAAGTGTACTAGTGTTAATCTATCTTTCTGTACACAATAAAGAATGACTCAAGTCAGTAATTTTTATATTTCTACTCTTGTTGTGTTCTAAAAATTACACTTGTACTGCAGGCCGATCTTCAGTCAGTAGAAGTATCAGAGCTGATGATGAAGTCAGGAGGATGTTTCATGAGTGGCATAAAACGGAAAAGCCTAAAGGTAAACACGTGAACCACAACCACAGCACACCCAAATGTCTGTGTAGAAGTTGAATAGAGTGTAGCGGTGGGATGACTGCAGTGCATTGATTTTACTAACTTTAACTGTAAAATGCTATGTCTGGAATGGATAATGTGCTTTGCGTTTGTCCAACTCTTTGAGAGAAAAAAAAAAAGGACTCTAAAGTGTTAACGTAGGATGTGCTAATGGTAAGCACTGTGGGCCTGATCTCTCCTGTTACTGTTGAAGGTCTATGCTGGAAACAGACTACAGTAGAGATGATGCATATGCATACATGCCACCTCGGAAAGTGTTCTTGTTGCACTACACCATCACTTGTGCATTTGTTTTCACTTTCTTTCTGAATATCCCCTTTGGTTTTCAATCTAAAATTACAGGCCGGGCCTTGTCCAAAACTTTGTAAAACATTACAATGCATATTAATTACCTTACCAATCAATCACCTTTTTATTCCAGCCGGGCAGTGGCGAGTGGTGAGGCGACACACCCAAGATTGATGGACGAGAGGAGCAAGAGGAATGCCGAGATGCAAAAAACCAGTCCACATTTTTGACCAGGATAAGACAGTAACAGTATCCACTTTTCACTTCTTTTAAATAATTTGATTAATATCTTGTATACATTCTTTACAACAGTGTGTTCTTGGAGTTGTTATTATCAATCATCATTACGTTTGCTCTGTGTTTACGATTCTTCACTACCAATATTTAAAATTTCTATTTGCTATCTGTTAAAGTTTTAAGGCCGGAACAGAACAAGAAATAGAAGTGTATGTAATCCGGGTCTCATCATGCATGCATTTCCTTTTTTATACCTTAACATATGGAATGGATATGGTATGGTAGTCTTCAATGATTGTCGTTTGTTTGTCTATGTATGCATACTGTTTTTCTATGTCAAACCTTTCCCAAAATCCCCCTTCCCATCCAATCAACGGACCCTAACCCTCTTCCCCCGGGCTGTGTGACTTATTGTCGAGGTGTAACTAAATTAAATGTACACCAATACTTAATCACACACTTGCTGGGGCGGATGTGGTGAAAGCAACACTACTTCAATTTCAATGCAGAGCGATGATCTTCTTCTGCTTGCCCACCCATGAGTAGGATATTTCACAGGTTATTTTATTTAACAAAGGAACATATACCTCAGCATGAATTGCCGGCATTGATTTGATTTGTTTGTTGTCATTCCTCATATACAGCACTAACTGTTAGACTGTAGGCATAGCCAAGTCGACAAAACTATAGTTTGTAACTCTGTCTAGTAGGCTATCCTCATAATATCCAGCATTCATTTTTTTTGTCAAATATTTGAGCATATAATTGTTGCTCGGTAAATTCTGTGATGTACTTCATTCAACTACTCCTCTAACAGTCTCTCAAAGGCGATTGACTATCTCCTTTTCTTTTTTTGGAAATGCTGCTACCCTGCCAGTGTATACTACTACTATACTACCACCACCACCCCAATCATGGCATGTATGAAAAAGGAAACCATCTTCACCATGCAGCCAGTGCTGTGCCACAGTTGGACATAAACATCAAGCACCGGTAAGAGAGAAGTTTGGGGGAGGCAGAATCAATAATGGACATGTTGTCAATGATGTCAGTTTCAAACACCACTCCAAAGAATGCATAGTAGGACCAGTCAATGAGTGAGGTGTGTCGCATCTATCTGTTTGTGTCTTATACAGTCAGCAAATTATTGAAATCAAACACACGCTATGGGCGGCCATGCACCAGCAAAGAAACAGTGTGATGTAAAACAGTTACCCCACCTACAAAACATTAACAACATTGCATGTAACATAGAAAAATATATTTAATTGACCCTAACAAATAAACTAAACCCACAAAAGCTGACCCACCCCCCTCCCTAACCCCAACGACTGTCCATAGAAATAGAGAACGCCCAAACGAGTGAGGAAACAAACAGGAATTAAAAAAGGGGCAGTGACAGGGACTAACTGGTGGGGCGGGACTGGAGGAGGACACGAATCTGGTCCTCTAAATGGGCGACGCGGCGTCTAAGGCCGCGGCAGTTGCAACCACAGTGGGGGGGGCACCGGAGATGGCACGGTGGCGGCGGGCAGCCGCCAGACGGTGGCGCCGTACCGCTGGAGGGCGGTGGCTGGGGCCCGGGGCACTGGAGGAGGCTTCAATTGCTGCTGCACTCTCCTCCTCCTCCTCGGCTAGGACCACCAGCCGCCGGTATTCCTGCTGGATTGCCTCCAGCTTCCGGCGCCGTGCCTTGGCGGCCAACTCCTTCCGGTTGATTTTCGGAGTAGCTGTGTATCAAAAAGAAAAAAACAAGACAATTGTAAAATATAGTCTTAATAAAACAGTAGGACAAGGTAATTATTTATACACATAGTGGCATGGTAGAGTAGCACTATAAAATAAAGCACAGTAGTACATAACATTTTAAATGTCGCCCGTCCTTCTTCCTTCCACCTGTCTTACACTTTTTAGTTGAACAGTGCACCAGGTGCTCTTCTCCATAAAACTTTCAAAGCGGAGTTGAAATCAGATAGATGAGGCCATTGGTTACTCAATACTCTGGCTCCTAGTCCTATACCAATTAAAGGGAATTCTAGTCTTCTAGTTCACTCTTCAAACGTCCCCAAGAACTCATACTTACTTACGACATCGGATAGCGGGCGGACTTTGTCCGCCCGCCATCCGACTGCTAAAAAGGGTGGGGGTCCCGTGGGGACAATTAATTAGGATGATGCGCCCGGCACAGTGGCGGGCGCACCCTGTTATTTTAAATTTAAATTCTGGTTGGCTTTGCTGAAAGCAATGCTAAAATGTTGTGCTGCTTTTCCAAGCACAACATGACGGGCCTCGCACGGAGCCTGTCACGTTTTGCTTTGAAAGTCGGGGGGTACCATAGCATCGGTAGGTACCCTCCATGGGGGCCCCCAAGCATACTCTGCAATGTGTGCATGCCTTTCCGTGGCGGACGGTAATGCCGCCACGCAAAGGCATTCCAAAATGCAGATTATATGGCTGCCGGTGTGGTGAGAGAGACACCACCGCCATATTGAACCCTTTTCCGCCTAGACATGTCTGAATATTTTCTACAGGGATGGCGGGAGGTTTGCCCCTGCTGTGACGGCAGTGAATTCCAGCCAGCCCGGCGGGGGCAATACGCCCACCATCCTAATGGGGCCCTAATTCACAACTTTACAGTATACATATACATACAGTACACCTTTGCAGTGAGTGTGCTGTCAAGTTCAACAATAGTTAAAGATTATGAATCTAACTTACCACCGCCTGCCACTGGTGCTGCCACTCCCCCTCCGTTGCTATCTGCAACTGCCGCATCCTCGCCCTCTGCGTCGCCTTCGCTGGCCCCAGCAATGGTGGTCGGTAGTGCGCCTAGAAAACATTACACATTTATTAGGTAACATATACACCTCCCCCCTATTGATCAGTAGCAAGGTTGAAAAATGAGTTAATACTAACATAAATCACTAGTACAAATCAGGTAGTAGTAGAGTAGACACTAAGTTATATGATCATTGTAGCATTTGCTTGATTAGCCCTAGCCATGCACATGTGACGTTACCTTTACCTTGCAGCTTCTTAAGACACCTTTGAGCCCACATGACCTGCCTCACACTGCTACTGTCTAGTCTACGCGCTGCGTACAGGCGGTCAACAAACATTAACAAGCCACTTTTTTAGGAAGAACTGGTGTACTACTGTTACTGTTAGTCCATATTGCTTATCCATAGATGCTACACTTTTTGGCACGGCTGAGAAATGCTTGCAAGTTGCAATATACTAACGCACACCATTTCCTTTTTTCGCATTACAGACGCAAGATTCGCTTCTACGAACCAGAGCTTCTGAACGATGCACCAACTACCAGTAGTAGGTTCTTCTGAGGTGAGGGGTCCCTTCACTCACATCTTCATTTATAAATGTATATAAACTAAATTGCTATGGGATGGTGGTGCTGCCTTCCACCACTTCAGTTATCATGATTTAATTCCCAACTGTATTAGTGTAACAATGTATTTTGTTTTAATGTTATTGATTTGCCGGTTGGTGCTGCTAAGATAACAGTGTACAGACCTTCTCAAATTGAAATAAAAATTTTAAACTTACATAGACTTTGTGGTATTTGGTGTGGAGTGGACTAACTTACACGATTGAGCAAATTAAAGTAAGGGTGTGCATGTGAATTGCTTCCACGACAGAGGTTGGGTGTGTTAATGTTCTGGGTTGTCTACTTGTTGGTTGTCTTGGGGGGAGGGTTCCGAGACCTAATAGGTATGACAAGACAGTACTATAGTCAAGCAGTGGAATTGTGGTGGGTGCGGAATTTCTGATTGAGGTGTGCAAGGAAGGTCCAACCTACCATCACCAACATCCTATTTTCTGGTGCAAATGTATGTGCAAGATCCCTACAACAGTTGTATGTCCTATAGGGTATCATATCAAAATATTAAGAAATCTGGTAGGGCTGTTGCTGTGAATTTTCAAAGCCTAAACATCAACAAGAGTAAAAAGTAGTACAAGACAACGACCCAACGGATTGTACGAGCTACTGGTGAATATGAGTTTTATATTACAACCTTTCACAAAGAGTGGCACTGGGCAAGACTAGCTACTACAGTACAGACAGACAGACTGATAGTATGTAGTAGTACTCAGTCATCATAGCGGAGGCAGGGATAAGCTTTTTGAAACCGTACAGATCGAAGGATAATTGGTGGTAAAAAAATAGCATTTGGAAACACACTATAGTTCGGGAGAAATGGGGCAGTAAAAGTTATGGAATAAGAAATATTATTAAAAACAAGAAGACTTACTGGGGCCAGCAGAGGAGCCCTCAGCGGTGTCCTCCTCGTGGTGTTCCTGTCCCGCCGACTGCCCAGTCCCTGCCCGTCTGCCCCTGGGTGCTGATGAACAGGAAAGATATAAGAAAGACAAACATTGATGGATGGTGTCAACTTAAGCAAATACAATTTTTTTCAACAACGGTCAAAAAACACTTATGTAAACAATTGCAATAACTACATTGACCGATCTCATCTGGTCAACATGTAATATCGGGGGATTCGCAGTTCGACTACTTAAGTTACTATTTATCAACAGTAATCCATTCTTCCATTCTGATTCCAGAAAACTAAGTTACAAGTAAGCCTAAGTATTAGTACAACCTACCACCCAACCTAGCCCACCTATTCCAGGCATGCCAATTGTACATTAAGTATGCATTTCGACTGTATTCCTCAACAATGTGTATGATCCAATCATGGAGGACACATTAACATGACTACATTTTTTGTATATACACAATTTTGGTTTGATTGATGCTCATCTGCTACTGCTAAGTAACTGCAAAGCCTACCTCCACTCATTGAACAAACTAGAAAGGTTCTAAAGACTGGCGTACTAGCAGCACGTCACGTAACTGAGTGAGGGGGCATCACGCATACCACTAACCAATTAGAAGCTCATACAAAGTACCTAAACCTATGTATCAATCCGCCCCTATCTATTAGTGACAGGACAAAGTAAGGAGTGGACATGAGTCACTGTAGCATTACGTAACTTAATTTCTCTAAAATAAACTCGTAAAGAATTACGCTAAGCAAGCGCAAACGCAAAGCTGCAAACAAGTAAGATTAGTAGTAGCGCAGAAGAGCACCTGTGTCATAATCACAGAAGACTTTTAAACATTATTAACCTGGAATGTATTGCAAGCAGCAACATTCTATCTGGTTGGAAGGAAAAAAAGATATTCGCAATATATAACATAGAGCAGAAGAACAGACACAAAGTTGTAATAATTAAATAGGTACTCACCAAGCCCCGGGACCTCCACTCCTAGCAGGTCCAGCAGGTCCTGCTCACGGTCCAGGATGTCGGACCACCGGTGCGTCAGCTGTGCCTGGGTGCGCCGGACCCCAGAGATGCGAGACACTGCCCGGCGCACCTTCCCCCACCGCTGCCGACGCTCCCGGAGGCCGTACCCGGACCCAGGCCTGCCACCTGCTGCCAGGGTTGAGGGGAGGTGGCGCTGCACAAAAAAAATTAGTGCAGCCAACTCCGCCTCCCCAAATAAGGCCCGTGCATGCACCCCTTGTGGGCGCCGCCTTCCGCAAGGAAGGCGGTCGCGGCTCTGGCTGCGCCGGCGAACAGCCCTGCCCTTGGACATGGTTCTGGGGACGGGGCGGGAAAGAAAAGGTAAAATAAATAAAGGAGTAAAGGAAATAAATAGCAGGCAATACAAAGAGAAAAAGTAGCTAAAAAACAAAAAAAAAGGTACACAAAAACCAAAAATATAGAGGCAGGAAAATAGTTAGAGAAATAATAAGTAATAAAGATCCGAAAAAAGTGGCTATAAACAAAGGATTGAAAAGATTTAGGGAGGATTGAAAATCAGGCCCCAGAACCATGCAATAGAGTGGAAAACAAGATGGCCGCGCCCGTTGCGACCACGTGCGCAAGTTCGCGCGATATTTTCTCCCTGAGCAAGCAAAAAGCAACGCGATCAAGTAAAAGCGATCGCGAACAGGAAATATCGACCGCGAACATGCATTGCGCGACCCGGAACAGGAAGTAAACAACGCCAGAGGGCGGGACAAGTGAAAACAAGATGGCCGCGCCCGTGAGCGACCGCATGGGTAAGTTGGCGACCCGCGAACACGCAAAAAATACCGCGAACAGGCGGCAAAAAACTTCCGCATCTTCGCGATATTTCCGGCGTGTTTGCGGAGATTTTCTGCAATCTCGCGATAATTTGTGGAGGTTAATTCCGCAAATTCCGCCCACCCCTACTAATAGCTAGGGTCTTAACTCTTATTCTGGCCTAATAGCTAAGGTCTTAGACTCGTACTCTGGCCTAATGGTTAAGGTCTTAGACTCGTACTCTGGCCTAATGGTTAAGGTCTTAACTCTTACTCTGGCCTACTGGTTAAGGTCTTAACACTTACTCTGGCCTAATAGCTAAGGTTTTAGACTCGTACTCTGGCCTACTGGTTAAGGTCTTACTTCTTACTCTGGCCTAATAGCTAAGGTCTTAACTCTTACTCTAGCCTACTGGTTAAGGTCTTAACTCTTACTCTGGCCTAATAGCTAAGGTCTTAACTCTTACTTTGGCCTAATAGCTAAGGTCTTAGACTCGTACTCTGGCCTACTGGTTAAGGTCTTAACTCTTACTCTGGCCTACTGGTTAAGGTCTTAACTCTTACTCTGGACTAATAGCTAAGGTCTTAGACTCGTACTCTGGCCTAATGGTTAAGGTCTTAGACTCTTACTCTGGCCTACTGGTTAAGGTCTTAACTCTTACTCTGGCCTACTGGTTAAGGTCTTAACTCTTACTCTGGCCTAATGGTTAAGGTCTTAACTCTTACTCTGGCCGAATAGCTAAGGTCTTAACTCTTACTCTGGCCTACTTGTTAAGGTCTTAACTCTTACTCTGGCCTACAGGTTAAGGTCTTAACTCTTACTCTGGCCTAATAGCTAAGGTCTTAGACTCGTACTTTGGCCTACTGGTTAAGGTCTTAACTCTTACTCTGGCCTAATAGCTTAGGTCTTAACTCTTACTCTGGCCTACTGGTTAAGGTCTTAACTCTTACTCTGGCCTAATAGCTAAGGTCTTAACTCTTACTCTGGCCAAATAACTAAGGTCTTAGACTCGTACTCTGGCCTACAGGTTAAGGTCTTAACTCTTACTCTGGCCTACTGGTTAAGGTCTTAACTCTTACTCTGGCCTAATAGCTAAGGTCTTAACTCTTACTCTGGCCTAATAGCTAAGGTCTTAGACTCATACTATGTCCTACAGGTTAAGGTCTTAACTCTTAAACTGGCCTACTGGTTAAGGTCTTAACTCTTACTCTGGCCTACTGGTTAAGGTCTTAACTCTTACTCTGGCCTAATAGCTAAGGTCTTAACTCTTACTCTGGCCTAATAGCTAAGGTCTTAGACTCTTACTCTGGCCTAATAGCTAAGGTCTTAGACTCGTACTCTGGCCTACTGGTTAAGGTCTTAACTCTTACTCTGGCCTAATTGCTAAGGTCTTAGACTCGTACTATGGCCTACAGGTTAAGGTCTTAACTCTTACTCAGGCCTACTGGTTAAGGTCTTAACTCTTACTCTGGCCTACTGGTTAAGGTCTTAACTCTTACTCTGGCCTAATAGCTAAGGTCTTAACTCTTACTCTGGCCTAATAGCTAAGGTCTTAACTCTTACTCTGGCCTACTGGTTAAGGTCTTAACTCTTACTCTGGCCTAATAGCTAAGGTCTTAACTCTTACTCTGGCCTAATAGCTAAGGTCTTAGACTCGTACTTTGGCCTACTGGTTAAGGTCTTAACTCTTACTCTGGCCTAATAGCTTAGGTCTTAACTCTTACTCTGGCCTACTGGTTAAGGTCTTAACTCTTACTCTGGCCTAATAGCTAAGGTCTTAACTCTTACTCTGGCCAAATAACTAAGGTCTTAGACTCGTACTCTGGCCTACAGGTTAAGGTCTTAACTCTTACTCTGGCCTACTGGTTAAGGTCTTAACTCTTACTCTGGCCTAATAGCTAAGGTCTTAACTCTTACTCTGGCCTAATAGCTAAGGTCTTAGACTCATACTATGTCCTACAGGTTAGGTCTTAACTCTTAAACTGGCCTACTGGTTAAGGTCTTAACTCTTACTCTGGCCTACTGGTTAAGGTCTTAACTCTTACTCTGGCCTAATAGCTAAGGTCTTAACTCTTACTCTGGCCTAATAGCTAAGGTCTTAGACTCTTACTCTGGCCTAATAGCTAAGGTCTTAGACTCGTACTCTGGCCTACTGGTTAAGGTCTTAACTCTTACTCTGGCCTAATTGCTAAGGTCTTAGACTCGTACTATGGCCTTCAGGTTAAGGTCTTAACTCTTACTCAGGCCTACTGGTTAAGGTCTTAACTCTTACTCTGGCCTACTGGTTAAGGTCTTAACTCTTACTCTGGCCTAATAGCTAAGGTCTTAACTCTTACTCTGGCCTAATAGCTAAGGTCTTAACTCTTACTCTGGCCTACTGGTTAAGGTCTTAACTCTTACTCTGGCCTAATAGCTAAGGTCTTAACTCTTACTCTGGCCTAATAGCTAAGGTCTTAGACTCGTACTCTGGCCTACTGGTTAAGGTCTTAACTCTTACTCTGGCCTACAGGTTAAGGTCTTAACTCTTACTCTGGCCTAATAGCTAAGGTCTTAGACTCATACTCTGGCCTAATGCTTAAGGTCTTAGACTCTTACTCTGGCCTACTGGTTAAGGTCTTAACTCTTACTCTGGCCTACTGGTTAAGGTCTTAACTCTTACTCTGGCCTAATAGCTAAGGTCTTAGACTCGTACTTTGGCCTACTGGTTAAGGTCTTAACTCTTACTCTGGCCTAATAGCTTAGGTCTTAACTCTTACTCTGGCCTACTGGTTAAGGTCTTAACTCTTACTCTGGCCTAATAGCTAAGGTCTTAACTCTTACTCTGGCCAAATAACTAAGGTCTTAGACTCGTACTCTGGCCTACAGGTTAAGGTCTTAACTCTTACTCTGGCCTACTGGTTAAGGTCTTAACTCTTACTCTGGCCTAATAGCTAAGGTCTTAACTCTTACTCTGGCCTAATAGCTAAGGTCTTAGACTCATACTATGTCCTACAGGTTAAGGTCTTAACTCTTAAACTGGCCTACTGGTTAAGGTCTTAACTCTTACTCTGGCCTACTGGTTAAGGTCTTAACTCTTACTCTGGCCTAATAGCTAAGGTCTTAACTCTTACTCTGGCCTAATAGCTAAGGTCTTAGACTCTTACTCTGGCCTAATAGCTAAGGTCTTAGACTCGTACTCTGGCCTACTGGTTAAGGTCTTAACTCTTACTCTGGCCTAATTGCTAAGGTCTTAGACTCGTACTATGGCCTACAGGTTAAGGTCTTAACTCTTACTCAGGCCTACTGGTTAAGGTCTTAACTCTTACTCTGGCCTACTGGTTAAGGTCTTAACTCTTACTCTGGCCTAATAGCTAAGGTCTTAACTCTTACTCTGGCCTAATAGCTAAGGTCTTAACTCTTACTCTGGCCTACTGGTTAAGGTCTTAACTCTTACTCTGGCCTAATAGCTAAGGTCTTAACTCTTACTCTGGCCTAATAGCTAAGGTCTTAGACTCGTACTCTGGCCTACTGGTTAAGGTCTTAACTCTTACTCTGGCCTACAGGTTAAGGTCTTAACTCTTACTCTGGCCTAATAGCTAAGGTCTTAGACTCATACTCTGGCCTAATGCTTAAGGTCTTAGACTCTTACTCTGGCCTACTGGTTAAGGTCTTAACTCTTACTCTGGCCTACTGGTTAAGGTCTTAACTCTTACTCTGGCCTAATGGTTAAGGTCTTAACTCTTACTCTGGCCTAATAGCTAAGGTCTTAACTCTTCCTCTGGCCTACTTGTTAAGGTCTTAACTCTTACTCTGGCCTACAGGTTAAGGTCTTAACTCTTACTCTGGCCTAATGGTTACGGTCTTAACTCGTACTCTGGCCTAATAGCTAAGGTCTTAGACTCGTACTCTGGCCTACTGGTTAAGGTCTTAACTCTTACTCTGGCCTAATAGCTAAGGTCTTAACTCTTACTCTGGCCTAATAGCTAAGGTCTTAGACTCATACTCTGGCCTACTGGTTAAGGTCTTAACTCTTACTCTGGCCTAATAGCTAAGGTCTTAACTCTTACTCTGGCCTAATAGCTAAGGTCTTAGACTCGTACTCTGGCCTAAAGGTTAAGGTCTTAACTCTTACTCTGGCCTAATAGCTAGGGTCTTAACTCTTATTCTGGCCTAATAGCTAAGGTCTTAGACTCGTACTCTGGCCTAATGGTTAAGGTCTTAGACTCGTACTCTGGCCTAATGGTTAAGGTCTTAACTCTTACTCTGGCCTACTGGTTAAGGTCTTAACACTTACTCTGGCCTAATAGCTAAGGTTTTAGACTCGTACTCTGGCCTACTGGTTAAGGTCTTAACTCTTACTCTGGCCTAATAGCTAAGGTCTTAGACTCGTACTTTGGCCTACTGGTTAAGGTCTTACTTCTTACTCTGGCCTAATAGCTAAGGTCTTAACTCTTACTCTGGCCTACTGGTTAAGGTCTTGACTCTTACTCTGGCCTAATAGCTAAGGTCTTAACTCTTACTTTGGCCTAATAGCTAAGGTCTTAGACTCGTACTCTGGCCTACTGGTTAAGGTCTTAACTCTTACTCTGGCCTACTGGTTAAGGTCTTAACTCTTACTCTGGCCTAATAGCTAAGGTCTTAGACACGTACTCTGGCCTAATGGTTAAGGTCTTAGACTCTTACTCTGGCCTACTGGTTAAGGTCTTAACTCTTACTCTGGCCTACTGGTTAAGGTCTTAACTCTTACTCTGGCCTAATGGTTAAGGTCTTAACTCTTACTCTGGCCTAATAGCTAAGGTCTTAACTCTTACTCTGGCCTAATAGCTAAGGTCTTAGACTCTTACTCTGGCCTAATAGCTAAGGTCTTAGACTCGTACTCGGGCCTACTGGTTAAGGTCTTAACTCTTACTCTGGCCTAATTGCTAAGGTCTTAACTCTTACTCTGGCCTAATAGCTAAGGTCTTAACTCTTACTCTGGCCTACTTGTTAAGGTCTTAACTCTTACTCTGGCCTACAGGTTAAGGTCTTAACTCTTACTCTGGCCTAATGGTTACGGTCTTAACTCGTACTCTGGCCTAATAGCTAAGGTCTTAGACTCGTACTCTGGCCTACTGGTTAAGGTCTTTACTCTTACTCTGGCCTAATAGCTAAGGTCTTAACTCTTACTCTGGCCTAATAGCTAAGGTCTTAGACTCATACTCTGGCCTACTGGTTAAGGTCTTAACTCTTACTCTGGCCTAATAGCTAAGGTCTTAACTCTTACTCTGGCCTAATAGCTAAGGTCTTAGACTCGTACTCTGGCCTAAAGGTTAAGGTCTTAACTCTTACTCTGGCCTAATAGCTAGGGTCTTAACTCTTATTCTGGCCTAATAGCTAAGGTCTTAGACTCGTACTCTGGCCTAATGGTTAAGGTCTTAGACTCGTACTCTGGCCTAATGGTTAAGGTCTTAACTCTTACTCTGGCCTACTGGTTAAGGTCTTAACACTTACTCTGGCCTAATAGCTAAGGTTTTAGACTCGTACTCTGGCCTACTGGTTAAGGTCTTAACTCTTACTCTGGCCTAATAGCTAAGGTCTTAGACTCGTACTTTGGCCTACAGGTTAAGGTCTTAACTCTTACTCTGGCCTAATGGTTAAGGTCTTAACTCTTACTCTGGCTTAATAGCTAAGGTCTTAACTCTTACTCTGGCCTACTAGCTAAGGTCTTAACCCTTACTGTGGCCTAATAGCTAAGGTCTTAGACTCTCACTCTGGCCTAATGGTTAAGGTCTTAGACTCGTACTCTGGCCTAATGGTTAAGGTCTTAACTCTTACTCTGGCCTAATAGCTAAGGTCTTAGACTCGTACTCTGGCCTAATAGCTAAGGTCTTAACTCTTACTCTGGCCTAATAGCTAAGGTCTTAGACTCGTACTCTGGCCTAATAGCTAAGGTCTTAACTCTTACTCTGGCCTAATAGCTAAGGTCTTAGACTCGTACTCTGGCCTAATAGCTAAGGTTTTAAACTCGTACCCAGGCCTAATGATTAAGGTCTTAACTCTCACTCTGGCCTAATAGCTAAGGTCTTAGACTCGTACTGTGGCCTACAGGTTAAGGTCTTAACTCTTTCTCTGGCCTACTGGTTAAGGTCTTAACTCTTACTCTGGCCTAATAGCTAAGGTCTTAGACTCGTACTCTGGCCTAATAGCTAAGGTCTTAACTCTTACTCTGGCCTACTGGTTAAGGTCTTAACTCTTACTCTGGCCTAATAGCTAAGGTCTTAGACTCTTACTCTGGCCTAATGGTTAAGGTCTTAACTCTTACTCTGGCATAATGGTTAAGGTCTTAACTCTTACTCTGGCCTACTGGTAAAGGTCTTAGACTCTTACTCTGGCCTACAGGTTAAGGTCTTAACTCTTACTCTGGCCTACTGGTTAAGGTCTTAGACTCTTACTCTGGCCTACAGGTTAAGGTCTTAACTCTTACTCTGGCCTACTGGTTAAGGTCTGAACTCTTACTCTAGCCTAATAGCTAAGGTCTTAACTCTTACTCTGGCCTAATAGCTAAGATCTTAACTCGTACTCTGGCCTAATAGCTAAGGTATTAGACTCGTACTCTGGCCTACTGGTTAAGGTCTTAACTCCTACTCTGGCCTAATAGCTAAGGTCTTAACTCTTACTCTGGCCTAATAGCTAAGGTCTTAGACTCGTACTATGGCCTACAGGTTAAGGTCTTAACTCTTACTCTGGCCTAATAGCTAAGGTCTTAGAATCGTACTCTGTCCTAAAGGTTAAGGTCTTAACTCTTACTCTGGCCTAATAGCTAAGGTCTTAACTCTTATTCTGGCCTAATAGCTAAGGTCTTAGACTTGTACTCTGGCCTAATGGTTAAGGTCTTAGACTCGTACTCTGGCCTAATGGTTAAGGTCTTAACTCTTACTCTGGCCTACTGGTTAAGGTCTTAACTCTTACTCTGGCCTAATAGCTAAGGTCTTAGACTCGTACTCTGGCCTACTGGTTAAGGTCTTAACTCTTACTCTGGCCTAATAGCTAAGGTCTTAGACTCGTACTTTGGCCTACTGGTTAAGGTCTTAACTCTTACTCTGGTCTAATAGCTAATGTCTTAACTCTTACTCTGGCCTACTGGTTAAGGTCTTAACTCTTACTCTGGCCTACTGGTTAAGGTCTTAACTCTTACTCTGGCCTAATAGCTAAGGTCTTAGACTCATACTCTGGCCTAATGGTTAAGGTCTTAGACTCTTACTCTGGCCTACTGGTTAAGGTCTTAACTCTTACTCTGGCCTACTGGTTAAGGTCTTAACTCTTACGCTGGCCTACTGGTTAAGGTCTTAACTCTTGCTCTGGCCTACTGGTTAAGGGCTTAACTCTTACTCTGGCCTAATTGCTAAGGTCTTAGACTCTTACTCTGGCCTACTGGTTAAGGTCTTAACTCTTACTCTGGCCTACTGGTTAAGGGATTAACTCTTACTCTGGCCTAATGGCTAAGGTCTTAACTCTTCCTCTGGCCTACTGGTTAAGGTCTTAGACTCCTACTCTGGCCTAATAGCTAAGGTCTTAACTCTTACTCTGGCCTAATTGCTAAGGTCTTAGACTCTTACTCTGGCCTACTGGTTAAGGTCCTAACTCTTACTCTGGCCTACTGGTTAAGGGATTAACTCTTACTCTGGCCTAATGGCTAAGGTCTTAACTCTTACTCTGGCCTACTGGTTAAGGTCTTAGACTCCTACTCTGGCCTCATAGATAAGGTCTTAACTCTTACTCTGGCCTAATAGCTAAGGTCTTAGACTCGTACTCTGGCCTACTGGTTAAGGTCGTAACTCTTACTCTGGCCTACTGGTTAAGGTCTTAACTCTTACTCTGGCCTAATAGCTAAGGTCTTAGACTCATACTCTGGCCTAATGGTTATGGTCTTAGACTCTTTCTCTGGCCTACTGGTTAAGGTCTTAACTCTTACTCTGGCCTACTGGTTAAGGTCTTAACTCTTACTCTGGCCTACTGGTTAAGGTCTTAACTCTTGCTCTGGCCTACTGGTTAAGGGCTTAACTCTTACTCTGGCCTAATTGCTAAGGTCTTAGACTCTTACTCTGGCCTACTGGTTAAGGTCTTAACTCTTACTCTGGCCTACTGGTTAAGGGATTAACTCTTACTCTGGCCTAATGGCTAAGGTCTTAACTCTTCCTCTGGCCTACTGGTTAAGGTCTTAGACTCCTACTCTGGCCTAATAGCTAAGGTCTTAACTCTTACTCTGGCCTACAGGTTAAGGTCTTAACTCTTACTCTGGCCTACTGGTTAAGGTCTTAGACTCTTACTCTGGCCTACAGGTTAAGGTCTTAACTCTTAATCTGGCCTACTGATTAAGGTCTTAACTCTTACTCTAGCCTAATAGCTAAGGTCTTAACTCTTACTCTGGCCTAATAGCTAAGATCTTAACTCGTACTCTGGCCTAATAGCTAAGGTATTAGACTCGTACTCTGGCCTACTGGTTAAGGCCTTAACTCTTACTCTGGCCTAATAGCTAAGGTCTTAACTCTTACTCTGGCCTAATAGCTAAAGTCTTAGACTCGTACTATGGCCTACAGGTTAAGGTCTTAACTCTTACTCTGGCCTAATAGCTAAGGTCTTAGAATCGTACTCTGTCCTAAAGGTTAAGGTCTTAACTCTTACTCTGGCCTAATAGCTAAGGTCTTAACTCTTATTCTGGCCTAATAGCTAAGGTCTTAGACTTGTACTCTGGCCTAATGGTTAAGGTCTTAGACTCGTACTCTGGCCTAATGGTTAAGGTCTTAACTCTTACTCTGGCCTACTGGTTAAGGTCTTAACTCTTACTCTGGCCTAATAGCTAAGGTCTTAGACTCGTACTCTGGCCTACTGGTTAAGGTCTTAACTCTTACTCTGGCCTAATAGCTAAGGTCTTAGATTCGTACTTTGGCCTACTGGTTAAGGTCTTAACTCTTACTCTGGCCTAATAGCTAATGTCTTAACTCTTACTCTGGCCTACTGGTTAAGGTCTTAACTCTTACTCTGGCCTAATAGCTAAGGTCTTAACTCTTACTCTGGCCTAATAGCTAAGGTCTTAGACTCGTACTCTGGCCTACTGGTTAAGGTCTTAACTCTTACTCTGGCCTACTGGTTAAGGTCTTAACTCTTACTCTGGCCTAATAGCTAAGGTCTTAGACTCATACTCCTGCCTAATGGTTAAGGTCCTAGACTCTTACTCTGGCCTAATGGTTAAGGTCTTAACTCTTATTCTGGCCTACTGGTTAAGGTCTTAACTCTTACTCTGGCCTACTGGTTAAGGTCTTAACTCTTGCTCTGGCCTACTGGTTAAAGGCTTAACTCTTACACTGGCCTAATTGCTAAGGTCTTAGACTCTTACTCTGGCCTACTGGTTAAGGTCTTAACTCTTACTCTGGCCTACTGGTTAAGGGATTAACTCTTACTCTGGCCTACTGATTAAGGTCTTAACTCTTACTCTGGCCTACTGATTAAGGTCTTAACTCTTGCTCTGGCCTACTGGTTAAGGGCTTAACTCTTACACTGGCCTAATTGCTAAGGTCTTAGACTCTTACTCTGGCCTACTGGTTAAGGTCTTAACTCTTACTCTGGCCTACTGGTTAAGGGATTAACTCTTACTCTGGCCTAATGGCTAAGGTCTTAACTCTTACTCTGGCCTACTGGTTAAGGTCTTAGACTTCTACTCTGGCCTAATAGCTAAGGTCTTAACTCTTACTCTGGCCTAATAGCTAAGGTCTTAGACTCGTACTCTGGCCTACTGGTTAAGGTCTTAACTCTTACTCTGGCCTACTGGTTAAGGTCTTAACTCTTACTCTGGCCTAATAGCTAAGGTCTTAGACTCATACTCTGGCCTAATGGTTAAGGTCTTAGACTCTTACTCTGGCCTACTGGTTAAGGTCTTAACGCTTACTCTGGCCTACTGGTTAAGGTCTTAACTCTTACTCTGGCCTACTGGTTAAGGTCTTAACTCTTGCTCTGGCCTACTGGTTAAGGGCTTAACTCTTTCTCTGGCCGAATTGCTAAGGTCTTAGACTCTTACTCTGGCCTACTGGTTAAGGTCTTAACTCTTACTCTGGCCTACTGGTTAAGGGATTAACTCTTACTCTGGCCTAATGGCTAAGGTCTTAACTCTTCCTCTGGCCTACTGGTTAAGGTCTTAGACTCCTACTCTGGCCTAATAGCTAAGGTCTTAACTCTTACTCTGGCCTAATTGCTAAGTTCTTAGACTCTTACTCTGGCCTACTGGTTAAGGTCTTAACTCTTACTCTGGCCTACTGGTTAAGGGATTAACTCTTACTCTGGCCTAATGGCTAAGGTCGTAACTCTTACTCTGGCCTACTGGTTAAGGTCTTAGACTCCGACTCTGGCCTAATAGCTAAGGTCTTAACTCTTTCTCTGGCCTAATAGCTAAGGTCTTAACTCTTACTCTGGCCTAATAGCTAAGGTCTTAGATTCAAACTCTGGCCTAATGGTTAAGGTCTAAGACTCGTACTCTGGCCTACTGGTTAAGGTCTTAACTCTTACTCTGGCCTAATAGCTAAGGTCTTAGACTCGTACTCTGGCCTACTGGTTAAGGTCTTAACTCTTACTCTGGCCTACTGGTTAAGGTCTTAACTCTTACTCTGGCTTAATAGCTAAGGTCTTAACTCTTACTCTGGCCTAATGTTTAAGGTCTTAACTCTTACTCTGGCCTAATAGCTAAGGTCTTAGACTCGTACTATGGCCTACAGGTTAAGGTCTTAACTCTTACTCAGGCCTACTGGTTAAGGTCTTAACTCTTACTCTGGCCTACTGGTTAAGGTCTTAACTCTTACTCTGGCCTAATAGCTAAGGTCTTAACTCTTACTCTGGCCTAATAGCTAATGTCTTAACTCTTACTCTGGCCTACTGGTTAAGGTCTTAACTCTTACTCTGGCCTAATAGCTAAGGTCTTAACTCTTACTCTGGCCTAATAGCTAAGGTCTTAGACTCGTACTCTGGCCTACTGGTTAAGGTCTTAACTCTTACTCTGGCCTACTGGTTAAGGTCTTAACTCTTACTCTGGACTAATAGCTAAGGTCTTAGACTCGTACTCTGGCCTAATGGTTAAGGTCTTAGACTCTTACTCTGGCCTACTGGTTAAGGTCTTAACTCTTACTCTGGCCTACTGGTTAAGGTCTTAACTCTTACTCTGGCCTAATGGTTAAGGTCTTAACTCTTACTCTGGCCGAATAGCTAAGGTCTTAACTCTTACTCTGGCCTACTTGTTAAGGTCTTAACTCTTACTCTGGCCTACAGGTTAAGGTCTTAACTCTTACTCTGGCCTAATAGCTAAGGTCTTAGACTCGTACTTTGGCCTACTGGTTAAGGTCTTAACTCTTACTCTGGCCTAATAGCTTAGGTCTTAACTCTTACTCTGGCCTACTGGTTAAGGTCTTAACTCTTACTCTGGCCTAATAGCTAAGGTCTTAACTCTTACTCTGGCCAAATAACTAAGGTCTTAGACTCGTACTCTGGCCTACAGGTTAAGGTCTTAACTCTTACTCTGGCCTACTGGTTAAGGTCTTAACTCTTACTCTGGCCTAATAGCTAAGGTCTTAACTCTTACTCTGGCCTAATAGCTAAGGTCTTAGACTCATACTATGTCCTACAGGTTAAGGTCTTAACTCTTAAACTGGCCTACTGGTTAAGGTCTTAACTCTTACTCTGGCCTACTGGTTAAGGTCTTAACTCTTACTCTGGCCTAATAGCTAAGGTCTTAACTCTTACTCTGGCCTAATAGCTAAGGTCTTAGACTCTTACTCTGGCCTAATAGCTAAGGTCTTAGACTCGTACTCTGGCCTACTGGTTAAGGTCTTAACTCTTACTCTGGCCTAATTGCTAAGGTCTTAGACTCGTACTATGGCCTACAGGTTAAGGTCTTAACTCTTACTCAGGCCTACTGGTTAAGGTCTTAACTCTTACTCTGGCCTACTGGTTAAGGTCTTAACTCTTACTCTGGCCTAATAGCTAAGGTCTTAACTCTTACTCTGGCCTAATAGCTAAGGTCTTAACTCTTACTCTGGCCTACTGGTTAAGGTCTTAACTCTTACTCTGGCCTAATAGCTAAGGTCTTAACTCTTACTCTGGCCTAATAGCTAAGGTCTTAGACTCGTACTTTGGCCTACTGGTTAAGGTCTTAACTCTTACTCTGGCCTAATAGCTTAGGTCTTAACTCTTACTCTGGCCTACTGGTTAAGGTCTTAACTCTTACTCTGGCCTAATAGCTAAGGTCTTAACTCTTACTCTGGCCAAATAACTAAGGTCTTAGACTCGTACTCTGGCCTACAGGTTAAGGTCTTAACTCTTACTCTGGCCTACTGGTTAAGGTCTTAACTCTTACTCTGGCCTAATAGCTAAGGTCTTAACTCTTACTCTGGCCTAATAGCTAAGGTCTTAGACTCATACTATGTCCTACAGGTTAGGTCTTAACTCTTAAACTGGCCTACTGGTTAAGGTCTTAACTCTTACTCTGGCCTACTGGTTAAGGTCTTAACTCTTACTCTGGCCTAATAGCTAAGGTCTTAACTCTTACTCTGGCCTAATAGCTAAGGTCTTAGACTCTTACTCTGGCCTAATAGCTAAGGTCTTAGACTCGTACTCTGGCCTACTGGTTAAGGTCTTAACTCTTACTCTGGCCTAATTGCTAAGGTCTTAGACTCGTACTATGGCCTTCAGGTTAAGGTCTTAACTCTTACTCAGGCCTACTGGTTAAGGTCTTAACTCTTACTCTGGCCTACTGGTTAAGGTCTTAACTCTTACTCTGGCCTAATAGCTAAGGTCTTAACTCTTACTCTGGCCTAATAGCTAAGGTCTTAACTCTTACTCTGGCCTACTGGTTAAGGTCTTAACTCTTACTCTGGCCTAATAGCTAAGGTCTTAACTCTTACTCTGGCCTAATAGCTAAGGTCTTAGACTCGTACTCTGGCCTACTGGTTAAGGTCTTAACTCTTACTCTGGCCTACAGGTTAAGGTCTTAACTCTTACTCTGGCCTAATAGCTAAGGTCTTAGACTCATACTCTGGCCTAATGCTTAAGGTCTTAGACTCTTACTCTGGCCTACTGGTTAAGGTCTTAACTCTTACTCTGGCCTACTGGTTAAGGTCTTAACTCTTACTCTGGCCTAATAGCTAAGGTCTTAGACTCGTACTTTGGCCTACTGGTTAAGGTCTTAACTCTTACTCTGGCCTAATAGCTTAGGTCTTAACTCTTACTCTGGCCTACTGGTTAAGGTCTTAACTCTTACTCTGGCCTAATAGCTAAGGTCTTAACTCTTACTCTGGCCAAATAACTAAGGTCTTAGACTCGTACTCTGGCCTACAGGTTAAGGTCTTAACTCTTACTCTGGCCTACTGGTTAAGGTCTTAACTCTTACTCTGGCCTAATAGCTAAGGTCTTAACTCTTACTCTGGCCTAATAGCTAAGGTCTTAGACTCATACTATGTCCTACAGGTTAAGGTCTTAACTCTTAAACTGGCCTACTGGTTAAGGTCTTAACTCTTACTCTGGCCTACTGGTTAAGGTCTTAACTCTTACTCTGGCCTAATAGCTAAGGTCTTAACTCTTACTCTGGCCTAATAGCTAAGGTCTTAGACTCTTACTCTGGCCTAATAGCTAAGGTCTTAGACTCGTACTCTGGCCTACTGGTTAAGGTCTTAACTCTTACTCTGGCCTAATTGCTAAGGTCTTAGACTCGTACTATGGCCTACAGGTTAAGGTCTTAACTCTTACTCAGGCCTACTGGTTAAGGTCTTAACTCTTACTCTGGCCTACTGGTTAAGGTCTTAACTCTTACTCTGGCCTAATAGCTAAGGTCTTAACTCTTACTCTGGCCTAATAGCTAAGGTCTTAACTCTTACTCTGGCCTACTGGTTAAGGTCTTAACTCTTACTCTGGCCTAATAGCTAAGGTCTTAACTCTTACTCTGGCCTAATAGCTAAGGTCTTAGACTCGTACTCTGGCCTACTGGTTAAGGTCTTAACTCTTACTCTGGCCTACAGGTTAAGGTCTTAACTCTTACTCTGGCCTAATAGCTAAGGTCTTAGACTCATACTCTGGCCTAATGCTTAAGGTCTTAGACTCTTACTCTGGCCTACTGGTTAAGGTCTTAACTCTTACTCTGGCCTACTGGTTAAGGTCTTAACTCTTACTCTGGCCTAATGGTTAAGGTCTTAACTCTTACTCTGGCCTAATAGCTAAGGTCTTAACTCTTCCTCTGGCCTACTTGTTAAGGTCTTAACTCTTACTCTGGCCTACAGGTTAAGGTCTTAACTCTTACTCTGGCCTAATGGTTACGGTCTTAACTCGTACTCTGGCCTAATAGCTAAGGTCTTAGACTCGTACTCTGGCCTACTGGTTAAGGTCTTAACTCTTACTCTGGCCTAATAGCTAAGGTCTTAACTCTTACTCTGGCCTAATAGCTAAGGTCTTAGACTCATACTCTGGCCTACTGGTTAAGGTCTTAACTCTTACTCTGGCCTAATAGCTAAGGTCTTAACTCTTACTCTGGCCTAATAGCTAAGGTCTTAGACTCGTACTCTGGCCTAAAGGTTAAGGTCTTAACTCTTACTCTGGCCTAATAGCTAGGGTCTTAACTCTTATTCTGGCCTAATAGCTAAGGTCTTAGACTCGTACTCTGGCCTAATGGTTAAGGTCTTAGACTCGTACTCTGGCCTAATGGTTAAGGTCTTAACTCTTACTCTGGCCTACTGGTTAAGGTCTTAACACTTACTCTGGCCTAATAGCTAAGGTTTTAGACTCGTACTCTGGCCTACTGGTTAAGGTCTTAACTCTTACTCTGGCCTAATAGCTAAGGTCTTAGACTCGTACTTTGGCCTACTGGTTAAGGTCTTACTTCTTACTCTGGCCTAATAGCTAAGGTCTTAACTCTTACTCTGGCCTACTGGTTAAGGTCTTAACTCTTACTCTGGCCTAATAGCTAAGGTCTTAACTCTTACTTTGGCCTAATAGCTAAGGTCTTAGACTCGTACTCTGGCCTACTGGTTAAGGTCTTAACTCTTACTCTGGCCTACTGGTTAAGGTCTTAACTCTTACTCTGGCCTAATAGCTAAGGTCTTAGACACGTACTCTGGCCTAATGGTTAAGGTCTTAGACTCTTACTCTGGCCTACTGGTTAAGGTCTTAACTCTTACTCTGGCCTACTGGTTAAGGTCTTAACTCTTACTCTGGCCTAATGGTTAAGGTCTTAACTCTTACTCTGGCCTAATAGCTAAGGTCTTAACTCTTACTCTGGCCTAATAGCTAAGGTCTTAGACTCTTACTCTGGCCTAATAGCTAAGGTCTTAGACTCGTACTCTGGCCTACTGGTTAAGGTCTTAACTCTTACTCTGGCCTAATTGCTAAGGTCTTAACTCTTACTCTGGCCTAATAGCTAAGGTCTTAACTCTTACTCTGGCCTACTTGTTAAGGTCTTAACTCTTACTCTGGCCTACAGGTTAAGGTCTTAACTCTTACTCTGGCCTAATGGTTACGGTCTTAACTCGTACTCTGGCCTAATAGCTAAGGTCTTAGACTCGTACTCTGGCCTACTGGTTAAGGTCTTTACTCTTACTCTGGCCTAATAGCTAAGGTCTTAACTCTTACTCTGGCCTAATAGCTAAGGTCTTAGACTCATACTCTGGCCTACTGGTTAAGGTCTTAACTCTTACTCTGGCCTAATAGCTAAGGTCTTAACTCTTACTCTGGCCTAATAGCTAAGGTCTTAGACTCGTACTCTGGCCTAAAGGTTAAGGTCTTAACTCTTACTCTGGCCTAATAGCTAGGGTCTTAACTCTTATTCTGGCCTAATAGCTAAGGTCTTAGACTCGTACTCTGGCCTAATGGTTAAGGTCTTAGACTCGTACTCTGGCCTAATGGTTAAGGTCTTAACTCTTACTCTGGCCTACTGGTTAAGGTCTTAACACTTACTCTGGCCTAATAGCTAAGGTTTTAGACTCGTACTCTGGCCTACTGGTTAAGGTCTTAACTCTTACTCTGGCCTAATAGCTAAGGTCTTAGACTCGTACTTTGGCCTACAGGTTAAGGTCTTAACTCTTACTCTGGCCTAATGGTTAAGGTCTTAACTCTTACTCTGGCTTAATAGCTAAGGTCTTAACTCTTACTCTGGCCTACTAGCTAAGGTCTTAACCCTTACTGTGGCCTAATAGCTAAGGTCTTAGACTCTCACTCTGGCCTAATGGTTAAGGTCTTAGACTCGTACTCTGGCCTAATGGTTAAGGTCTTAACTCTTACTCTGGCCTAATAGCTAAGGTCTTAGACTCGTACTCTGGCCTAATAGCTAAGGTCTTAACTCTTACTCTGGCCTAATAGCTAAGGTCTTAGACTCGTACTCTGGCCTAATAGCTAAGGTCTTAACTCTTACTCTGGCCTAATAGCTAAGGTCTTAGACTCGTACTCTGGCCTAATAGCTAAGGTTTTAAACTCGTACCCAGGCCTAATGATTAAGGTCTTAACTCTCACTCTGGCCTAATAGCTAAGGTCTTAGACTCGTACTGTGGCCTACAGGTTAAGGTCTTAACTCTTTCTCTGGCCTACTGGTTAAGGTCTTAACTCTTACTCTGGCCTAATAGCTAAGGTCTTAGACTCGTACTCTGGCCTAATAGCTAAGGTCTTAACTCTTACTCTGGCCTACTGGTTAAGGTCTTAACTCTTACTCTGGCCTAATAGCTAAGGTCTTAGACTCTTACTCTGGCCTAATGGTTAAGGTCTTAACTCTTACTCTGGCATAATGGTTAAGGTCTTAACTCTTACTCTGGCCTACTGGTAAAGGTCTTAGACTCTTACTCTGGCCTACAGGTTAAGGTCTTAACTCTTACTCTGGCCTACTGGTTAAGGTCTTAGACTCTTACTCTGGCCTACAGGTTAAGGTCTTAACTCTTACTCTGGCCTACTGGTTAAGGTCTGAACTCTTACTCTAGCCTAATAGCTAAGGTCTTAACTCTTACTCTGGCCTAATAGCTAAGATCTTAACTCGTACTCTGGCCTAATAGCTAAGGTATTAGACTCGTACTCTGGCCTACTGGTTAAGGTCTTAACTCCTACTCTGGCCTAATAGCTAAGGTCTTAACTCTTACTCTGGCCTAATAGCTAAGGTCTTAGACTCGTACTATGGCCTACAGGTTAAGGTCTTAACTCTTACTCTGGCCTAATAGCTAAGGTCTTAGAATCGTACTCTGTCCTAAAGGTTAAGGTCTTAACTCTTACTCTGGCCTAATAGCTAAGGTCTTAACTCTTATTCTGGCCTAATAGCTAAGGTCTTAGACTTGTACTCTGGCCTAATGGTTAAGGTCTTAGACTCGTACTCTGGCCTAATGGTTAAGGTCTTAACTCTTACTCTGGCCTACTGGTTAAGGTCTTAACTCTTACTCTGGCCTAATAGCTAAGGTCTTAGACTCGTACTCTGGCCTACTGGTTAAGGTCTTAACTCTTACTCTGGCCTAATAGCTAAGGTCTTAGACTCGTACTTTGGCCTACTGGTTAAGGTCTTAACTCTTACTCTGGTCTAATAGCTAATGTCTTAACTCTTACTCTGGCCTACTGGTTAAGGTCTTAACTCTTACTCTGGCCTACTGGTTAAGGTCTTAACTCTTACTCTGGCCTAATAGCTAAGGTCTTAGACTCATACTCTGGCCTAATGGTTAAGGTCTTAGACTCTTACTCTGGCCTACTGGTTAAGGTCTTAACTCTTACTCTGGCCTACTGGTTAAGGTCTTAACTCTTACGCTGGCCTACTGGTTAAGGTCTTAACTCTTGCTCTGGCCTACTGGTTAAGGGCTTAACTCTTACTCTGGCCTAATTGCTAAGGTCTTAGACTCTTACTCTGGCCTACTGGTTAAGGTCTTAACTCTTACTCTGGCCTACTGGTTAAGGGATTAACTCTTACTCTGGCCTAATGGCTAAGGTCTTAACTCTTCCTCTGGCCTACTGGTTAAGGTCTTAGACTCCTACTCTGGCCTAATAGCTAAGGTCTTAACTCTTACTCTGGCCTAATTGCTAAGGTCTTAGACTCTTACTCTGGCCTACTGGTTAAGGTCCTAACTCTTACTCTGGCCTACTGGTTAAGGGATTAACTCTTACTCTGGCCTAATGGCTAAGGTCTTAACTCTTACTCTGGCCTACTGGTTAAGGTCTTAGACTCCTACTCTGGCCTCATAGATAAGGTCTTAACTCTTACTCTGGCCTAATAGCTAAGGTCTTAGACTCGTACTCTGGCCTACTGGTTAAGGTCGTAACTCTTACTCTGGCCTACTGGTTAAGGTCTTAACTCTTACTCTGGCCTAATAGCTAAGGTCTTAGACTCATACTCTGGCCTAATGGTTATGGTCTTAGACTCTTTCTCTGGCCTACTGGTTAAGGTCTTAACTCTTACTCTGGCCTACTGGTTAAGGTCTTAACTCTTACTCTGGCCTACTGGTTAAGGTCTTAACTCTTGCTCTGGCCTACTGGTTAAGGGCTTAACTCTTACTCTGGCCTAATTGCTAAGGTCTTAGACTCTTACTCTGGCCTACTGGTTAAGGTCTTAACTCTTACTCTGGCCTACTGGTTAAGGGATTAACTCTTACTCTGGCCTAATGGCTAAGGTCTTAACTCTTCCTCTGGCCTACTGGTTAAGGTCTTAGACTCCTACTCTGGCCTAATAGCTAAGGTCTTAACTCTTACTCTGGCCTACAGGTTAAGGTCTTAACTCTTACTCTGGCCTACTGGTTAAGGTCTTAGACTCTTACTCTGGCCTACAGGTTAAGGTCTTAACTCTTAATCTGGCCTACTGATTAAGGTCTTAACTCTTACTCTAGCCTAATAGCTAAGGTCTTAACTCTTACTCTGGCCTAATAGCTAAGATCTTAACTCGTACTCTGGCCTAATAGCTAAGGTATTAGACTCGTACTCTGGCCTACTGGTTAAGGCCTTAACTCTTACTCTGGCCTAATAGCTAAGGTCTTAACTCTTACTCTGGCCTAATAGCTAAAGTCTTAGACTCGTACTATGGCCTACAGGTTAAGGTCTTAACTCTTACTCTGGCCTAATAGCTAAGGTCTTAGAATCGTACTCTGTCCTAAAGGTTAAGGTCTTAACTCTTACTCTGGCCTAATAGCTAAGGTCTTAACTCTTATTCTGGCCTAATAGCTAAGGTCTTAGACTTGTACTCTGGCCTAATGGTTAAGGTCTTAGACTCGTACTCTGGCCTAATGGTTAAGGTCTTAACTCTTACTCTGGCCTACTGGTTAAGGTCTTAACTCTTACTCTGGCCTAATAGCTAAGGTCTTAGACTCGTACTCTGGCCTACTGGTTAAGGTCTTAACTCTTACTCTGGCCTAATAGCTAAGGTCTTAGATTCGTACTTTGGCCTACTGGTTAAGGTCTTAACTCTTACTCTGGCCTAATAGCTAATGTCTTAACTCTTACTCTGGCCTACTGGTTAAGGTCTTAACTCTTACTCTGGCCTAATAGCTAAGGTCTTAACTCTTACTCTGGCCTAATAGCTAAGGTCTTAGACTCGTACTCTGGCCTACTGGTTAAGGTCTTAACTCTTACTCTGGCCTACTGGTTAAGGTCTTAACTCTTACTCTGGCCTAATAGCTAAGGTCTTAGACTCATACTCCTGCCTAATGGTTAAGGTCCTAGACTCTTACTCTGGCCTAATGGTTAAGGTCTTAACTCTTATTCTGGCCTACTGGTTAAGGTCTTAACTCTTACTCTGGCCTACTGGTTAAGGTCTTAACTCTTGCTCTGGCCTACTGGTTAAAGGCTTAACTCTTACACTGGCCTAATTGCTAAGGTCTTAGACTCTTACTCTGGCCTACTGGTTAAGGTCTTAACTCTTACTCTGGCCTACTGGTTAAGGGATTAACTCTTACTCTGGCCTACTGATTAAGGTCTTAACTCTTACTCTGGCCTACTGATTAAGGTCTTAACTCTTGCTCTGGCCTACTGGTTAAGGGCTTAACTCTTACACTGGCCTAATTGCTAAGGTCTTAGACTCTTACTCTGGCCTACTGGTTAAGGTCTTAACTCTTACTCTGGCCTACTGGTTAAGGGATTAACTCTTACTCTGGCCTAATGGCTAAGGTCTTAACTCTTACTCTGGCCTACTGGTTAAGGTCTTAGACTTCTACTCTGGCCTAATAGCTAAGGTCTTAACTCTTACTCTGGCCTAATAGCTAAGGTCTTAGACTCGTACTCTGGCCTACTGGTTAAGGTCTTAACTCTTACTCTGGCCTACTGGTTAAGGTCTTAACTCTTACTCTGGCCTAATAGCTAAGGTCTTAGACTCATACTCTGGCCTAATGGTTAAGGTCTTAGACTCTTACTCTGGCCTACTGGTTAAGGTCTTAACGCTTACTCTGGCCTACTGGTTAAGGTCTTAACTCTTACTCTGGCCTACTGGTTAAGGTCTTAACTCTTGCTCTGGCCTACTGGTTAAGGGCTTAACTCTTTCTCTGGCCGAATTGCTAAGGTCTTAGACTCTTACTCTGGCCTACTGGTTAAGGTCTTAACTCTTACTCTGGCCTACTGGTTAAGGGATTAACTCTTACTCTGGCCTAATGGCTAAGGTCTTAACTCTTCCTCTGGCCTACTGGTTAAGGTCTTAGACTCCTACTCTGGCCTAATAGCTAAGGTCTTAACTCTTACTCTGGCCTAATTGCTAAGTTCTTAGACTCTTACTCTGGCCTACTGGTTAAGGTCTTAACTCTTACTCTGGCCTACTGGTTAAGGGATTAACTCTTACTCTGGCCTAATGGCTAAGGTCGTAACTCTTACTCTGGCCTACTGGTTAAGGTCTTAGACTCCGACTCTGGCCTAATAGCTAAGGTCTTAACTCTTTCTCTGGCCTAATAGCTAAGGTCTTAACTCTTACTCTGGCCTAATAGCTAAGGTCTTAGATTCAAACTCTGGCCTAATGGTTAAGGTCTAAGACTCGTACTCTGGCCTACTGGTTAAGGTCTTAACTCTTACTCTGGCCTAATAGCTAAGGTCTTAGACTCGTACTCTGGCCTACTGGTTAAGGTCTTAACTCTTACTCTGGCCTACTGGTTAAGGTCTTAACTCTTACTCTGGCTTAATAGCTAAGGTCTTAACTCTTACTCTGGCCTAATGTTTAAGGTCTTAACTCTTACTCTGGCCTAATAGCTAAGGTCTTAGACTCGTACTATGGCCTACAGGTTAAGGTCTTAACTCTTACTCAGGCCTACTGGTTAAGGTCTTAACTCTTACTCTGGCCTACTGGTTAAGGTCTTAACTCTTACTCTGGCCTAATAGCTAAGGTCTTAACTCTTACTCTGGCCTAATAGCTAAGGTCTTAACTCTTACTCTGGCCTACTGGTTAAGGTCTTAACTCTTACTCTGGCCTAATAGCTAAGGTCTTAACTCTTACTCTGGCCTAATAGCTAAGGTCTTAGACTCGTACTCTGGCCTACTGGTTAAGGTCTTAACTCTTACTCTGGCCTACTGGTTAAGGTCTTAACTCTTACTCTGGCCTAATAGCTAAGGTCTTAGACTCATACTCTGGCCTAATGCTTAAGGTCTTAGACTCTTACTCTGGCCTACTGGTTAAGGTCTTAACTCTTACTCTGGCCTACTGGTTAAGGTCTTAACTGTTACTCTGGCCTAATGGTTAAGGTCTTAACTCTTACTCTGGCCTAATAGCTAAGGTCTGAACTCTTACTCTGGCCTACTTGTTAAGGTCTTAACTCTTACTCTGGCCTACAGGTTAAGGTCTTAACTCTTACTCTGGCCTAATGGTTAAGGTCTTAACTCTTACTCTGGCTTAGTAGCTAAGGTCTTAACTCTTACTATGGCCTTATAGCTAAGGTCTTAACTCTTACTCTGGCCTAATAGCTAAGGTCTTAGACTCGTACTCTGGCCTACTGGTTAAGGTCCTAATTCTTACTCTGGCCTAATATCTAAGGTCTTAGACTCGTACTTTGGCATACTGGTTAAGGTCTTAACTCTTACTCTGGCCTAATAGCTTAGGTCTTAACTCTTACTCTGGCCTAATAGCTAAGGTCTTAACTCATACTCTGGCCTAATAGCTAAGGTCTTAGACTCATACTCAGGCCTACTGGTTAAGGTCTTAACTCTTACTCTGGCCTAATAGGTAAGGTCTTAACTCTTACTCTGGCCTAATAGCTAAGGTCTTAGACTCGTACTATGGCCTACAGGTTAAGGTCTTAACTCTTACTCTGGCCTAATAGCTAAGGTCTTAGACTCGAACTCTGGCCTAAAGGTTAAGGTCTTAACTCTTACTATGGCCTAAGAGCTAAGGTCTTAGACTCGTACTCTGGCCTAATGGTTAAGGTCTTAGACTCTTACCCTGGCCTACTGGTTAAGGTCTTAACTCTTACTCTGGCTTACTGGATAAGGTCTTAACTCTTACTCTGGCCTAATGGTTAAGGTCTTAACTCTTACTCTGGCCTAATAGCTAAGGTCTGAACTCTTACTCTGACCTACTTGTTAAGGTCTTAACTCTTACTCTGGCCTACAGGTTAAGGTCTTAACTCTTACTCTGGCCTAATGGTTAAGGTCTTAACTCTTACTCTGGCTTAATAGCTAAGGTCTTAACTCTTACACTGGCCTAATAGCTAAGGTCTTAACTCTTACTCTGGCCTAATAGCTAAGGTCTTAGACTCGTACTCTGGCCTACTGGTTAAGGTCTTAACTCTTACTCTGGCCTAATAGCTAAGGTCTTAACTCTTACTCTGGCCTAATAACTAAGGTCTTAGACTCGTACTCTGGCCTACAGGTTAAGGTCTTAACTCTTACTCTGGCCTACTGGTTAAGGTCTTAAATCTTACTCTGGCCTAATAGCTAAGGTCTTAACTCTTACTCTGGCCTAATAGCTAAGGTCTTAGACTCATACTATGGCCTACAGGTTAAGGTCTTAACTCTTACTCTGGCCTACTGGTTAAGGTCTTAACTCTTACTCTGGCCTACTGGTTAAGGTCTTAACTCTTACTCTGGCCTAATAGCTAAGGTCTTAACTCTTACTCTGGCCTAATAGCTAAGGTCTTAGACTCTTACTCTGGCCTAATAGCTAAGGTCTTAGACTCGTACTCTGGCCTACTGGTTAAGGTCTTAACTCTTACTCTGGCCTAATAGCTAAGGTCTTAGACTCGTACTATGGCCTACAGGTTAAGGTCTTAACTCTTACTCAGGCCTACTGGTTAAGGTCTTAACTCTTACTCTGGCCTACTGGTTAAGGTCTTAACTCTTACTCTGGCCTAATAGCTAAGGTCTTAACTCTTACTCTGGCCTAATAGCTAAGGTCTTAACTCTTACTCTGGCCTACTGGTTAAGGTCTTAACTCTTACTCTGGCCTAATAGCTAAGGTCTTAACTCTTACTCTGGCCTACTAGCTAAGGTCTTAGACTCGTACTCTGGCCTACTGGTTAAGGTCTTAACTCTTACTCTGGCCTACTGGTTAAGGTCTTAACTCTTACTCTGGCCTAATAGCTAAGGTCTTAGACTCATACTCTGGCCTAATGCTTAAGGTCTTAGACTCTTACTCTGGCCTACTGGTTAAGGTCTTAACTCTTACTCTGGCCTACTGGTTAAGGTCTTAACTCTTACTCTGGCCTAATGGTTAAGGTCTTAACTCTTACTCTGGCCTAATAGCTAAGGTCTTAACTCTTACTCTGGCCTACTTGTTAAGGTCTTAACTCTTACTCTGGCCTACAGGTTAAGGTCTTAACTCTTACTCTGGCCTAATGGTTAAGGTCTTAACTCGTACTTTGGCCTAATAGCTAAGGTCTTAGACTCGTACTCTGGCCTACTGGTTAAGGTCTTAACTCTTACTCTGGCCTAATAGCTAAGGTCTTAACTCTTACTCTGGCCTAATAGCTAAGGTCTTAGACTCGTACTCTGGCCTACTGGTTAAGGTCTTAACTCTTACTCTGGCCTAATAGCTAAGGTCTTAACTGTTACTCTGGCCTAATAGCTAAGGTCTTAGACTCGTACTCTGGCCTAAAGGTTAAGGTCTTAACTCTTACTCTGGCCTAATAGCTAGGGTCTTAACTCTTATTCTGGCCTAATAGCTAAGGTCTTAGACTCGTACTCTGGCCTAATGGTTAAGGTCTTAGACTCGTACTCTGGCCTAATGGTTAAGGTCTTAACTCTTACTCTGGCCTACTGGTTAAGGTCTTAACACTTACTCTGGCCTAATAGCTAAGGTTTTAGACTCGTACTCTGGCCTACTGGTTAAGGTCTTAACTCTTACTCTGGCCTAATAGCTAAGGTCTTAGACTCGTACTTTGGCCTACTGGTTAAGGTCTTACTTCTTACTCTGGCCTAATAGCTAAGGTCTTAACTCTTACTCTGGCCTACTGGTTAAGGTCTTAACTCTTACTCTGGCCTAATAGCTAAGGTCTTAACTCTTACTTTGGCCTAATAGCTAAGGTCTTAGACTCGTACTCTGGCCTACTGGTTAAGGTCTTAACTCTTACTCTGGCCTACTGGTTAAGGTCTTAACTCTTACTCTGGCCTAATAGCTAAGGTCTTAGACTCGTACTCTGGCCTAATGGTTAAGGTCTTAGACTCTTACTCTGGCCTACTGCTTAAGGTCTTAACTCTTACTCTGGCCTACTGGTTAAGGTCTTAACTCTTACTCTGGCCTAATGGTTAAGGTCTTAACTCTTACTCTGGCCGAATAGCTAAGGTCTTAACTCTTACTCTGGCCTACTTGTTAAGGTCTTAACTCTTACTCTGGCCTACAGGTTAAGGTCTTAACTCTTACTCTGGCCTAATAGCTAAGGTCTTAGACTCGTACTTTGGCCTACTGGTTAAGGTCTTAACTCTTACTCTGGCCTAATAGCTAAGGTCTTAACTCTTACTCTGGCCAAATAACTAAGGTCTTAGACTCGTACTCTGGCCTACAGGTTAAGGTCTTAACTCTTACTCTGGCCTACTGGTTAAGGTCTTAACTCTTACTCTGGCCTAATAGCTAAGGTCTTAACTCTTACTCTGGCCTAATAGCTAAGGTCTTAGACTCATACTATGTCCTACAGGTTAAGGTCTTAACTCTTACTCTGGCCTACTGGTTAAGGTCTTAACTCTTACTCTGGCCTACTGGTTAAGGTCTTAACTCTTACTCTGGCCTAATAGCTAAGGTCTTAACTCTTACTCTGGCGCCTAATAGCTAAGGTCTTAGACTCGTACTCTGGCCTAATAGCTAAGGTCTTAGACTCGTACTCTGGCCTACTGGTTAAGGTCTTAACTCTTACTCTGGCCTAATAGCTAAGGTCTTAGACTCGTACTATGGCCTACAGGTTAAGGTCTTAACTCTTACTCAGGCCTACTGGTTAAGGTCTTAACTCTTACTCTGGCCTACTGGTTAAGGTCTTAACTCTTACTCTGGCCTAATAGCTAAGGTCTTAACTCTTACTCTGGCCTAATAGCTAAGGTCTTAACTCTTACTCTGGCCTACTGGTTAAGGTCTTAACTCTTACTCTGGCCTAATAGCTAATGTCTTAACTCTTACTCTGGCCTAATAGCTAAGGTCTTAGACTCGTACTCTGGCCTACTGGTTAAGGTCTTAACTCTTACTCTGGCCTACTGGTTAAGGTCTTAACTCTTACTCTGGCCTAATAGCTAAGGTCTTAGACTCATACTCTGGCCTAATGCTTAAGGTCTTAGACTCTTACTCTGGCCTACTGGTTAAGGTCTTAACTCTTACTCTGGCCTAATAGCTAAGGTCTTAACTCTTACTCTGGCCTACTTGTTAAAGTCTTAACTCTTACTCTGGCCTACAGGTTAAGGTCTTAACTCTTACTCTGGCCTAATGGTTAAGGTCTTAACTCGTACTCTGGCCTAATAGCTAAGGTCCTAGACTCGTACTCTGGCCTACTGGTTAAGGTCTTAACTCTTACTCTGGCCTAATAGCTAAGGTCTTAACTCTTACTCTGGCCTAATAGCTAAGGTCTTAGACTCATACTCTGGCCTACTGGTTAAGGTCTTAACTCTTACTCTGGCCTAATAGCTAAGGTCTTAGACTCGTACTCTGGCCTAAAGGTTAAGGTCTTAACTCTTACTCTGGCCTAATAGCTAGGGTCTTAACTCTTATTCTGGCCTAATAGCTAAGGTCTTAGACTCGTACTCTGGCCTAATGGTTAAGGTCTTAGACTCGTACTCTGGCCTAATGGTTAAGGTCTTAACTCTTACTCTGGCCTACTGGTTAAGGTCTTAACACTTACTCTGGCCTAATAGCTAAGGTATTAGACTCGTACTCTGGCCTACTGGTTAAGGTCTTAACTCTTACTCTGGCCTAATAGCTAAGGTCTTAGACTCGTACTTTGGCCTACTGGTTAAGGTCTTACTTCTTACTCTGGCCTAATAGCTAAGGTCTTAACTCTTACTCTGGCCTACTGGTTAAGGTCTTAACTCTTACTCTGGGTTAATAGCTAAGGTCTTAACTCTTACTTTGGCCTAATAGCTAAGGTCTTAGACTCGTACTCTGGCCTACTGGTTAAGGTCTTAACTCTTACTCTGGCCTACTGGTTAAGGTCTTAACTCTTACTCTGGCCTAATAGCTAAGGTCTTAGACTCGTACTCTGGCCTAATGGTTAAGGTCTTAGACTCTTACTCTGGCCTACTGGTTAAGGTCTTAACTCTTACTCTGGCCTACTGGTTAAGGTCTTAACTCTTACTCTGGCCTAATGGTTAAGGTCTTAACTCTTACTCTGGCCTAATAGCTAAGGTCTTAACTCTTACTCTGGCCTACTTGTTAAGGTCTTAACTCTTACTCTGGCCTACAGGTTAAGGTCTTAACTCTTACTCTGGCCTAATGGTTAAGGTCTTAACTCTTACTCTGGCTTAATAGCTAAGGTCTTAACTCTTACTCTGGCCTACTAGCTAAGGTCTTAACCCTTACTGTGGCCTAATAGCTAAGGTCTTAGACTCTTACCCTGGCCTAATGGTTAAGGTCTTAGACTCGTACTCTGGCCTAATGGTTAAGGTCTTAACTCTTACTCTGGCCTAATAGCTAAGGTCTTAGACTCGTACTCTGGCCTAATAGCTAAGGTCTTAACTCTTACTCTGGCCTAATAGCTAAGGTCTTAGACTCGTACTCTGGCCTAATAGCTAAGGTCTTAACTCTTACTCTGGCCTAATAGCTAAGGTCTTAGACTCGTACTCTGGCCTAATAGCTAAGGTTTTAAACTTGTACCCAGGCCTAATGATTAAGGTCTTAACTCTCACTCTGGCCTAATAGCTAAGGTCTTAGACTCGTACTGTGGCCTACAGGTTAAGGTCTTAACTCTTTCTCTGGCCTACTGGTTAAGGTCTTAACTCTTACTCTGGCCTAATAGCTAAGGTCTTAGACTCGTACTCTGGCCTAATAGCTAAGGTCTTAACTCTTACTCTGGCGTACTGGTTAAGGTCTTAACTCTTACTCTGGCCTAATAGCTAAGGTCTTAGACTCTTACTCTGGCCTAATGGTTAAGGTCTTAACTCTTACTCTGGCCTAATGGTTAAGGTCTTAACTCTTACTCTGGCCTACTGGTAAAGGTCTTAGACTCTTACTCTGGCCTACAGGTTAAGGTCTTAACTCTTACTCTGGCCTACTGGTTAAGGTCTTAGACTCTTACTCTGGCCTACAGGTTAAGGTCTTAACTCTTACTCTGGCCTACTGGTTAAGGTCTGAACTCTTACTCTAGCCTAATAGCTAAGGTCTTAACTCTTACTCTGGCCTAATAGCTAAGATCTTAACTCGTACTCTGGCCTAATAGCTAAGGTATTAGACTCGTACTCTGGCCTACTGGTTAAGGTCTTAACTCTTACTCTGGCCTAATAGCTAAGGTCTTAACTCTTACTCTGGCCTAATAGCTAAGGTCTTAGACTCGTACTATGGCCTACAGGTTAAGGTCTTAACTCTTACTCTGGCCTAATAGCTAAGGTCTTAGAATCGTACTCTGTCCTAAAGGTTAAGGTCTTAACTCTTACTCTGGCCTAATAGCTAAGGTCTTAACTCTTATTCTGGCCTAATAGCTAAGGTCTTAGACTTGTACTCTGGCCTAATGGTTAAGGTCTTAGACTCGTACTCTGGCCTAATGGTTAAGGTCTTAACTCTTACTCTGGCCTACTGGTTAAGGTCTTAACTCTTACTCTGGCCTAATAGCTAAGGTCTTAGACTCGTACTCTGGCCTACTGGTTAAGGTCTTAACTCTTACTCTGGCCTAATAGCTAAGGTCTTAGACTCGTACTTTGGCCTACTGGTTAAGGTCTTAACTCTTACTCTGGTCTAATAGCTAATGTCTTAACTCTTACTCTGGCCTACTGGTTAAGGTCTTAACTCTTACTCTGGCCTAATAGCTAAGGTCTTAACTCTTACTCTGGCCTAATAGCTAAGGTCTTAGACTCGTACTCTGGCCTACTGGTTAAGGTCTTAACTCTTACTCTGGCCTAATAGCTAAGGTCTTAGACTCATACTCTGGCCTAATGGTTAAGGTCTTAGACTCTTACTCTGGCCTACTGGTTAAGGTCTTAACTCTTACTCTGGCCTACTGGTTAAGGTCTTAACTCTTACGCTGGCCTACTGGTTAAGGTCTTAACTCTTGCTCTGGCCTACTGGTTAAGGGCTTAACTCTTACTCTGGCCTAATTGCTAAGGTCTTAGACTCTTACTCTGGCCTACTGGTTAAGGTCTTAACTCTTACTCTGGCCTACTGGTTAAGGGATTAACTCTTACTCTGGCCTAATGGCTAAGGTCTTAACTCTTCCTCTGGCCTACTGGTTAAGGTCTTAGACTCCTACTCTGGCCTAATAGCTAAGGTCTTAACTCTTACTCTGGCCTAATTGCTAAGGTCTTAGACTCTTACTCTGGCCTACTGGTTAAGGTCCTAACTCTTACTCTGGCCTACTGGTTAAGGGATTAACTCTTACTCTGGCCTAATGGCTAAGGTCTTAACTCTTACTCTGGCCTACTGGTTAAGGTCTTAGACTCCTACTCTGGCCTCATAGATAAGGTCTTAACTCTTACTCTGGCCTAATAGCTAAGGTCTTAGACTCGTACTCTGGCCTACTGGTTAAGGTCGTAACTCTTACTCTGGCCTACTGGTTAAGGTCTTAACTCTTACTCTGGCCTAATAGCTAAGGTCTTAGACTCATACTCTGGCCTCATGGTTATGGTCTTAGACTCTTTCTCTGGCCTACTGGTTAAGGTCTTAACTCTTACTCTGGCCTACTGGTTAAGGTCTTAACTCTTACTCTGGCCTACTGGTTAAGGTCTTAACTCTTGCTCTGGCCTACTGGTTAAAGGCTTAACTCTTACTCTGGCCTAATTGCTAAGGTCTTAGACTCTTACTCTGGCCTACTGGTTAAGGTCTTAACTCTTACTCTGGCCTACTGGTTAAGGGATTAACTCTTACTCTGGCCTAATGGCTAAGGTCTTAACTCTTCCTCTGGCCTACTGGTTAAGGTCTTAGACTCCTACTCTGGCCTAATAGCTAAGGTCTTAACTCTTACTCTGGCCTACAGGTTAAGGTCTTAACTCTTACTCTGGCCTACTGGTTAAGGTCTTAGACTCTTACTCTGGCCTACAGGTTAAGGTCTTAACTCTTAATCTGGCCTACTGATTAAGGTCTTAACTCTTACTCTAGCCTAATAGCTAAGGTCTTAACTCTTACTCTGGCCTAATAGCTAAGATCTTAACTCGTACTCTGGCCTAATAGCTAAGGTATTAGACTCGTACTCTGGCCTACTGGTTAAGGTCTTAACTCTTACTCTGGCCTAATAGCTAAGGTCTTAACTCTTACTCTGGCCTAATAGCTAAGGTCTTAGACTCGTACTATGGCCTACAGGTTAAGGTCTTAACTCTTACTCTGGCCTAATAGCTAAGGTCTTAGAATCGTACTCTGTCCTAAAGGTTAAGGTCTTAACTCTTACTCTGGCCTAATAGCTAAGGTCTTAACTCTTATTCTGGCCTAATAGCTAAGGTCTTAGACTTGTACTCTGGCCTAATGGTTAAGGTCTTAGACTCGTACTCTGGCCTAATGGTTAAGGTCTTAACTCTTACTCTGGCCTACTGGTTAAGGTCTTAACTCTTACTCTGGCCTAATAGCTAAGGTCTTAGACTCGTACTCTGGCCTACTGGTTAAGGTCTTAGCTCTTACTCTGGCCTAATAGCTAAGGTCTTAGATTCGTACTTTGGCCTACTGGTTAAGGTCTTAACTCTTACTCTGGCCTAATAGCTAATGTCTTAACTCTTACTCTGGCCTACTGGTTAAGGTCTTAACTCTTACTCTGGCCTAATAGCTAAGGTCTTAACTCTTACTCTGGCCTAATAGCTAAGGTCTTAGACTCGTACTCTGGCCTACTGGTTAAGGTCTTAACTCTTACTCTGGCCTACTGGTTAAGGTCTTAACTCTTACTATGGCCTAATAGCTAAGGTCTTAGACTCATACTCCTGCCTAATGGTTAAGGTCTTAGACTCTTACTCTGGCCTACTGGTTAAGGTCTTAACTCTTATTCTGGCCTACTGGTTAAGGTCTTAACTCTTACTCTGGCCTACTGGTTAAGGTCTTAACTCTTGCTCTGGCCTACTGGTTAAAGGCTTAACTCTTACACTGGCCTAATTAATAAGGTCTTAGACTCTTACTCTGGCCTACTGGTTAAGGTCTTAACTCTTACTCTGGCCTACTGGTTAAGGGATTAACTCTTACTCTGGCCTACTGATTAAGGTCTTAACTCTTACTCTGGCCTACTGGTTAAGGTCTTAACTCTTGCTCTGGCCTACTGGTTAAGGGCTTAACTCTTACACTGGCCTAATTGCTAAGGTCTTAGACTCTTACTCTGGCCTACTGGTTAAGGTCTTAACTCTTACTCTGGCCTACTGGTTAAGGGATTAACTCTTACTCTGGCCTAATGGCTAAGGTCTTAACTCTTACTCTGGCCTACTGGTTAAGGTCTTAGACTCCTACTCTGGCCTAATAGCTAAGGTCTTAACTCTTACTCTGGCCTAATAGCTAAGGTCTTAGACTCGTACTCTGGCCTACTGGTTAAGGTCTTAACTCTTACTCTGGCCTACTGGTTAAGGTCTTAACTCTTACTCTGGCCTAATAGCTAAGGTCTTAGACTCATACTCTGGCCTAATGGTTACGGTCTTAGACTCTTACTCTGGACTACTGGTTAAGGTCTTAACACTTACTCTGGCCTACTGGTTAAGGTCTTAACTCTTACTCTGGCCTACTGGTTAAGGTCTTAACTCTTGCTCTGGCCTACTGGTTAAGGGCTTAACTCTTTCTCTGGCCGAATTGCTAAGGTCTTAGACTCTTACTCTGGCCTACTGGTTAATGTCTTAACTCTTACTCTGGCCTACTGGTTAAGGGATTAACTCTTACTCTGGCCTAATGGCTAAGGTCTTAACTCTTCCTCTGGCCTACTGGTTAAGGTCTTAGACTCCTACTCTGGCCTAATAGCTAAGGTCTTAACTCTTACTCTGGCCTAATTGCTAAGTTCTTAGACTCTTACTCTGGCCTACTGGTTAAGGTCTTAACTCTTACTCTGGCCTACTGGTTAAGGGATTAACTCTGACTCTGGCCTAATGGCTAAGGTCGTAACTCTTACTCTGGCCTACTGGTTAAGGTCTTAGACTCCGACTCTGGCCTAATAGCTAAGGTCTTAACTCTTTCTCTGGCCTAATAGCTAAGGTCTTAACTCTTACTCTGGCCTAATAGCTAAGGTCTTAGATTCAAACTCTGGCCTAATGGTTAAGGTCTAAGACTCGTACTCTGGCCTACTGGTTAAGGTCTTAACTCTTACTCTGGCCTAATAGCTAAGGTCTTAGACTCGTACTCTGGCCTAATAGCTAAGGTCTTAGACTCGTACTCTGGCCTACTGGTTAAGGTCTTAACTCTTACTCTGGCCTACTGGTTAAGGTCTTAACTCTTACTCTGGCTTAATAGCTAAGGTCTTAACTCTTACTCTGGCCTAATGTTTAAGGTCTTAACTCTTACTCTGGCCTAATAGCTAAGGTCTTAGACTCGTACTATGGCCTACAGGTTAAGGTCTTAACTCTTACTCAGGCCTACTGGTTAAGGTCTTAACTCTTACTCTGGCCTACTGGTTAAGGTCTTAACTCTTACTCTGGCCTAATAGCTAAGGTCTTAACTCTTACTCTGGCCTAATAGCTAAGGTCTTAACTCTTACTCTGGCCTACTGGTTAAGGTCTTAACTCTTACTCTGGCCTAATAGCTAAGGTCTTAACTCTTACTCTGGCCTAATAGCTAAGGTCTTAGACTCGTACTCTGGCCTACTGGTTAAGGTCTTAACTCTTACTCTGGCCTACTGGTTAAGGTCTTAACTCTTACTCTGGCCTAATAGCTAAGGTCTTAGACTCATACTCTGGCCTAATGCTTAAGGTCTTAGACTCTTACTCTGGCCTACTGGTTAAGGTCTTAACTCTTACTCTGGCCTACTGGTTAAGGTCTTAACTGTTACTCTGGCCTAATGGTTAAGGTCTTAACTCTTACTCTGGCCTAATAGCTAAGGTCTTAGACTCGTACTCTGGCCTACTGGTTAAGGTCTTAACTCTTGCTCTGGCCTACTGGGTAAGATCTTAACTCTTACTCTGGCCTAATTGCTAAGGTCTTAGACTCGTACTCTGGCCTACTGGTTAAGGTCTTAACTCTTACTCTGGCCTAATAGCTAAGATCTTAACTCTTACTCTGGCCTAACAGCTAAGGTCTTAGACTCGTACTCTGGCCTACTGGTTAAGGTCTTAACTCTTACTCTGTCCTAATAGCTAAGGTCTTAGACTCGTACTATGGCCTACAGGTTAAGGTCTTAACTCTTACTCTGGCCTAATAGCTAAGGTCTTAGACTCGTACTCTGGCGTACTGGTTAAGGTCTTAACTCTTACTCTGGCCTAAGAGCTAAGGTCTTAGACTCGTACTCTGGCCTAATGGTTAAGGTCTTAGACTCTTACCCTGGCCTACTGGTTAAGGTCTTAACTCTTACTCTTGCTTACTGGTTAAGGTCTTAACTCTTACTCTGGCCTAATGGTTAAGGTCTTAACTCTTACTCTGGCCTAATAGCTAAGGTCTGAACTCTTACTCTGGCCTACTTGTTAAGGTCTTAACTCTTACTCTGGCCTACAGGTTAAGGTCTTAACTCTTACTCTGGCGTAATGGTTAAGGTCTTAACTCTTACTCTGGCTTAGTAGCTAAGGTCTTAACTCTTACTCTGGCCTAATAGCTAAGGTCTTAACTCTTACTCTGGCCTAATAGCTAAGGTCTTAGACTCGTACTCTGGCCTACTGGTTAAGGTCTTAACTCTTACTCTGGCCTAATAGCTAAGGTCTTAGACTCGTACTTTGGCCTACTGGTTAAGGTCTTAACTCTTACTCTGGCCTAATAGCTTAGGTCTTAACTCTTACTCTGGCCTAATAGCTATGGTCTTAACTCATACTCTGGCCTAATAGCTAAGGTCTTAGACTCGTACTCTGGCCTACTGGTTAAGGTCTTAACTCTTACTCTGGCCTAATAGCTAAGGTCTTAACTCTTACTCTGGCCTAATAGCTAAGGTCTTAGACTCGTACTATGGCCTACAGGTTAGGGTCTTAACTCTTACTCTGGCCTAATAGCTAAGGTCTTAGACTCGTACTCTGGCCTAAAGGTTAAGGTCTTAACTCTTACTCTGGCCTAATAGATAAGGTCTTAGACTCGTACTCTGGCCTAATGGTTAAGGTCTTAGACTCTTACCCTGGCCTACTGGTTAAGGTCTTAACTCTTACTCTGGCTTACTGGATAAGGTCTTAACTCTTACTCTGGCCTAATGGTTAAGGTCTTAACTCTTACTCTGGCCTAATAGCTAAGGTCTGAACTCTTACTCTGGCCTACTTGTTAAGGTCTTAACTCTTACTCTGGCCTACAGGTTAAGGTCTTAACTCTTACTCTGGCCTAATGGTTAAGGTCTTAACTCTTAATCTGGCTTAATAGCTAAGGTCTTAACTCTTACACTGGCCTAATAGCTAAGGTCTTAACTCTTACTCTGGCCTAATAGCTAAGGTCTTAGACTCGTACTCTGGCCTACTGGTTAAGGTCTTAACTCTTACTCTGGCCTAATAGCTAAGGTCTTAGACTCATACTTTGGCCTACTGGTTAAGGTCTTAACTCTTACTCTGGCCTAATAGCTTAGGTCTTAACTCTTACTCTGGCCTACTGGTTAAGGTCTTAACTCTTACTCTGGCCTAATAGCTAAGGTCTTAACTCTTACTCTGGCCTAATAACTAAGGTCTTAGACTCGTACTCTGGTCTACAGGTTAAGGTCTTAACTCTTACTCTGGCCTACTGGTTAAGGTCTTAACTCTTACTCTGGCCTAATAGCTAAGGTCTTAACTCTTACTCTGGCCTAATAGCTAAGGTCTTAGACTCGTACTATGGCCTACAGGTTAAGGTCTTAACTCTTACTCTGGCCTACTGGTTAAGGTCTTAACTCTTACTCTGGCCTAATAGCTAATGTCTTAACTCTTACTCTGGCCTAATAGCTAAGGTCTTAGACTCTTACTCTGGCCTAATAGCTAAGGTCTTAGACTCGTACTCTGGCCTACTGGTTAAGGTCTTAACTCTTACTCTGGCCTAATAGCTAAGGTCTTAGACTCGTACTATGGCCTACAGGTTAAGGTCTTAACTCTTACTCAGGCCTACTGGTTAAGGTCTTAACTCTTACTCTGGGCTACTGGTTAAGGTCTTAACTCTTACTCTGGCCTAATAGCTAAGGTCTTAACTCTTACTCTGGCCTAATAGCTAAGGTCTTAACTCTTACTCTGGCCTACTGGTTAAGGTCTTAACCCTTACTCTGGCCTAATAGCTAAGGTCTTAACTCTTACTCTGGCCTAATAGCTAAGGTCTTAGACTCGTACTCTGGCCTACTGGTTAAGGTCTTAGACTCCTACTCTGGCCTAATAGCTAAGGTCTTAACTCTTACTCTGGCCTAATGGCTAAGGTCTTAGACTCTTACTCTGGCCTACTGGTTAAGGTCTTAACTCTTACTCTGGCCTACTGGTTAAGGGATTAACTCTTACTCTGGCCTAATGGCTAATGTCTTAACTCTTGCTCTGGCCTACTGGTTAAGGTCTTAGACTCCTCCTCTGGCCTAATAGCGAAGGTCTTAACTCTTACTCTAGCCTAATAGCTAAGGTCTTAGACTCGTACTCTGGCCTAATGGTTAAGGTCTTAACTCTTACTCTGGCCTAATAGCTAAGGTCTTAGACTCGTACTCTGGCCTACTGGTTAATGTCTTAACTCTTGCTCTGGCCTACTGGGTAAGATCTTAACTCTTACTCTGGCCTAATTGCTAAGGTTTTAGACTCGTACTCTGGCCTACTGGTTAAGGTCTTAACTCTTACTCTGGCCTAATAGCTAAGATCTTAACTCTTATTCTGGCCTAACAGCTAAGGTCTTAGACTCGTACTCTGGCCTACTGGTTAAGGTCTTAACTCTTACTCTGTCCTAATAGCTAAGGTCTTAGACTCGTACTATGGTTTACAGGTTAAGGTCTTAACTCTTACTCTGGCCTAATAGCTAAGGTCTTAGACTCGTACTCTGGCCTACTGGTTAAGGTCTTAACACTTACTCTGGCCTAAGAGCTAAGGTCTTAGACTCGTACTCTGGCCTAATGGTTAAGGTCTTAGACTCTTACCCTGGCCTACTGGTTAAGGTCTTAACTCTTACTCTGGCTTACTGGTTAAGGTCTTAACTCTTACTCTGGCCTAATGGTTAAGGTCTTAACTCTTACTCTGGCCTAATAGCTAAGGTCTGAACTCTTACTCTGGCCTACTTGTTAAGGTCTTAACTCTTACTCTGGCCTACAGGTTAAGGTCTTAACTCTTACTCTGGCCTAATGGTTAAGGTCTTAACTCTTACTCTGGCTTAATAGCTAAGGTCTTAACTCTTACTCTGGCCTAATAGCTAAGGTCTTCGACTCGTACTCTGGCCTACTGGTTAAGGTCTTAACTCTTACTCTGGCCTAATAGCTAAGGTCTTAGACTCGTACTTTGGCCTACTGGTTAAGGTCTTAACTCTTACTCTGGCCTAATAGCTTAGGTCTTAACTCTTACTCTGGCCTAATAGCTAAGGTCTTAGCTCGTACTCTGGCCTAATAGCTAAGGTCTTAGACTCGTACTCTGGCCTACTGGTTAAGGTCTTAACTCTTACTCTGGCCTAATAGCTAAGGTCTTAACTCTTACTCTGGCCTAATAGCTAAGGTCTTAGACTCATACTATGGCCTACAGGTTAAGGTCTTAACTCTTACTCTGGCCTAATAGCTAAGGTCTTAGACTCGTACTCTGGCCTAAAGGTTAAGGTCTTACCTCTTACTCTGGCCTAATAGCTAAGGTCTTAACTCTTATTCTGGCCTAATAGCTAAGGTCTTAGACTCGTACTCTGGCCTAATGGTTAAGGTCTTAGACTCGTACTCTGGCCTAATGGTTAAGGTCTTAACTCTTACTCTGGCCTACTGGTTAAGGTCTTAGCTCATACTCTGGCCTAATGGTTAAGGTCTTAGACTCTTACTCTGGCCTACTGGTTAAGGTCTTAACTCTTACTCTGGCCTACTGGTTAAGGTCTTAACTCTTACTCTGGCCTACTGGTTAGGGTCTTAACTCTTGCTCTGGCCTACTGGTTAAGGTCTTAACTCTTACTCTGGCCTAATTGCTAAAGTCTTAGACTCTTACTCTGGCCTACTGGTTAAGGTCTTAACTCTTACTCTGGCCTACTGGTTAAGGGATTAACTCTTACTCTGGCCTAATGGCTAAGGTCTTAACTCTTACTCTGGCCTACTGGTTAAGGTCTTAGACTCCTCCTCTGGCCTAATAGCGAAGGTCTTAACTCTTACTCTAGCCTAATAGCTAAGGTCTTAGACTCGTACTCTGGCCTAATGGTTAAGGTCTTAACTCTTACTCTGGCCTAATAGCTAAGGTCTTAGACTCGTACACTGGCCTACTGGTTAATGTCTTAACTCTTGCTCTGGCCTACTGGGTAAGATCTTAACTCTTACTCTGGCCTAATTGCTAAGGTTTTAGACTCGTACTCTGGCCTACTGGTTAAGGTCTTAACTCTTACTCTGGCCTAATAGCTAAGATCTTAACTCTTATTCTGGCCTAACAGCTAAGGTCTTAGACTCGTACTCTGGCCTACTGGTTAAGGTCTTAACTCTTACTCTGTCCTAATAGCTAAGGTCTTAGACTCGTACTATGGTTTACAGGTTAAGGTCTTAACTCTTACTCTGGCCTAATAGCTAAGGTCTTAGACTCGTACTCTGGCCTACTGGTTAAGGTCTTAACACTTACTCTGGCCTAAGAGCTAAGGTCTTAGACTCGTACTCTGGCCTAATGGTTAAGGTCTTAGACTCTTACCCTGGCCTACTGGTTAAGGTCTTAACTCTTACTCTGGCTTACTGGTTAAGGTCTTAACTCTTACTCTGGCCTAATGGTTAAGGTCTTAACTCTTACTCTGGCCTAATAGCTAAGGTCTGAACTCTTACTCTGGCCTACTTGTTAAGGTCTTAACTCTTACTCTGGCCTACAGGTTAAGGTCTTAACTCTTACTCTGGCCTAATGGTTAAGGTCTTAACTCTTACTCTGGCTTAATAGCTAAGGTCTTAACTCTTACTCTGGCCTAATAGCTAAGGTCTTCGACTCGTACTCTGGCCTACTGGTTAAGGTCTTAACTCTTACTCTGGCCTAATAGCTAAGGTCTTAGACTCGTACTTTGGCCTACTGGTTAAGGTCTTAACTCTTACTCTGGCCTAATAGCTTAGGTCTTAACTCTTACTCTGGCCTAATAGCTAAGGTCTTAGCTCGTACTCTGGCCTAATAGCTAAGGTCTTAGACTCGTACTCTGGCCTACTGGTTAAGGTCTTAACTCTTACTCTGGCCTAATAGCTAAGGTCTTAACTCTTACTCTGGCCTAATAGCTAAGGTCTTAGACTCATACTATGGCCTACAGGTTAAGGTCTTAACTCTTACTCTGGCCTAATAGCTAAGGTCTTAGACTCGTACTCTGGCCTAAAGGTTAAGGTCTTACCTCTTACTCTGGCCTAATAGCTAAGGTCTTAACTCTTATTCTGGCCTAATAGCTAAGGTCTTAGACTCGTACTCTGGCCTAATGGTTAAGGTCTTAGACTCGTACTCTGGCCTAATGGTTAAGGTCTTAACTCTTACTCTGGCCTACTGGTTAAGGTCTTAGCTCATACTCTGGCCTAATGGTTAAGGTCTTAGACTCTTACTCTGGCCTACTGGTTAAGGTCTTAACTCTTACTCTGGCCTACTGGTTAAGGTCTTAACTCTTACTCTGGCCTACTGGTTAGAGTCTTAACTCTTGCTCTGGCCTACTGGTTAAGGTCTTAACTCTTACTCTGGCCTAATTGCTAAAGTCTTAGACTCTTACTCTGGCCTACTGGTTAAGGTCTTAACTCTTACTCTGGCCTACTGGTTAAGGGATTAACTCTTACTCTGGCCTAATGGCTAAGGTCTTAACTCTTACTCTGGCCTACTGGTTAAGGTCTTAGACTCCTCCTCTGGCCTAATAGCGAAGGTCTTAACTCTTACTCTAGCCTAATAGCTAAGGTCTTAGACTCGTACTCTGGCCTAATGGTTAAGGTCTTAACTCTTACTCTGGCCTAATAGCTAAGGTCTTAGACTCGTACTCTGGCCTACTGGTTAATGTCTTAACTCTTGCTCTGGCCTACTGGGTAAGATCTTAACTCTTACTCTGGCCTAATTGCTAAGGTTTTAGACTCGTACTCTGGCCTACTGGTTAAGGTCTTAACTCTTACTCTGGCCTAATAGCTAAGATCTTAACTCTTATTCTGGCCTAACAGCTAAGGTCTTAGACTCGTACTCTGGCCTACTGGTTAAGGTCTTAACTCTTACTCTGTCCTAATAGCTAAGGTCTTAGACTCGTACTATGGTTTACAGGTTAAGGTCTTAACTCTTACTCTGGCCTAATAGCTAAGGTCTTAGACTCGTACTCTGGCCTACTGGTTAAGGTCTTAACACTTACTCTGGCCTAAGAGCTAAGGTCTTAGACTCGTACTCTGGCCTAATGGTTAAGGTCTTAGACTCTTACCCTGGCCTACTGGTTAAGGTCTTAACTCTTACTCTGGCTTACTGGTTAAGGTCTTAACTCTTACTCTGGCCTAATGGTTAAGGTCTTAACTCTTACTCTGGCCTAATAGCTAAGGTCTGAACTCTTACTCTGGCCTACTTGTTAAGGTCTTAACTCTTACTCTGGCCTACAGGTTAAGGTCTTAACTCTTACTCTGGCCTAATGGTTAAGGTCTTAACTCTTACTCTGGCTTAATAGCTAAGGTCTTAACTCTTACTCTGGCCTAATAGCTAAGGTCTTAGACTCGTACTCTGGCCTACTGGTTAAGGTCTTAACTCTTACTCTGGCCTAATAGCTAAGGTCTTAGACTCGTACTTTGGCCTACTGGTTAAGGTCTTAACTCTTACTCTGGCCTAATAGCTTAGGTCTTAACTCTTACTCTGGCCTAATAGCTAAGGTCTTAGCTCGTACTCTGGCCTAATAGCTAAGGTCTTAGACTCGTACTCTGGCCTACTGGTTAAGGTCTTAACTCTTACTCTGGCCTAATAGCTAAGGTCTTAACTCTTACTCTGGCCTAATAGCTAAGGTCTTAGACTCATACTATGGCCTACAGGTTAAGGTCTTAACTCTTACTCTGGCCTAATAGCTAAGGTCTTAGACTCGTACTCTGGCCTAAAGGTTAAGGTCTTACCTCTTACTCTGGCCTAATAGCTAAGGTCTTAACTCTTATTCTGGCCTAATAGCTAAGGTCTTAGACTCGTACTCTGGCCTAATGGTTAAGGTCTTAGACTCGTACTCTGGCCTAATGGTTAAGGTCTTAACTCTTACTCTGGCCTACTGGTTAAGGTCTTAGCTCATACTCTGGCCTAATGGTTAAGGTCTTAGACTCTTACTCTGGCCTACTGGTTAAGGTCTTAACTCTTACTCTGGCCTACTGGTTAAGGTCTTAACTCTTACTCTGGCCTACTGGTTAGGGTCTTAACTCTTGCTCTGGCCTACTGGTTAAGGTCTTAACTCTTACTCTGGCCTAATTGCTAAAGTCTTAGACTCTTACTCTGGCCTACTGGTTAAGGTCTTAACTCTTACTCTGGCCTACTGGTTAAGGGATTAACTCTTACTCTGGCCTAATGGCTAAGGTCTTAACTCTTACTCTGGCCTACTGGTTAAGGTCTTAGACTCCTACTCTGGCCTAATAGCTAAGGTCTTAACTCTTACTCTGGCCTAATAGCTTAGGTCTTAACTCTTACTCTGGCCTACTGGTTAAGGTCTTAACTCTTACTCTGGCCTAATAGCTAAGGTCTTAACTCTTACTCTGGCCTAATAGCTAAGGTCTTAGACTCGTACTCTGGCCTACAGGTTAAGGTCTTAACTCTTACTCTGGCCTACTGGTTAAGGTCTTAACTCTTACTCTGGCCTAATAGCTAAGGTCTTAACTCTTACTCTGGCCTAATAGCTAAGGTCTTAGACTCGTACTATGGCCTACAGGTTAAGGTCTTCACTCTTACTCTGGCCTACTGGTTAAGGTCTTAACTCTTACTCTGGCCTACTGGTTAACGTCTTAACTCTTACTCTGGCCTAATATCTAAGGTCTTAACTCTTACTCTGGCCTAATAGCTAAGGTCTTAGACTCTTACTCTGGCCTAATAGCTAAGGTCTTAGACTCGTACTCTGGCCTACTGGTTAAGGTCTTAACTATTACTCTGGCCTAATAGCTAAGGTCTTAGACTCGTACTATGGCCTACAGGTTAAGGTCTTAACTCTTACTCAGGCCTACTGGTTAAGGTCTTAACTCTTACTCTGGCCTACTGGTTAAGGTCTTAACTCTTTCTCTGGCCTAATAGCTAAGGTCTTAACTCTTACTCTGGCCTAATAGCTAAGGTCTTAACTCTTACTCCGGCCTACTGGTTAAGGTCTTAACTCTTACTCTGGCCTAATAGCTAAGGTCTTAACTCTTACTCTGGCCTAATAGCTAAGGTCTTAGACTCGTACTCTGGCCTACTGGTTAAGGTCTTAACTCTTAATCTGGCCTACTTGTTAAGGTCTTAACTCTTACTCTGGCCTATTAGCTAAGGTCTTAGACTCATACTCTGGCCTAATGGTTAAGGTCTTAGACTCTTACTCTGGCCTACTGGTTAAGGTCTTAACTCTTACTCTGGCCTACTGGTTAAGGTCTTAACTCTTACTCTGGCCTAATTGCTAAGGTCTTAGACTCTTACTCTGGCCTACTGGTTAAGGGATTAACTCTTACTCTGGCCTAATGGCTAAGGTCTTAACTCTTACTCTGGTCTACTGGTTAAGGTCTTAGACTCCTACTCTGGCCTAATAGCTAAGGTCTTAACTCTTTCTCTGGCCTAATAGCTAAGGTCTTAACTCTTAATCTAGCCTAATAGCTAAGGTCTTAGACTCGTACTCTGGCCTAATGGTTAAGGTCTTAACTCTTACTCTGGCCTAATAGCTAAGGTCTTAGACTCGTACTCTGGCCTACTGGTTAAGGTCTTAACTCTTGCTCTGGCCTACTGTGTAAGATCTTAACTCTTACTCTGGCCTAATTGCTAAGGTCTTAGACTCGTACTCTGGCCTAATGGTTACGGTCTTAACTCTTACTCTGGCCTAATAGCTAAGGTCTTAGACTCGTACTCTGGCCTAATGGTTAAGGTCTTAACTCTTACTCTGGCCTAATAGCTAAGGTCTTAGACTCGTACTCTGGCCTACTGGTTAAGGTCTTAGACTCTTACCCTGGCCTACTGGTTAAGGTCTTAACTCTTACTCTGGCTCACTGGTTAAGGTCTTAACTCTTACTCTGGCCTAATGGTTAAGGTCTTACCTCTTACTCTGGCCTAATAGCTAAGGTCTGAACTCTTACTCTGGCCTACTTGTTAAGGTCTTAACTCTTACTCTGGCCTACAGGTTAAGGTCTTAACTCTTACTCTGGCCTAATGGTTAAGGTCTTAACTCTTACTCTGGCTTAATAGCTAAGGTCTTAACTCTTACTCTGGCCTAATAGCTAAGGTCTTAACTCTTACTCTGGCCTACTGGTTAAGGTCTTAGACTCTTACCCTGGCCTACTGGTTAAGGTCTTAACTCTTTCTCTGGCTCACTGGTTAAGGTCTTAACTCTTACTCTGGCCTAATGGTTAAGGTCTTACCTCTTACTCTGGCCTAATAGCTAAGGTCTGAACTCTTACTCTGGCCTACTTGTTAAGGTCTTAACTCTTACTCTGGCCTACAGGTTAAGGTCTTAACTCTTACTCTGGCCTAATGGTTAAGGTCTTAACTCTTACTCTGGCTTAATAGCTAAGGTCTTAACTCTTACTCTGGCCTAATAGCTAAGGTCTTAACTCTTACTCTGGCCTAATAGCTAAGGTCTTAGACTCGTACTCTGGCCTACTGGTTAAGGTCTTAACTCTTACTCTGGCCTAATTGCTAAGGTCTTAGACTCGTACTTTGGCCTACTGGTTAAGGTCTTAACTCTTACTCTGACCTAATAGCTTAGGTCTTAACTCTTACTCTGGCCTACTGGTTAAGGTCTTAACTCTTACTCTGGCCTAATAGCTAAGGTCTTAACTCTTACTCTGGCCTAATAGCTAAGGTCTTAGACTTGTACTCTGGCCTACAGGTTAAGGTCTTAACTCTTACTCTGGCCTACTGGTTAAGGTCTTAACTCTTACTCTGGCCTAATAGCTAAGGTCTTAACTCTTACTCTGGCCTAATAACTAAGGTCTTAGACTCGTACTATGGCCTACAGGTTAAGGTCTTAACTCTTACTCTGGCCTACTGGTTAAGGTCTTAACTCTTACTCTGGCCTACTGGTTAAGGTCTTAACTCTTACTCTGGCCTAATAGCTAAGGTCTTAACTCTTACTCTGGCCTAATAGCTAAGGTCTTAGACTCTTACTCTGGCCTAATAGCTAAGGTCTTAGACTCGTACTCTGGCCTACTGGTTAAGGTCTTAACTCTTACTCTGGCCTAATAGCTAATGTCTTAGACTCATACTATGGCCTACAGGTTAAGGTCTTAACTCTTACTCAGGCCTACTGGTTAAGGTCTTAACTCTTACTCTCGCCTAATAGCTAAGGTCTTAGACTCGTACTCTGGCTTACTGGTTAAGGTCTTAACTCTTGCTCTGGCCTACTGTGTAAGATCTTAACTCTTACTCTGGCCTAATTGCTAAGGTCTTAGACTCGTACTCTGGCCTAATGGTTAAGGTCTTAACTCTTACTCTGGCCTAATAGCTAAGGTCTTAGACTCGTACTCTGGCCTACTGGTTAAGGTCTTAGACTCTTACCCTGGCCTACTGGTTAAGGTCTTAACTCTTACTCTGGCTCACTGGTTAAGGTCTTAACTCTTACTCAGGCCTAATGGTTAAGGTCTTAACTCTTACTCTGGCCTAATAGCTAAGGTCTGAACTCTTACTCTGGCCTACTTGTTAAGGTCTTAACTCTTACTCTGGCCTACAGGTTAAGGTCTTAACTCTTACTCTGGCCTAATGGTTAAGGTCTTAACTCTTACTCTGGCTTAATAGCTAAGGTCTTAACTCTTACTCTGGCCTAATAGCTAAGGTCTTAACTCTTACTCTGGCCTAATAGCTAAGGTCTTAGACTCGTACTCTGGCCTACTGGTTAAGGTCTTAACTCTTACTCTGGCCTAATACCTAAGGTCTTAGACTCGTACTTTGGCCTACTGGTTAAGGTCTTAACTCTTACTCTGACCTAATAGCTTAGGTCTTAACTCTTATTCTGGCCTACTGGTTAAGGTCTTAACTCTTACTCTGGCCTAATAGCTAAGGTCTTAACTCTTACTCTGGCCTAATAACTAAGGTCTTAGACTCGTACTATGGCCTACAGGTTAAGGTCTTAACTCTTACTCTGGCCTACTGGTTAAGGTCTTAACTCTTACTCTGGCCTAATAGCTAAGGTCTTAACTCTTACTCTGGCCTAATAGCTAAGGTCTTAGACTCTTACTCTGGCCTAATAGCTAAGGTCTTAGACTCGTACTCTGGCCTACTGGTTAAGGTCTTAACTCTTACTCTGGCCTAATAGCTAATGTCTTAGACTCGTACTATGGCCTACAGGTTAAGGTCTTAACTCTTACTCAGGCCTAATGTTTAAGGTCTTAACTCTTACTCTGGCCTAATAGCTAAGGTCTTAACTCTTACTCTGGCCTAATAGCTAAGGTCTTAGACTCGTACTCTGGCCTACTGGTTAAGGTCTTAACTCTTACTCTGGCCTAATTGCTAAGGTCTTAGACTCGTACTTTGGCCTACTGGTTAAGGTCTTAACTCTTACTCTGACCTAATAGCTTAGGTCTTAACTCTTACTCTGGCCTACTGGTTAAGGTCTTAACTCTTACTCTGGCCTAATAGCTAAGGTCTTAACTCTTACTCTGGCCTAATAGCTAAGGTCTTAGACTTGTACTCTGGCCTACAGGTTAAGGTCTTAACTCTTACTCTGGCCTACTGGTTAAGGTCTTAACTCTTACTCTGGCCTAATAGCTAAGGTCTTAACTCTTACTCTGGCCTAATAACTAAGGTCTTAGACTCGTACTATGGCCTACAGGTTAAGGTCTTAACTCTTACTCTGGCCTACTGGTTAAGGTCTTAACTCTTACTCTGGCCTACTGGTTAAGGTCTTAACTCTTACTCTGGCCTAATAGCTAAGGTCTTAACTCTTACTCTGGCCTAATAGCTAAGGTCTTAGACTCTTACTCTGGCCTAATAGCTAAGGTCTTAGACTCGTACTCTGGCCTACTGGTTAAGGTCTTAACAATTACTCTGGCCTAATAGCTAATGTCTTAGACTCGTACTATGGCCTACAGGTTAAGGTCTTAACTCTTACTCAGGCCTACTGGTTAAGGTCTTAACTCTTACTCTCGCCTAATAGCTAAGGTCTTAGACTCGTACTCTGGCTTACTGGTTAAGGTCTTAACTCTTGCTCTGGCCTACTGTGTAAGATCTTAACTCTTACTCTGGCCTAATTGCTAAGGTCTTAGACTCGTACTCTGGCCTAATGGTTAAGGTCTTAACTCTTACTCTGGCCTAATAGCTAAGGTCTTAGACTCGTACTCTGGCCTACTGGTTAAGGTCTTAGACTCTTACCCTGGCCTACTGGTTAAGGTCTTAACTCTTACTCTGGCTCACTGGTTAAGGTCTTAACTCTTACTCTGGCCTAATGGTTAAGGTCTTAACTCTTACTCTGGCCTAATAGCTAAGGTCTGAACTCTTACTCTGGCCTACTTGTTAAGGTCTTAACTCTTACTCTGGCCTACAGGTTAAGGTCTTAACTCTTACTCTGGCCTAATGGTTAAGGTCTTAACTCTTACTCTGGCTTAATAGCTAAGGTCTTAACTCTTACTCTGGCCTAATAGCTAAGGTCTTAACTCTTACTCTGGCCTAATAGCTAAGGTCTTAGACTCGTACTCTGGCCTACTGGTTAAGGTCTTAACTCTTACTCTGGCCTAATACCTAAGGTCTTAGACTCGTACTTTGGCCTACTGGTTAAGGTCTTAACTCTTACTCTGACCTAATAGCTTAGGTCTTAACTCTTATTCTGGCCTACTGGTTAAGGTCTTAACTCTTACTCTGGCCTAATAGCTAAGGTCTTAACTCTTACTCTGGCCTAATAACTAAGGTCTTAGACTCGTACTCTGGCCTAATAGCTAAGGTCTTAGACTCGTACTCTGGCCTACTGGTTAAGGTCTTAACTCTTACTCTGGCCTAATAGCTAATGTCTTAGACTCGTACTATGGCCTACAGGTTAAGGTCTTAACTCTTACTCAGGCCTAATGGTTAAGGTCTTAACTCTTACTCTGGCCTAATAGCTAAGGTCTTAGACTCGTACTCTGGCCTAATGGTTAAGGTCTTGAACTCGTACTCTGGCCTAATGGTTAAGGTCTTAACTCTTACTCTGGCCTAATAGCTAAGGTCTTAGACTCGTACTCTGGCCTAATAGCTAAGGTCTTAACTCTTACTCTGGCCTAATAGCTAAGGTCTTAGACTCGTACTCTGGCCTAATAGCTAAGGTCTTAACTCTTACTCTGGCCTAATAGCTAAGGTCTTAGACTCGTACTCTGGCCTAATAGCTAAGGTTTTAAACTCGTACCCAGGCCTAATGATTAAGGTCTTAACTCTCACTCTGGCCTAATAGCTAAGGTCTTAGACTCGTACTGTGGCCTACAGGTTAAGGTCTTAACTCTTTCTCTGGCCTACTGGTTAAGGTCTTAACTCTTACTCTGTCCTAATAGCTAAGGTCTTAGACTCGTACTCTGGCCTAATAGCTAAGGTCTTAACTCTTACTCTGGCCTACTGGTTAAGGTCTTAACTCTTACTCTGGCCTAATAGCTAAGGTCTTAGACTCTTACTCTGGCCTAATGGTTAAGGTCTTAACTCTTACTCTGGCCTAATGGTTAAGGTCTTAACTCTTACTCTGGCCTCCTGGTAAAGGTCTTAGACTCTTACTCTGGCCTACAGGTTAAGGTCTTAACTCTTACTCTGGCCTACTGGTTAAGGTCTTAGACTCTTACTCTGGCCTACAGGTTAAGGTCTTAACTCTTACTCTGGCCTACTGGTTAAGGTCTGAACTCTTACTCTTGCCTAATAGCTAAGGTCTTAACTCTTACTCTGGCCTAATAGCTAAGATCTTAACTCGTACTCTGGCCTAATAGCTAAGGTATTAGACTCGTACTCTGGCCTACTGGTTAAGGTCTTAACTCTTACTCTGGCCTAATAGCTAAGGTCTTAACTCTTACTCTGGCCTAATAGCTAAGGTCTTAGAATCGTACTCTGTCCTAAAGGTTAAGGTCTTAACTCTTACTCTGGCCTAATAGCTAAGGTCTTAACTCTTATTCTGGCCTAATAGCTAAGGTCTTAGACTTGTACTCTGGCCTAATGGTTAAGGTCTTAGACTCGTACTCTGGCCTAATGGTTAAGGTCTTAACTCTTACTCTGGCCTACTGGTTAAGGTCTTAACTCTTACTCTGGCCTAATAGCTAAGGTCTTAGACTCGTACTCTGGCCTACTGGTTAAGGTCTTAACTCTTACTCTGGCCTAATAGCTAAGGTCTTAGACTCGTACTTTGGCCTACTGGTTAAGGTCTTAACTCTTACTCTGGCCTAATAGCTAATGTCTTAACTCTTACTCTGGCCTACTGGTTAAGGTCTTAACTCTTACTCTGGCCTAATAGCTAAGGTCTTAACTCTTACTCTGGCCTAATAGCTAAGGTCTTAGACTCGTACTCTGGCCTACTGGTTAAGGTCTTAACTCTTACTCTGGCCTACTGGTTAAGGTCTTAACTCTTACTCTGGCCTAATAGCTAAGGTCTTAGACTCATACTCTGGCCTAATGGTTAAGGTCTTAGACTCTTACTCTGGCCTACTGGTTAAGGTCTTAACTCTTACTCTGCCTACTGGTTAAGGTCTTAACTCTTACGCTGGCCTACTGGTTAAGGTCTTAACTCTTGCTCTGGCCTACTGGTTAAGGGCTTAACTCTTACTCTGGCCTAATTGCTAAGGTCTTAGACTCTTACTCTGGCCTACTGGTTAAGGTCTTAACTCTTACTCTGGCCTACTGGTTAAGGGATTAACTCTTACTCTGGCCTAATGGCTAAGGTCTTAACTCTTCCTCTGGCCTACTGGTTAAGGTCTTAGACTCCTACTCTGGCCTAATAGCTAAGGTCTTAACTCTTACTCTGGCCTAATTGCTAAGGTCTTAGACTCTTACTCTGGCCTACTGGTTAAGGTCCTAACTCTTACTCTGGCCTACTAGTTAAGGGATTAACTCTTACTCTGGCCTAATGGCTAAGGTCTTAACTCTTACTCTGGCCTACTTGTTAAGGTCTTAGACTCCTACTCTGGCCTAATAGCTAAGGTCTTAGACTCATACTCTGGCCTAATGGTTATGGTCTTAGACTCTTTCTCTGGCCTACTGGTTAAGGTCGTAACTCTTACTCTGGCCTACTGGTTAAGGTCTTAACTCTTACTCTGGCCTAATAGCTAAGGTCTTAGACTCATACTCTGGCCTAATGGTTATGGTCTTAGACTCTTTCTCTGGCCTACTGGTTAAGGTCTTAACTCTTACTCTGGCCTACTGGTTAAGGTCTTAACTCTTACTCTGGCCTACTGGTTAAGGTCTTAACTCTTGCTCTGGCCTACTGGTTAAGGGCTTAACTCTTACTCTGGCCTAATTGCTAAGGTCTTAGACTCTTACTCTGGCCTACTGGTTAAGGTCTTAACTCTTACTCTGGCCTACTGGTTAAGGGATTAACTCTTACTCTCGCCTAATAGCTAAGGTCTTAACTCTTCCTCTGGCCTACTGGTTAAGGTCTTAGACTCCTACTCTGGTCTAATAGCTAAGGTCTTAACTCTTACTCTGGCCTACAGGTTAAGGTCTTAACTCTTACTCTGGCCTACTGGTTAAGGTCTTAGACTCTTACTCTGGCCTACAGGTTAAGGTCTTAACTCTTAATCTGGCCTACTGGTTAAGGTCTTAACTCTTACTCTAGCCTAATAGCTAAGGTCTTAACTCTTACTCTGGCCTAATAGCTAAGATCTTAACTCGTACTCTGGCCTAATAGCTAAGGTATTAGACTCGTACTCTGGCCTACTGGTTAAGGTCTTAACTCTTACTCTGGCCTAATAGCTAAGGTCTTAACTCTTACTCTGGCCTAATAGCTAAGGTCTTAGACTCGTACTATGGCCTACAGGTTAAGGTCTTAACTCTTACTCTGGCCTAATAGCTAAGGTCTTAGAATCGTACTCTGTCCTAAAGGTTAAGGTCTTAACTCTTACTCTGGCCTAATAGCTAAGGTCTTAACTCTTATTCTGGCCTAATAGCTAAGGTCTTAGACTTGTACTCTGGCCTAATGGTTAAGGTCTTAGACTCGTACTCTGGCCTAATGGTTAAGGTCTTAACTCTTACTCTGGCCTACTGGTTAAGGTCTTAGACTCTTACTCTGGCCTACTGGTTAAGGCCTTAACTCTTACTCTGGCCTAATAGCTAAGGTCTTAGACTCGTACTCTGGCCTACTGGTTAAGGCCTTAACTCTTACTCTGGCCTAATAGCTAAGGTCTTAGACTCGTACTTTGGCCTACTGGTTAAGGTCTTAACTCTTACTCTGGCCTAATAGCTAATGTCTTAACTCTTACTCTGGCCTACTGGTTAAGGTCTTAACTCTTACTCTGGCCTAATAGCTAAGGTCTTAACTCTTACTCTGGCCTAATAGCTAAGGTCTTAGACTCGTACTCTGGCCTACTGGTTAAGGTCTTAACTCTTACTCTGGCCTACTGGTTAAGGTCTTAACTCTTACTCTGGCCTAATAGCTAAGGTCTTAGACTCATACTCCTGCCTAATGGTTAAGGTCTTAGACTCTTACTCTGGCCTACTGGTTAAGGTCTTAACTCTTATTCTGGCCTACTGGTTAAGGTCTTAACTCTTACTCTGGCCTACTGGTTAAGGTCTTAACTCTTGCTCTGGCCTACTGGTTAAAGGTTTAACTCTTACACTGGCCTAATTGCTAAGGTCTTAGACTCTTACTCTGGCCTACTGGTTAAGGTCTTAACTCTTACTCTGGCCTACTGGTTAAGGGATTAACTCTTACTCTGGCCTACTGGTTAAGGTCTTAACTCTTGCTCTGGCCTACTAGTTAAGGGCTTAACTCTTACACTGGCCTAATTGCTAAGGTCTTAGACTCTTACTATGGCCTACTGGTTAAGGTCTTAACTCTTACTCTGGCCCACTGGTTAAGGGATTAACTCTTACTCTGGCCTAATGGCTAAGGTCTTAACTCTTACTCTGGCCTATTGGTTAAGGTCTTAGACTCCTACTCTGGCCTAATAGCTAAGGTCTTAGACTCGTACTCTGGCCTACTGGTTAAGGTCTTAACTCTTACTCTGGCCTACTGGTTAAGGTCTTAACTCTTACTCTGGCCTAATAGCTAAGGTCTTAGACTCATACTCTGGCCTAATGGTTAAGGTCTTAGACTCTTACTCTGGACTACTGGTTAAGGTCTTAACTCTTACTCTGGCCTACTGGTTAAGGTCCTAACTCTTACTCTGGCCTACTGGTTAAGGTCTTAACTCTTGCTCTGGCCTACTGGTTAAGGGCTTAACTCTTTCTCTGGCCGAATTGCTAAGGTCTTAGACTCTTACTCTGGCCTACTGGTTAAGGTCTTAACTCTTACTCTGGCCTACTGGTTAAGGGATTAACTCTTACTCTGGCCTAATGGCTAAGGTCTTAACTCTTCCTCTGGCCTACTGGTTAAGGTCTTAGACTCCTACTCTGGCCTAATAGCTAAGGTCTTAACTCTTACTCTGGCCTAATTGCTAAGTTCTCAGACTCTTACTCTGGCCTACTGGTTAAGGTCTTAACTCTTTCTCTGGTCTACTGGTTAAGGGATTAACTCTTACTCTGGCCTAATGGCTAAGGTCGTAACTCTTACTCTGGCCTACTGGTTAAGGTCTTAGACTCCGACTCTGGCCTAATAGCTAAGGTCTTAACTCTTTCTCTGGCCTAATAGCTAAGGTCTTAACTCTTACTCTGGCCTAATAGCTAAGGTCTTAGATTCAAACTCTGGCCTAATGGTTAAGGTCTAATACTCGTACTCTGGCCTACTGGTTAAGGTCTTAACTCTTACTCTGGCCTAATAGCTAAGGTCTTAGACTCGTACTCTGGCCTACTGGTTAAGGTCTTAACTCTTACTCTGGCCTAATAGCTAAGGTCTTAGACTCGTACTTTGGCCTACTGGTTAAGGTCTTAACTCTTACTCTGGCCTAATAGCTAATGTCTTAACTCTTACTCTGGCCTACTGGTTAAGGTCTTAACTCTTACTCTGGCCTAATAGCTAAGGTCTTAACTCTTACTCTGGCCTAATAGCTAAGGTCTTAGACTCGTACTCTGGCCTACTGGTTAAGGTCTTAACTCTTACTCTGGCCTACTGGTTAAGGTCTTAACTCTTACTCTGGCCTAATAGCTAAGGTCTTAGACTCATACTCCTGCCTAATGGTTAAGGTCTTAGACTCTTACTCTGGCCTACTGGTTAAGGTCTTAACTCTTATTCTGGCCTACTGGTTAAGGTCTTAACTCTTACTCTGGCCTACTGGTTAAGGTCTTAACTCTTGCTCTGGCCTACTGGTTAAAGGCTTAACTCTTAAACTGGCCTAATTGCTAAGGTCTTAGACTCTTACTCTGGCCTACTGGTTAAGGTCTTAACTCTTACTCTGGCCTACTGGTTAAGGGATTAACTCTTACTCTGGCCTACTGGTTAAGGTCTTAACTCTTGCTCTGGCCTACTGGTTAAGGGCTTAACTCTTACACTGGCCTAATTGCTAAGGTCTTAGACTCTTACTCTGGCCTACTGGTTAAGGTCTTAACTCTTACTCTGGCCTACTGGTTAAGGGATTAACTCTTACTCTGGCCTAATGGCTAAGGTCTTAACTCTTACTCTGGCCTACTGGTTAAGGTCTTAGACTCCTACTCTGGCCTAATAGCTAAGGTCTTAACTCTTACTCTGGCCTAATAGCTAAGGTCTTAGACTCATACTCTGGCCTACTGGTTAAGGTCTTAACTCTTACTCTGGCCTACTGGTTAAGGTCTTAACTCTTACTCTGGCCTAATAGCTAAGGTCTTAGACTCATACTCTGGCCTAATGGTTAAGGTCTTAGACTCTTACTCTGGACTACTGGTTAAGGTCTTAACTCTTACTCTGGCCTACTGGTTAAGGTCTTAACTCTTACTCTGGCCTACTGGTTAAGGTCTTAACTCTTGCTCTGGCCTACTGGTTAAGGGCTTAACTCTTTCTCTGGCCGAATTGCTAAGGTCTTAGACTCTTACTCTGGCCTACTGGTTAAGGTCTTAACTCTTACTCTGGCCTACTGGTTAAGGGATTAACTCTTACTCTGGCCTAATGGCTAAGGTCTTAACTCTTCCTCTGGCATACTGGTTAAGGTCTTAGACTCCTACTCTGGCCTAATAGCTAAGGTCTTAACTCTTACTCTGGCCTAATTGCTAAGTTCTTAGACTCTTACTCTGGCCTACTGGTTAAGGTCTTAACTCTTACTCTGGTCTACTGGTTAAGGGATTAACTCTTACTCTGGCCTAATGGCTAAGGTCGTAACTCTTACTCTGGCCTACTGGTTAAGGTCTTAGACTCCGACTCTGGCCTAATAGCTAAGGTCTTAACTCTTTCTCTGGCCTAATAGCTAAGGTCTTAACTCTTACTCTGGCCTAATAGCTAAGGTCTTAGATTCAAACTCTGGCCTAAAGGTTAAGGTCTAAGACTCGTACTCTGGCCTACTGGTTAAGGTCTTAACTCTTACTCTGGCCTAATAGCTAAGGTCTTAGACTCGTACTCTGGCCTACTGGTTAAGGTCTTAACTCTTACTCTGGCCTACTGGTTAAGGTCTTAACTCTTACTCTGGCTTAATAGCTAAGGTCTTAACTCTTACTCTGGCCTAATGTTTAAGGTCTTAACTCTTACTCTGGCCTAATAGCTAAGGTCTTAGACTCGTACTCTGGTCTAATGGTTAAGGTCTTAAGTCGTACTCTAGCCTAAGAGCTAAGGTCTTAGACTCGTACTCTGGCCTACTGGTTAAGGTCTTAACTCTTACTCTGGCCTACTGGTTAAGGTCTTAACTCTTACTCTGGCCTAATTGCTAAGGTCTAAGACTCTTACTCTGGCCTACTGGTTAAGTTCTTAACTCTTACTCTGGCCTACTGGTTAAGGGATTAACTCTTACTCTGGCCTAATGGCTAAGGTCTTAACTCTTACTCTGGCCTACTGGTTAAGGTCTTAGACTCCTACTCTGGCCTAATAGCTAAGGTCTTAACTCTTTCTCTGGCTCAATAGCTAAGGTCTTAACTCTTACTCTAGCCTAATAGCTAAGGTCTTAGACTCGTACTCTGGCCTAATGGTTAAGGTCTTAACTCTTACTCTGGCCTAATAGCTAAGGTCTTGGACTCGTACTCTGGCCTACTGGTTAAGGTCTTAACTCTTGCTCTGGCCTACTGGGTAAGATCTTAACTCTTACTCTGGCCTAATTGCTAAGGTCTTAGACTCGTACTCTGGCCTACTGGTTAAGGTCTTAACTCTTACTCTGGCCTAATAGCTAAGATCTTAACTCTTACTCTGGCCTAACAGCTAAGGTCTTAGACTCGTACTCTGGCCTACTGGTTAAGGTCTTAACTCTTACTCTGTCCTAATAGCTAAGGTCTTAGACTCGTACTATGGCCTACAGGTTAAGGTCTTAACTCTTACTCTGGCCTAATATCTAAGGTCTTAGACTCGTACTCTGGCCTACTGGTTAAGGTCTTAACTCTTACTCTGGCCTAAGAGCTAAGGTCTTAGACTCGTACTCTGGCCTAATGGTTAAGGTCTTAGACTCTTACCCTGGCCTACTGGTTAAGGTCTTAACTCTTACTCTTGCTTACTGGTTAAGGTCCTAACTCTTACCCTGGCCTAATGGTTAAGGTCTTAACTCTTACTCTGGCCTAATAGCTAAGGTCTGAACTCTTACTCTGGCCTACTTGTTAAGGTCTTAACTCTTACTCTGGCCTACAGGTTAAGGTCTTAACTCTTACTCTGGCGTAATGGTTAAGGTCTTAACTCTTACTCTGGCTTAGTAGCTAAGGTCTTAACTCTTACTCTGGCCTAATAGCTAAGGTCTTAACTCTTACTCTGGCCTAATAGCTAAGGTCTTAGACTCGTACTCTGGCCTACTGGTTAAGGTCTTAACTCTTACTCTGGCCTAATAGCTAAGGTCTTAGACTCGTACTTTGGCCTACTGGTTAAGGTCTTAACTCTTACTCTGGCCTAATAGCTTAGGTCTTAACTCTAACTCTGGCCTACTGGTTAAGGTCTTAACTCTTACTCTGGCCTAATAGCTAAGGTCTTAACTCTTACTCTGGCCTAATAACTAAGGTCTTAGACTCGTACTCTGTCCTACAGGTTAAGGTCTTAACTCTTACTCTGGCCTACTGGTTAAGGTCTTAACTCTTACTCTGGCCTAATAGCTAAGGTCTTAACTCTTACTCTGGCCTAATAGCTAAGGTCTTAGACTCGTACTATGGCCTACAGGTTAAGATCTTAACTCTTACTCTGGCCTACTGGTTAAGGTCTTAACTCTTACTCTGGCCTAATAGCTAATGTCTTAACTCTTACTCTGGCCTAATAGCTAAGGTCTTAGACTCTTACTCTGGCCTAATAGCTAAGGTCTTAGACTCGTACTCTGGCCTACTGGTTAAGGTCTTAACTCTTACTCTGGCCTAATAGCTAAGGTCTTAGACTCGTACTATGGCCTACAGGTTAAGGTCTTAACTCTTACTCAGGCCTACTGGTTAAGGTCTTAACTCTTACTCTGGCCTAAAGGTTAAGGTCTTAACTCTTACTCTGGCCTAATAGCTAAGGTCTTAACTCTTACTCTAGCCTAATAGCTAAGGTCTTAACTCTTACTCTGGCCTACTGGTTAAGGTCTTAACCCTTACTCTGGCCTAATAGCTAAGGTCTTAACTCTTACTCTGGCCTAATAGCTAAGGTCTTAGACTCGTACTCTGGCCTACTGGTTAAGGTCTTAGACTCCTACTCTGGCCTAATAGCTAAGGTCTTAACTCTTACTCTGGCCTAATGGCTAAGGTCTTAGACTCTTACTCTGGCCTACTGGTTAAGGTCTTAACTCTTACTCTGGCCTACTGGTTAAGGGATTAACTCTTACTCTGGCCTAATGGCTAATGTCTTAACTCTTGCTCTGGCCTACTGGTTAAGGTCTTAGACTCCTCCTCTGGCCTAATAGCTAAGGTCTTAACTCTTACTCTAGCCTAATAGCTAAGGTCTTAGACTCGTACTCTGGCCTAATGGTTAAGGTCTTAACTCTTACTCTGGCCTAATAGCTAAGGTCTTAGACTCGTACTCTGGCCTACTGGTTAATGTCTTAACTCTTGCTCTGGCCTACTGGGTAAGAACTTAACTCTTACTCTGGCCTAATTGCTAAGGTCTTAGACTCGTACTCTGGCCTACTGGTTAAGTTCTTAACTCTTACTCTGGCCTAATAGCTAAGATCGTAACTCTTATTCTGGCCTAACAGCTAAGGTCTTAGACTTGTACTCTGGCCTACTGGTTAAGGTCTTAACTCTTACTCTGTCCTAATAGCTAAGGTCTTAGACTCGTACTATGGTTTACAGGTTAAGGTATTAACTCTTACTCTGGCCTAATAGCTAAGGTCTTAGACTCGTACTCTGGCCTACTGGTTAAGGTCTTAACTCTTACTCTGGCCTAAGAGCTAAGGTCTTAGACTCGTACTCTGGCCTAATGGTTAAGGTCTTAGACTCTTACCCTGGCCTACTGGTTAAGGTCTTAACTCTTACTCTGGCTTACTGGTTAAGGTCTTAACTCTTACTCTGGCCTAATGGTTAAGGTCTTAACTCTTACTCTGGCCTAATAGCTAAGGTCTGAACTCTTACTCTGGCCTACTTGTTAAGGTCTTAACTCTTACTCTGGCCTACAGGTTAAGGTCTTAACTCTTACTCTGGCCTAATGGTTAAGGTCTTAACTCTTACTCTGGCTTAATAGCTAAGGTCTTAACTCTTACTCTGGCCTAATAGCTAAGGTCTTAACTCTTACTCTGGCCTAATAGCTAAGGTCTTAGACTCGTACTCTGGCCTACTGGTTAAGGTCTTAACTCTTACTCTGGCCTAATAGCTAAGGTCTTAGACTCGTACTTTGGCCTACTGGTTAAGGTCTTAACTCTTACTCTGGCCTAATAGCTTAGGTCTTAACTCTTACTCTGGCCTAATAGCTAAGGTCTTAACTCTTACTCTGGCCTAATAGCTAAGGTCTTAGACTCGTACTCTGGCCTACTGGTTAAGGTCTTAACTCTTACTCTGGCCTAATAGCTAAGGTCTTAACTCTTACTCTGGCCTAATAGCTAAGGTCTTAGACTCGTACTATGGCCTACAGGTTAAGGTCTTAACTCTTACTCTGGCCTAATAGCTAAGGTCTTAGACTCGTACTCTGGCCTAAAGGTTAAGGTCTTAACTCTTACTCTGGCCTAATAGCTAAGGTCTTAACTCTTATTCTGGCCTAATAGCTAAGGTCTTAGACTCGTACTCTGGCCTAATGGTTAAGGTCTTAGACTCGTACTCTGGCCTAATGGTTAAGGTCTTAACTCTTACTCTGGCCTACTGGTTAAGGTCTTAACTCATACTCTGGCCTAATGGTTAAGGTCTTAGACTCTTACCCTGGCCTACTGGTTAAGGTCTTAACTCTTACTCTGGCCTACTGGTTAAGGTCTTAACTCTTACTCTGGCCTACTGGTTAGGGTCTTAACTCTTGCTCTGGCCTACTGGTTAAGGTCTTAACTCTTACTCTGGCATAATTGCTAAGGTCTTAGACTCTTACTCTGGCCTACTGGTTAAGGTCTTAACTCTTACTCTGGCCTACTGGTTAAGGGATTAACTCTTACTCTGGCCTAATGGCTAAGGTCTTAACTCTTACTCTGGCCTACTGGTTAAGGTCTTAGACTCCTACTCTGGCCTAATAGCTAAGGTCTTAACTCTTACTCTGGCCTAATAGCTTAGGTCTTAACTCTTACTCTGGCCTACTGGTTAAGGTCTTAACTCTTACTCTGGCCTAATAGCTAAGGTCTTAACTCTTACTCTGGCCTAATAGCTAAGGTCTTAGACTCGTACTCTGGCCTACAGGTTAAGGTCTTAACTCTTACTCTGGCCTACTGGTTAAGGTCTTAACTCTTACTCTGGCCTAATAGCTAAGGTCTTAACTCTTACTCTGGCCTAATAGCTAAGGTCTTAGACTCGTACTATGGCCTACAAGTTAAGGTCTTCACTCTTACTCTGGCCTACTGGTTAAGGTCTTAACTCTTACTCTGGCCTACTGGTTAACGTCTTAACTCTTACTCTGGCCTAATATCTAAGGTCTTATCTCTTACTCTGGCCTAATAGCTAAGGTCTTAGACTCTTACTCTGGCCTAATAGCTAAGGTCTTAGACTCGTACTCTGGCCTACTGGTTAAGGTCTTAACTATTACTCTGGCCTAATAGCTAAGGTCTTAGACTCGTACTATGGCCTACAGGTTAAGGTCTTAACTCTTACTCAGGCCTACTGGTTAAGGTCTTAACTCTTACTCTGGCCTACTGGTTAAGGTCTTAACTCTTTCTCTGGCCTAATAGCTAAGGTCTTAACTCTTACTCTGGCCTAATAGCTAAGGTCTTAACTCTTACTCCGGCCTACTGGTTAAGGTCTTAACTCTTACTCTGGCCTAATAGCTAAGGTCTTAACTCTTACTCTGGCCTAATAGCTAAGGTCTTAGACTCGTACTCTGGCCTACTGGTTCAGGTCTTAACTCTTAATCTGGCCTACTGGTTAAGGTCTTAACTTTTACTCTGGCCTAATAGCTAAGGTCTTAGACTCATACTCTGGCCTAATTGTTAAGGTCTTAGACTCTTACTCTGGCCTACTGGTTAAGGTCTTAACTCTTACTCTGGCCTACTGGTTAAGGTCTTAACTCTTACTCTGGCCTAATTGCTAAGGTCTTAGACTCTTACTCTGGCCTACTGGTTAAGGTCTTAACTCTTACTCTGGCCTACTGGTTAAGGGATTAACTCTTACTCTGGCCTAATGGCTAAGGTCTTAACTCTTACTCTGGCCTACTGGTTAAGGTCTTAGACTCCTACTCTGGCCTAATAGCTAAGGTCTTAACTCTTTCTCTGGCCTAATAGCTAAGGTCTTAACTCTTAATCTAGCCTAATAGCTAAGGTCTTAGACTCGTACTCTGGCCTAATGGTTAAGGTCTTATTTCTTACTCTGGCCTAATAGCTAAGGTCTTAGACTCGTACTCTGGCCTACTGGTTAAGGTCTTAACTCTTGCTCTGGCCTACTGTGTAAGATCTTAACTCTTACTCTGGCCTAATTGCTAAGGTCTTAGACTCGTACTCTGGCCTAATGGTTAAGGTCTTAACTCTTACTCTGGCCTAATAGCTAAGGTCTTAGACTCGTACTCTGGCCTACTGGTTAAGGTCTTAGACTCTTAGCCTGGCCTACTAGTTAAGGTCTTAACTCTTACTCTGGCTCACTGGTTAAGGTCTTAACTCGTACTCTGGCCTAATGGTTAAGGTCTTACCTCTTACTCTGGCCTAATAGCTAAGGTCTGAACTCTTACTCTGGCCTACTTGTTAAGGTCTTAACTCTTACTCTGGCCTACAGGTTAAGGTCTTAACTCTTACTCTGGCCTAATGGTTAAGGTCTTAACTCTTACTCTGGCTTAATAGCTAAGGTCTTAACTCTTACTCTGGCCTAATAGCTAAGGTCTTAGACTCGTACTCTGGCCTACTGGTTAAGGTCCTAACTCTTACTCTGGCCTAATAGCTAAGGTCTTAGACTCGTACTTTGGCCTACTGGTTAAGGTCTTAACTCTTACTCTGACCTAATAGCTTAGGTCTTAACTCTTACTCTGGCCTACTGGTTAAGGTCTTAACTCTTACTCTGGCCTAATAGCTAAGGTCTTAACTCTTACTCTGGCCTAATAGCTAAGGTCTTAGACCCGTACTCTGGCCTACAGGTTAAGGTCTTAACTCTTACTCTGGCCTACTGGTTAAGGTCTTAACTCTTACTCTGGCCTAATAGCTAAGGTCTTAACTCTTACTCTGGCCTAATAACTAAGGTCTTAGACTCGTACTATGGCCTACAGGTTAAGGTCTTAACTCTTACTCAGGCCTACTGGTTAAGGTCTTAACTCTTACTCTGGCCTAATAGCTAAGGTTTTAGACTCGTACTCTGGCCTACTTGTTAAGGTCTTAACTCTTGCTCTGGCCTACTGTGTAAGATCTTAACTCTTACTCTGGCCTAATTGCTAAGGTCTTAGACTCGTACTCTGGCCTAATGGTTAAGGTCTTAACTCTTACTCTGGCCTAATAGCTAAGGTCTTAGACTCGTACTCTGGCCTACTGGTTAAGGTCTTAGACTCTTACCCTGGACTACTGGTTAAGGTCTTAACTCTTACTCTGGCTCACTGGTTAAGGTCTTAACTCTTACTCTGGCCTAATGGTTAAGGTCTTAACTCTTACTCTGGCCTAATAGCTAAGGTCTGAACTCTTACTCTGGCCTACTTGTTAAGGTCTTAACTCTTACTCTGGCCTACAGGTTAAGGTCTTAACTCTTACTCTGGCCTAATGGTTAAGGTCTTAACTCTTACTCTGGCTTAATAGCTAAGGTCTTAACTCGTACTCTATGCCTAATAGCTAAGGTCTTAACTCTTACTCTGGCCTAATAGCTAAGGTCTTAGACTCGTACTCTGGCCTACTGGTTAAGGTCTTAACTCTTACTCTGGCCTAATAGCTAAGGTCTTAGACTCGTACTTTGGCCTACTGGTTAAGGTCTTAACTCTTACTCTGACCTAATAGCTTAGGTCTTAACTCTTACTCTGGCCTACTGGTTAAGGTCTTAACTCTTACTCTGGCCTAATAGCTAAGGTCTTAACTCTTACTCTGGCCTAATAGCTAAGGTCTTAGACTCGTACTCTGGCCTACAGGTTAAGGTCTTAACTCTTACTCTGGCCTACTGGTTAAGGTCTTAACTCTTACTCTGGCCTAATAACTAAGGTCTGAGACTCGTACTATGGCCTACAGGTTAAGGTCTTAACTCTTACTCTGGCCTACTGGTTAAGGTCTTAACTCTTACTCTGGCCTACTGGTTAACGTCTTAACTCTTACTCTGGCCTAATATCTAAGGTCTTATCTCTTACTCTGGCCTAATAGCTAAGGTCTTAGACTCTTACTCTGGCCTAATAGCTAAGGTCTTAGACTCGTACTCTGGCCTACTGGTTAAGGTCTTAACTATTACTCTGGCCTAATAGCTAAGGTCTTAGACTCGTACTATGGCCTACAGGTTAAGGTCTTAACTCTTACTCAGGCCTACTGGTTAAGGTCTTAACTCTTACTCTGGCCTACTGGTTAAGGTCTTAACTCTTTCTCTGGCCTAATAGCTAAGGTCTTAACTCTTACTCTGGCCTAATAGCTAAGGTCTTAACTCTTACTCCGGCCTACTGGTTAAGGTTTTAACTCTTACTCTGGCCTAATAGCTAAGGTCTTAACTCTTACTCTGGCCTAATAGCTAAGGTCTTAGACTCGTACTCTGGCCTACTGGTTCAGGTCTTAACTCTTAATCTGGCCTACTGGTTAAGGTCTTAACTTTTACTCTGGCCTAATAGCTAAGGTCTTAGACTCATACTCTGGCCTAATTGTTAAGGTCTTAGACTCTTACTCTGGCCTACTGGTTAAGGTCTTAACTCTTACTCTGGCCTACTGGTTAAGGTCTTAACTCTTACTCTGGCCTAATTGCTAAGGTCTTAGACTCTTACTCTGGCCTACTGGTTAAGGTCTTAACTCTTACTCTGGCCTACTGGTTAAGGGATTAACTCTTACTCTGGCCTAATGGCTAAGGTCTTAACTCTTACTCTGGCCTACTGGTTAAGGTCTTAGACTCCTACTCTGGCCTAATAGCTAAGGTCTTAACTCTTTCTCTGGCCTAATAGCTAAGGTCTTAACTCTTAATCTAGCCTAATAGCTAAGGTCTTAGACTCGTACTCTGGCCTAATGGTTAAGGTCTTATTTCTTACTCTGGCCTAATAGCTAAGGTCTTAGATTCGTACTCTGGCCTACTGGTTAAGGTCTTAACTCTTGCTCTGGCCTACTGAGTAAGATCTTAACTCTTACTCTGGCCTAATTGTTAAGGTCTTAGACTCGTACTCTGGCCTAATGGTTAAGGTCTTAACTCTTACTCTGGCCTAATAGCTAAGGTCTTAGACTCGTACTCTGGCCTACTGGTTAAGGTCTTAGACTCTTACCCTGGCCTACTGGTTAAGGTCTTAACTCTTACTCTGGCTCACTGGTTAAGGTCTTAACTCTTACTCTGGCCTAATGGTTAAGGTCTTACCTCTTACTCTGGCCTATTAGCTATGGTCTGAACTCTTACTCTGGCCTACTTGTTAAGGTCTTAACTCTTACTCTGGCCTACAGGTTAAGGTCTTAACTCTTACTCTGGCCTAATGGTTAAGGTCTTAACTCTTACTCTGGCTTAATAGCTAAGGTCTTAACTCTTACTCTGGCCTAATAGCTAAGGTCTTAACTCTTACTCTGGCCTAATAGCTAAGGTCTTAGACTCGTACTCTGGCCTACTGGTTAAGGTCCTAACTCTTACTCTGGCCTAATAGCTAAGGTCTTAGACTTGTACTTTGGCCTACTGGTTAAGGTCTTAACTCTTACTCTGACCTAATAGCTTAGGTCTTAACTCTTACTCTGGCCTACTGGTTAAGGTCTTAACTCTTACTCTGGCCTAATAGCTAAGGTCTTAACTCTTACTCTGGCCTAATAGCTAAGGTCTTAGACTCGTACTCTGGCCTACAGGTTAAGGTCTTAACTCTTACTCTGGCCTACTGGTTAAGGTCTTAACTCTTACTCTGGCCTAATAGCTAAGGTCTTAACTCTTACTCTGGCCTAATAACTAAGGTCTTAGACTCGTACTATGGCCTAGAGGTTAAGGTCTTAACTCTTACTCTGGCCTACTGGTTAAGGTCTTAACTCTTACTCTGGCCTACTGGTTAAGGTCTTAACTCTTACTCTGGCCTAATAGCTAAGGTCTTAACTCTTACTCTGGCCTAATAGCTAAGGTCTTAGACTCTTACTCTGGCCTAATAGCTAAGGTCTTAGACTCGTACTCTGGCCTACTGGTTAAGGTCTTAACTCTTACTCTGGCCTAATAGCTAAGGTCTTAGACTCGTACTATGGCCTACAGGTTAAGGTCTTAACTCTTACTCAGGCCTACTGGTTAAGGTCTTAACTCTTACTCTGGCCTAATAGCTAAGGTCTTAACTCTTACTCTGGCCTAATAGCTAAGGTCTTAACTCTTACTCTGGCCTACTGGTTAAGGTCTTAACTCTTACTCTGGCCTAATAGCTAAGGTCTTAACTCTTACTCTGGCCTAATAGCTAAGGTCTTAGACTCGTACTCTGGCCTACTGGTTAAGGTCTTAACTCTTGCTCTGGCCTACTGTGTAAGATCTTAACTCTTACTCTGGCCTAATTGCTAAGGTCTTAGACTCGCACTCTGGCCTAATGGTTAAGGTCTTAACTCTTACTCTGGCCTAATAGCTAAGGTCTTAGACTCGTACTCTGGCCTACTGGTTAAGGTCTTAGACTCTTACCCTGGCCTACTGGTTAAGGTCTTAACTCTTACTCTGGCTCACTGGTTAAGGTCTTAACTCTTACTCTGGCCTAATGGTTAAGGTCTTAACTCTTACTCTGGCCTAATAGCTAAGGTCTGAACTCTTACTCTGGCCTACTTGTTAAGGTCTTAACTCTTACTCTGGCCTACAGGTTAAGGTCTTAACTCTTACTCTGGCCTAATGGTTAAGGTCTTAACTCTTACTCTGGCTTAATAGCTAAGGTCTTAACTCTTACTCTATGCCTAATAGCTAAGGTCTTAACTCTTACTCTGGCCTAATAGCTAAGGTCTTAGACTCGTACTCTGGCCTACTGGTTAAGGTCTTAACTCTTACTCTGGCCTAATAGCTAAGGTCTTAGACTCCTACTTTGGCCTACTGGTTAAGGTCTTAACTCTTACTCTGACCTAATAGCTTAGGTCTTAACTCTTACTCTGGCCTACTGGTTAAGGTCTTAACTCTTACTCTGGCCTAATAGCTAAGGTCTTAACTCTTACTCTGGCCTAATAGCTAAGGTCTTAGACTCGTACTCTGGCCTACAGGTTAAGGTCTTAACTCTTACTCTGGCCTACTGGTTAAGGTCTTAACTCTTACTCTGGCCTAATAGCTAAGGTCTTAACTCTTACTCTGGCCTAATAACTAAGGTCTGAGACTCGTACTATGGCCTACAGGTTAAGGTCTTAACTCTTACTCTGGCCTACTGGTTAAGGTCTTAACTCTTACTCTGGCCTACTGGTTAAGGTCTTAACTCTTACTCTGGCCTAATAGCTAAGGTCTTAGACTCGTACTATGGCCTACAGGTTAAGGTCTTAACTCTTACTCAGGCCTACTGGTTAAGGTCTTAACTCTTACTCTGGCCTAATAGCTAAGGTCTTAACTCTTACTCTGGCCTAATAGCTAAGGTCTTAACTCTTACTCTGGCCTACTGGTTAAGGTCTTAACTCTTACTCTGGCCTAATAGCTAAGGTCTTAACTCTTACTCTGGCCTAATAGCTAAGGTCTTAGACTCGTACTCTGGCCTACTGGTTAAGGTCTTAACTCTTACTCTGGCCTACTGGTTAAGGTCTTAACTCATACTCTGGCCTAATAGCTAAGGTCTTAGACTCATACTCTGGCCTAATGGTTAAGGTCTTAGACTCTTACTCTGGCCTACTGGTTAAGGTCTTAACTCTTACTCTGGCCTACTGGTTAAGGTCTTAACTCTTACTCTGGCCTAATGGTTAAGGTCTTAACTCTTACTCTGGCCTAATAGCTAAGGTCTTAACTCTTACTCTGGCCTACTTGATAAGGTCTTAACTCTTACTATGGTCTACAGGTTAAGGTCTTAACTCTTACTCTGGCCTAATGGTTAAGGTCTTAACTCTCACTCTGGCTTAATAGCTAAGGTCTTAACTCATACTCTGGCCTAATAGCTAAGGTCTTAGACTCGTACTCTGGCCTACTGGTTAAGGTCTTAACTCTTACTCTGGCCTAATAGCTAAGGTCTTAACTCTTACTCTGGCCTAATAGCTAGGGTCTTAGACTCGTACTATGGCCTACAGGTTAAGGTCTTAACTCTTACTCTGGCCTAATAGCTAAGGTCTTAGACTCGTACTCTGGCCTAATGGTTAAGGTCTTAGACTCGTACTCTGGCCTAATGGTTAAGGTCTTAACTCTTACTCTGGCCTACTGGTTAAGGTCTTAACACTTACTCTGGCCTAATAGCTAAGGTCTTAGACTCGTACTATGGTTTACAGGTTAAGGTCTTAACTCTTACTCTGGCCTAATAGCTAAGGTCTTAGACTCGTACTCTGGCCTACTGGTTAAGGTCTTAACTCTTACTCTGGCCTAAGAGCTAAGGTCTTAGACTCGTACTCTGGCCTAATGGTTAAGGTCTTAGACTCTTACCCTGGCCTACTGGTTAAGGTCTTAACTCTTACTCTGGCTTACTGGTTAAGGTCTTAACTCTTACTCTGGCCTAATGGTTAAGGTCTTAACTCTTACTCTGGCCTAATAGCTAAGGTCTGAACTCTTACTCTGGCCTACTTGTTAAGGTCTTAACTCTTACTCTGGCCTACAGGTTAAGGTCTTAACTCTTACTCTGGCCTAATGGTTAAGGTCTTAACTCTTACTCTGGCTTAATAGCTAAGGTCTTAACTCTTACTCTGGCCTAATAGCTAAGGTCTTAACTCTTACTCTGGCCTAATAGCTAAGGTCTTAGACTCGTACTCTGGCCTACTGGTTAAGGTCTTAACTCTTACTCTGGCCTAATAGCTAAGGTCTTAGACTTGTACTTTGGCCTACTGGTTAAGGTCTTAACTCTTACTCTGGCCTAATAGCTTAGGTCTTAACTCTTACTCTGGCCTAATAGCTAAGGTCTTAACTCGTACTCTGGCCTAATAGCTAAGGTCTTAGACTCGTACTCTGGCCTACTGGTTAAGGTCTTAACTCTTACTCTGGCCTAATAGCTAAGGTCTTAACTCTTACTCTGGCCTAACAGCTAAGGTCTTAGACTCGTACTATGGCCTACAGGTTAAGGTCTTAACTCTTACTCTGGCCTAATAGCTAAGGTCTTAGACTCGTACTCTGGCCTAAAGGTTAAGGTCTTAACTCTTACTCTGGCCTAATAGCTAAGGTCTTAACTCTTATTCTGGCCTAATAGCTAAGGTTTTAGACTCGTACTCTGGACTAATGGTTAAGGTCTTAGACTCGTACTCTGGCCTAATGGTTAAGGTCTTAACTCTTACTCTGGCCTACTGGTTAAGGTCTTGACTCATACTCTGGCCTAATGGTTAAGGTCTTAGACTCTTACTCTGGCCTACTGGTTAAGGTCTTAACTCTTACTCTGGTCTACTGGTTAAGGTCTTAACTCTTACTCTGGCCTACTGGTTAGGGTCTTAACTCTTGCTCTGGCCTACTGGTTAAGGTCTTAACTCTTTCTCTGGCCTAATAGCTAAGGTCTTAACTCTTAATCTAGCCTAATAGCTAAGGTCTTAGACTCGTACTCTGGCCTAATGGTTAAGGTCTTATTTCTTACTCTGGCCTAATAGCTAAGGTCTTAGACTCGTACTCTGGCCTACTGGTTAAGGTCTTAACTCTTGCTCTGGCCTACTGTGTAAGATCTTAACTCTTACTCTGGCCTAATTGCTAAGGTCTTAGACTCGTACTCTGGCCTAATGGTTAAGGTCTTAACTCTTACTCTGGCCTAATAGCTAAGGTCTTAGACTCGTACTCTGGCCTACTGGTTAAGGTCTTAGACTCTTACCCTGGCCTACTGGTTAAGGTCTTAACTCTTACTCTGGCTCACTGGTTAAGGTCTTAACTCTTACTCTGGCCTAATGGTTAAGGTCTTACCTCTTACTCTGGCCTAATAGCTGAGGTCTGAACTCTTACTCTGGCCTACTTGTTAAGGTCTTAACTCTTACTCTGGCCTACAGGTTAAGGTCTTAACTCTTACTCTGGCCTAATGGTTAAGGTCTTAACTCTTACTCTGGCTTAATAGCTAAGGTCTTAACTCTTACTCTGGCCTAATAGCTAAGGTCTTAACTCTTACTCTGGCCTAATAGCTAAGGTCTTAGACTCGTACTCTGGCCTACTGGTTAAGGTCCTAACTCTTACTCTGGCCTAATAGCTAAGGTCTTAGACTCGTACTTTGGCCTACTGGTTAAGGTCTTAACTCTTACTCTGACCTAATAGCTTAGGTCTTAACTCTTACTCTGGCCTACTGGTTAAGGTCTTAACTCTTACTCTGGCCTAATAGCTAAGGTCTTAACTCTTACTCTGGCCTAATAGCTAAGGTCTTAGACTCGTACTATGGCCTACAGGTTAAGGTCTTAACTCTTACTCTGGCCTACTGGTTAAGGTCTTAACTCTTACTCTGGCCTAATAGCTAAGGTCTTAACTCTTACTCTGGCCTAATAACTAAGGTCTTAGACTCGTACTATGGCCTACAGGTTAAGGTCTTAACTCTTACTCTGGCCTACTGGTTAAGGTCTTAACTCTTACTCTGGCCTAATAGCTAAGGTCTTAACTCTTACTCTGGCCTAATAGCTAAGGTCTTAGACTCTTACTCTGGCCTAATAGCTAAGGTCTTAGACTCGTACTCTGGCCTACTGGTTAAGGTCTTAACTCTTACTCTGGCCTAATAGCTAATGTCTTAGACTCGTACTATGGCCTACAGGTTAAGGTCTTAACTCTTACTCAGGCCTACTGGTTAAGGTCTTAACTCTTACTCTGGCCTAATAGCTAAGGTCTTAGACTCGTACTCTGGCCTACTGGTTAAGGTCTTAACTCTTGCTCTGGCCTACTGTGTAAGATCTTAACTCTTACTCTGGCCTAATTGCTAAGGTCTTAGACTCGTACTCTGGCCTAATGGTTAAGGTCTTAACTCTTACTCTGGCCTAATAGCTAAGGTCTTAGACTCATACTCTGGCCTACTGGTTAAGGTCTTAGACTCTTACCCTGGCCTACTGGTTAAGGTCTTAACTCTTACTCTGGCTCACTGGTTAAGGTCTTAACTCTTACTCTGGCCTAATGGTTAAGGTCTTAACTCTTACTCTGGCCTAATAGCTAAGGTCTGAACTCTTACTCTGGCCTACTTGTTAAGGTCTTAACTCTTACTCTGGCCTACAGGTTAAGGTCTTAACTCTTACTCTGGCCTAATGGTTAAGGTCTTAACTCTTACTCTGGCTTAATAGCTAAGGTCTTAACTCTTACTCTATGCCTAATAGCTAAGGTCTTAACTCTTACTCTGGCCTAATAGCTAAGGTCTTAGACTCGTACTCTGGCCTACTGGTTAAGGTCTTAACTCTTACTCTGGCCTAATAGCTAAGGTCTTAGACTCGTACTTTGGCCTACTGGTTAAGGTCTTAACTCTTACTCTGACCTAATAGCTTAGGTCTTAACTCTTACTCTGGCCTACTGGTTAAGGTCTTAACTCTTACTCTGGCCTAATAGCTAAGGTCTTAACTCTTACTCTGGCCTAATAGCTAAGGTCTTAGACTCGTACTCTGGCCTACAGGTTAAGGTCTTAACTCTTACTCTGGCCTACTGGTTAAGGTCTTAACTCTTACTCTGGCCTAATAGCTAAGGTCTTAACTCTTACTCTGGCCTAATAACTAAGGTCTGAGACTCGTACTATGGCCTACAGGTTAAGGTCTTAACTCTTACTCTGGCCTACTGGTTAGGGTCTTAACTCTTGCTCTGGCCTACTGGTTAAGGTCTTAACTCTTTCTCTGGCCTAATAGCTAAGGTCTTAACTCTTAATCTAGCCTAATAGCTAAGGTCTTAGACTCGTACTCTGGCCTAATGGTTAAGGTCTTATTTCTTACTCTGGCCTAATAGCTAAGGTCTTAGACTCGTACTCTGGCCTACTGGTTAAGGTCTTAACTCTTGCTCTGGCCTACTGTGTAAGATCTTAACTCTTACTCTGGCCTAATTGCTAAGGTCTTAGACTCGTACTCTGGCCTAATGGTTAAGGTCTTAACTCTTACTCTGGCCTAATAGCTAAGGTCTTAGACTCATACTCTGGCCTACTGGTTAAGGTCTTAGACTCTTACCCTGGCCTACTGGTTAAGGTCTTAACTCTTACTCTGGCTCACTGGTTAAGGTCTTAACTCTTACTCTGGCCTAATGGTTAAGGTCTTAACTCTTACTCTGGCCTAATAGCTAAGGTCTGAACTCTTACTCTGGCCTACTTGTTAAGGTCTTAACTCTTACTCTGGCCTACAGGTTAAGGTCTTAACTCTTACTCTGGCCTAATGGTTAAGGTCTTAACTCTTACTCTGGCTTAATAGCTAAGGTCTTAACTCTTACTCTATGCCTAATAGCTAAGGTCTTAACTCTTACTCTGGCCTAATAGCTAAGGTCTTAGACTCGTACTCTGGCCTACTGGTTAAGGTCTTAACTCTTACTCTGGCCTAATAGCTAAGGTCTTAGACTCGTACTTTGGCCTACTGGTTAAGGTCTTAACTCTTACTCTGACCTAATAGCTTAGGTCTTAACTCTTACTCTGGCCTACTGGTTAAGGTCTTAACTCTTACTCTGGCCTAATAGCTAAGGTCTTAACTCTTACTCTGGCCTAATAGCTAAGGTCTTAGACTCGTACTCTGGCCTACAGGTTAAGGTCTTAACTCTTACTCTGGCCTACTGGTTAAGGTCTTAACTCTTACTCTGGCCTAATAGCTAAGGTCTTAACTCTTACTCTGGCCTAATAACTAAGGTCTGAGACTCGTACTATGGCCTACAGGTTAAGGTCTTAACTCTTACTCTGGCCTACTGGTTAAGGTCTTAACTCTTACTCTGGCCTACTGGTTAACGTCTTAACTCTTACTCTGGCCTAATATCTAAGGTCTTATCTCTTACTCTGGCCTAATAGCTAAGGTCTTAGACTCTTACTCTGGCCTAATAGCTAAGGTCTTAGACTCGTACTCTGGCCTACTGGTTAAGGTCTTAACTATTACTCTGGCCTAATAGCTAAGGTCTTAGACTCGTACTATGGCCTACAGGTTAAGGTCTTAACTCTTACTCAGGCCTACTGGTTAAGGTCTTAACTCTTACTCTGGCCTACTGGTTAAGGTCTTTACTCTTTCTCTGGCCTAATAGCTAAGGTCTTAACTCTTACTCTGGCCTAATAGCTAAGGTCTTAACTCTTACTCCGGCCTACTGGTTAAGGTCTTAACTCTTACTCTGGCCTAATAGCTAAGGTCTTAACTCTTACTCTGGCCTAATAGCTAAGGTCTTAGACTCGTACTCTGGCCTACTGGTTCAGGTCTTAACTCTTAATCTGGCCTACTGGTTAAGGTCTTAACTTTTACTCTGGCCTAATAGCTAAGGTCTTAGACTCATACTCTGGCCTAATTGTTAAGGTCTTAGACTCTTACTCTGGCCTACTGGTTAAGGTCTTAACTCTTACTCTGGCCTACTGGTTAAGGTCTTAACTCTTACTCTGGCCTAATTGCTAAGGTCTTAGACTCTTACTCTGGCCTACTGGTTAAGGTCTTAACTCTTACTCTGGCCTACTGGTTAAGGGATTAACTCTTACTCTGGCCTAATGGCTAAGGTCTTAACTCTTACTCTGGCCTACTGGTTAAGGTCTTAGACTCCTACTCTGGCCTAATAGCTAAGGTCTTAACTCTTAATCTAGCCTAATAGCTAAGGTCTTAGACTCGTACTCTGGCCTAATGGTTAAGGTCTTATTTCTTACTCTGGCCTAATAGCTAAGGTCTTAGACTCGTACTCTGGCCTACTGGTTAAGGTCTTAACTCTTGCTCTGGCCTACTGTGTAAGATCTTAACTCTTACTCTGGCCTAATTGCTAAGGTCTTAGACTCGTACTCTGGCCTAATGGTTAAGGTCTTAACTCTTACTCTGGCCTAATAGCTAAGGTCTTAGACTCGTACTCTGGCCTACTGGTTAAGGTCTTAGACTCTTACCCTGGCCTACTGGTTAAGGTCTTAACTCTTACTCTGGCTCACTGGTTAAGGTCTTAACTCTTACTCTGGCCTAATGGTTAAGGTCTTACCTCTTACTCTGGCCTAATAGCTAAGGTCTGAACTCTTACTCTGGCCTACTTGTTAAGGTCCTAACTCTTACTCTGGCCTACAGGTTAAGGTCTTAACTCTTACTCTGGCCTAATGGTTAAGGTCTTAACTCTTACTCTGGCTTAATAGCTAAGGTCTTAACTCTTACTCTGGCCTAATAGCTAAGGTCTTAACTCTTACTCTGGCCTAATAGCTAAGGTCTTAGACTCGTACTCTGGCCTACTGGTTAAGCTCCTAACTCTTACTCTGGCCTAATAGCTAAGGTCTTAGACTCGTACTTTGGCCTACTAGTTAAGGTCTTAACTCTTACTCTGACCTAATAGCTTAGGTCTTAACTCTTACTCTGGCCTACTGGTTAAGGTCTTAACTCTTACTCTGGCCTAATAGCTAAGGTCTTAACTCTTACTCTGGCCTAATAGCTAAGGTCTTAGACTCGTACTCTGGCCTACAGGTTAAGGTCTTAACTCTTACTCTGGCCTACTGGTTAAGGTCTTAACTCTTACTCTGGCCTAATAGCTAAGGTCTTAACTCTTACTCTGGCCTAATAACTAAGGTCTTAGACTCGTACTATGGCCTACAGGTTAAGGTCTTAACTCTTACTCTGGCCTACTGGTTAAGGTCTTAACTCTTACTCTGGCCTACTGGTTAAGGTCTTAACTCTTACTCTGGCCTAATAGCTAAGGTCTTAACTCTTACTCTGGCCTAATAGCTAAGGTCTTAGACTCTTACTCTGGCCTAATAGCTAAGGTCTTAGACTCGTACTCTGGCCTACTGGTTAAGGTCTTAACTCTTACTCTGGCCTAATAGCTAATGTCTTAGACTCGTACTATGGCCTACAGGTTAAGGTCTTAACTCTTACTCAGGCCTACTGGTTAAGGTCTTAACTCTTACTCTGGCCTAATAGCTAAGGTCTTAGACTCGTACTCTGGCCTACTGGTTAAGGTCTTAACTCTTGCTCTGGCCTACTGTGTAAGATCTTAACTCTTACTCTGGCCTAATTGCTAAGGTCTTAGACTCGTACTCTGGCCTAATGGTTAAGGTCTTAACTCTTACTCTGGCCTAATAGCTAAGGTCTTAGACTCGTACTCTGGCCTACTGGTTAAGGTCTTAGACTCCTACCCTGGCCTACTGGTTAAGGTCTTAACTCTTACTCTGGCTCACTGGTTAAGGTCTTAACTCTTACTCTGGCCTAATGGTTAAGGTCTTAACTCTTACTCTGGCCTAATAGCTAAGGTCTGAACTCTTACTCTGGCCTACTTGTTAAGGTCTTAACTCTTACTCTGGCCTACAGGTTAAGGTCTTAACTCTTACTCTGGCCTAATGGTTAAGGTCTTAACTCTTACTCTGGCTTAATAGCTAAGGTCTTAACTCTTACTCTATGCCTAATAGCTAAGGTCTTAACTCTTACTCTGGCCTAATAGCTAAGGTCTTAGACTCGTACTCTGGCCTACTGGTTAAGGTCTTAACTCTTACTCTGGCCTAATAGCTAAGGTCTTAGACTCGTACTTTGGCCTACTGGTTAAGGTCTTAACTCTTACTCTGACCTAATAGCTTAGGTCTTAACTCTAACTCTGGCCTACTGGTTAAGGTCTTAACTCTTACTCTGGCCTAATAGCTAAGGTCTTAACTCTTACTCTGGCCTAATAGCTAAGGTCTTAGACTCGTACTCTGGCTTACAGGTTAAGGTCTTAACTCTTACTCTGGCCTACTGGTTAAGGTCTTAACTCTTACTCTGGCCTAATAGCTAAGGTCTTAACTCTTACTCTGGCCTAATAACTAAGGTCTGAGACTCGTACTATGGCCTACAGGTTAAGGTCTTAACTCTTACTCTGGCCTACTGGTTAAGGTCTTAACTCTTACTCTGGCCTACTGGTTAAGGTCTTAACTCTTACTCTGGCCTAATAGCTAAGGTCTTAGACTCGTACTATGGCCTACAGGTTAAGGTCTTAACTCTTACTCAGGCCTACTGGTTAAGGTCTTAACTCTTACTCTGGCCTAATAGCTAAGGTCTTAACTCTTACTCTGGCCTAATAGCTAAGGTCTTAACTCTTACTCTGGCCTACTGGTTAAGGTCTTAACTCTTACTCTGGCCTAATAGCTAAGGTCTTAACTCTTACTCTGGCCTAATAGCTAAGGTCTTAGACTCGTACTCTGGCCTACTGGTTAAGGTCTTAACTCTTACTCTGGCCTACTGGTTAAGGTCTTAACTCTTACTCTGGCCTAATAGCTAAGGTCTTAGACTCATACTCTGGCCTAATGGTTAAGGTCTTAGACTCTTACTCTGGCCTACTGGTTAAGGTCTTAACTCTTACTCTGGCCTACTGGTTAAGGTCTTAACTCTTACTCTGGCCTAATGGTTAAGGTCTTAACTCTTACTCTGGCCTAATAGCTAAGGTCTTAACTCTTACTCTGGCCTACTTGATAAGGTCTTAACTCTTACTATGGTCTACAGGTTAAGGTCTTAACTCTTACTCTGGCCTAATGGTTAAGGTCTTAACTCTCACTCTGGCTTAATAGCTAAGGTCTTAACTCATACTCTGGCCTAATAGCTAAGGTCTTAGACTCGTACTCTGGCCTACTGGTTAAGGTCTTAACTCTTACTCTGGCCTAATAGCTAAGGTCTTAACTCTTACTCTGGCCTAATAGCTAAGGTCTTAGACTCGTACTATGGCCTACAGGTTAAGGTCTTAACTCTTACTCTGGCCTAATAGCTAAGGTCTTAGACTCGTACTCTGGCCTAATGGTTAAGGTCTTAGACTCGTACTCTGGCCTAATGGTTAAGGTCTTAACTCTTACTCTGGCCTACTGGTTAAGGTCTTAACACTTACTCTGGCCTAATAGCTAAGGTCTTAGACTCGTACTATGGTTTACAGGTTAAGGTCTTAACTCTTACTCTGGCCTAATAGCTAAGGTCTTAGACTCGTACTCTGGCCTACTGGTTAAGGTCTTAACTCTTACTCTGGCCTAAGAGCTAAGGTCTTAGACTTGTACTCTGGCCTAATGGTTAAGGTCTTAGACTCTTACCCTGGCCTACTGGTTAAGGTCTTAACTCTTACTCTGGCTTACTGGTTAAGGTCTTAACTCTTACTCTGGCCTAATGGTTAAGGTCTTAACTCTTACTCTGGCCTAATAGCTAAGGTCTGAACTCTTACTCTGGCCTACTTGTTAAGGTCTTAACTCTTACTCTGGCCTACAGGTTAAGGTCTTAACTCTTACTCTGGCCTAATGGTTAAGGTCTTAACTCTTACTCTGGCTTAATAGCTAAGGTCTTAACTCTTACTCTGGCCTAATAGCTAAGGTCTTAACTCTTACTCTGGCCTAATAGCTGCGGTCTTAGACTCGTACTCTGGCCTACTGGTTAAGGTCTTAACTCTTACTCTGGCCTAATAGCTAAGGTCTTAGACTTGTACTTTGGCCTACTGGTTAAGGTCTTAACTCTTACTCTGGCCTAATAGCTTAGGTCTTAACTCTTACTCTGGCCTAATAGCTAAGGTCTTAACTCGTACTCTGGCCTAATAGCTAAGGTCTTAGACTCGTACTCTGGCCTACTGGTTAAGGTCTTAACTCTTACTCTGGCCTAATAGCTAAGGTCTTAACTCTTACTCTGGCCTAACAGCTAAGGTCTTAGATTCGTACTATGGCCTACAGGTTAAGGTCTTAACTCTTACTCTGGCCTAATAGCTAAGGTCTTAGACTCGTACTCTGGCCTAAAGGTTAAGGTCTTAACTCTTACTCTGGCCTAATAGCTAAGGTCTTAACTCTTATTCTGGCCTAATAGCTAAGGTTTTAGACTCGTACTCTGGCCTAATGGTTAAGGTCTTAGACTCGTACTCTGGCCTAATGGTTAAGGTCTTAACTCTTACTCTGGCCTACTGGTTAAGGTCTTGACTCATACTCTGGCCTAATGGTTAAGGTCTTAGACTCTTACTCTGGCCTACTGGTTAAGGTCTTAACTCTTACTCTGGCCTACTGGTTAAGGTCTTAACTCTTACTCTGGCCTACTGGTTAGGGTCTTAACTCTTGCTCTGGCCTACTGGTTAAGGTCTTAACTCTTACTCTGGCATAATTGCTAAGGTCTTAGACTCTTACTCTGGCCTACTGGTTAAGGTCTTAACTCTTACTCTGGCCTACTGGTTAAGGGATTAACTCTTACTCTGGCCTAATGGCTAAGGTCTTAACTCTTACTCTGGCCTACTGGTTAAGGTCTTAGACTCCTACTCTGGCCTAATAGCTAAGGTCTTAACTCTTACTCTGGCCTAATAGCTTAGGTCTTAACTCTTACTCTGGCCTACTGGTTAAGGTCTTAACTCTTATTCTGGCCTAATAGCTAAGGTCTTAACTCTTACTCTGGCCTAATAGCTAAGGTCTTAGACTCGTACTCTGGCCTACAGGTTAAGGTCTTAACTCTTACTCTGGCCTACTGGTTAAGGTCTTAACTCTTACTCTGGCCTAATAGCTAAGGTCTTAACTCTTACTCTGGCCTAATAGCTAAGGTCTTAGACTCGTACTATGGCCTACAGGTTAAGGTCTTCACTCTTACTCTGGCCTACTGGTTAAGGTCTTAACTCTTACTCTGGCCTACTGGTTAACGTCTTAACTCTTACTCTGGCCTAATATCTAAGGTCTTATCTCTTACTCTGGCCTAATAGCTAAGGTCTTAGACTCTTACTCTGGCCTAATAGCTAAGGTCTTAGACTCGTACTCTGGCCTACTGGTTAAGGTCTTAACTATTACTCTGGCCTAATAGCTAAGGTCTTAGACTCGTACTATGGCCTACAGGTTAAGGTCTTAACTCTTACTCAGGCCTACTGGTTAAGGTCTTAACTCTTACTCTGGCCTACTGGTTAAGGTCTTAACTCTTTCTCTGGCCTAATAGCTAAGGTCTTAACTCTTACTCTGGCCTAATAGCTAAGGTCTTAACTCTTACTCCGGCCTACTGGTTAAGGTCTTAACTCTTACTCTGGCCTAATAGCTAAGGTCTTAACTCTTACTCTGGCCTAATAGCTAAGGTCTTAGACTCGTACTCTGGCCTACTGGTTCAGGTCTTAACTCTTAATCTGGCCTACTGGTTAAGGTCTTAACTTTTACTCTGGCCTAATAGCTAAGGTCTTAGACTCATACTCTGGCCTAATGGTTAAGGTCTTAGACTCTTACTCTGGCCTACTGGTTAAGGTCTTAACTCTTACTCTGGCCTACTGGTTAAGGTCTTAACTCTTACTCTGGCCTAATTGCTAAGGTCTTAGACTCTTACTCTGGCCTACTGGTTAAGGTCTTAACTCTTACTCTGGCCTACTGGTTAAGGGATTAACTCTTACTCTGGCCTAATGGCTAAGGTCTTAACTCTTACTCTGGCCTACTGGTTAAGGTCTTAGACTCCTACTCTGGCCTAATAGCTAAGGTCTTAACTCTTTCTCTGGCCTAATAGCTAAGGTCTTAACTCTTAATCTAGCCTAATTGTTAAGGTCTTAGACTCGTACTCTGGCCTAATGGTTAAGGTCTTAACTCTTACTTTGGCCTAATAGCTAAGGTCTTAGACTCGTACTCTGGCCTACTGGTTAAGGTCTTAACTCTTGCTCTGGCCTACTGTGTTAGATCTTAACTCTTACTCTGTCCTAATTGCTAAGGTCTTAGACTCGTACTCTGGCCTAATGGTTAAGGTCTTAACTCTTACTCTGGCCTAATAGCTAAGGTCTTAACTCTTACTCTGGCCTAATAGCTAAGGTCTTAACTCTTACTCTGGCCTACAGGTTAAGGTCTTAACTCTTACTCTGGCCTAATGGTTAAGGTCTTAACTCTTACTCTGGCTTAATAGCTAAGGTCTTAACTCTTACTCTGGCCTAATAGCTAAGGTCTTAACTCTTACTCTGGCCTAATAGCTAAGGTCTTAGACTCGTACTCTGGACTACTGGTTAAGGTCCTAACTCTTACTCTGGCCTAATAGCTAAGGTCTTAGACTCGTACTTTGGCCTACTGGTTAAGGTCTTAACTCTTACTCTGACCTAATAGCTTAGGTCTTAACTCTTACTCTGGCCTACTGGTTAAGGTCTTAACTCTTACTCTGGCCTAATAGCTAAGGTCTTAACTCTTACTCTGGCCTAATAGCTAAGGTCTTAGACTCGTACTCTGGCCTACAGGTTAAGGTCTTAACTCTTACTCTGGCCTACTGGTTAAGGTCTTAACTCTTACTCTGGCCTAATAGCTAAGGTCTTAACTCTTACTCTGGCCTAATAACTAAGGTCTTAGACTCGTACTATGGCCTACAGGTTAAGGTCTTAACTCTTACTCTGGCCTACTGGTTAAGGTCTTAACTCTTACTCTGGCCTAATAGCTAAGGTCTTAACTCTTACTCTGGCCTAATAGCTAAGGTCTTAGACTCTTACTCTGGCCTAATAGCTAAGGTCTTAGACTCGTACTCTGGCCTACTGGTTAAGGTCTTAACTCTTACTCTGGCCTAATAGCTAATGTCTTAGACTCGTACTATGGCCTACAGGTTAAGGTCTTAACTCTTACTCAGGCCTACTGGTTAAGGTCTTAACTCTTACTCTGGCCTAATAGCTAAGGTCTTAGACTCGTACTCTGGCCTACTGGTTAAGGTCTTAACTCTTGCTCTGGCCTACTGTGTAAGATCTTAACTCTTACTCTGGCCTAATTGCTAAGGTCTTAGACTCGTACTCTGGCCTAATGGTTAAGGTCTTAACTCTTACTCTGGCCTAATAGCTAAGGTCTTAGACTCGTACTCTGGCCTACTGGTTAAGGTCTTAGACTCTTACCCTGGCCTACTGGTTAAGGTCTTAACTCTTACTCTGGCTCACTGGTTAAGGTCTTAACTCTTACTCTGGCTCACTGGTTAAGGTCTTAACTCTTACTCTGGCCTAATGGTTAAGGTCTTAACTCTTACTCTGGCCTAATAGCTAAGGTCTGAACTCTTACTCTGGCCTACTTGTTAAGGTCTTAACTCTTACTCTGGCCTACAGGTTAAGGTCTTAACTCTTACTCTGGCCTAATGGTTAAGGTCTTAACTCTTACTCTGGCTTAATAGCTAAGGTTTTAACTCTTACTCTGGCCTAATAGCTAAGGTCTTAACTCTTACTCTGGCCTAATAGCTAAGGTCTTAGACTCGTACTCTGGCCTAATAGCTAAGGTCTTAGACTCGTACTTTGGCCTACTGGTTAAGGTCTTAACTCTTACTCTGACCTAATAGCTTAGGTCTTAACTCTTACTCTGGCCTACTGGTTAAGGTCTTAACTCTTACTCTGGCCTAATAGCTAAGGTCTTAACTCTTACTCTGGCCTAATAGCTAAGGTCTTAGACTCGTACTCTGGCCTACAGGTTAAGGTCTTAACTCTTACTCTGGCCTACTGGTTAAGGTCTTCTCTTACTCTGGCCTACTGCTTAAGGTCTTAACTCTTACTCTGGCCTAATAACTAAGGTCTGAGACTCGTACTATGGCCTACAGGTTAAGGTCTTAACTCTTACTCTGGCCTACTGGTTAAGGTCTTAACTCTTACTCTGGCCTACTGGTTAAGGTCTTAACTCTTACTCTGGCCTAATAGCTAAGGTCTTAGACTCGTACTATGGCCTACAGGTTAAGGTCTTAACTCTTACTCAGGCCTACTGGTTAAGGTCTTAACTCTTACTCTGGCCTAATAGCTAAGGTCTTAACTCTTACTCTGGCCTAATAGCTAAGGTCTTAGACTCGTACTCTGGCCTACTGGTTAAGGTCTTAACTCTTACTCTGGCCTACTGGTTAAGGTCTTAACTCTTACTCTGGCCTAATAGCTAAGGTCTTAGACTCATACTCTGGCCTAATGGTTAAGGTCTTAGACTCTTACTCTGGCCTACTGGTTAAGGTCTTAACTCTTACTCTGGCCTACTGGTTAAGGTCTTAACTCTTACTCTGGCCTAATGGTTAAGGTCTTAACTCTTACTCTGGCCTAATAGCTAAGGTCTTAACTCTTACTCTGGCCTACTTGATAAGGTCTTAACTCTTACTATGGTCTACAGGTTAAGGTCTTAACTCTTACTCTGGCCTAATGGTTAAGGTCTTAACTCTCACTCTGGCTTAATAGCTAAGGTCTTAACTCATACTCTGGCCTAATAGCTAAGGTCTTAGACTCGTACTCTGGCCTACTGGTTAAGGTCTTAACTCTTACTCTGGCCTAATAGCTAAGGTCTTAACTCTTACTCTGGCCTAATAGCTAAGGTCTTAGACTCGTACTATGGCCTACAGGTTAAGGTCTTAACTCTTACTCTGGCCTAATAGCTAAGGTCTTAGACTCGTACTCTGGCCTAATGGTTAAGGTCTTAGACTCGTACTCTGGCCTAATGGTTAAGGTCTTAACTCTTACTCTGGCCTACTGGTTAAGGTCTTAACACTTACTCTGGCCTAATAACTAAGGTCTTAGTCTCGTACTATGGTTTACAGGTTAAGGTCTTAACTCTTACTCGGGCCTAATAGCTAAGGTCTTAGACTCGTACTCTGGCCTACTGGTTAAGGTCTTAACTCTTACTCTGGCCTAAGAGCTAAGGTCTTAGACTCGTACTCTGGCCTATTGGTTAAGGTCTTAGACTCTTACCCTGGCCTACTGGTTAAGGTCTTAACTCTTACTCTGGCTTACTGGTTAAGGTCTTAACTCTTACTCTGGCCTAATGGTTAAGGTCTTAACTCTTACTCTGGCCTACTGGTTAAGGTCTTAACTCTTACTCTGGCCTAATAGCTAAGGTCTTAACTCTTACTCTGGCCTAATATCTAAGGTCTGAGACTCGTACTATGGCCTACAGGTTAAGGTCTTAACTCTTACTCTGGCCTACTGGTTAAGGTCTTAACTCTTACTCTGGCCTACTGGTTAAGGTCTTAACTCTTACTCTGGCCTAATAGCTAAGGTCTTAGACTCGTACTATGGCCTACAGGTTAAGGTCTTAACTCTTACTCAGGCCTACTGGTTAAGGTCTTAACTCTAACTCTGGCCTAATAGCTAAGGTCTTAACTCTTACTCTGGCCTAATAGCTAAGGTCTTAACTCTTACTCTGGCCTACTGGTTAAGGTCTTAACTCTTAGTCTGGCCTAATAGCTAAGGTCTTAACTCTTACTCTGGCCTAATAGCTAAGGTCTTAGACTCGTACTCTGGCCTACTGGTTAAGGTCTTAACTCTTACTCTGGCCTACTGGTTAAGGTCTTAACTCTTACTCTGGCCTAATAGCTAAGGTCTTAGACTCATACTCTGGCCTAATGGTTAAGGTCTTAGACTCTTACTCTGGCCTACTGGTTAAGGTCTTAACTCTTACTCTGGCCTACTGGTTAAGGTCTTAACTCTTACTCTGGCCTAATGGTTAAGGTCTTAACTCTTACTCTGGCCTAATAGCTAAGGTCTTAACTCTTACTCTGGCCTACTTGATAAGGTCTTAACTCTTACTATGGTCTACAGGTTAAGGTCTTAACTCTTACTCTGGCCTAATGGTTAAGGTCTTAACTCTCACTCTGGCTTAATAGCTAAGGTCTTAACTCATACTCTGGCCTAATAGCTAAGGTCTTAGACTCGAACTCTGGCCTACTGGTTAAGGTCTTAACTCTTACTCTGGCCTAATAGCTAAGGTCTTAACTCTTACTCTGGCCTAATAGCTAAGGTCTTAGACTCGTACTCTGGCCTAATGGTTAAGGTCTTAGACTCGTACTCTGGCCTAATGGTTAAGGTCTTAACTCTTACTCTGGCCTACTGGTTAAGGTCTTAACACTTACTCTGGCCTAATAACTAAGGTCTTAGACTCGTACTATGGTTTACAGGTTAAGGTCTTAACTCTTACTCTGGCCTAATAGCTAAGGTCTTAGACTCGTACTCTGGCCTACTGGTTAAGGTATTAACTCTTACTCTGGCCTAAGAGCTAAGGTCTTAGACTCGTACTCTGGCCTATTGGTTAAGGTCTTAGACTCTTACCCTGGCCTACTGGTTAAGGTCTTAACTCTTACTCTGGCTTACTGGTTAAGGTCTTAACTCTTACTCTGGCCTAATGGTTAAGGTCTTAACTCTTACTCTGGCCTAATAGCTAAGGTCTGAACTCTTACTCTGGCCTACTTGTTAAGGTATTAACTCTTACTCTGGCCTACAGGTTAAGGTCTTAACTCTTACTCTGGCCTAATGGTTAAGGTCTTAACTCTTACTCTGGCTTAATAGCTAAGGTCTTAACTCTTACTCTGGCCTAATAGCTAAGGTCTTAACTCTTACTCTGGCCTAATAGCTAAGGTCTTAGACTCGTACTCTGGCCTACTGGTTAAGGTCTTAACTCTTACTCTGGCCTAATAGCTAAGGTCTTAGACTCGTACTTTGGCCTACTGGTTAAGGTCTTAACTCTTACTCTGGCCTAATAGCTTAGGTCTTAACTCTTACTCTGGCCTAATAGCTAAGGTCTTAACTCGTACTCTGGCCTAATAGCTAAGGTCTTAGACTCGTACTCTGGCCTACTGGTTAAGGTCTTAACTCTTACTCTGGCCTAATAGCTAAGGTCTTAACTCTTACTCTGGCCTAACAGCTAAGGTCTTAGACTCGTACTATGGCCTACAGGTTAAGGTCTTAACTCTTACTCTGGCCTAATAGCTAAGGTCTTAGACTCGTACTCTGGCCTAAAGGTTAAGGTCTTAACTCTTACTCTGGCCTAATAGCTAAGGTCTTAACTCTTATTCTGGCCTAATAGCTAAGGTCTTAGACTCGTACTCTGGCCTAATGGTTAAGGTCTTAGACTCGTACTCTGGCCTAATGGTTAAGGTCTTAACTCTTACTCTGGCCTACTGGTTAAGGTCTTGACTCATACTCTGGCCTAATGGTTAAGGTCTTAGACTCTTACTCTGGCCTACTGGTTAAGGTCTTAACTCTTACTCTGGCCTACTGGTTAAGGTCTTAACTCCTACTCTGACCTACTGGTTAGGGTCTTAACTCTTGCTCTGGCCTACTGGTTAAGGTCTTAACTCTTACTCTGGCATAATTGCTAAGGTCTTAGACTCTTACTCTGGCCTACTGGTTAAGGTCTTAACTCTTACTCTGGCCTACTGGTTAAGGGATTAACTCTTACTCTGGCCTAATGGCTAAGGTCTTAACTCTTACTCTGGCCTACTGGTTAAGGTCTTAGACTCCTACTCTGGCCTAATAGCTAAGGTCTTAACTCTTACTCTGGCCTAATAGCTTAGGTCTTAACTCTTACTCTGGCCTACTGGTTAAGGTCTTAACTCTAACTCTTACTCTGGCCTAATAGCTAAGGTCTTAACTCTTACTCTGGCCTAATAGCTAAGGTCTTAGACTCGTACTCTGGCCTACAGGTTAAGGTCTTAACTCTTACTCTGGCCTACTGGTTAAGGTCTTAACTCTTACTCTGGCCTAATAGCTAAGGTCTTAACTCTTACTCTGGCCTAATAGCTAAGGTCTTAGACTCGTACTATGGCCTACAGGTTAAGGTCTTCACTCTTACTCTGGCCTACTGGTTAAGGTCTTAACTCTTACTCTGGCCTACTGGTTAACGTCTTAACTCTTACTCTGGCCTAATATCTAAGGTCTTATCTCTTACTCTGGCCTAATAGCTAAGGTCTTAGACTCTTACTCTGGCCTAATAGCTAAGGTCTTAGACTCGTACTCTGGCCTACTGGTTCAGGTCTTAACTCTTAATCTGGCCTACTGGTTAAGGTCTTAACTTTTACTCTGGCCTAATAGCTAAGGTCTTAGACTCATACTCTGGCCTAATGGTTAAGGTCTTAGACTCTTACTCTGGCCTACTGGTTAAGGTCTTAACTCTTACTCTGGCCTACTGGTTAAGGTCTTAACTCTTACTCTTTCCTAATTGCTAAGGTCTTAGACTCTTACTCTGGCCTACTGGTTAAGGTCTTAACTCTTACTCTGGCCTACTGGTTAAGGGATTAACTCTTACTCTGGCCTAATGGCTAAGGTCTTAACTCTTACTCTGGCCTACTGGTTAAGGTCTTAGACTCCTACTCTGGCCTAATAGCTAAGGTCTTAACTCTTTCTCTGGCCTAATAGCTAAGGTCTTAACTCTTAATCTAGCCTAATAGCTAAGGTCTTAGACTCGTACTCTGGCCTAATGGTTAAGGTCTTAACTCTTACTCTGGCCTAATAGCTAAGGTCTTAGACTCGTACTCTGGCCTACTGGTTAAGGTCTTAACTCTTGCTCTGGCCTACTGTGTAAGATCTTAACTCTTACTCTGGCCTAATTGCTAAGGTCTTAGACTCGTACTCTGGCCTAATGGTTAAGGTCTTAACTCTTACTCTGGCCTAATAGCTAAGGTCTTAGACTCGTACTATGGCCTACAGGTTAAGGTCTTAACTCTTACTCTGGCCTACTGGTTCAGGTCTTAACTCTTACTCTGGCCTACTGGTTAAGGTCTTAACTCTTACTCTGGCCTAATAGCTAAGGTCTTAGACTCGTACTATGGCCTACAGGTTAAGGTCTTAACTTTTACTCAGGCCTACTGGTTAAGGTCTTAACTCTTACTCTGGCCTAATAGCTAAGGTCTTAACTCTTACTCTGGCCTAATAGCTAAGGTCTTAACTCTTACTCTGGCCTACTGGTTAAGGTCTTAACTCTTACTCTGGCCTAATAGCTAAGGTCTTAACTCTTACTCTGGCCTAATAGCTAAGGTCTTAGACTCGTACTCTGGCCTACTGGTTAAGGTCTTAACTCTTACTCTGGCCTACTGGTTAAGGTCTTAACTCTTACTCTGGCCTAATAGCTAAGGTCTTAGACTCATACTCTGGCCTAATGGTTAAGGTCTTAGACTCTTACTCTGGCCTACTGGTTAAGGTCTTAACTCTTACTCTGGCCTACTGGTTAAGGTCTTAACTCTTACTCTGGCCTAATGGTTAAGGTCTTAACTCTTACTCTGGCCTAATAGCTAAGGTCTTAACTCTTACTCTGGCCTACTTGATAAGGTCTTAACTCTTACTATGGTCTACAGGTTAAGGTCTTAACTCTTACTCTGGCCTAATGGTTAAGGTCTTAACTCTCACTCTGGCTTAATAGCTAAGGTCTTAACTCATACTCTGGCCTAATAGCTAAGGTCTTAGACTCGTACTCTGGCCTACTGGTTAAGGTCTTAACTCTTACTCTGGCCTAATAGCTAAGGTCTTAACTCTTACTCTGGCCTAATAGCTAAGGTCTTAGACTCGTACTATGGCCTACAGGTTAAGGTCTTAGACTCGTACTCTGGCCTAATGGTTAAGGTCTTAACTCTTACTCTGGCCTACTGGTTAAGGTCTTAACACTTACTCTGGCCTAATAGCTAAGGTTTTAGACTCGTACTCTGGCCTACTGGTTAAGGTCTTAACTCTTACTCTGGCCTAATAGCTAAGGTCTTAGACTCGTACTTTGGCCTACTGGTTAAGGTCTTAATTCTTACTCTGGCCTAATAGCTAAGGTCTTAACTCTTACTCTGGCCTACTGGTTAAGGTCTTAACTCTTACTCTGGCCTAATGGCTAAGGTCTTAACTCTTACTCTGGCCTACTGGTTAAGGTCTTAGACTCCTACTCTGGCCTAATAGCTAAGGTCTTAACTCTTACTCTGGCCTAATAGCTTAGGTCTTAACTCTTACTCTGGCCTACTGGTTAAGGTCTTAACTCTTACTCTGGCCTAATAGCTAAGGTCTTAACTCTTACTCTGGCCTAATAGCTAAGGTCTTAGACTCATACTCTGGCCTACAGGTTAAGGTCTTAACTCTTACTCTGGCCTACTGGTTAAGGTCTTAACTCTTACTCTGGCCTAATAGCTAAGGTCTTAACTCTTACTCTGGCCTAATAGCTAAGGTCTTAGACTCGTACTATGGCCTACAGGTTAAGGTCTTCACTCTTACTCTGGCCTACTGGTTAAGGTCTTAACTCTTACTCTGGCCTACTGGTTAACGTCTTAACTCTTACTCTGGCCTAATATCTAAGGTCTTATCTCTTACTCTGGCCTAATAGCTAAGGTCTTAGACTCTTACTCTGGCCTAATAGCTAAGGTCTTAGACTCGTACTCTGGCCTACTGGTTAAGGTCTTAACTATTACTCTGGCCTAATAGCTAATGTCTTAGACTCGTACTATGGCCTACAGGTTAAGGTCTTAACTCTTACTCAGGCCTACTGGTTAAGGTCTTAACTCTTACTCTGGCCTACTGGTTAAGGTCTTAACTCTTTCTCTGGCCTAATAGCTAAGGTCTTAACTCTTACTCTGGCCTAAGAGCTAAGGTCTTAACTCTTACACCGGCCTACTGGTTAAGGTCTTAACTCTTACTCTGGCCTAATAGCTAAGGTCTTAACTCTTACTCTGGCCTAATAGCTAAGGTCTTAGACTCGTACTCTGGCCTACTGGTTCAGGTCTTAACTCTTAATCTGGCCTACTGGTTAAGGTCTTAACTTTTACTCTGGCCTAATAGCTAAGGTCTTAGACTCATACTCTGGCCTAATGGTTAAGGTCTTAGACTCTTACTCTGGCCTACTGGTTAAGGTCTTAACTCTTACTCTGGCCTACTGGTTAAGGTCTTAACTCTTACTCTTTCCTAATTGCTAAGGTCTTAGACTCTTACTCTGGCCTACTGGTTAAGGTCTTAACTCTTACTCTGGCCTACTGGTTAAGGGATTAACTCTTACTCTGGCCTAATGGCTAAGGTCTTAACTCTTACTCTGGCCTACTGGTTAAGGTCTTAGACTCCTACTCTGGCCTAATAGCTAAGGTCTTAACTCTTTCTCTGGCCTAATAGCTAAGGTCGTAACTCTTAATCTAGCCTAATAGCTAAGGTCTTAGACTCGTACTCTGGCCTAATGGTTAAGGTCTTAACTCTTACTCTGGCCTAATAGCTAAGGTCTTAGACTCGTACTCTGGCCTACTGGTTAAGGTCTTAACTCTTGCTCTGGCCTACTGTGTAAGATCTTAACTCTTACTCTGGCCTAATTGCTAAGGTCTTAGACTCGTACTCTGGCCTAATGGTTAAGGTCTTAACTCTTACTCTGGCCTAATAGCTAAGGTCTTAGACTCGTACTCTGGCCTACTGGTTAAGGTCTTAGACTCTTACCCTGGCCTACTGGTTAAGGTCTTAACTCTTACTCTGGCTCACTGGTTAAGGTCTTAACTCTTACTCTGGCCTAATGGTTAAGGTCTTACCTCTTACTCTGGCCTAATAGCTAAGGTCTGAACTCTTACTCTGGCCTACTTGTTAAGGTCTTAACTCTTACTCTGGCCTACAGGTTAAGGTCTTAACTCTTACTCTGGCCTAATGGTTAAGGTCTTAACTCTTACTCTGGCTTAATAGCTAAGGTCTTAACTCTTACTCTGGCCTAATAGCTAAGGTCTTAACTCTTACTCTGGCCTAATAGCTAAGGTCTTAGACTCGTACTCTGGCCTACTGGTTAAGGTCTTAACTCTTACTCTGGCCTAATAGCTAAGGTCTTAGACTCGTACTTTGGCCTACTGGTTAAGGTCTTAACTCTTACTCTGACCTAATAGCTTAGGTCTTAACTCTTACTCTGGCCTACTGGTTAAGGTCTTAACTCTTACTCTGGCCTAATAGCTAAGGTCTTAACTCTTACTCTGGCCTAATAGCTAAGGTCTTAGACTCGTACTCTGGCCTACAGGTTAAGGCCTTAACTCTTACTCTGGCCTACTGGTTAAGGTCTTAACTCTTACTCTGGCCTAATAGCTAAGGTCTTAACTCTTACTCTGGCCTAATAACTAAGGTCTTAGACTCGTACTATGGCCTACAGGTTAAGGTCTTAACTCTTACTCTGGCCTACTGGTTAAGGTCTTAACTCTTACTCTGGCCTACTGGTTAAGGTTTTAACTCTTACTCTGGCCTAATAGCTAAGGTCTTAACTCTTACTCTGGCCTAATAGCTAAGGTCTTAGACTCTTACTCTGGCCTAATAGCTAAGGTCTTAGACTCGTACTCTGGCCTACTGGTTAAGGTCTTAACTCTTACTCTGGCCTAATAGCTAATGTCTTAGACTCGTACTATGGCCTACAGGTTAAGGTCTTAACTCTTACTCAGGCCTACTGGTTAAGGTCTTAACTCTTACTCTGGCCTAATAGCTAAGGTCTTAGACTCGTACTCTGGCCTACTGGTTAAGGTCTTAACTCTTGCTCTGGCCTACTGTGTAAGATCTTAACTCTTACTCTGGCCTAATTGCTAAGGTCTTAGACTCGTACTCTGGCCTAATGGTTAAGGTGTTAACTCTTACTCTGGCCTAATAGCTAAGGTCTTAGACTCGTACTCTGGCCTACTGGTTAAGGTCTTAGACTCTTACCCTGGCCTACTGGTTAAGGTCTTAACTCTTACTCTGGCTCACTGGTTAAGGTCTTAACTCTTACTCTGGCCTAATGGTTAAGGTCTTAACTCTTACTCTGGCCTAATAGCTAAGGTCTGAACTCTTACTCTGGCCTAATAGCTAAGGTCTTAGACTCGTACTCTGGCCTACTGGTTAAGGTCTTAACTCTTGCTCTGGCCTACTGTGTAAGATCTTAACTCTTACTCTGGCCTAATTGCTAAGGTCTTAGACTCGTACTCTGGCCTAATGGTTAAGGTCTTAACTCTTACTCTGGCCTAATAGCTAAGGTCTTAGACTCGTACTCTGGCCTACTGGTTAAGGTCTTAGACTCTTACCCTGGCCTACTGGTTAAGGTCTTAACTCTTACTCTGGCTCACTGGTTAAGGTCTTAACTCTTACTCTGGCCTAATGGTTAAGGTCTTACCTCTTACTCTGGCCTAATAGCTAAGGTCTGAACTCTTACTCTGGCCTACTTGTTAAGGTCTTAACTCTTACTCTGGCCTACAGGTTAAGGTCTTAACTCTTACTCTGGCCTAATGGTTAAGGTCTTAACTCTTACTCTGGCTTAATAGCTAAGGTCTTAACTCTTACTCTGGCCTAATAGCTAAGGTCTTAACTCTTACTCTGGCCTAATAGCTAAGGTCTTAGACTCGTACTCTGGCCTACTGGTTAAGGTCTTAACTCTTACTCTGGCCTAATAGCTAAGGTCTTAGACTCGTACTTTGGCCTACTGGTTAAGGTCTTAACTCTTACTCTGACCTAATAGCTTAGGTCTTAACTCTTACTCTGGCCTACTGGTTAAGGTCTTAACTCTTACTCTGGCCTAATAGCTAAGGTCTTAACTCTTACTCTGGCCTAATAGCTAAGGTCTTAGACTCGTACTCTGGCCTACAGGTTAAGGCCTTAACTCTTACTCTGGCCTACTGGTTAAGGTCTTAACTCTTACTCTGGCCTAATAGCTAAGGTCTTAACTCTTACTCTGGCCTAATAACTAAGGTCTTAGACTCGTACTATGGCCTACAGGTTAAGGTCTTAACTCTTACTCTGGCCTACTGGTTAAGGTCTTAACTCTTACTCTGGCCTACTGGTTAAGGTTTTAACTCTTACTCTGGCCTAATAGCTAAGGTCTTAACTCTTACTCTGGCCTAATAGCTAAGGTCTTAGACTCTTACTCTGGCCTAATAGCTAAGGTCTTAGACTCGTACTCTGGCCTACTGGTTAAGGTCTTAACTCTTACTCTGGCCTAATAGCTAATGTCTTAGACTCGTACTATGGCCTACAGGTTAAGGTCTTAACTCTTACTCAGGCCTACTGGTTAAGGTCTTAACTCTTACTCTGGCCTAATAGCTAAGGTCTTAGACTCGTACTCTGGCCTACTGGTTAAGGTCTTAACTCTTGCTCTGGCCTACTGTGTAAGATCTTAACTCTTACTCTGGCCTAATTGCTAAGGTCTTAGACTCGTACTCTGGCCTAATGGTTAAGGTGTTAACTCTTACTCTGGCCTAATAGCTAAGGTCTTAGACTCGTACTCTGGCCTACTGGTTAAGGTCTTAGACTCTTACCCTGGCCTACTGGTTAAGGTCTTAACTCTTACTCTGGCTCACTGGTTAAGGTCTTAACTCTTACTCTGGCCTAATGGTTAAGGTCTTAACTCTTACTCTGGCCTAATAGCTAAGGTCTGAACTCTTACTCTGGCCTACTTGTTAAGGTCTTAACTCTTACTCTGGCCTACAGGTTAAGGTCTTAACTCTTACTCTGGCCTACTGGTTAAGGTCTTAACTCTTACTCTGGCCTAATAGCTAAGGTCTTAACTCTTACTCTGGCCTAATAACTAAGGTCTTAGACTCGTACTATGGCCTACAGGTTAAGGTCTTAACTCTTACTCTGGCCTACTGGTTCAGGTCTTAACTCTTACTCTGGCCTACTGGTTAAGGTCTTAACTCTTACTCTGGCCTAATAGCTAAGGTCTTAGACTCGTACTATGGCCTACAGGTTAAGGTCTTAACTCTTACTCAGGCCTACTGGTTAAGGTCTTAACTCTTACTCTGGCCTAATAGCTAAGGTCTTAACTCTTACTCTGGCCTAATAGCTAAGGTCTTAACTCTTACTCTGGCCTACTGGTTAATGTCTTAACTCTTACTCTGGCCTAATAGCTAAGGTCTTAACTCTTACTCTGGCCTAATAGCTAAGGTCTTAGACTCGTACTCTGGCCTACTGGTTAAGGTCTTAACTCTTACTCTGGCCTACTGGTTAAGGTCTTAACTCTTACTCTGGCCTAATAGCTAAGGTCTTAGACTCATACTCTGGCCTAATGGTTAAGGTCTTAGACTCTTACTCTGGCCTACTGGTTAAGGTCTTAACTCTTACTCTGGCCTACTGGTTAAGGTCTTAACTCTTACTCTGGCCTAATGGTTAAGGTCTTAACTCTTACTCTGGCCTAATAGCTAAGGTCTTAACTCTTACTCTGGTCTACTTGATAAGGTCTTAACTCTTACTATGGTCTACAGGTTAAGGTCTTAACTCTTACTCTGGCCTAATGGTTAAGGTCTTAACTCTCACTCTGGCTTAATAGCTAAGGTCTTAACTCATACTCTGGCCTAATAGCTAAGGTCTTAGACTCGTACTCTGGCCTACTGGTTAAGGTCTTAACTCTTACTCTGGCCTAATAGCTAAGGTCTTAACTCTTACTCTGGCCTAATAGCTAAGGTCTTAGACTCGTACTATGGCCTACAGGTTAAGGTCTTAGACTCGTACTCTGGCCTAATGGTTAAGGTCTTAACTCTTACTCTGGCCTACTGGTTAAGGTCTTAACACTTACTCTGGCCTAATAGCTAAGGTTTTAGACTCGTACTCTGGCCTACTGGTTAAGGTCTTAACTCTTACTCTGGCCTAATAGCTAAGGTCTTAGACTCGTACTTTGGCCTACTGGTTAAGGTCTTAATTCTTACTCTGGCCTAATAGCTAAGGTCTTAACTCTTACTCTGGCCTACTGGTTAAGGTCTTAACTCTTACTCTGGCCTAATAGCTAAGGTCTTAACTCTTACTTTGGCCTAATAGCTAAGGTCTTAGACTCGTACTCTGGCCTAATGGTTAAGGTCTTAGACTCTAACTCTGGCCTACTGGTTAACGTCTTAACTCTTACTCTGGCCTACTGGTTAAGGTCTTAACTCTTACTCTGGCCTAATAGCTAAGGTCTTAACTCTTACTCTGGCCTACTTGTTAAGGTCTTAACTCCTTACTCTGGCCTACAGGTTAAGGTCTTAACTCCTACTCTGGCCTAATGGTTAAGGTCTTAACTCTTACTCTGGCTTAATAGCTAAGGTCTTAACTCTTACTCTGGCCTACTAGCTAAGGTCTTAACCCTTACTCTGGCCTAATAGCTAAGGTCTTAGACTCGTACTCTGGCCTAATGGTTAAGGTCTTAACTCTTACTCTGGCCTAATAGCTAAGGTCTTAGACTCGTACTCTGGCCTAATAGCTAAGGTCTTAACTCTTACTCTGGCCTAATAGCTAAGGTCTTGGACTCGTACTATGGCCTACAGGTTAAGGTCTTAACTCTTACTCAGGCCTACTGGTTAAGGTCTTAACTCTTACTCTGGCCTACTGGTTAAGGTCTTAACTCTTACTCTGGCCTAATAGCTAAGGTCTTAACTCTTACTCTGGCCTAATAGCTAAGGTCTTAACTCTTACTCTGGCCTACTGATTAAGGTCTTAACTCTTACTCTGGCCTACTGGTTAAGGGATTAACTCTTACTCTGGCCTAATGGCTAATGTCTTAACTCTTGCTCTGGCCTACTGGTTAAGGTCTTAGACTCCTCCTCTGGCCTAATAGCTAAGGTCTTAACTCTTACTCTAGCCTAATAGCTAAGGTCTTAGACTCGTACTCTGGCCTAATGGTTAAGGTCTTAGCTCTTACTCTGGCCTAATAGCTAAGGTCTTAGACTCGTACTCTGGCCTACTGGTTAATGTCTTAACTCTTGCTCTGGCCTACTGGGTAAGATCTTAACGCTTACTCTGGCCTAATTGCTAAGGTCTTATACTCGTACTCTGGCCTACTGGTTAAGGTCTTAACTCTTACTCTGGCCTAATAGCTAAGATCTTAACTCTTATTCTGGCCTAACAGCTAAGGTCTTAGACTCGTACTCTGGCCTACTGGTTAAGGTCTTAACTCTTACTCTGTCCTAATAGCTAAGGTCTTAGACTCGTACTATGGTTTACAGGTTGAGGTCTTAACTCTTACTCTGGCCTAATAGCTAAGGTCTTAGACTCGTACTCTGGCCTACTGGTTAAGGTCTTAACTCTTACTCTGGCCTAAGAGCTAAGGTCTTAGACTCGTACTCTGGCCTAATGGTTAAGGTCTTAGACTCTTACCCTGGCCTACTGGTTAAGGTCTTAACTCTTACTCTGGCTTACTGGTTAAGGTCTTAACTCTTACTCTGGCCTAATGGTTAAGTTCTTAACTCTTACTCTGGCCTAATAGCTAAGGTCTGAACTCTTACTCTGGCCTACTTGTTAAGGTCTTAACTCTTACTCTGGCCTACAGGTTAAGGTCTTAACTCTTACTCTGGCCTAATAGTTAAGGTCTTAACTCTTACTCTGGCTTAATAGCTAAGGTCTTAACTCTTACTCTGGCCTAATAGCTAAGGTCTTAACTCTTACTCTGGCCTAATAGCTAAGGTCTTAGACTCGTACTCTGGCCTACTGGTTAAGGTCTTAACTCTTACTCTGGCCTAATAGCTAAGGTCTTAGACTCGTACTTTGGCCTACTGGTTAAGGTCTTAACTCTGGCCTAATAGCTTAGGTCTTAACTCTTACTCTGGCCTAATTGCTAAGGTCTTAACTCGTACTCTGGCCTAATAGCTAAGGTCTTAGACTCGTACTCTGGCCTACTGGTTAAGGTCTTAACTCTTACTCTGGCCTAATAGCTAAGGTCTTAACTCTTACTCTGGCCTAATAGCTAAGGTCTTAGACTCTTACTATGGCCTACAGGTTAAGGTCTTAACTCTTACTCTGGCCTAATAGCTAAGGTCTTAGACTCGTACTCTGGCCTAAAGGTTAAGGTCTTAACTCTTACTCTGGCCTAATAGCTAAGGTCTTAACTCTTATTCTGGCCTAATAGCTAAGGTCTTAGACTCGTACTCTGGCCTAATGGTTAAGGTCTTAGACTCGTACTCTGGCCTAATGGTTAAGGTCTTAACTCTTACTCTGGCCTACTGGTTAAGGTCTTAACTCATACTCTGGCCTAATGGTTAAGGTCTTAGACTCTTACTCTGGCCTACTGGTTAAGGTCTTATCTCTTACTCTGGCCTACTGGTTAAGGTCTTAACTCTTACTCTGGCCTACTGGTTAGGGTCTTAACTCTTGCTCTGGCCTACTGGTTAAGGTCTTAACTCTTACTCTGGCCTAATTGCTAAGGTCTTAGACTCTTACTCTGGCCTACTGGTTAAGGTCTTAACTCTTACTCTGGCCTACTGGTTAAGGGATTAACTCTTACTCTGGCCTAATGGCTAAGGTCTTAACTCTTACTCTGGCCTACTGGTTAAGGTCTTAGACTCCTACTCTGGCCTAATAGCTAAGGTCTTAACTCTTACTCTGGCCTAATAGCTTAGGTCTTAACTCTTACTCTGGCCTACTGGTTAAGGTCTTAACTCTTACTCTGGCCTAATAGCTAAGGTCTTAACTCTTACTCTGGCCTAATAGCTAAGGTCTTAGACTCGTACTCTGGCCTACAGGTTAAGGTCTTAACTCTTACTCTGGCCTACTGGTTAAGGTCTTAACTCTTACTCTGGCCTAATAGCTAAGGTCTTAACTCTTACTCTGGCCTAATAGCTAAGGTCTTAGACTCGTACTATGGCCTACAGGTTAAGGTCTTCACTCTTACTCTGGCCTACTGGTTAAGGTCTTAACTCTTACTCTGGCCTACTGGTTAACGTCTTAACTCTTACTCTGGCCTAATATCTAAGGTCTTAACTCTTACTCTGGCCTAATAGCTAAGGTCTCAGACTCTTACTCTGGCCTAATAGCTAAGGTCTTAGACTCGTACTCTGGCCTACTGGTTAAGGTCTTAACTCTTACTCTGGCCTAATAGCTAAGGTCTTAGACTCGTACTCTGGCCTAAAGGTTAAGGTCTTAACTCTTACTCTGGCCTAATAGCTAAGGTCTTAACTCTTATTCTGGCCTAATAGCTAAGGTCTTAGACTCGTACTCTGGCCTAATGGTTAAGGTCTTAGACTCGTACTCTGGCCTAATGGTTAAGGTCTTAACTCTTACTCTGGCCTACTGGTTAAGGTCTTAACTCATACTCTGGCCTAATGGTTAAGGTCTTAGACTCTTACTCTGGCCTACTGGTTAAGGTCTTAACTCTTACTCTGGCCTACTGGTTAAGGTCTTAACTCTTACTCTGGCCTACTGGTTAGGGTCTTAACTCTTGCTCTGGCCTACTGGTTAAGGTCTTAACTCTTACTCTGGCCTAATTGCTAAGGTCTTAGACTCTTACTCTGGCCTACTGGTTAAGGTCTTAACTCTTACTCTGGCCTACTGGTTAAGGGATTAACTCTTACTCTGTCCTAATGGCTAAGGTCTTAACTCTTACTCTGGCCTACTGGTTAAGGTCTTAGACTCCTACTCTGGCCTAATAGCTAAGGTCTTAACTCTTACTCTGGCCTAATAGCTTAGGTCTTAACTCTTACTCTGGCCTACTGGTTAAGGTCTTAACTCTTACTCTGGCCTACTGGTTAACGTCTTAACTCTTACTCTGGCCTAATAGCTAAGGTCTTAACTCTTACTCTGGCCTAATAGCTAAGGTCTTAGACTCGTACTATGGCCTACAGGTTAAGGTCTTCACTCTTACTCTGGCCTACTGGTTAAGGTCTTAACTCTTACTCTGGCCTACTGGTTAACGTCTTAACTCTTACTCTGGCCTAATATCTAAGGTCTTAACTCTTACTCTGGCCTAATAGCTAAGGTCTTAGACTCTTACTCTGGCCTCATAGCTAAGGTCTTAGACTCGTACTCTGGCCTACTGGTTAAGGTCTTAACTCTTACTCTGGCCTAATAGCTAAGGTCTTAGACTCGTACTATGGCCTACAGGTTAAGGTCTTAACTCTTACTCAGGCCTACTGGTTAAGGTCTTAACTCTTACTCTGGCCTACTGGTTAAGGTCTTAACTCTTTCTCTGGCCTAATAGCTATGGTCTTAACTCTTACTCTGGCCTAATAGCTAAGGTCTTAACTCTTACTCTGGCCTACTGGTTAAGGTCTTAACTCTTACTCTGGCCTAATTGCTAAGGTCTTAGACTCTTACTCTGGCCTACTGGTTAAGGTCTTAACTCTTACTCTGGCCTACTGGTTAAGGGATTAACTCTTACTCTGGCCTAATGGCTAAGGTCTTAACTCTTACTCTGGCCTACTGGTTAAGGTCTTAGACTCCTACTCTGGCCTAATAGCTAAGGTCTTAGACTCGTACTTTGGCCTACTGGTTAAGGTCTTAACTCTTACTCTGGCCTAATAGCTTAGGTCTTAACTCTTACTCTGGCCTAATAGCTAAGGTCTTAACTCGTACTCTGGCCTAATAGCTAAGGTCTTAGACTCGTACTCTGGCCTACTGGTTAAGGTCTTAACTCTTACTCTGGCCTAATAGCTAAGGTCTTAACTCTTACTCTGGCCTAACAGCTAAGGTCTTAGACTCGTACTATGGCCTACAGGTTAAGGTCTTAACTCTTACTCTGGCCTAATAGCTAAGGTCTTAGACTCGTACTCTGGCCTAAAGGTTAAGGTCTTAACTCTTACTCTGGCCTAATAGCTAAGGTCTTAACTCTTATTCTGGCCTAATAGCTAAGGTCTTAGACTCGTACTCTGGCCTAATGGTTAAGGTCTTAGACTCGTACTCTGGCCTAATGGTTAAGGTCTTAACTCTTACTCTGGCCTACTGGTTAAGGTCTTGACTCATACTCTGGCCTAATGGTTAAGGTCTTAGACTCTTACTCTGGCCTACTGGTTAAGGTCTTAACTCTTACTCTGGCCTACTGGTTAAGGTCTTAACTCCTACTCTGACCTACTGGTTAGGGTCTTAACTCTTGCTCTGGCCTACTGGTTAAGGTCTTAACTCTTACTCTGGCATAATTGCTAAGGTCTTAGACTCTTACTCTGGCCTACTGGTTAAGGTCTTAACTCTTACTCTGGCCTACTGGTTAAGGGATTAACTCTTACTCTGGCCTAATGGCTAAGGTCTTAACTCTTACTCTGGCCTACTGGTTAAGGTCTTAGACTCCTACTCTGGCCTAATAGCTAAGGTCTTAACTCTTACTCTGGCCTAATAGCTTAGGTCTTAACTCTTACTCTGGCCTACTGGTTAAGGTCTTAACTCTAACTCTTACTCTGGCCTAATAGCTAAGGTCTTAACTCTTACTCTGGCCTAATAGCTAAGGTCTTAGACTCGTACTCTGGCCTACAGGTTAAGGTCTTAACTCTTACTCTGGCCTACTGGTTAAGGTCTTAACTCTTACTCTGGCCTAATAGCTAAGGTCTTAACTCTTACTCTGGCCTAATAGCTAAGGTCTTAGACTCGTACTATGGCCTACAGGTTAAGGTCTTCACTCTTACTCTGGCCTACTGGTTAAGGTCTTAACTCTTACTCTGGCCTACTGGTTAACGTCTTAACTCTTACTCTGGCCTAATATCTAAGGTCTTATCTCTTACTCTGGCCTAATAGCTAAGGTCTTAGACTCTTACTCTGGCCTAATAGCTAAGGTCTTAGACTCGTACTCTGGCCTACTGGTTCAGGTCTTAACTCTTAATCTGGCCTACTGGTTAAGGTCTTAACTTTTACTCTGGCCTAATAGCTAAGGTCTTAGACTCATACTCTGGCCTAATGGTTAAGGTCTTAGACTCTTACTCTGGCCTACTGGTTAAGGTCTTAACTCTTACTCTGGCCTACTGGTTAAGGTCTTAACTCTTACTCTTTCCTAATTGCTAAGGTCTTAGACTCTTACTCTGGCCTACTGGTTAAGGTCTTAACTCTTACTCTGGCCTACTGGTTAAGGGATTAACTCTTACTCTGGCCTAATGGCTAAGGTCTTAACTCTTACTCTGGCCTACTGGTTAAGGTCTTAGACTCCTACTCTGGCCTAATAGCTAAGGTCTTAACTCTTTCTCTGGCCTAATAGCTAAGGTCTTAACTCTTAATCTAGCCTAATAGCTAAGGTCTTAGACTCGTACTCTGGCCTAATGGTTAAGGTCTTAACTCTTACTCTGGCCTAATAGCTAAGGTCTTAGACTCGTACTCTGGCCTACTGGTTAAGGTCTTAACTCTTGCTCTGGCCTACTGTGTAAGATCTTAACTCTTACTCTGGCCTAATTGCTAAGGTCTTAGACTCGTACTCTGGCCTAATGGTTAAGGTCTTAACTCTTACTCTGGCCTAATAGCTAAGGTCTTAGACTCGTACTATGGCCTACAGGTTAAGGTCTTAACTCTTACTCTGGCCTACTGGTTCAGGTCTTAACTCTTACTCTGGCCTACTGGTTAAGGTCTTAACTCTTACTCTGGCCTAATAGCTAAGGTCTTAGACTCGTACTATGGCCTACAGGTTAAGGTCTTAACTTTTACTCAGGCCTACTGGTTAAGGTCTTAACTCTTACTCTGGCCTAATAGCTAAGGTCTTAACTCTTACTCTGGCCTAATAGCTAAGGTCTTAACTCTTACTCTGGCCTACTGGTTAAGGTCTTAACTCTTACTCTGGCCTAATAGCTAAGGTCTTAACTCTTACTCTGGCCTAATAGCTAAGGTCTTAGACTCGTACTCTGGCCTACTGGTTAAGGTCTTAACTCTTACTCTGGCCTACTGGTTAAGGTCTTAACTCTTACTCTGGCCTAATAGCTAAGGTCTTAGACTCATACTCTGGCCTAATGGTTAAGGTCTTAGACTCTTACTCTGGCCTACTGGTTAAGGTCTTAACTCTTACTCTGGCCTACTGGTTAAGGTCTTAACTCTTACTCTGGCCTAATGGTTAAGGTCTTAACTCTTACTCTGGCCTAATAGCTAAGGTCTTAACTCTTACTCTGGCCTACTTGATAAGGTCTTAACTCTTACTATGGTCTACAGGTTAAGGTCTTAACTCTTACTCTGGCCTAATGGTTAAGGTCTTAACTCTCACTCTGGCTTAATAGCTAAGGTCTTAACTCATACTCTGGCCTAATAGCTAAGGTCTTAGACTCGTACTCTGGCCTACTGGTTAAGGTCTTAACTCTTACTCTGGCCTAATAGCTAAGGTCTTAACTCTTACTCTGGCCTAATAGCTAAGGTCTTAGACTCGTACTATGGCCTACAGGTTAAGGTCTTAGACTCGTACTCTGGCCTAATGGTTAAGGTCTTAACTCTTACTCTGGCCTACTGGTTAAGGTCTTAACACTTACTCTGGCCTAATAGCTAAGGTTTTAGACTCGTACTCTGGCCTACTGGTTAAGGTCTTAACTCTTACTCTGGCCTAATAGCTAAGGTCTTAGACTCGTACTTTGGCCTACTGGTTAAGGTCTTAATTCTTACTCTGGCCTAATAGCTAAGGTCTTAACTCTTACTCTGGCCTACTGGTTAAGGTCTTAACTCTTACTCTGGCCTAATGGCTAAGGTCTTAACTCTTACTCTGGCCTACTGGTTAAGGTCTTAGACTCCTACTCTGGCCTAATAGCTAAGGTCTTAACTCTTACTCTGGCCTAATAGCTTAGGTCTTAACTCTTACTCTGGCCTACTGGTTAAGGTCTTAACTCTTACTCTGGCCTAATAGCTAAGGTCTTAACTCTTACTCTGGCCTAATAGCTAAGGTCTTAGACTCATACTCTGGCCTACAGGTTAAGGTCTTAACTCTTACTCTGGCCTACTGGTTAAGGTCTTAACTCTTACTCTGGCCTAATAGCTAAGGTCTTAACTCTTACTCTGGCCTAATAGCTAAGGTCTTAGACTCGTACTATGGCCTACAGGTTAAGGTCTTCACTCTTACTCTGGCCTACTGGTTAAGGTCTTAACTCTTACTCTGGCCTACTGGTTAACGTCTTAACTCTTACTCTGGCCTAATATCTAAGGTCTTATCTCTTACTCTGGCCTAATAGCTAAGGTCTTAGACTCTTACTCTGGCCTAATAGCTAAGGTCTTAGACTCGTACTCTGGCCTACTGGTTAAGGTCTTAACTATTACTCTGGCCTAATAGCTAATGTCTTAGACTCGTACTATGGCCTACAGGTTAAGGTCTTAACTCTTACTCAGGCCTACTGGTTAAGGTCTTAACTCTTACTCTGGCCTACTGGTTAAGGTCTTAACTCTTTCTCTGGCCTAATAGCTAAGGTCTTAACTCTTACTCTGGCCTAAGAGCTAAGGTCTTAACTCTTACACCGGCCTACTGGTTAAGGTCTTAACTCTTACTCTGGCCTAATAGCTAAGGTCTTAACTCTTACTCTGGCCTAATAGCTAAGGTCTTAGACTCGTACTCTGGCCTACTGGTTCAGGTCTTAACTCTTAATCTGGCCTACTGGTTAAGGTCTTAACTTTTACTCTGGCCTAATAGCTAAGGTCTTAGACTCATACTCTGGCCTAATGGTTAAGGTCTTAGACTCTTACTCTGGCCTACTGGTTAAGGTCTTAACTCTTACTCTGGCCTACTGGTTAAGGTCTTAACTCTTACTCTTTCCTAATTGCTAAGGTCTTAGACTCTTACTCTGGCCTACTGGTTAAGGTCTTAACTCTTACTCTGGCCTACTGGTTAAGGGATTAACTCTTACTCTGGCCTAATGGCTAAGGTCTTAACTCTTACTCTGGCCTACTGGTTAAGGTCTTAGACTCCTACTCTGGCCTAATAGCTAAGGTCTTAACTCTTTCTCTGGCCTAATAGCTAAGGTCGTAACTCTTAATCTAGCCTAATAGCTAAGGTCTTAGACTCGTACTCTGGCCTAATGGTTAAGGTCTTAACTCTTACTCTGGCCTAATAGCTAAGGTCTTAGACTCGTACTCTGGCCTACTGGTTAAGGTCTTAACTCTTGCTCTGGCCTACTGTGTAAGATCTTAACTCTTACTCTGGCCTAATTGCTAAGGTCTTAGACTCGTACTCTGGCCTAATGGTTAAGGTCTTAACTCTTACTCTGGCCTAATAGCTAAGGTCTTAGACTCGTACTCTGGCCTACTGGTTAAGGTCTTAGACTCTTACCCTGGCCTACTGGTTAAGGTCTTAACTCTTACTCTGGCTCACTGGTTAAGGTCTTAACTCTTACTCTGGCCTAATGGTTAAGGTCTTACCTCTTACTCTGGCCTAATAGCTAAGGTCTGAACTCTTACTCTGGCCTACTTGTTAAGGTCTTAACTCTTACTCTGGCCTACAGGTTAAGGTCTTAACTCTTACTCTGGCCTAATGGTTAAGGTCTTAACTCTTACTCTGGCTTAATAGCTAAGGTCTTAACTCTTACTCTGGCCTAATAGCTAAGGTCTTAACTCTTACTCTGGCCTAATAGCTAAGGTCTTAGACTCGTACTCTGGCCTACTGGTTAAGGTCTTAACTCTTACTCTGGCCTAATAGCTAAGGTCTTAGACTCGTACTTTGGCCTACTGGTTAAGGTCTTAACTCTTACTCTGACCTAATAGCTTAGGTCTTAACTCTTACTCTGGCCTACTGGTTAAGGTCTTAACTCTTACTCTGGCCTAATAGCTAAGGTCTTAACTCTTACTCTGGCCTAATAGCTAAGGTCTTAGACTCGTACTCTGGCCTACAGGTTAAGGCCTTAACTCTTACTCTGGCCTACTGGTTAAGGTCTTAACTCTTACTCTGGCCTAATAGCTAAGGTCTTAACTCTTACTCTGGCCTAATAACTAAGGTCTTAGACTCGTACTATGGCCTACAGGTTAAGGTCTTAACTCTTACTCTGGCCTACTGGTTAAGGTCTTAACTCTTACTCTGGCCTACTGGTTAAGGTTTTAACTCTTACTCTGGCCTAATAGCTAAGGTCTTAACTCTTACTCTGGCCTAATAGCTAAGGTCTTAGACTCTTACTCTGGCCTAATAGCTAAGGTCTTAGACTCGTACTCTGGCCTACTGGTTAAGGTCTTAACTCTTACTCTGGCCTAATAGCTAATGTCTTAGACTCGTACTATGGCCTACAGGTTAAGGTCTTAACTCTTACTCAGGCCTACTGGTTAAGGTCTTAACTCTTACTCTGGCCTAATAGCTAAGGTCTTAGACTCGTACTCTGGCCTACTGGTTAAGGTCTTAACTCTTGCTCTGGCCTACTGTGTAAGATCTTAACTCTTACTCTGGCCTAATTGCTAAGGTCTTAGACTCGTACTCTGGCCTAATGGTTAAGGTGTTAACTCTTACTCTGGCCTAATAGCTAAGGTCTTAGACTCGTACTCTGGCCTACTGGTTAAGGTCTTAGACTCTTACCCTGGCCTACTGGTTAAGGTCTTAACTCTTACTCTGGCTCACTGGTTAAGGTCTTAACTCTTACTCTGGCCTAATGGTTAAGGTCTTAACTCTTACTCTGGCCTAATAGCTAAGGTCTGAACTCTTACTCTGGCCTACTTGTTAAGGTCTTAACTCTTACTCTGGCCTACAGGTTAAGGTCTTAACTCTTACTCTGGCCTACTGGTTAAGGTCTTAACTCTTACTCTGGCCTAATAGCTAAGGTCTTAACTCTTACTCTGGCCTAATAACTAAGGTCTTAGACTCGTACTATGGCCTACAGGTTAAGGTCTTAACTCTTACTCTGGCCTACTGGTTCAGGTCTTAACTCTTACTCTGGCCTACTGGTTAAGGTCTTAACTCTTACTCTGGCCTAATAGCTAAGGTCTTAGACTCGTACTATGGCCTACAGGTTAAGGTCTTAACTCTTACTCAGGCCTACTGGTTAAGGTCTTAACTCTTACTCTGGCCTAATAGCTAAGGTCTTAACTCTTACTCTGGCCTAATAGCTAAGGTCTTAACTCTTACTCTGGCCTACTGGTTAATGTCTTAACTCTTACTCTGGCCTAATAGCTAAGGTCTTAACTCTTACTCTGGCCTAATAGCTAAGGTCTTAGACTCGTACTCTGGCCTACTGGTTAAGGTCTTAACTCTTACTCTGGCCTACTGGTTAAGGTCTTAACTCTTACTCTGGCCTAATAGCTAAGGTCTTAGACTCATACTCTGGCCTAATGGTTAAGGTCTTAGACTCTTACTCTGGCCTACTGGTTAAGGTCTTAACTCTTACTCTGGCCTACTGGTTAAGGTCTTAACTCTTACTCTGGCCTAATGGTTAAGGTCTTAACTCTTACTCTGGCCTAATAGCTAAGGTCTTAACTCTTACTCTGGCCTACTTGATAAGGTCTTAACTCTTACTATGGTCTACAGGTTAAGGTCTTAACTCTTACTCTGGCCTAATGGTTAAGGTCTTAACTCTCACTCTGGCTTAATAGCTAAGGTCTTAACTCATACTCTGGCCTAATAGCTAAGGTCTTAGACTCGTACTCTGGCCTACTGGTTAAGGTCTTAACTCTTACTCTGGCCTAATAGCTAAGGTCTTAACTCTTACTCTGGCCTAATAGCTAAGGTCTTAGACTCGTACTATGGCCTACAGGTTAAGGTCTTAGACTCGTACTCTGGCCTAATGGTTAAGGTCTTAACTCTTACTCTGGCCTACTGGTTAAGGTCTTAACACTTACTCTGGCCTAATAGCTAAGGTTTTAGACTCGTACTCTGGCCTACTGGTTAAGGTCTTAACTCTTACTCTGGCCTAATAGCTAAGGTCTTAGACTCGTACTTTGGCCTACTGGTTAAGGTCTTAATTCTTACTCTGGCCTAATAGCTAAGGTCTTAACTCTTACTCTGGCCTACTGGTTAAGGTCTTAACTCTTACTCTGGCCTAATAGCTAAGGTCTTAACTCTTACTTTGGCCTAATAGCTAAGGTCTTAGACTCGTACTCTGGCCTAATGGTTAAGGTCTTAGACTCTAACTCTGGCCTACTGGTTAACGTCTTAACTCTTACTCTGGCCTACTGGTTAAGGTCTTAACTCTTACTCTGGCCTAATAGCTAAGGTCTTAACTCTTACTCTGGCCTACTTGTTAAGGTCTTAACTCCTTACTCTGGCCTACAGGTTAAGGTCTTAACTCCTACTCTGGCCTAATGGTTAAGGTCTTAACTCTTACTCTGGCTTAATAGCTAAGGTCTTAACTCTTACTCTGGCCTACTAGCTAAGGTCTTAACCCTTACTCTGGCCTAATAGCTAAGGTCTTAGACTCGTACTCTGGCCTAATGGTTAAGGTCTTAACTCTTACTCTGGCCTAATAGCTAAGGTCTTAGACTCGTACTCTGGCCTAATAGCTAAGGTCTTAACTCTTACTCTGGCCTAATAGCTAAGGTCTTGGACTCGTACTATGGCCTACAGGTTAAGGTCTTAACTCTTACTCAGGCCTACTGGTTAAGGTCTTAACTCTTACTCTGGCCTACTGGTTAAGGTCTTAACTCTTACTCTGGCCTAATAGCTAAGGTCTTAACTCTTACTCTGGCCTAATAGCTAAGGTCTTAACTCTTACTCTGGCCTACTGATTAAGGTCTTAACTCTTACTCTGGCCTACTGGTTAAGGGATTAACTCTTACTCTGGCCTAATGGCTAATGTCTTAACTCTTGCTCTGGCCTACTGGTTAAGGTCTTAGACTCCTCCTCTGGCCTAATAGCTAAGGTCTTAACTCTTACTCTAGCCTAATAGCTAAGGTCTTAGACTCGTACTCTGGCCTAATGGTTAAGGTCTTAGCTCTTACTCTGGCCTAATAGCTAAGGTCTTAGACTCGTACTCTGGCCTACTGGTTAATGTCTTAACTCTTGCTCTGGCCTACTGGGTAAGATCTTAACGCTTACTCTGGCCTAATTGCTAAGGTCTTATACTCGTACTCTGGCCTACTGGTTAAGGTCTTAACTCTTACTCTGGCCTAATAGCTAAGATCTTAACTCTTATTCTGGCCTAACAGCTAAGGTCTTAGACTCGTACTCTGGCCTACTGGTTAAGGTCTTAACTCTTACTCTGTCCTAATAGCTAAGGTCTTAGACTCGTACTATGGTTTACAGGTTGAGGTCTTAACTCTTACTCTGGCCTAATAGCTAAGGTCTTAGACTCGTACTCTGGCCTACTGGTTAAGGTCTTAACTCTTACTCTGGCCTAAGAGCTAAGGTCTTAGACTCGTACTCTGGCCTAATGGTTAAGGTCTTAGACTCTTACCCTGGCCTACTGGTTAAGGTCTTAACTCTTACTCTGGCTTACTGGTTAAGGTCTTAACTCTTACTCTGGCCTAATGGTTAAGTTCTTAACTCTTACTCTGGCCTAATAGCTAAGGTCTGAACTCTTACTCTGGCCTACTTGTTAAGGTCTTAACTCTTACTCTGGCCTACAGGTTAAGGTCTTAACTCTTACTCTGGCCTAATAGTTAAGGTCTTAACTCTTACTCTGGCTTAATAGCTAAGGTCTTAACTCTTACTCTGGCCTAATAGCTAAGGTCTTAACTCTTACTCTGGCCTAATAGCTAAGGTCTTAGACTCGTACTCTGGCCTACTGGTTAAGGTCTTAACTCTTACTCTGGCCTAATAGCTAAGGTCTTAGACTCGTACTTTGGCCTACTGGTTAAGGTCTTAACTCTGGCCTAATAGCTTAGGTCTTAACTCTTACTCTGGCCTAATTGCTAAGGTCTTAACTCGTACTCTGGCCTAATAGCTAAGGTCTTAGACTCGTACTCTGGCCTACTGGTTAAGGTCTTAACTCTTACTCTGGCCTAATAGCTAAGGTCTTAACTCTTACTCTGGCCTAATAGCTAAGGTCTTAGACTCTTACTATGGCCTACAGGTTAAGGTCTTAACTCTTACTCTGGCCTAATAGCTAAGGTCTTAGACTCGTACTCTGGCCTAAAGGTTAAGGTCTTAACTCTTACTCTGGCCTAATAGCTAAGGTCTTAACTCTTATTCTGGCCTAATAGCTAAGGTCTTAGACTCGTACTCTGGCCTAATGGTTAAGGTCTTAGACTCGTACTCTGGCCTAATGGTTAAGGTCTTAACTCTTACTCTGGCCTACTGGTTAAGGTCTTAACTCATACTCTGGCCTAATGGTTAAGGTCTTAGACTCTTACTCTGGCCTACTGGTTAAGGTCTTATCTCTTACTCTGGCCTACTGGTTAAGGTCTTAACTCTTACTCTGGCCTACTGGTTAGGGTCTTAACTCTTGCTCTGGCCTACTGGTTAAGGTCTTAACTCTTACTCTGGCCTAATTGCTAAGGTCTTAGACTCTTACTCTGGCCTACTGGTTAAGGTCTTAACTCTTACTCTGGCCTACTGGTTAAGGGATTAACTCTTACTCTGGCCTAATGGCTAAGGTCTTAACTCTTACTCTGGCCTACTGGTTAAGGTCTTAGACTCCTACTCTGGCCTAATAGCTAAGGTCTTAACTCTTACTCTGGCCTAATAGCTTAGGTCTTAACTCTTACTCTGGCCTACTGGTTAAGGTCTTAACTCTTACTCTGGCCTAATAGCTAAGGTCTTAACTCTTACTCTGGCCTAATAGCTAAGGTCTTAGACTCGTACTCTGGCCTACAGGTTAAGGTCTTAACTCTTACTCTGGCCTACTGGTTAAGGTCTTAACTCTTACTCTGGCCTAATAGCTAAGGTCTTAACTCTTACTCTGGCCTAATAGCTAAGGTCTTAGACTCGTACTATGGCCTACAGGTTAAGGTCTTCACTCTTACTCTGGCCTACTGGTTAAGGTCTTAACTCTTACTCTGGCCTACTGGTTAACGTCTTAACTCTTACTCTGGCCTAATATCTAAGGTCTTAACTCTTACTCTGGCCTAATAGCTAAGGTCTCAGACTCTTACTCTGGCCTAATAGCTAAGGTCTTAGACTCGTACTCTGGCCTACTGGTTAAGGTCTTAACTCTTACTCTGGCCTAATAGCTAAGGTCTTAGACTCGTACTCTGGCCTAAAGGTTAAGGTCTTAACTCTTACTCTGGCCTAATAGCTAAGGTCTTAACTCTTATTCTGGCCTAATAGCTAAGGTCTTAGACTCGTACTCTGGCCTAATGGTTAAGGTCTTAGACTCGTACTCTGGCCTAATGGTTAAGGTCTTAACTCTTACTCTGGCCTACTGGTTAAGGTCTTAACTCATACTCTGGCCTAATGGTTAAGGTCTTAGACTCTTACTCTGGCCTACTGGTTAAGGTCTTAACTCTTACTCTGGCCTACTGGTTAAGGTCTTAACTCTTACTCTGGCCTACTGGTTAGGGTCTTAACTCTTGCTCTGGCCTACTGGTTAAGGTCTTAACTCTTACTCTGGCCTAATTGCTAAGGTCTTAGACTCTTACTCTGGCCTACTGGTTAAGGTCTTAACTCTTACTCTGGCCTACTGGTTAAGGGATTAACTCTTACTCTGTCCTAATGGCTAAGGTCTTAACTCTTACTCTGGCCTACTGGTTAAGGTCTTAGACTCCTACTCTGGCCTAATAGCTAAGGTCTTAACTCTTACTCTGGCCTAATAGCCTAGGTCTTAACTCTTACTCTGGCCTACTGGTTAAGGTCTTAACTCTTACTCTGGCCTACTGGTTAACGTCTTAACTCTTACTCTGGCCTAATAGCTAAGGTCTTAACTCTTACTCTGGCCTAATAGCTAAGGTCTTAGACTCGTACTATGGCCTACAGGTTAAGGTCTTCACTCTTACTCTGGCCTACTGGTTAAGGTCTTAACTCTTACTCTGGCCTACTGGTTAACGTCTTAACTCTTACTCTGGCCTAATATCTAAGGTCTTAACTCTTACTCTGGCCTAATAGCTAAGGTCTTAGACTCTTACTCTGGCCTCATAGCTAAGGTCTTAGACTCGTACTCTGGCCTACTGGTTAAGGTCTTAACTCTTACTCTGGCCTAATAGCTAAGGTCTTAGACTCGTACTATGGCCTACAGGTTAAGGTCTTAACTCTTACTCAGGCCTACTGGTTAAGGTCTTAACTCTTACTCTGGCCTACTGGTTAAGGTCTTAACTCTTTCTCTGGCCTAATAGCTATGGTCTTAACTCTTACTCTGGCCTAATAGCTAAGGTCTTAACTCTTACTCTGGCCTACTGGTTAAGGTCTTAACTCTTACTCTGGCCTAATTGCTAAGGTCTTAGACTCTTACTCTGGCCTACTGGTTAAGGTCTTAACTCTTACTCTGGCCTACTGGTTAAGGGATTAACTCTTACTCTGGCCTAATGGCTAAGGTCTTAACTCTTACTCTGGCCTACTGGTTAAGGTCTTAGACTCCTACTCTGGCCTAATAGCTAAGGTCTTAACTCTTTCTCTGGCCTAATAGCTAAGGTCTTAACTCTTAATCTAGCCTAATAGCTAAGGTCTTAGACTCGTACTCTGGCCTAATGGTTAAGGTCTTAACTCTTACTCTGGCCTAATAGCTAAGGTCTTAGACTCATACTCTGGCCTACTGGTTAAGGTCTTAACTCTTGCTCTGGCCTACTGTGTAAGATCTTAACTCTTACTCTTGCCTAATTGCTAAGGTCTTAGACTCGTACTCTGGCCTAATGGTTAAGGTATTAACTCTTACTCTGGCCTAATAGCTAAGGTCTTAGACTCGTACTCTGGCCTACTGGTTAAGGTCTTAGACTCTTACCCTGGCCTACTGGTTAAGGTCTTAACTCTTACTCTGGCTCACTGGTTAAGGTCTTAACTCTTACTCTGGCCTAATGGTTAAGGTCTTAACTCTTACTCTGGCCTAATAGCTAAGGTCTGAACTCTTACTCTGGCCTACTTGTTAAGGTCTTAACTCTTACTCTGGCTACAGGTTAAGGTCTTAACTCTTACTCTGGCCTAATGGTTAAGGTCTTAACTCTTACTCTGGCTTAATAGCTAAGGTCTTAACTCTTACTCTGGCCTAATAGCTAAGGTCTTAACTCTTACTCTGGCCTAATAGCTAAGGTCTTAGACTCGTACTCTGGCCTACTGGTTAAGGTCTTAACTCTTACTCTGGCCTAATAGCTAAGGTCTTAGACTCGTACTTTGGCCTACTGGTTAAGGTCTTAACTCTTACTCTGACCTAATAGCTTAGGTCTTAACTCTTACTCTGGCCTACTGGTTAAGGTCTTAACTCTTACTCTGGCCTAATAGCTAAGGTCTTAACTCTTACTCTGGCCTAATAGCTAAGGTCTTAGACTCGTACTCTGGCCTACAGGTTAAGGTCTTAACTCTTACTCTGGCCTACTGGTTAAGGTCTTAACTCTTACTCTGGCCTAATAGCTAAGGTCTTAACTCTTACTCTGGCCTAATAACTAAGGTCTTAGACTCGTACTATGGCCTACAGGTTAAGGTCTTAACTCTTACTCCGGCCTACTGGTTAAGGTCTTAACTCTTACTCTGGCCTACTGGTTAAGGTCTGAACTCTTACTCTGGCCTAATAGCTAAGGTCTTAACTCTTACTCTGGCCTAATAGCTAAGGTCTTAGACTCTTACTCTGGCCTAATAGCTAAGGTGTTAGACTCGTACTCTGGCCTACTGGTTAAGGTCTTAACTCTTACTCTGGCCTAACAGCTAAGGTCTTAGACTCGTACTATGGCCTACAGGTTAAGGTCTTAACTCTTACTCAGGCCTACTGGTTAAGGTCTTAACTCTTACTCTGGCCTAATAGCTAAGGTCTTAGACTCGTACTCTGGCCTACTGGTTAAGGTCTTAACTCTTGCTCTGGCCTACTGTGTAAGATCTTAACTCTTACTCTGGCCTAATTGCTAAGGTCTTAGACTCGTACTCTGGCCTAATGGTTAAGGTCTTAACTCTTACTCTGGCCTAATAGCTAAGGTCTTAGACTCGTACTCAGGCCTACTGGTTAAGGTCTTAGACTCTTACCCTGGCCTACTGGTTAAGGTCTTAACTCTTACTCTGGCTCACTGGTTAAGGTCTTAACTCTTACTCTGGCCTAATGGTTAAGGTCTTAACTCTTACTCTGGCCTAATAGCTAAGGTCTGAACTCTTACTCTGGCCTACTTGTTAAGGTCTTAACTCTTACTCTGGCCTACAGGTTAAGGTCTTAACTCTTACTCTGGCCTAATGGTTAAGGTCTTAACTCTTACTCTGGCTTAATAGCTAAGGTCTTAACTCTTACTCTGGCCTAATAGCTAAGGTCTTAGACTCGTACTCTGGCCTACTGGTTAAGGTCTTAACTCTTACTCTGGCCTAATAGCTAAGGTCTTAGACTCGTACTTTGGCCTACTGGTTAAGGTCTTAACTCTTACTCTGACCTAATAGCTTAGGTCTTAACTCTTACTCTGGCCTACTGGTTAAGGTCTTAACTCTAACTCTGGCCTAATAGCTAAGGTCTTAACTCTTACTCTGGCCTAATAGCTAAGGTCTTAGACTCGTACTCTGGCCTACAGGTTAAGGTCTTAACTCTTACTCTGGCCTACTGGTTAAGGTCTTAACTCTTACTCTGGCCTAATAGCTAAGGTCTTAACTCTTACTCTGGCCTAATAACTAAGGTCTTAGACTCGTACTATGGCCTACAGGTTAAGGTCTTAACTCTTACTCTGGCCTACTGGTTAAGGTCTTAACTCTTACTCTGGCCTACTGGTTAAGGTCTTAACTCTTACTCTGGCCTAATAGCTAAGGTCTTAACTCTTACTCTGGCCTAATAGCTAAGGTCTTAGACTCTTACTCTGGCCTAATAGCTAAGGTCTTAGACTCATACTCTGGCCTACTGGTTAAGGTCTTAACTCTTACTCTGGCCTAATAGCTAAGGTCTTAGACTCGTACTATGGCCTACAGGTTAAGGTCTTAACTCTTACTCAGGCCTACTGGTTAAGGTCTTAACTCTTACTCTGGCCTAATAGCTAAGGTCTTAACTCTTACTCTGGCCTAATAGCTAAGGTCTTAACTCTTACTCTGGCCTACTGGTTAAGGTCTTAACTCTTACTCTGGCCTAATAGCTAAGGTCTTAACTCTTACTCTGGCCTAATAGCTAAGGTCTTAGACTCGTACTCTGGCCTACTGGTTAAGGTCTTAACTCTTACTCTGGCCTACTGGTTAAGGTCTTAACTCTTACTCTGGCCTAATAGCTAAGGTCTTAGACTCATACTCTGGCCTAATGGTTAAGGTCTTAGACTCTTACTCTGGCCTACTGGTTAAGGTCTTAACTCTTACTCTGGCCTACTGGTTAAGGTCTTAAGTCTTACTCTGGCCTAATGGTTAAGGTCTTAACTCTTACTCTGGCCTAATAGCTAAGGTCTTAACTCTTACTCTGGCCTACTTGATAAGGTCTTAACTCTTACTATGGTCTACAGGTTAAGGTCTTAACTCTTACTCTGGCCTAATGGTTAAGGTCTTAACTCTTACTCTGGCTTAATAGCTAAGGTCTTAACTCATACTCTGGCCTAATAGCTATGGTCTTAGACTCGTACTCTGGCCTACTGGTTAAGGTCTTAACTCTTACTCTGGCCTAATAGCTAAGGTCTTAACTCTTACTCTGGCCTAATAACTAAGGTCTTAGACTCGTACTATGGCCTACAGGTTAAGGTCTTAACTCTTACTCTGGCCTAATAGCTAAGGTCTTAGACTCGTACTCTGGCCTAATGGTTAAGGTCTTAGACTCGTACTCTGGCCTAATGGTTAAGGTCTTAACTCTTACTCTGGCGCCTACTGGTTAAGGTCTTAACACTTACTCTGGCCTAATAGCTAAGGTTTTAGACTCGTACTGTGGCCTACTGGTTAAGGTCTTAACTCTTACTCTGGCCTAATAGCTAAGGTCTTAGACTCGTACTTTGGCCTACTGGTTAAAGTCTTAATTCTTACTCTGGCCTAATAGCTAAGGTCTTAACTCTTACTCTGGCCTACTGGTTAAGGTCTTAACTCTTACTCTGGCCTAATAGCTAAGGTCTTAACTCTTACTTTGGCCTAATAGCTAAGGTCTTAGACTCGTACTCTGGCCTAATGGTTAAGGTCTTAACTCTTACTCTGGCCTAATAGCTAAGGTCTTAACTCTTACTCTGGCCTACTTGTTAAGGTCTTAACTCCTTACTCTGGCCTACAGGTTAAGGTCTTAACTCCTACTCTGGCCTAATAGCTAAGGTCTTAGACTCGTACTCTGGCCTACTGGTTAAGGTCTTAACTCTTGCTCTGGCCTACTGTGTAAGATCTTAACTCTTACTCTGGCCTAATTGCTAAGGTCTTAGACTCGTACTCTGGCCTAATGGTTAAGGTCTTAACTCTTACTCTGGCCTAATAGCTAAGGTCTTAGACTCGTACTCAGGCCTACTGGTTAAGGTCTTAGACTCTTACCCTGGCCTACTGGTTAAGGTCTTAACTCTTACTCTGGCTCACTGGTTAAGGTCTTAACTCTTACTCTGGCCTAATGGTTAAGGTCTTAACTCTTACTCTGGCCTAATAGCTAAGGTCTGAACTCTTACTCTGGCCTACTTGTTAAGGTCTTAACTCTTACTCTGGCCTACAGGTTAAGGTCTTAACTCTTACTCTGGCCTAATGGTTAAGGTCTTAACTCTTACTCTGGCTTAATAGCTAAGGTCTTAACTCTTACTCTGGCCTAATAGCTAAGGTCTTAACTCTTACTCTGGCCTAATAGCTAAGGTCTTAGACTCGTACTCTGGCCTACTGGTTAAGGTCTTAACTGTTACTCTGGCCTAATAGCTAAGGTCTTAGACTCGCACTTTGGCCTACTGGTTAAGGTCTTAACTCTTACTCTGACCTAATAGCTTAGGTCTTAACTCTTACTCTGGCCTACTGGTTAAGGTCTTAACTCTTACTCTGGCCTAATAGCTAAGGTCTTAACTCTTACTCTGGCCTAATAGCTAAGGTCTTAGACTCGTACTCTGGCCTACAGGTTAAGGTCTTAACTCTTACTCTGGCCTACTGGTTAAGGTCTTAACTCTTACTCTGGCCTAATAGCTAAGGTCTTAACTCTTACTCTGGCCTAATAGCTAAGGTCTTAACTCTTACTCTGGCCTACTGGTTAAGGTCTTAACTCTTACTCTGGCCTAATAGCTAAGGTCTTAACTCTTACTCTGGCCTAATAGCTAAGGTCTTAGACTCGTACTCTGGCCTACTGGTTAAGGTCTTAACTCTTACTCTGGCCTACTGGTTAAGGTCTTAACTCTTACTCTGGCCTAATAGCTAAGGTCTTAGACTCATACTCTGGCCTAATGGTTAAGGTCTTAGACTCTTACTCTGGCCTACTGGTTAAGGTCTTAACTCTTACTCTGGCCTACTGGTTAAGGTCTTAACTCTTACTCTGGCCTAATGGTTAAGGTCTTAACTCTTACTCTGGCCTAATAGCTAAGGTCTTAACTCTTACTCTGGCCTACTTGATAAGGTCTTAACTCTTACTATGGTCTACAGGTTAAGGTCTTAACTCTTACTCTGGCCTAATGGTTAAGGTCTTAACTCTTACTCTGGCTTAATAGCTAAGGTCTTAACTCATACTCTGGCCTAATAGCTAAGGTCTTAGACTCGTACTCTGGCCTACTGGTTAAGGTCTTAACTCTTACTCTGGCCTAATAGCTACGGTCTTAACTCTTACTCTGGCCTAATAGCTAAGGTCTTAGACTCGTACTATGGCCTACAGGTTAAGGTCTTAACTCTTACTCTGGCCTAATAGCTAAGGTCTTAGACTCGTACTCTGGCCTAATGGTTAAGGTCTTAGACTCGTACTCTGGCCTAATGGTTAAGGTCCTAACTCTTACTCTGGCCTACTGGTTAAGGTCTTAACACTTACTCTGGCCTAATAGCTAAGGTTTTAGACTCGTACTCTGGCCTACTGGTTAAGGTCTTAACTCTTACTCTGGCCTAATAGCTAAGGTCTTAGACTCGTACTTTGGCCTACTGGTTAAGGTCTTAATTCTTACTCTGGCCTAATAGCTAAGGTCTTAACTCTTACTCTGGCCTACTGGTTAAGGTCTTAACTCTTACTCTGGCCTAATAGCTAAGGTCTTAACTCTTACTTTGGCCTAATAGCTAAGGTCTTAGACTCGTACTCTGGCCTAATGGTAAAGGTCTTAGACTCTTACTCTGGCCTACTGGTTAACGTCTTAACTCTTACTCTGGCCTACTGGTTAAGGTCTTAACTCTTACTCTGGCCTAATGGTTAAGGTCTTAACTCTTACTCTGGCCTAATAGCTAAGGTCTTAACTCTTACTCTGGCCTACTTGTTAAGGTCTTAACTCCTTACTCAGGCCTACAGGTTAAGGTCTTAACTCCTACTCTGGCCTAATGGTTAAGGTCTTAACTCTTACTCTGGCTTAATAGCTAAGGTCTTAACTCTTACTCTGGCCTACTAGCTAAGGTCTTAACCCTTACTCTGGCCTAATAGCTAAGGTCTTAGACTCGTACTCTGGCCTAATGGTTAAGGTCTTAGACTCGTACTCTGGCCTAATGGTTAAGGTCTTAACTCTTACTCTGGCCTAATAGCTAAGGTCTTAGACTCGTACTCTGGCCTAATAGCTAAGGTCTTAACTCTTACTCTAGCCTAATAGCTAAGGTCTTAGACTCGTACTCTTGCCTAATAGCTAAGGTTTTAAACTTGTACCCTGGCATAATGATTAAAGTCTTAACTCTTACTCTGGCCTAATAGCTAAGGTCTTAGACTCGTACTCTGGCCTAATAGCTAAGGTCTTAACTCTTACTCTGGCCTAATGGTTAAGGTCTTAACTCTTACTCTGGCCTAATAGCTAAGGTCTTAGACTCGTACTCTGGCCTAATAGCTAAGGTCTTAACTCTTACTCTGGCCTAATGGTTAAGGTCTTAACTCTTACTCTGGCCTAATGGTTAAGGTCTTAACTCTTACTCTGGCCTAATAGCTAAGGTCTTAGACTCTTATTCTGGCCTAATGGTTAAGGTCTTAACTCTTACTCTGGCCTACTGGTAAAGGTCTTAGTCTCTTACTCTGGCCTACAGGTTAAGGTCTTAACTCTTACTCTGGCCTACTGGTTAAGGTCTTAGACTCTTACTCTGGCCTACAGGTTAAGGTCTTAACTCTTACTCTGGCCTACTGGTTAAGGTCTTAACTCTTACATTAGCCTAATAGCTAAGGTCTTAACTCTTACTCTGGCCTAATAGCTAAGATCTTAACTCGTACTCTGGCCTAATAGCTAAGGTATTAGACTCGTACTCTGGCCTACTGGTTAAGGTCTTAACTCTTACTCTGGCCTAATAGCTAAGGTCTTAACTCTTACTCTGGCCTAATAGCTAAGGTCTTAGACTCGTACTATGGCCTACAGGTTAAGGTCTTAACTGTTACTCTGGCCTAATAGCTAAGGTCTTAGACTCGTACTCTGTCCTAAAGGTTAAGGTCTTAACTCTTACTCTGGCCTAATAGCTAAGATAGCTAAGGTCTTAACTCTTATTCTGGCATAATAGCTAAGGTCTTAGACTTGTACTCTGGCCTAATGGTTAAGGTCTTAGACTCGTACTCTGGCCTAATGGTTAAGGTCTTAACTCTTACTCTGGCCTACTGGTTAAGGTCTTAACTCTTACTCAGGCCTAATAGCTAAGGTCTTAGACTCATACTCTGGCCTACTGGTTAAGGTCTTAACTCTTACTCTGGCCTAATAGCTAAGGTCTTAGACTCGTACTTTGGCCAACTGGTTAAGGTCTTAACTCTTACTCTGGCCTAATAGCTAAGGTCTTAACTCTTACTCTGGCCTACTGGTTGAGGTCTTAACTTTGACTCTGGCCTAATAGCAAATGTCTTAACTCTTACTCTGGCCTAATAGCTAAGGTCTCAGACTCGTACTCTGGCCTACTGGTTAAGGTCTTAACTCTTACTCTGGTCTACTGGTTAAGGTCTTAACTCTTACTCTGGCCTAATAGCTAAGGTCTTAGACTCATACTCTGGCCTAATGGTTAAGGTCTTAGACTCTTACTCTGGCCTACTGGTTAAGGTCTTAACTCTTACTCTGGCCTACTGGTTAAGGGATTAACTCTTACTCTGGCCTAATGGCTAAGGTCTTAACTCTTCCTCTGGCCTACTGGTTAAGGTCTTAGACTCCTACTCTGGCCTAATAGCTAAGGTCTTAACTATTACTCTGGCCTAATTGCTAAGGTCTTAGACTCTTACTCTGGCCTACTGGTTAAGGTCTTAACTCTTACTCTGGCCTACTGGTTAAGGGATTAACTCTTAATCTGGCCTAATGGCTAGGCCTGGGCAAAAATTTCGTTCCGTTCGCGGAAATTGCGATAATTTGACATTTTTGCGTTCCGCGGAGAGCGCGAAAATGTCAAAAATTCCGGTTTCCGCAGCTTGGCGATAATTTGTTTCTTGCTCGCGCTGTAAAATGATACATTCTCACGCGCGCGCGATCGCCTTACCTGAATCCCTGCGTTCGCCAACAAGTTTTCTTGATCCGGTCGCGTTCTCCATGAGATGTTGTATTGTTTTTAGCCATTTGCGCTGTCTCGCGACAGTTCGCGCCCGCAGTGACGTCATGCGTCGCGCGATCACGTCTTTCTTCTCGCGATCATGCACCGCGAGAACAACTCAAAACAAGATGGCCGCGCCCGCAAGCAACCACATGGGTAAGTTGGCGACCCGCAACCATGCAGAAAATCTCGCGAACATGCCGGAAAAAAACTTCCGCATCTTCGCGATATTTCTGCTTGTTTGCGATAATTTTAAACATTCTCGCGATAATTTGCGAAGGTTAATTCCGCAAATTCCGCCCACCCCTACTAATGGCTAAGGTCTTAACTCTTTATCTGGCCTACTAGCTAAGGTCTTAACTCTTACTCTAGCCTAATAGCTAAGGTCTTAGACTCGTACTCTGGCCTAATAGTTAAGGTCTTAACTCTTAATCTGGCCTAATAGCTAAGGTCTTAGACTCGTACTCTGGCCTACTGGTTAAGGTCTTAACACTTGCTCTGGCCTACTGGGTAAGATCTTAACTCTTACTCTGGCCTAATTGCTAAGGTCTTAGACTCGTACTCTGGCCTACTGGTTAAGGTCTTAACTCTTACTCTGGCATAATAGCTAAGATCTTAACTCTTACTCTGGCCTAACAGCTAAGGTCTTAGACTCGTACTCTGGCCTACTGGTTAAGGTCTTAACTCTTACTCTGGCCTAATAGCTAAGGTCTTAGACTCGTACTTTGGCCTACTGGTTAAGGTCTGAACTCTTACTCTGGCCTAATAGCTAAGGTCTTAACTCTTACTCTGGCCTAATGGTTAAGGTCTTAACTCTTACTCTGGCCTAATGGTTAAGGTCTTAACTCTTACTCTGGCCTAATAGCTAAGGTCTGAACTCTTACTCTGGCCTACTTGTTAAGGTCTTAACTCTTACTCTGGCCTACAGGTTAAGGTCTTAACTCTTACTCTGGCCTAATGGTTAAGGTCTTAACTCTTACTCTGGCTTAATAGTTAAGGTCTTAACTCTTACTCTGGCCTAATAGCTAAGGTCTTAACTCTTACTCTGGCCTAATAGCTAAGGTCTTAGACTCGTACTCTGGCCTACTGGTTAAGGTCTTAACTCTTACTCTGGCCTAATAGCTAAGGTCTTAGACTCGTACTTTGGCCTACTGGTTAAGGTCTTAACTCTTACTCTGGCCTAATAGCTTAGGTCTTAACTCTTACTCTGGCCTAATAGCTGAGGTCTTAACTCGTACTCTGGCCTAATAGCTAAGGTCTTAGACTCGTACTCTGGCCTACTGGTTAAGGTCTTAACTCTTACTCTGGCCTAATAGCTAAGGTCTTAACTCTTACTCTGGCCTAATAGCTAAGGTCTTAGACTCGTACTATGGCCTACAGGTTAAGGTCTTAACTCTTACTCTGGCCTAATAGCTAAGGTCTTAGACTCATACTCTGGCCTAATGGTTAAGGTCTTAGACTCTTACTCTGGCCTACTGGTTAAGGTCTTAACTCTTACTCTGGCCTACTGGTTAAGGTCTTAACTCTTGCTCTGGCCTACTGGGCAAGGGCTTAACTCTTACTCTGGCCTAATTGCTAAGGTCTTAGACTCTTACTCTGGCCTACTGGTTAAGGTCTTAACTCTTACTCTGGCCTACTGGTTAAGGGATTAACTCTTACTCTGGCCTAATGGCTAAGGTCTTAACTCTTCCTCTGGCCTACTGGTTAAGGTCTTAGACTCCTACTCTGGCCTAATAGCTAAGGTCTTAACTCTTACACTGGCCTACTTGCTAAGGTCTTAGACTCTGACTCTGGCCTACTGGTTAAGGTCTTAACTCTTACTCTGGCCTACTGGTTAAGGGATTAACTCTTACTCTGGCCTAATGGCTAAGGTCTTAACTCTTGCTCTGGCCTACTGGTTAAGGTCTTAGACTCCTACTCTGGCCTAATAGCTAAGGTCTTAACTCTTACTCTAGCCTAATAGCTAAGGTCTTAGACTCGTACTCTGGCCTAATAGCTAAGGTCTTAGACTCGTACTCTGGCCTACTGTTTAAGGTCTTAACTCTTGCTCTGGCCTACTGGGTAAGATCTTAACTCTTACTCTGGCCTAATTGCTAAGGTCTTAGACTCGTACTCTGGCCTACTGGTTAAGGTCTTAACTCTTACTCTGGCCTAATAGCTAAGATCTTAACTCTTACTCTGGCCTTACTGCTAAGGTTTTAGACTCGTACTCTGGCCTACTGGTTAAGGTCTTAACTCTTACTCTGTCCTAATAGCTAAGGTCTTAGACTCGTACTCAGGCCTACTGGTTAAGGTCTTAGACTCTTACCCTGGCCTACTGGTTAAGGTCTTAACTCTTACTCTGGCTCACTGGTTAAGGTCTTAACTCTTACTCTGGCCTAATGGTTAAGGTCTTAACTCTTACTCTGGCCTAATAGCTAAGGTCTGAACTCTTACTCTGGCCTACTTGTTAAGGTCTTAACTCTTACTCTGGCCTACAGGTTAAGGTCTTAACTCTTACTCTGGCCTAATGGTTAAGGTCTTAACTCTTACTCTGGCTTAATAGCTAAGGTCTTAACTCTTACTCTGGCCTAATAGCTAAGGTCTTAACTCTTACTCTGGCCTAATAGCTAAGGTCTTAGACTCGTACTCTGGCCTACTGGTTAAGGTCTTAACTGTTACTCTGGCCTAATAGCTAAGGTCTTAGACTCGCACTTTGGCCTACTGGTTAAGGTCTTAACTCTTACTCTGACCTAATAGCTTAGGTCTTAACTCTTACTCTGGCCTACTGGTTAAGGTCTTAACTCTTACTCTGGCCTAATAGCTAAGGTCTTAACTCTTACTCTGGCCTAATAGCTAAGGTCTTAGACTCGTACTCTGGCCTACAGGTTAAGGTCTTAACTCTTACTCTGGCCTACTGGTTAAGGTCTTAACTCTTACTCTGGCCTAATAGCTAAGGTCTTAACTCTTACTCTGGCCTAATAACTAAGGTCTTAGACTCGTACTATGGCCTACAGGTTAAGGTCTTAACTCTTACTCTGGCCTACTGGTTAAGGTCTTAACTCTTACTCTGGCCTACTGGTTAAGGTCTTAACTCTTACTCTGGCCTAATAGCTAAGGTCTTAACTCTTACTCTGGCCTAATAGCTAAGGTCTTAGACTCTTACTCTGGCCTAATAGCTAAGGTCTTAGACTCGTACTCTGGCCTACTGGTTAAGGTCTTAACTCTTACTCTGGCCTAATAGCTAAGGTCTTAGACTCGTACTATGGCCTACAGGTTAAGGTCTTAACTCTTACTCAGGCCTACTGGTTAAGGTCTTAACTCTTACTCTGGCCTAATAGCTAAGGTCTTAACTCTTACTCTGGCCTAATAGCTAAGGTCTTAACTCTTACTCTGGCCTACTGGTTAAGGTCTTAACTCTTACTCTGGCCTAATAGCTAAGGTCTTAACTCTTACTCTGGCCTAATAGCTAAGGTCTTAGACTCGTACTCTGGCCTACTGGTTAAGGTCTTAACTCTTACTCTGGCCTACTGGTTAAGGTCTTAACTCTTACTCTGGCATAATAGCTAAGGTCTTAGACTCATACTCTGGCCTAATGGTTAAGGTCTTAGACTCTTACTCTGGCCTACTGGTTAAGGTCTTAACTCTTACTCTGGCCTACTGGTTAAGGTCTTAACTCTTACTCTGGCCTAATGGTTAAGGTCTTAACTCTTACTCTGGCCTAATAGCTAAGGTCTTAACTCTTACTCTGGCCTACTTGATAAGGTCTTAACTCTTACTATGGTCTACAGGTTAAGGTCTTAACTCTTACTCTGGCCTAATGGTTAAGGTCTTAACTCTTACTCTGGCTTAATAGCTAAGGTCTTAACTCATACTCTGGCCTAATAGCTAAGGTCTTAGACTCGTACTCTGGCCTACTGGTTAAGGTCTTAACTCTTACTCTGGCCTAATAGCTACGGTCTTAACTCTTACTCTGGCCTAATAGCTAAGGTCTTAGACTCGTACTATGGCCTACAGGTTAAGGTCTTAACTCTTACTCTGGCCTAATAGCTAAGGTCTTAGACTCGTACTCTGGCCTAATGGTTAAGGTCTTAGACTCGTACTCTGGCCTAATGGTTAAGGTCTTAACTCTTACTCTGGCCTACTGGTTAAGGTCTTAACACTTACTCTGGCCTAATAGCTAAGGTTTTAGACTCGTACTCTGGCCTACTGGTTAAGGTCTTAACTCTTACTCTGGCCTAATAGCTAAGGTCTTAGACTCGTACTTTGGCCTACTGGTTAAGGTCTTAATTCTTACTCTGGCCTAATAGCTAAGGTCTTAACTCTTACTCTGGCCTACTGGTTAAGGTCTTAACTCTTACTCTGGCCTAATAGCTAAGGTCTTAGACTCGTACTCTGGCCTAATGGTAAAGGTCTTAGACTCTTACTCTGGCCTACTGGTTAACGTCTTAACTCTTACTCTGGCCTACTGGTTAAGGTCTTAACTCTTACTCTGGCCTAATGGTTAAGGTCTTAACTCTTACTCTGGCCTAATAGCTAAGGTCTTAACTCTTACTCTGGCCTACTTGTTAAGGTCTTAACTCCTTACTCTGGCCTACAGGTTAAGGTCTTAACTCCTACTCTGGCCTAATGGTTAAGGTCTTAACTCTTACTCTGGCTTAATAGCTAAGGTCTTAACTCTTACTCTGGCCTACTAGCTAAGGTCTTAACCCTTACTCTGGCCTAATAGCTAAGGTCTTAGACTCGTACTCTGGCCTAATGGTTAAGGTCTTAGACTCGTACTCTGGCCTAATGGTTAAGGTCTTAACTCTTACTCTGGCCTAATAGCTAAGGTCTTAGACTCGTACTCTGGCCTAATAGCTAAGGTCTTAACTCTTACTCTAGCCTAATAGCTAAGGTCTTAGACTCGTACTCTTGCCTAATAGCTAAGGTTTTAAACTTGTACCCTGGCATAATGATTAAAGTCTTAACTCTTACTCTGGCCTAATAGCTAAGGTCTTAGACTCGTACTCTGGCCTAATAGCTAAGGTCTTAACTCTTACTCTGGCCTAATGGTTAAGGTCTTAACTCTTACTCTGGCCTAATAGCTAAGGTCTTAGACTCGTACTCTGGCCTAATAGCTAAGGTCTTAACTCTTACTCTGGCCTAATGGTTAAGGTCTTAACTCTTACTCTGGCCTAATAGCTAAGGTCTTAGACTCTTATTCTGGCCTAATGGTTAAGGTCTTAACTCTTACTCTGGCCTACTGGTAAAGGTCTTAGTCTCTTACTCTGGCCTACAGGTTAAGGTCTTAACTCTTACTCTGGCCTACTGGTTAAGGTCTTAGACTCTTACTCTGGCCTACAGGTTAAGGTCTTAACTCTTACTCTGGCCTACTGGTTAAGGTCTTAACTCTTACATTAGCCTAATAGCTAAGGTCTTAACTCTTACTCTGGCCTAATAGCTAAGATCTTAACTCGTACTCTGGCCTAATAGCTAAGGTATTAGACTCGTACTCTGGCCTACTGGTTAAGTTCTTAACTCTTACTGTGGCCTAATAGCTAAGGTCTTAACTCTTACTCTGGCCTAATAGCTAAGGTCTTAGACTCGTACTATGGCCTACAGGTTAAGGTCTTAACTGTTACTCTGGCCTAATAGCTAAGGTCTTAGACTCGTACTCTGTCCTAAAGGTTAAGGTCTTAACTCTTACTCTGGCCTAATAGCTAAGATAGCTAAGGTCTTAACTCTTATTCTGGCTTAATAGCTAAGGTCTTAGACTTGTACTCTGGCCTAATGGTTAAGGTCTTAGACTCGTACTCTGGCCTAATGGTTAAGGTCTTAACTCTTACTCTGGCCTACTGGTTAAGGTCTTAACTCTTACTCAGGCCTAATAGCTAAGGTCTTAGACTCATACTCTGGCCTACTGGTTAAGGTCTTAACTCTTACTCTGGCCTAATAGCTAAGGTCTTAGACTCGTACTTTGGCCAACTGGTTAAGGTCTTAACTCTTACTCTGGCCTAATAGCTAAGGTCTTAACTCTTACTCTGGCCTACTGGTTGAGGTCTTAACTTTGACTCTGGCCTAATAGCAAATGTCTTAACTCTTACTCTGGCCTAATAGCTAAGGTCTCAGACTCGTACTCTGGCCTACTGGTTAAGGTCTTAACTCTTACTCTGGTCTACTGGTTAAGGTCTTAACTCTTACTCTGGCCTAATAGCTAAGGTCTTAGACTCATACTCTGGCCTAATGGTTAAGGTCTTAGACTCTTACTCTGGCCTACTGGTTAAGGTCTTAACTCTTACTCTGGCCTACTGGTTAAGGGATTAACTCTTACTCTGGCCTAATGGCTAAGGTCTTAACTCTTCCTCTGGCCTACTGGTTAAGGTCTTAGACTCCTACTCTGGCCTAATAGCTAAGGTCTTAACTATTACTCTGGCCTAATTGCTAAGGTCTTAGACTCTTACTCTGGCCTACTGGTTAAGGTCTTAACTCTTACTCTGGCCTACTGGTTAAGGGATTAACTCTTAATCTGGCCTAATGGCTAGGCCTGGGCAAAAGTTTCGTTCCGTTCTCGGAAATTGCGATAATTTGACATTTTTGCGTTCCGCGGAGAGCGCGAAAATGTCAAAAATTCCGGTTTCCGCAGCTTGGCGATAATTTGTTTCTTGCTCGCGCTGTAAAATGATACATTCTCGCGCGCGCGCGATCGCCTTACCTGAATCCCTGCGTTCGCCGACAAGTTTTCTTGATCCGGTCGCGTTCTCCATGAGATGTTGTATTGTTTTTAGCCATTTGCGCTGTCTCGCGACAGTTCGCGCCCGCAGTGACGTCATGCGTCGCACGATCACGTCTTTCTTCTCGCGATCATGCACCGCGAGAACAACTCAAAACAAGATGGCCGCGCCCGCAAGCAACCACATGGGTAAGTTGGCGACCCGCAACCATGCAGAAAATCTCGCGAACATGCCGGAAAAAAACTTCCGCATCTTCGCGATATTTCTGCTTGTTTGCGATAATTTTAAACATTCTCGCGATAATTTGCGAAGGTTAATTCCGCAAATTCTGCCCACCCCTACTAATGGCTAAGGTCTTAACTCTTTATCTGGCCTACTAGCTAAGGTCTTAACTCTTACTCTAGCCTAATAGCTAAGGTCTTAGACTCGTACTCTGGCCTAATAGTTAAGGTCTTAACTCTTAATCTGGCCTAATAGCTAAGGTCTTAGACTCGTACTCTGGCCTACTGGTTAAGGTCTTAACACTTGCTCTGGCCTACTGGGTAAGATCTTAACTCTTACTCTGGCCTAATTGCTAAGGTCTTAGACTCGTACTCTGGCCTACTGGTTAAGGTCTTAACTCTTACTCTGGCATAATAGCTAAGATCTTAACTCTTACTCTGGCCTAACAGCTAAGGTCTTAGACTCGTACTCTGGCCTACTGGTTAAGGTCTTAACTCTTACTCTGGCCTAATAGCTAAGGTCTTAGACTCGTACTTTGGCCTACTGGTTAAGGTCTTAACTCTTACTCTGGCCTAATAGCTAAGGTCTTAACTCTTACTCTGGCCTAATGGTTAAGGTCTTAACTCTTACTCTGGCCTAATGGTTAAGGTCTTAACTCTTACTCTGGCCTAATAGCTAAGGTCTGAACTCTTACTCTGGCCTACTTGTTAAGGTCTTAACTCTTACTCTGGCCTACAGGTTAAGGTCTTAACTCTTACTCTGGCCTAATGGTTAAGGTCTTAACTCTTACTCTGGCTTAATAGTTAAGGTCTTAACTCTTACTCTGGCCTAATAGCTAAGGTCTTAACTCTTACTCTGGCCTAATAGCTAAGGTCTTAGACTCGTACTCTGGCCTACTGGTTAAGGTCTTAACTCTTACTCTGGCCTAATAGCTAAGGTCTTAGACTCGTACTTTGGCCTACTGGTTAAGGTCTTAACTCTTACTCTGGCCTAATAGCTGAGGTCTTAACTCGTACTCTGGCCTAATAGCTAAGGTCTTAGACTCGTACTCTGGCCTACTGGTTAAGGTCTTAACTCTTACTCTGGCCTAATAGCTAAGGTCTTAACTCTTACTCTGGCCTAATAGCTAAGGTCTTAGACTCGTACTATGGCCTACAGGTTAAGGTCTTAACTCTTACTCTGGCCTAATAGCTAAGGTCTTAGACTCATACTCTGGCCTAATGGTTAAGGTCTTAGACTCTTACTCTGGCCTACTGGTTAAGGTCTTAACTCTTACTCTGGCCTACTGGTTAAGGTCTTAACTCTTGCTCTGGCCTACTGGGCAAGGGCTTAACTCTTACTCTGGCCTAATTGCTAAGGTCTTAGACTCTTACTCTGGCCTACTGGTTAAGGTCTTAACTCTTACTCTGGCCTACTGGTTAAGGGATTAACTCTTACTCTGGCCTAATGGCTAAGGTCTTAACTCTTCCTCTGGCCTACTGGTTAAGGTCTTAGACTCCTACTCTGGCCTAATAGCTAAGGTCTTAACTCTTACACTGGCCTACTTGCTAAGGTCTTAGACTCTGACTCTGGCCTACTGGTTAAGGTCTTAACTCTTACTCTGGCCTACTGGTTAAGGGATTAACTCTTACTCTGGCCTAATGGCTAAGGTCTTAACTCTTGCTCTGGCCTACTGGTTAAGGTCTTAGACTCCTACTCTGGCCTAATAGCTAAGGTCTTAACTCTTACTCTAGCCTAATAGCTATGGTCTTAGACTCGTACTCTGGCCTAATAGCTAAGGTCTTAGACTCGTACTCTGGCCTACTGTTTAAGGTCTTAACTCTTGCTCTGGCCTACTGGGTAAGATCTTAACTCTTACTCTGGCCTAATTGCTAAGGTCTTAGACTCGTACTCTGGCCTACTGGTTAAGGTCTTAACTCTTACTCTGGCCTAATAGCTAAGATCTTAACTCTTACTCTGGCCTTACTGCTAAGGTTTTAGACTCGTACTCTGGCCTACTGGTTAAGGTCTTAACTCTTACTCTGTCCTAATAGCTAAGGTCTAAGACTCGTACTATGGTTTACAGGTTAAGGTCTTAACTCTTACTCTGGCCTAATAGCTAAGGTCTTAGACTCGTACTCTGGCCTACTGGTTAAGGTCTTAACTCTTACTCTGGCCTAAGAGCTAAGGTCTTAGACTCGTACTCTGGCCTAATGGTTAAGGTCTTAGACTCTTACCCTGGCCTACTGGTTAAGGTCTTAACTCTTACTCTGGCTTACTGGTTAAGGTCTTAACTCTTACTCTGGCCTAATGGTTCAGGTCTTAACTCTTACTCTGGCCTAATAGCTAAGGTCTGAACTCTTACTCTGGCCTACTTGTTAAGGTCTTAACTCTTACTTTGGCCTACAGGTTAAGGTCTTAACTCTTACTCTGGCCTAATGGTTAAGGTCTTAACTCTTACTCTGGCTTAATAGCTAAGGTCTTAACTCTTACTCTGGCCTAATAGCTAAGGTCTTAACTTTTACTCTGGCCTAATAGCTAAGGTCTTAGACTCGTACTCTGGCCTACTGGTTAAGGTCTTAACTCTTACTCTGGACTACTGGTTAAGGTCTTAACTCTTACTCTGGCCTAATGGTTAAGGTCTTAACTCTTACTCTGGCTTAATAGCTAAGGTCTTAACTCTTACTCTGGCCTAATAGCTAAGGTCTTAACTTTTACTCTGGCCTAATAGCTAAGGTCTTAGACTCGTACTCTGGCCTACTGGTTAAGGTCTTAACTCTTACTCTGGACTACTGGTTAAGGTCTTAGACTCTTACTCTGGCCTACTGGTTAAGGTCTTAACTCTTACTCTGGCGTAATAGATAAGGTCTTAGACTCGTACTTTGGCCTACTGGTTAAGGTCTTAACTCTTACTCTGGCCTAATAGATTAGGTCTTAACTCTTACTCTGGCCTAATAGCTAAGGTCTTAACTCTTACTCTGGCCTACTGGTTAAGGTCTTAACTCTTACTCTGGCCTAATAGCTAAGGTCTTAACTCTTACTCTGGCCTAATAGCTAAGGTCTTAGACTCGTACTCTGGCCTACTGGTTAAGGTCTTAACTCTTACTCTGGCCTACTGGTTAAGGTCTTAACTCTTACTCTGGCCTAATAGCTAAGGACTTAGACTCATACTCTGGCCTAATGGTTAAGGTCTTAGACTCTTACTCTGGCCTACTGGTTAAGGTCTTAACTCTTACTCTGGCCTACTGGTTAAGGTCTTAACTCCTACTCTGTCCTACTGGTTAAGGTCTTAACTCTTGCTCTGGCCTACTGGGTAAGGGCTTAACTCTTACTCTAGCCTAATAGCTAAGGTCTTAGACTCATACTCTGGCCTAATGGTTAAGGTCTTAACTCTTACTCTGGCCTAATAGCTAAGGTCTTAGACTCGTACTCTGGCCTACTGGTTAAGGTCTTAACTCTTGCTCTGGCCTACTGGGTAAGATCTTAACTCTTACTCTGGCCTAATTGCTAAGGTCTTAGACTCGTACTCTGGCCTCCTGGTTAAGGTCTTAACTCTTACTCTGGCCTAATAGCTAAGATCTTAACTCTTACTCTGGCCTAACAGCTAAAGTCTTAGACTCGTACTCTGGCCTACTGGTTAAGGACTTAACTCTTACTCTGTCCTAATAGCTAAGGTCTTAGACTCGTACTATGGTTTACAGGTTAAGGTCTTAACTCTTACTCTGGCCTAATAGCTGAGGTCTTAGACTCGTACTCTGGCCTACTGGTTAAGGTCTTAACTCTTACTCTGGCCTAAGAGCTAAGGTCTTAGACTCGTACTCTGGCCTAATGGTTAAGGTCTTAGACTCTTACCATGGCCTACTGGTTAAGGTCTTAACTCTTACTCTGGCTTACTGGTTAAGGTCTTAACTCTTATTCTGGCCTAATGGTTAAGGTCTTAACTCTTACTCTGGCCTAATAGCTAAGGTCTGAACTCTTACTCTGGCCTACTTGTTAAGGTCTTAACTCTTACTCTGGCCTACAGGTTAAAGTCTTAACTCTTACTCTGGCCTAATGGTTAAGGTCTTAACTCTTACTCTGGCTTAATACCTAAGGTCTTAACTCTTACTCTGGCCTAATAGCTAAGGTCTTAACTCTTACTCTGGCCTAATAGCTAAGGTCTTAGACTCGTACTCTGGCCTACTGGTTAAGGTCTTAACTCTTACTCTGGCCTAATAGCTAAGGTCTTAGACTCGTACTTTGGCCTACTGGTTAAGGTCTTAACTCTTACTCTGGCCTAATAGCTTAGGTCTTAACTCTTACTCTGGCCTAATAGCTAAGGTCTTAACTCGTACTCTGGCCTAATAGCTAAGGTCTTAGACTCGTACTCTGGCCTACTGGTTAAGGTCTTAACTCTTACTCTGGCCTAATAGCTAAGGTCTTAACTCTTACTCTGGCCTAATAGCTAAGGTCTTAGACTCGTACTATGGCCTACAGGTTAAGGTCTTAACTCCTACTCTGGCCTAATAGCTAAGGTCTTAGACTCGTACTCTGGCCTACTGGATAAGGTCTTAACTCTTGCTCTGGCCTACTGTGTAAGATCTTAACTCTTACTCTGGCCTAATTGCTAAGGTCTTAGACTCGTACTCTGGCCTAATGGTTAAGGTCTTAACTCTTACTCTGGCCTAATAGCTAAGGTCTTAGACTCGTACTCAGGCCTACTGGTTAAGGTCTTAGACTCTTACCCTGGCCTACTGGTTAAGGTCTTAACTCTTACTCTGGCTCACTGGTTAAGGTCTTAACTCTTACTCTGGCCTAATGGTTAAGGTCTTAACTCTTTATGTGGCCTACTAGCTAAGGTCTTAACTCTTACTCTAGCCTAATAGCTAAGGTCTTAGACTCGTACTCTGGCCTAATAGTTAAGGTCTTAACTCATAATCTGGCCTAATAGCTAAGGTCTTAGACTCGTACTCTGGCCTACTGGTTAAGGTCTTAACACTTGCTCTGGCCTACTGGGTAAGATCTTAACTCTTACTCTGGCCTAATTGCTAAGGTCTTAGACTCGTACTCTGGCCTACTGGTTAAGGTCTTAACTCTTACTCTGGCATAATAGCTAAGATCTTAACTCTTACTCTGGCCTAACAGCTAAGGTCTTAGACTCGTACTCTGGCCTACTGGTTAAGGTCTTAACTCTTACTCTGGCCTAATAGCTAAGGTCTTAGACTCGTACTTTGGCCTACTGGTTAAGGTCTTAACTCTTACTCTGGCCTAATAGCTAAGGTCTTAACTCTTACTCTGGCCTAATGGTTAAGGTCTTAACTCTTACTCTGGCCTAATGGTTAAGGTCTTAACTCTTACTCTGGCCTAATAGCTAAGGTCTGAACTCTTACTCTGGCCTACTTGTTAAGGTCTTAACTCTTACTCTGGCCTACAGGTTAAGGTCTTAACTCTTACTCTGGCCTAATGGTTAAGGTCTTAACTCTTACTCTGGCTTAATAGTTAAGGTCTTAACTCTTACTCTGGCCTAATAGCTAAGGTCTTAACTCTTACTCTGGCCTAATAGCTAAGGTCTTAGACTCGTACTCTGGCCTACTGGTTAAGGTCTTAACTCTTACTCTGGCCTAATAGCTAAGGTCTTAGACTCGTACTTTGGCCTACTGGTTAAGGTCTTAACTCTTACTCTGGCCTAATAGCTTAGGTCTTAACTCTTACTCTGGCCTAATAGCTGAGGTCTTAACTCGTACTCTGGCCTAATAGCTAAGGTCTTAGACTCGTACTCTGGCCTACTGGTTAAGGTCTTAACTCTTACTCTGGCCTAATAGCTAAGGTCTTAACTCTTACTCTGGCCTAATAGCTAAGGTCTTAGACTCGTACTATGGCCTACAGGTTAAGGTCTTAACTCTTACTCTGGCCTAATAGCTAAGGTCTTAGACTCATACTCTGGCCTAATGGTTAAGGTCTTAGACTCTTACTCTGGCCTACTGGTTAAGGTCTTAACTCTTACTCTGGCCTACTGGTTAAGGTCTTAACTCTTGCTCTGGCCTACTGGGCAAGGGCTTAACTCTTACTCTGGCCTAATTGCTAAGGTCTTAGACTCTTACTCTGGCCTACTGGTTAAGGTCTTAACTCTTACTCTGGCCTACTGGTTAAGGGATTAACTCTTACTCTGGCCTAATGGCTAAGGTCTTAACTCTTCCTCTGGCCTACTGGTTAAGGTTTTAGACTCCTACTCTGGCCTAATAGCTAAGGTCCTAACTCTTACTCTGGCCTAATTGCTAAGGTCTTAGACTCTTACTCTGGCCTACTGGTTAAGGTCTTAACTCTTACTCTGGCCTACTGGTTAAGGGATTAACTCTTACTCTGGCCTAATGGCTAAGGTCTTAACTCTTCCTCTGGCCTACTGGTTAAGGTCTTAGACTCCTTCTCTGGCCTAATAGCTAAGATCTTAACTCTTACTCTGGCCTCATTGCTAAGGTCTTAGACTCTTACTCTGGCCTACTGGTTAAGGTCTTAACTCTTACTCTGGCCTACTGGTTAAGGGATTAACTCTTACGCTGGACTAATGGCTAAGGTCTTAACTCTTGCTCTGGCCTACTGGTTAAGGTCTTAGACTCCTACTCTGGCCTAATAGCTAAGGTCTTAACTCTTACTCTAGCCTAATAGCTAAGGTCTTAGACTCGTACTCTGGCCTAATGGTTAATGTCTTAACTCTTACTCTGGCCTAATAGCTAAGGTCTTAGACTCGTACTCTGGCCTACTTGTTAAGGTCTTAACTCTTGCTCTGGCCTACTGGGTAAGATCTTAACTCTTACTCTGGCCTAATTGCTAAGGTCTTAGACTCGTACTCTGGCCTACTGGTTAAGGTCTTAACTCTTGCTCTGGCCTACTGGGTAAGTACTTAACTCTTACTCTGGCCTAATTGCTAAGGTCTTAGACTCTTACTCTGGCCTACTGGTTAAGGTCTTAACTCTTACTCTGGCCTACTGGTTAAGGGATTAACTCTTACTCTGGCCTAATGGCTAAGGTCTTAACTCTTCCTCTGGCCTACTGGTTAAGGTTTTAGACTCCTACTCTGGCCTAATAGCTAAGGTCCTAACTCTTACTCTGGCCTAATTGCTAAGGTCTTAGGCTCTTACTCTGGCCTACTGGTTAAGGTCTTAACTCTTACTCTGGCCTACTGGTTAAGGGATTAACTCTTACTCTGGCCTAATGGCTAAGGTCTTAACTCTTCCTCTGGCCTACTGGTTAAGGTCTTAGACTCCTTCTCTGGCCTAATAGCTAAGGTCTTAACTCTTACTCTGGCCTAATTGCTAAGGTCTTAGACTCTTACTCTGGCCTACTGGTTAAGGTCTTAACTCTTACTCTGGCCTACTGGTTAAGGGATTAACTCTTACGCTGGCCTAATGGCTAAGGTCTTAACTCTTGCTCTGGCCTACTGGTTAAGGTCTTAGACTCCTACTCTGGCCTAATAGCTAAGGTCTTAACTCTTACTCTAGCCTAATAGCTAAGGTCTTAGACTCGTACTCTGGCCTAATGGTTAATGTCTTAACTCTTACTCTGGCCTAATAGCTAAGGTCTTAGACTCGTACTCTGGCCTACTTGTTAAGGTCTTAACTCTTGCTCTGGCCTACTGGGTAAGATCTTAACTCTTACTCTGGCCTAATTGCTAAGGTCTTAGACTCGTACTCTGGCCTACTGGTTAAGGTCTTAACTCTTGCTCTGGCCTACTGGGTAAGGGCTTAACTCTTACTCTGGCCTAATTGCTAAGGTCTTAGACTCTTACTCTGGCCTACTGGTTAAGGTCTTAAATCTTACTCTGGCCTACTGGTTAAGGGATTAACTCTTACTCTGGCCTAATGGCTAAGGTCTTAACTCTTCCTCTGGCCTACTGGTTAAGGTCTTAGACTCCTACTCTGGCCTAATAGCTAAGGTCCTAACTCTTACTCTGGCCTAATTGCTAAGGTCTTAGACTCTTACTCTGGCCTACTGGTTAAGGTCTTAACTCTTACTCTGGCCTACTGGTTAAGGGATTAACTCTTACTCTGGCCTAATGGCTAAGGTCTTAACTCTTCCTCTGGCCTACTGGTTAAGGTCTTAGACTCCTACTCTGGCCTAATAGCTAAGGTCTTAACTCTTACTCTGGCCTAATTGCTAAAGTCTTAGACTCTTACTCTGGCCTACTGGTTAAGGTCTTAACTCTTACTCTGGCCTACTGGTTAAGGGATTAACTCTTACTCTGGCCTAATGGCTAAGGTCTAAACTCTTGCTCTGGCCTACTGGTTAAGGTCTTAGACTCCTACTCTGGCCTATTAGCTAAGGTCTTAACTCTTACTCTAGCCTAATAGCTATGGTCTTAGACTCGTACTCTGGCCTAATGGTTAAGGTCTTAACTCTTACTCTGGCCTAATAGCTAAGGTCTTAGACTCATACTCTGGCCTACTTGTTAAGGTCTTAACTCTTGCTCTGGCCTACTGGGTAAGATCTTAACTCTTAGTCTGGCCTAATTGCTAAGGTCTTAGACTCGTACTCTGGCCTACTGGTTAAGGTCTTAACTCTTACTCTGGCCTAATAGCTAAGATCTTAACTCTTACTCTGGCCTAACAGCTAAGGTCTTAGACTCGTACTCTGGCCTACTGGTTAAGGTCTTAACTCTTACTCTGTCCTAATAGCTAAGGTCTTAGAATCGTACTATGGTTTACAGGTTAAGGTCTTAACTCTTACTCTGGCCTAATAGCTAAGGTCTTAGACTCGTACTCTGGCCTACTGGTTAAGGTCTTAACTCTTACTCTGGCCTAAGAGCTAAGGTCTTAGACTCGTACTCTGGCCTAATGGTTAAGGTCTTAGACTCTTACCCTGGCCTACTGGTTAAGGTCTTAACTCTTACTCTGGCTTACTGGTTAAGGTCTTAACTCTTACTCTGGCCTAATGGTTAAGGTCTTAACTCTTACTCTGGCCTAATAGCTAAGGTCTGAACTCTTACTCTGGCCTACTTGTTAAGGTCTTAACTCTTACTTTGGCCTACAGGTTAAGGTCTTAACTCTTACTCTGGCCTAATGGTTAAGGTCTTAACTCTTACTCTGGCTTAATAGCTAAGGTCTTAACTCTTACTCTGGCCTAATAGCTAAGGTCTTAACTTTTACTCTGGCCTAATAGCTAAGGTCTTAGACTCGTACTCTGGCCTACTGGATAAGGTCTTAACTCTTACTCTGGCCTACTGGTTAAGGTCTTAACTCTTACTCTGGCCTAATAGCTAAGGTCTTAGACTCATACTCTGGCCTAATGGTTAAGGTCTTACACTCTTACTCTGGCCTACTGGTTAAGGTCTTAACTCTTACTCTGGCCGACTGGTTAAGGTCTTAACTCTTACTCTGGCCTACTGGTTAAGGTCTTAACTCTTGCTCTGGCCTACTGGGTAAGGGCTTAACTCTTACTCTGGCCTAATTGCTAAGGTCTTAGACTCTTACTCTGGCCTACTGGTTAAGGTCTTAACTCTTACTCTGGCCTACTGGTTAAGGGATTAACTCTTACTCTGGCCTAATGGCTAAGGTCTTAACTCTTCCTCTGGCCTACTGGTTAAGGTTTTAGACTCCTACTCTGGCCTAATAGCTAAGGTCCTAACTCTTACTCTGGCCTAATTGCTAAGGTCTTAGACTCTTACTCTGGCCTACTGGTTAAGGTCTTAACTCTTACTCTGGCCTACTGGTTAAGGGATTAACTCTTACTCTGGCCTAATGGCTAAGGTCTTAACTCTTCCTCTGGCCTACTGGTTAAGGTCTTAGACTCCTTCTCTGGCCTAATAGCTAAGGTCTTAACTCTTACTCTGGCCTAATAGCTAAGGTCTTAGACTCATACTCTGGCCTAATGGTTAAGGTCTTAGACTCTTACTCTGGCCTACTGGTTAAGGTCTTAACTCTTACTCTGGCCGACTGGTTAAGGTCTTAACTCTTACTCTGGCCTACTGGTTAAGGTCTTAACTCTTGCTATGGCCTACTGGGTAAGGGCTTAACTCTTACTCTGGCCTAATTGCTAAGGTCTTAGACTCTTACTCTGGCCTACTGGTTAAGGTCTTAACTCTTACTCTGGCGTACTGGTTAAGGGATTAACTCTTACTCTGGCCTAATGGCTAAGGTCTTAACTCTTCATCTGGCCTACTGGTTAAGGTTTTAGACTCCTACTCTGGCCTAATAGCTAAGGTCCTAACTCTTACTCTGGCCTAATTGCTAAGGTCTTAGACTCTTACTCTGGCCTACTGGTTAAGGTCTTAACTCTTACTCTGGCCTACTGGTTAAGGGATTAACTCTTACTCTGGCCTAATGGCTAAGGTCTTAACTCTTCCTCTGGCCTACTGGTTAAGGTCTTAGACTCCTTCTCTGGCCTAATAGCTAAGATCTTAACTCTTACTCTGGCCTAATTGCTAAGGTCTTAGACTATTACTCTGGCCTACTGGTTAAGGTCTTAACTCTTACTCTGGCCTACTGGTTAAGGGATTAACTCTTACGCTGGCCTAATGGCTAAGGTCTTAACTCTTGCTCTGGCCTACTGGTTAAGGTCTTAGACTCCTACTCTGGCCTAATAGCTAAGGTCTTAACTCTTACTCTAGCCTAATAGCTAAGGTCTTAGACTCGTACTCTGGCCTAATGGTTAATGTCTTAACTCTTACTCTGGCCTAATAGCTAAGGTCTTAGACTCGTACTCTGGCCTACTTGTTAAGGTCTTAACTCTTGCTCTGGCCTACTGGGTAAGATCTAAACTCTTACTCTGGCCTAATTGCTAAGGTCTTAGACTCGTACTCTGGCCTACTGGTTAAGGTCTTAACTCTTGCTCTGGCCTACTGGGTAAGGGCTTAACTCTTACTCTGGCCTAATTGCTAAGGTCTTAGACTCTTACTCTGGCCTACTGGTTAAGGTCTTAACTCTTACTCTGGCCTACTGGTTAAGGGATTAACTCTTACTCTGGCCTAATGGCTAAGGTCTTAACTCTTCCTCTGGCCTACTGGTTAAGGTTTTAGACTCCTACTCTGGCCTAATAGCTAAGGTCCTAACTCTTACTCTGGCCTAATTGCTAAGGTCTTAGACTCTTACTCTGGCCTACTGGTTAAGGTCTTAACTCTTACTCTGGCCTACTGGTTAAGGGATTAACTCTTACTCTGGCCTAATGGCTAAGGTCTTAACTCTTCCTCTGGCCTACTGGTTAAGGTCTTAGACTCCTTCTCTGGCCTAATAGCTAAGGTCTTAACTCTTACTCTGGCCTAATTGCTAAGGTCTTAGACTCTTACTCTGGCCTACTGGTTAAGGTCTTAACTCTTACTCTGGCCTACTGGTTAAGGGATTAACTCTTACGCTGGCCTAATGGCTAAGGTCTTAACTCTTGCTCTGGCCTACTGGTTAAGGTCTTAGACTCCTACTCTGGCCTAATAGCTAAGGTCTTAACTCTTACTCTAGCCTAATAGCTAAGGTCTTAGACTCGTACTCTGGCCTAATGGTTAATGTCTTAACTCTTACTCTGGCCTAATAGCTAAGGTCTTAGACTCGTACTCTGGCCTACTTGTTAAGGTCTTAACTCTTGCTCTGGCCTACTGGGTAAGATCTTAACTCTTACTCTGGCCTAATTGCTAAGGTCTTAGACTCGTACTCTGGCCTACTGGTTAAGGTCTTAACTCTTGCTCTGGCCTACTGGGTAAGGGCTTAACTCTTACTCTGGCCTAATTGCTAAGGTCTTAGACTCTTACTCTGGCCTACTGGTTAAGGTCTTAAATCTTACTCTGGCCTACTGGTTAAGGGATTAACTCTTACTCTGGCCTAATGGCTAAGGTCTTAACTCTTCCTCTGGCCTACTGGTTAAGGTCTTAGACTCCTACTCTGGCCTAATAGCTAAGGTCCTAACTCTTACTCTGGCCTAATTGCTAAGGTCTTAGACTCTTACTCTGGCCTACTGGTTAAGGTCTTAACTCTTACTCTGGCCTACTGGTTAAGGGATTAACTCTTACTCTGGCCTAATGGCTAAGGTCTTAACTCTTCCTCTGGCCTACTGGTTAAGGTCTTAGACTCCTACTCTGGCCTAATAGCTAAGGTCTTAACTCTTACTCTGGCCTAATTGCTAAAGTCTTAGACTCTTACTCTGGCCTACTGGTTAAGGTCTTAACTCTTACTCTGGCCTACTGGTTAAGGGATTAACTCTTACTCTGGCCTAATGGCTAAGGTCTTAACTCTTGCTCTGGCCTATTGGTTAAGGTCTTAGACTCCTACTCTGGCCTAATAGCTAAGGTCTTAACTCTTACTCTAGCCTAATAGCTATGGTCTTAGACTCGTACTCTGGCCTAATGGTTAAGGTCTTAGACTCATACTCTGGCCTACTTGTTAAGGTCTTAACTCTTGCTCTGGCCTACTGGGTAAGATCTTAACTCTTACTCTGGCCTAATTGCTAAGGTCTTAGACTCGTACTCTGGCCTACTGGTTAAGGTCTTAACTCTTACTCTGGCCTAATAGCTAAGATCTTAACTCTTACTCTGGCCTAACAGCTAAGGTCTTAGACTCGTACTCTGGCCTACTGGTTAAGGTCTTAACTCTTACTCTGTCCTAATAGCTAAGGTCTTAGACTCGTACTATGGTTTACAGGTTAAGGTCTTAACTCTTACTCTGGCCTAATAGCTAAGGTCTTAGACTCGTACTCTGGCCTACTGGTTAAGGTCTTAACTCTTACTCTGGCCTAAGAGCTAAGGTCTTAGACTCGTACTCTGGCCTAATGGTTAAGGTCTTAGACTCTTACCCTGGCCTACTGGTTAAGGTCTTAACTCTTACTCTGGCTTACTGGTTAAGGTCTTAACTCTTACTCTGGCCTAATGGTTAAGGTCTTAACTCTTACTCTGGCCTAATAGCTAAGGTCTGAACTCTTACTCTGGCCTACTTGTTAAGGTCTTAACTCTTACTTTGGCCTACAGGTTAAGGTCTTAACTCTTACTCTGGCTTAATAGCTAAGGTCTTAACTTTTACTCTGGCCTAATAGCTAAGGTCTTAGACTCGTACTCTGGCCTACTGGATAAGGTCTTAACTCTTACTCTGGCCTACTGGTTAAGGTCTTAACTCTTACTCTGGCCTAATAGCTAAGGTCTTAGACTCATACTCTGGCCTAATGGTTAAGGTCTTACACTCTTACTCTGGCCTACTGGTTAAGGTCTTAACTCTTACTCTGGCCGACTGGTTAAGGTCTTAACTCTTACTCTGGCCTACTGGTTAAGGTCTTAACTCTTGCTCTGGCCTACTGGGTAAGGGCTTAACTCTTACTCTGGCCTAATTGCTAAGGTCTTAGACTCTTACTCTGGCCTATTGGTTAAGGTCTTAACTCTTACTCTGGCCTACTGGTTAAGGGATTAACTCTTACTCTGGCCTAATGGCTAAGGTCTTAACTCTTCCTCTGGCCTACTGGTTAAGGTTTTAGACTCCTACTCTGGCCTAATAGCTAAGGTCCTAACTCTTACTCTGGCCTAATTGCTAAGGTCTTAGACTCTTACTCTGGCCTACTGGTTAAGGTCTTAACTCTTACTCTGGCCTACTGGTTAAGGGATTAACTCTTACTCTGGCCTAATGGCTAAGGTCTTAACTCTTCCTCTGGCCTACTGGTTAAGGTCTTAGACTCCTTCTCTGGCCTAATAGCTAAGGTCTTAACTCTTACTCTAGCCTAATAGCTAAGGTCTTAGACTCGTACTCTGGCCTAATGGTTAAGGTCTTAGCTCTTACTCTGGCCTAATAGCTAAGGTCTTATACTCGTACTCTGGCCTACTGGTTAAGGTCTTAACTCTTGCTCTGGCCTACTGGGTAAGATCTTAACTCTTACTCTGGCCTAATTGCTAAGGTCTTAGACTCGTACTCTGGCCTACTGGTTAAGGTCTTAACTCTTACTCTGGCCTAATAGCTAAGATCTTAACTCTTACTCTGGCCTAACAGCTAAGGTCTTAGACTCGTACTCTGGCCTACTGGTTAAGGTCTTAACTCTTACTCTGTCCTAATAGCTAAGGTCTTAGACTCGTACAATGGTTTACAGGTTAAGGTCTTAACTCTTACTCTGGCCTACTGGTTAAGGTCTTAGACTCCTACTCTGGCCTAATAGCTAAGGTCTTAACTCTTTCTCTGGCCTAATAGCTAAGGTCTTAGACTCTTACTCTGGCCTACTGGTTAAGGTCTTAACTCTTACTCTGGCCTACTGGTTAAGGGATTAACTCTTACTCTGGCCTAATGGCTAAGGTCTTAACTCTTCCTCTGGCCTACTGGTTAAGGTCTTAGACTCCTTCTCTGGCCTAATAGCTAAGGTCTTAACTCTTACTCTGGCCTAATAGCTAAGGTCTTAGACTCATACTCTGGCCTAATGGTTAAGGTCTTAGACTCTTACTCTGGCCTACTGGTTAAGGTCTTAACTCTTACTCTGGCCGACTGGTTAAGGTCTTAACTCTTACTCTGGCCTACTGGTTAAGGTCTTAACTCTTGCTATGGCCTACTGGGTAAGGGCTTAACTCTTACTCTGGCATAATTGCTAAGGTCTTAGACTCTTACTCTGGCCTACTGGTTAAGGTCTTAACTCTTACTCTGGCGTACTGGTTAAGGGATTAACTCTTACTCTGGCCTAATGGCTAAGGTCTTAACTCTTCCTCTGGCCTACTGGTTAAGGTTTTAGACTCCTACTCTGGCCTAATAGCTAAGGTCCTAACTCTTACTCTGGCCTAATTGCTAAGGTCTTAGACTCTTACTCTGGCCTACTGGTTAAGGTCTTAACTCTTACTCTGGCCTACTGGTTAAGGGATTAACTCTTACTCTGGCCTAATGGCTAAGGTCTTAACTCTTCCTCTGGCCTACTGGTTAAGGTCTTAGACTCCTTCTCTGGCCTAATAGCTAAGATCTTAACTCTTACTCTGGCCTAATTGCTAAGGTCTTAGACTATTACTCTGGCCTACTGGTTAAGGTCTTAACTCTTTCTCTGGCCTACTGGTTAAGGGATTAACTCTTACGCTGGCCTAATGGCTAAGGTCTTAACTCTTGCTCTGGCCTACTGGTTAAGGTCTTAGACTCCTACTCTGGCCTAATAGCTAAGGTCTTAACTCTTACTCTAGCCTAATAGCTAAGGTCTTAGACTCGTACTCTGGCCTAATGGTTAATGTCTTAACTCTTACTCTGGCCTAATAGCTAAGGTCTTAGACTCGTACTCTGGCCTACTTGTTAAGGTCTTAACTCTTGCTCTGGCCTACTGGGTAAGATCTTAACTCTTACTCTGGCCTAATTGCTAAGGTCTTAGACTCGTACTCTGGCCTACTGGTTAAGGTCTTAACTCTTGCTCTGGCCTACTGGGTAAGGGCTTAACTCTTACTCTGGCCTAATTGCTAAGGTCTTAGACTCTTACTCTGGCCTACTGGTTAAGGTCTTAACTCTTACTCTGGCCTACTGGTTAAGGGATTAACTCTTACTCTGGCCTAATGGCTAAGGTCTTAACTCTTCCTCTGGCCTACTGGTTAAGGTTTTAGACTCCTACTCTGGCCTAATAGCTAAGGTCCTAACTCTTACTCTGGCCTAATTGCTAAGGTCTTAGACTCTTACTCTGGCCTACTGGTTAAGGTCTTAACTCTTACTCTGGCCTACTGGTTAAGGGATTAACTCTTACTCTGGCCTAATGGCTAAGGTCTTAACTCTTCCTCTGGTCTACTGGTTAAGGTCTTAGACTCCTTCTCTGGCCTAATAGCTAAGGTCTTAACTCTTACTCTGGCCTAATTGCTAAGGTCTTAGACTCTTACTCTGGCCTACTGGTTAAGGTCTTAACTCTTACTCTGGCCTACTGGTTAAGGGATTAACTCTTACGCTGGCCTAATGGCTAAGGTCTTAACTCTTGCTCTGGCCTACTGGTTAAGGTCTTAGACTCCTACTCTGGCCTAATAGCTAAGGTCTTAACTCTTACTCTAGCCTAATAGCTAAGGTCTTAGACTCGTACTCTGGCCTAATGGTTAATGTCTTAACTCTTACTCTGGCCTAATAGCTGAGGTCTTAGACTCGTACTCTGGCCTACTTGTTAAGGTCTTAACTCTTGCTCTGGCCTACTGGGTAAGATCTTAACTCTTACTCTGGCCTAATTGCTAAGGTCTTAGACTCGTACTCTGGCCTACTGGTTAAGGTCTTAACTCTTGCTCTGGCCTACTGGGTAAGGGCTTAACTCTTACTCTGGCCTAATTGCTAAGGTCTTAGACTCTTACTCTGGCCTACTGGTTAAGGTCTTAAATCTTACTCTGGCCTACTGGTTAAGGGATTAACTCTTACTCTGGCCTAATGGCTAAGGTCTTAACTCTTCCTCTGGCCTACTGGTTAAGGTCTTAGACTCCTACTCTGGCCTAATAGCTAAGGTCCTAACTCTTACTCTGGCCTAATTGCTAAGGTCTTAGACTCTTACTCTGGCCTACTGGTTAAGGTCTTAACTCTTACTCTGGCCTACTGGTTAAGGGATTAACTCTTACTCTGGCCTAATGGCTAAGGTCTTAACTCTTCCTCTGGCCTACTGGTTAAGGTCTTAGACTCCTACTCTGGCCTAATAGCTAAGGTCTTAACTCTTACTCTGGCCTAATTGCTAAAGTCTTAGACTCTTACTCTGGCCTACTGGTTAAGGTCTTAACTCTTACTCTGGCCTACTGGTTAAGGGATTAACTCTTACTCTGGCCTAATGGCTAAGGTCTTAACTCTTGCTCTGGCCTATTGGTTAAGGTCTTAGACTCCTACTCTGGCCTAATAGCTAAGGTCTTAACTCTTACTCTAGCCTAATAGCTATGGTCTTAGACTCGTACTCTGGCCTAATGGTTAAGGTCTTAACTCTTACTCTGGCCTAATAGCTAAGGTCTTAGACTCATACTCTGGCCTACTTGTTAAGGTCTTAACTCTTGCTCTGGCCTACTGGGTAAGATCTTAACTCTTACTCTGGCCTAATTGCTAAGGTCTTAGACTCGTACTCTGGCCTACTGGTTAAGGTCTTAACTCTTACTCTGGCCTAATAGCTAAGATCTTAACTCTTACTCTGGCCTAACAGCTAAGGTCTTAGACTCGTACTCTGGCCTACTGGTTAAGGTCTTAACTCTTACTCTGTCCTAATAGCTAAGGTCTTAGACTCGTACTATGGTTTACAGGTTAAGGTCTTAACTCTTACTCTGGCCTAATAGCTAAGGTCTTAGACTCGTACTCTGGCCTACTGGTTAAGGTCTTAACTCTTACTCTGGCCTAAGAGCTAAGGTCTTAGACTCGTACTCTGGCCTAATGGTTAAGGTCTTAGACTCTTACCCTGGCCTACTGGTTAAGGTCTTAACTCTTACTCTGGCTTACTGGTTAAGGTCTTAACTCTTACTCTGGCCTAATGGTTAAGGTCTTAACTCTTACTCTGGCCTAATAGCTAAGGTCTGAACTCTTACTCTGGCCTACTTGTTAAGGTCTTAACTCTTACTTTGGCCTACAGGTTAAGGTCTTAACTCTTACTCTGGCCTAATGGTTAAGGTCTTAACTCTTACTCTGGCTTAATAGCTAAGGTCTTAACTCTTACTCTGGCCTAATAGCTAAGGTCTTAACTTTTACTCTGGCCTAATAGCTAAGGTCTTAGACTCGTACTCTGGCCTACTGGATAAGGTCTTAACTCTTACTCTGGCCTACTGGTTAAGGTCTTAACTCTTACTCTGGCCTAATAGCTAAGGTCTTAGACTCATACTCTGGCCTAATGGTTAAGGTCTTACACTCTTACTCTGGCCTACTGGTTAAGGTCTTAACTCTTACTCTGGCCGACTGGTTAAGGTCTTAACTCTTACTCTGGCCTACTGGTTAAGGTCTTAACTCTTGCTCTGGCCTACTGGGTAAGGGCTTAACTCTTACTCTGGCCTAATTGCTAAGGTCTTAGACTCTTACTCTGGCCTAATAGCTAAGGTCTTAACTCTTACTCTGGCCTACTGGCTAAGGGATTAACTCTTACTCTGGCCTAATGGCTAAGGTCTTAACTCTTCCTCTGGCCTACTGGTTAAGGTTTTAGACTCCTACTCTGGCCTAATAGCTAAGGTCCTAACTCTTACTCTGGCCTAATTGCTAAGGTCTTAGACTCTTACTCTGGCCTACTGGTTAAGGTCTTAACTCTTACTCTGGCCTACTGGTTAAGGGATTAACTCTTACTCTGGCCTAATGGCTAAGGTCTTAACTCTTCCTCTGGCCTACTGGTTAAGGTCTTAGACTCCTTCTCTGGCCTAATAGCTAAGGTCTTAACTCTTACTCTAGCCTAATAGCTAAGGTCTTAGACTCGTACTCTGGCCTAATGGTTAAGGTCTTAGCTCTTACTCTGGCCTAATAGCTAAGGTCTTATACTCGTACTCTGGCCTACTGGTTAAGGTCTTAACTCTTGCTCTGGCCTACTGGGTAAGATCTTAACTCTTACTCTGGCCTAATTGCTAAGGTCTTAGACTCGTACTCTGGCCTACTGGTTAAGGTCTTAACTCTTACTCTGGCCTAATAGCTAAGATCTTAACTCTTACTCTGGCCTAACAGCTAAGGTCTTAGACTCGTACTCTGGCCTACTGGTTAAGGTCTTAACTCTTACTCTGCCCTAATAGCTAAGGTCTTAGACTCGTACAATGGTTTACAGGTTAAGGTCTTAACTCTTACTCTGGCCTAATAGCTAAGGTCTTAGACTCGTACTCTGGCCTACTAGTTAAGGTCTTAACTCTTACTCTGGCCTAAGAGCTAAGGTCTTAGACTCATACTCTGGCCTAATGGTTAAGGTCTTAGACTCTTACCCTGGCCTACTGATTAAGGTCTTAACTCTTACTCTGGCTTACTGGTTAAGGTCTTAACTCTTACTCTGGCCTAATGGTTAAGGTCTTAACTCTTACTCTGGCCTAATGGCTAAGGTCTGAACTCTTACTCTGGCCTACTTGTTAAGGTCTTAACTCTTACTTTGGCCTACAGGTTAAGGTCTTAACTCTTACTCTGGCCTAATGGTTAAGGTCTTAACTCTTACTCTGGCTTAATAGCTAAGGTCTTAACTCTTACTCTGGCCTAATAGCTAAGGTATTAACTTTTACTCTGGCCTAATAGCTAAGGTCTTAGACTCGTACTCTGGCCTACTGGTTAAGGTCTTAACTCTTACTCTGGCCTACTGGTTAAGGTCTTAACTCTTACTCTGGCCTAATAGCTAAGGTCTTAGACTCAAACTCTGGCCTAATGGTTAAGGTCTTGGACTCGTAGTCTGGCCTACTGGTTAAGGTCTTAACTCTTACTCTGGCCTACTGGTTAAGGTCTTAACTCTTACTCTGGCCTACTGGTTAAGGTCTTAACTCTTGCTCTGGCCTACTGGGTAAGGGCTTAACTCTTACTCTGGCCTAATTGCTAAGGTCTTAGACTCTGACTCTGGCCTACTGGTTAAGGTCTTAACTCTTACTCTGGCCTACTGGTTAAGGGATTAACTCTTACTCTGGCCTAATGGCTAAGGTCTTAACTCTTCCTCTGGCCTACTGGTTAAGGTCTTAGACTCCTACTCTGGCCTAATAGCTAAGGTCTTAACTCTTACACTGGCCTAATTGCTAAGGTCTTAGACTCATACTCTGGCCTACTGGTTAAGGTCTTAACTCTTACTCTGGCCTACTGGTTAAGGGATTAACTCTTACTCTGGCCTAATGGCTAAGGTCTTAACTCTTGCTCTGGCCTACTGGTTAAGGTCTTAGACTCGTACTCTGGCCTAATGGTTAAGGTCTTAACTCTTACTCTGGCCTAATAGCTAAGGTCTTAGACTTGTACTCTGGCCTAATGGTTAAGGTCTTAACTCTTACTCTAGCCTAATAGCTAAGGTCTTAGACTCGTACTCTGGCCTAATGGTTAAGGTCTTAACTCTTACTCTGGCCTAATAGCTAAGGTCTTAGACTCGTACTTTGGCCTACTGGTTAAGGTCTTAACTCTTGCTCTGGCCTACTGGGTAAGATCTTAACTCTTACTCTGGCCTAATTGCTAAGGTCTTAGACTCGTACTCTGGCCTACTGGTTAAGGTCTTAACTCTTACTCTGGCCTAATAACTAAGATCTTAACTCTTACTCTGGCCTAACAGCTAAGGTCTTAGACTCGTACTCTGGCCTACTGGTTAAGGTCTTAACTCTTACTCTGTCCTAATAGCTAAGGTCTTAGACTCGTACAATGGTTTACAGGTTAAGGTCTTAACTCTTACTCTGGCCTAATAGCTAAGGTCTTAGACTCGTACTCTGGCCTACTGGTTAAGGTCTTAACTCTTACTCTGGCCTAAGAGCTAAGGTCTTAGACTCGTACTCTGGCCTAATGGTTAAGGTCTTAGACTCTTACCCTGGCCTACTGGTTAAGGTCTTAACTCTTACTCTGGCTTACTGGTTAAGGTCTTAACTCTTACTCTGGCCTAATAGCTAAGGTCTGAACTCTTACTCTGGCCTACTTGTTAAGGTCTTAACTCTTACTTTGGCCTACAGGTTACGGTCTTAACTCTTACTCTGGCCTAATGGTTAAGGTCTTAACTCTTACTCTGGCCTACTGGTTAAGGTCTTAACTCTTACTCTGGCCTAATAGCTAAGGTCTTAGACTCATACTCTGGCCTAATGGTTAAGGTCTTAGACTCTTACTCTGGCCTACTGGTTAAGGTCTTAACTCTTACTCTGGCCTAATAGCTAAGGTCTTAGACTCGTACTTTGGCCTACTGGTTAAGGTCTTAACTCTTACTCTGGCCTAATAGCTTAGGTCTTAACTCTTACTCTGGCCTAATAGCTAAGGTCTTAACTCTTACTCTGGCCTACTGGTTAAGGTCTTAACTCTTACTCTGGCCTAATAGCTAAGGTCTTAGACTCGTACTCTGGCCTACTGGTTAAGGTCTTAACTCTTACTCTGGCCTACGGGTTAAGGTCTTAACTCTTACTCTGGCCTAATAGCTAAGGTCTTAGACTCATACTCTGGCCTAATGGTTAAGGTCTTAGACTCTTACTCTGGCCTACTGGTTAAGGTCTTAACTCTTACTCTGGCCTACTGGTTAAGGTCTTAACTCTTACTCTGGCCTACTGGTTAAGGTCTTAACTCTTGCTCTGGCCTACTGGGTAAGGGCTTAACTCTTACTCTGGCCTAATTGCTAAGGTCTTAGACTCTTACTCTGGCCTACTGGTTAAGGTCTTAACTCTTACTCTGGCCTACTGGTTAAGGGATTAACTCTTACTCTGGCCTAATGGCTAAGGTCTTAACTCTTGCTCTGGCCTACTGGTTAAGGTCTTAGACTCCTACTCTGGCCTAATAGCTAAGGTCTTAACTCTTACTCTAGCCTAATAGCTAAGGTCTTAGACTCGTACTCTGGCCTAATGGTTTAGGTCTTAACTCTTACTCTGGCCTAATAGCTAAGGTCTTAGACTCGTACTTTGGCCTACTGGTTAAGGTCTTAACTCTTGCTCTGGCCTACTGGGTAAGATCTTAACTCTTACTCTGGCCTAATTGCTAAGGTCTTAGACTCGTACTCTGGCCTACTGGTTAAGGTCTTAACTCTTACTCTGGCCTAATAGCTAAGATCTTAACTCTTACTCTGGCCTAACAGCTAAGGTCTTAGACTCGTACTCTGGCCTACTGGTTAAGGTCTTAACTCTTACTCTGTCCTAATAGCTAAGGTCTTAGACTCGTACAATGGTTTACAGGTTAAGGTCTTAACTCTTACTCTGGCCTAATAGCTAAGGTCTTAGACTCGTACTCTGGCCTACTGGTTAAGGTCTTAACTCTTACTCTGGCCTAAGAGCTAAGGTCTTAGACTCGTACTCTGGCCTAATGGTTAAGGTCTTAGACTCTTACCCTGGCCTACTGGTTAAGGTCTTAACTCTTACTCTGGCTTACTGGTTAAGGTCGTAACTCTTACTCTGGCCTAATGGTTAAGGTCTTAACTCTTACTCTGGCCTAATAGCTAAGGTCTGAACTCTTACTCTGGCCTACTTGTTAAGGTCTTAACTCTTACTTTGGCCTACAGGTTAAGGTCTTAACTCTTACTCTGGCCTAATGGTTAAGGTCTTAACTCTTACTCTGGCCTAATAGCTAAGGTCTTAACTTTTACTCTGGCCTAATAGCTAAGGTCTTAGACTCGTACTCTGGCCTACTGGTTAAGGTCTTAACTCTTACTCTGGCCAACTGGTTAAGGTCTTAACTCTTACTCTGGCCTAATAGCTAAGGTCTTAGACTCATACTCTGGCCTAATGGTTAAGGTCTTAGACTCTTACTCTGGCCTACTGGTTAAGGTCTTAACTCTTACTCTGGCCTAATAGCTAAGGTCTTAGACTCGTACTTTGGCCTACTGGTTAAGGTCTTAACTCTTACTCTGGCCTAATAGCTTAGGTCTTAACTCTTACTCTGGCCTAATAGCTAAGGTCTTAACTCATACTCTGGCCTACTGGTTAAGGTCTTAACTCTTACTCTGGCCTAATAGCTAAGGTCTTAGACTCGTACTCTGGCCTACTGGTTAAGGTCTTAACTCTTACTCTGGCCTACTGGTTAAGGTGTTAACTCTTACTCTGGCCTAATAGCTAAGGTCTTAGACTCATACTCTGGCCTAATGGATAAGGTCTTAGACTCTTACTCTGGCCTACTGGTTAAGGTCTTAACTCTTACTCTGGCCTACTGTTTAAGGTCTTAACTCTTACTCTGGCCTACTGGTTAAGGTCTTAACTCTTGCTCTGGCCTACTGGGTAAGGGCTTAACTCTTACTCTGGCCTAATTGCTAAGGTCTTAGACTCTTACTCTGGCCTACTGGTTAAGGTCTTAACTCTTACTCTGGCCTACTGGTTAAGGGATTAACTCTTACTCTGGCCTAATGGCTAAGGTCTTAACTCTTCCTCTGGCCTACTGGTTAAGGTCTTAGACTCCTACTCTGGCCTAATAGCTAAGGTCTTAACTCTTACTCTAGCCTAATAGCTAAGGTCTTAGACTCGTACTCTGGCCTAATGGTTAAAGTCTTAACTCTTACTCTGGCCTAATAGCTAAGGTCTTAGACTCGTACTCTGGCCTACTGGTTAAGGTCTTAACTCTTTCTCTGGCCTACTGGGTAAGATCTTAACTCTTACTCTGGCCTACTGGTTAAGGTCTTAACTCTTACTCTGGCCTACTGGTTAAGGTCTTAACTCTTGCTCTGGCCTACTGGGTAAGGTCTTAACTCTTACACTGGCCTAATTGCTAAGGTCTTAGACTCTTACTCTGGCCTACTGGTTAAGGTCTTAACTCTTACTCTGGCCTACTGGTTAAGGGATTAAGTCTTACTCTGGCCTAATGGCTAAGGTCTTAACTCTTGCTCTGGCCTACTGGTTAAGGTCTTAGACTCCTACTCTGGCCTAATAGCTAAGGTCTTAACTCTTACTCTAGCCTAATAGCTAAGGTCTTAGACTCGTACTCTGGCCTAATGGTTAAGGTCTTAACTCTTACTCTGGCCTAATAGCTAAGGTCTTAGACTCGTACTTTGGCCTACTGGTTAAGGTCTTAACTCTTGCTCTGGCCTACTGGGTAAGATCTTAACTCTTACTCTGGCCTAATTGCTAAGGTCTTAGACTCGTACTCTGGCCTACTGGTTAAGGTCTTAACTCTTACTCTGGCCTAATAGCTAAGATCTTAACTCTTACTCTGGCCTAACAGCTAAGGTCTTAGACTCGTACTCTGGCCTACTGGTTAAGGTCTTAACTCTTACTCTGTCCTAATAGCTAAGGTCTTAGACTCGTACAATGGTTTACAGGTTAAGGTCTTAACTCTTACTCTGGCCTAATAGCTAAGGTCTTAGACTCGTACTCTGGCCTACTGGTTAAGGTCTTAACTCTTACTCTGGCCTAAGAGCTAAGGTCTTAGACTCGTACTCTGGCCTAATGGTTAAGGTCTTAGACTCTTACCCTGGCCTACTGGTTAAGGTCTTAACTCTTACTCTGGCCTAATGGTTAAGGTCTTAACTCTTACTCTGGCCTAATGGTTAAGGTCTTAACTCTTACTCTGGCTTAATAGCTAAGGTCTTAACTCTTACTCTGGCCTAATAGCTAAGGTCTTAACTTTTACTCTGGCCTAATAGCTAAGGTCTTAGACTCGTACTCTGGCCTACTGGTTAAGGTCTTAACTCTTACTCTGGCCTACTGGTTAAGGTCTTAACTCTTACTCTGGCCTAATAGCTAAGGTCTTAACTCTTACTCTGGCCTAATAGCTAAGGTCTTAACTTTTACTCTGGCCTAATAGCTAAGGTCTTAGACTCGTACTCTGGCCTAATAGCTAAGGTCTGAACTCCTACTCTGGCCTACTTGTTAAGGTCTTATCTCTTACTTTGGCCTACAGGTTAAGGTCTTAACTCTTACTCTGGCCTAATGGTTAAGGTCTTAACTCTTACTCTGGCTTAATAGCTAAGGTCTTAACTCTTACTCTGGCCTAATAGCTAAGGTCTTAACTTTTACTCTGGCCTAATAGCTAAGGTCTTAGACTCGTACTCTGGCCTACTGGTTAAAGTCTTAACTCTTACTCTGGCCTACTGGTTAAGGTCTTAACTCTTACTCTGGCCTAATAGCTAAGGTCTTAGACTCATACTCTGGCCTAATGGTTAAGGTCTTAGACTCTTACTCTGGCCTACTGGTTAAGGTCTTAACTCTTACTCTGGCCTAATAGCTAAGGTCTTAGACTCGTACTTTGGCCTACTGGTTAAGGTCTTAACTCTTACTCTGGCCTAATAGCTTAGGTCTTAACTCTTACTCTGGCCTAATAGCTAAGGTCTTAACTCTTACTCTGGCCTACTGGTTAAGGTCTTAACTCTTACTCTGGCCTAATAGCTAAGGTCTTAGACTCATACTCTGGCCTACTGGTTAAGGTCTTAACTCTTACTCTGGCCTACTGGTTAAGGTGTTAACTCTTACTCTGGCCTAATAGCTAAGGTCTTAGACTCATACTCTGGCCTAATGGTTAAGGTCTTAGACTCTTACTCTGGCCTACTGGTTAAGGTCTTAACTCTTACTCTGGCCTACTGGTTAAGGTCTTAACTCTTACTCTGGCCTACTGGTTAAGGTCTTAACTCTTGCTCTGGCCTACTGGGTAAGGGCTTAACTCTTACTCTGGCCTAATTGCTAAGGTCTTAGACTCTTACTCTGGCCTACTGGTTAAGGTCTTAACTCTTACTCTGGCCTACTGGTTAAGGGATTAACTCTTACTCTGGCCTAATGGCTAAGGTCTTAACTCTTCCTCTGGCCTACTGGTTAAGGTCTTAGACTCCTACTCTGGCCTAATAGCTAAGGTCTTAACTCTTACTCTAGCCTAATAGCTAAGGTCTTAGACTCGTACTCTGGCCTAATGGTTAAGGTCTTAACTCTTACTCTGGCCTAATAGCTAAGGTCTTAGACTCGTACTCTGGCCTACTGGTTAAGGTCTTAACTCTTGCTCTGGCCTACTGGGTAAGATCTTAACTCTTACTCTGGCCTAATTGCTAAGGTCTTAGACTCGTACTCTGGCCTACTGGTTAAGGTCTTAACTCTTACTCTGGCCTAAAAGCTAAGGTCTTAGACTCGTACTCTGGCCTAATGGTTAAGGTCTTAGACTCTTACCCTGGCCTACTGGTTAAGGTCTTAACTCTTACTCTGGCCTAATGGTTAAGGTCTTAACTCTTACTTTGGCCTAATAGCTAAGGTCTTAGACTTGTACTCTGGCCTACAGGTTAAGGTCTTAACTCTTACTCTGGCCTACTGGTTAAGGGATTAACTCTTACTCTGGCCTAATGGCTAAGGTCTTAACTCTTACTCTGGCCTACTGGTTAAGGTCTTAGACTCCTACTCTGGCCTAATAGCTAAGGTCTTAACTCTTACTCTGGCCTAATAGCTTAGGTCTTAACTCTTACTCTGGCCTACTGGTTAAGGTCTTAACTCTTATTCTGGCCTAATAGCTAAGGTCTTAACTCTTACTCTGGCCTAATAGCTAAGGTCTTAGACTCGTACTCTGGCCTACAGGTTAAGGTCTTAACTCTTACTCTGGCCTACTGGTTAAGGTCTTAACTCTTACTCTGGCCTAATAGCTAAGGTCTTAACTCTTACTCTGGCCTAATAGCTAAGGTCTTAGACTCGTACTATGGCCTACAGGTTAAGGTCTTCACTCTTACTCTGGCCTACTGGTTAAGGTCTTAACTCTTACTCTGGCCTACTGGTTAACGTCTTAACTCTTACTCTGGCCTAATATCTAAGGTCTTATCTCTTACTCTGGCCTAATAGCTAAGGTCTTAGACTCGTACTATGGCCTACAGGTTAAGGTCTTAACTCTTACTCTGGCCTAATAGCTAAGGTCTTAGAATCGTACTCTGTCCTAAAGGTTAAGGTCTTAACTCTTACTCTGGCCTAATAGCTAAGGTCTTAACTCTTACTCTGGCCTACTGGTTAAGGGATTAACTCTTACTCTGGCCTAATGGCTAAGGTCTTAACTCTTCCTCTGGCCTACTGGTTAAGGTCTTAGACTCCTACTCTGGCCTAATAGCTAAGGTCCTAACTCTTACTCTGGCCTAATTGCTAAGGTCTTAGACTCTTACTCTGGCCTACTGGTTAAGGTCTTAACTCTTACTCTGGCCTACTGGTTAAGGGATTAACTCTTACTCTGGCCTAATGGCTAAGGTCTTAACTCTTCCTCTGGCCTACTGGTTAAGGTCTTAGACTCCTACTCTGGCCTAATAGCTAAGGTCTTAACTGCTACTCTGGCCTAATTGCTAAAGTCTTAGACTCTTACTCTGGCCTACTGGTTAAGGTCTTAACTCTTACTCTGGCCTAATGGCTAAGGTCTTAACTCTTGCTCTGGCCTACTGGTTAAGGTCTTAGACTCCTACTCTGGCCTAATAGCTAAGGTCTTAACTCTTACTCTAGCCTAATAGCTAAGGTCTTAGACTCGTACTCTGGCCTAATGGTTAAGGTCTTAACTCTTACTCTGGCCTAATAGCTAAGGTCTTAGACTCGTACTCTGGCCTACTTGTTAAGGTCTTAACTCTTGCTCTGGCCTACTGGGTAAGATCTTAACTCTTACTCTGGCCTAATTGCTAAGGTCTTAGACTCGTACTCTGGCCTAATAGCTAAGGTCTGAACTCCTACTCTGGCCTACTTGTTAAGGTCTTATCTCTTACTTTGGCCTACAGGTTAAGGTCTTAACTCTTACTCTGGCCTAATGGTTAAGGTCTTAACTCTTACTCTGGCTTAATAGCTAAGGTCTTAACTCTTACTCTGGCCTAATAGCTAAGGTCTTAACTTTTACTCTGGCCTAATAGCTAAGGTCTTAGACTCGTACTCTGGCCTACTGGTTAAAGTCTTAACTCTTACTCTGGCCTACTGGTTAAGGTCTTAACTCTTACTCTGGCCTAATAGCTAAGGTCTTAGACTCATACTCTGGCCTAATGGTTAAGGTCTTAGACTCTTACTCTGGCCTACTGGTTAAGGTCTTAACTCTTACTCTGGCCTAATAGCTAAGGTCTTAGACTCGTACTTTGGCCTACTGGTTAAGGTCTTAACTCTTACTCTGGCCTAATAGCTAAGGTCTTAGACTCATACTCTGGCCTACTGGTTAAGGTCTTAACTCTTACTCTGGCCTACTGGTTAAGGTGTTAACTCTTACTCTGGCCTAATAGCTAAGGTCTTAGACTCATACTCTGGCCTAATGGTTAAGGTCTTAGACTCTTACTCTGGCCTACTGGTTAAGGTCTTAACTCTTACTCTGGCCTACTGGTTAAGGTCTTAACTCTTACTCTGGCCTACTGGTTAAGGTCTTAACTCTTGCTCTGGCCTACTGGGTAAGGGCTTAACTCTTACTCTGGCCTAATTGCTAAGGTCTTAGACTCTTACTCTGGCCTACTGGTTAAGGTCTTAACTCTTACTCTGGCCTACTGGTTAAGGGATTAACTCTTACTCTGGCCTAATGGCTAAGGTCTTAACTCTTCCTCTGGCCTACTGGTTAAGGTCTTAGACTCCTACTCTGGCCTAATAGCTAAGGTCTTAACTCTTACTCTAGCCTAATAGCTAAGGTCTTAGACTCGTACTCTGGCCTAATGGTTAAGGTCTTAACTCTTACTCTGGCCTAATAGCTAAGGTCTTAGACTCGTACTCTGGCCTACTGGTTAAGGTCTTAACTCTTGCTCTGGCCTACTGGGTAAGATCTTAACTCTTACTCTGGCCTAATTGCTAAGGTCTTAGACTCGTACTCTGGCCTACTGGTTAAGGTCTTAACTCTTACTCTGGCCTAAAAGCTAAGGTCTTAGACTCGTACTCTGGCCTAATGGTTAAGGTCTTAGACTCTTACCCTGGCCTACTGGTTAAGGTCTTAACTCTTACTCTGGCCTAATGGTTAAGGTCTTAACTCTTACTCTGGCCTAATAGCTAAGGTCTTAGACTTGTACTCTGGCCTACAGGTTAAGATCTTAACTCTTACTCTGGCCTACTGGTTAAGGGATTAACTCTTACTCTGGCCTAATGGCTAAGGTCTTAACTCTTACTCTGGCCTACTGGTTAAGGTCTTAGACTCCTACTCTGGCCTAATAGCTAAGGTCTTAACTCTTACTCTGGCCTAATAGCTTAGGTCTTAACTCCTACTCTGGCCTACTGGTTAAGGTCTTAACTCTTATTCTGGCCTAATAGCTAAGGTCTTAACTCTTACTCTGGCCTAATAGCTAAGGTCTTAGACTCGTACTCTGGCCTACAGGTTAAGGTCTTAACTCTTACTCTGGCCTACTGGTTAAGGTCTTAACTCTTACTCTGGCCTAATAGCTAAGGTCTTAACTCTTACTCTGGCCTAATAGCTAAGGTCTTAGACTCGTACTATGGCCTACAGGTTAAGGTCTTCACTCTTACTCTGGCCTACTGGTTAAGGTCTTAACTCTTACTCTGGCCTACTGGTTAACGTCTTAACTCTTACTCTGGCCTAATATCTAAGGTCTTATCTCTTACTCTGGCCTAATAGCTAAGGTCTTAGACTCGTACTATGGCCTACAGGTTAAGGTCTTAACTCTTACTCTGGCCTAATAGCTAAGGTCTTAGAATCGTACTCTGTCCTAAAGGTTAAGGTCTTAACTCTTACTCTGGCCTAATAGCTAAGGTCTTAACTCTTACTCTGGCCTACTGGTTAAGGGATTAACTCTTACTCTGGCCTAATGGCTAAGGTCTTAACTCTTCCTCTGGCCTACTGGTTAAGGTCTTAGACTCCTACTCTGGCCTAATAGCTAAGGTCCTAACTCTTACTCTGGCCTAATTGCTAAGGTCTTAGACTCTTACTCTGGCCTACTGGTTAAGGTCTTAACTCTTACTCTGGCCTACTGGTTAAGGGATTAACTCTTACTCTGGCCTAATGGCTAAGGTCTTAACTCTTCCTCTGGCCTACTGGTTAAGGTCTTAGACTCCTACTCTGGCCTAATAGCTAAGGTCTTAACTGCTACTCTGGCCTAATTGCTAAAGTCTTAGACTCTTACTCTGGCCTACTGGTTAAGGTCTTAACTCTTACTCTGGCCTAATGGCTAAGGTCTTAACTCTTGCTCTGGCCTACTGGTTAAGGTCTTAGACTCCTACTCTGGCCTAATAGCTAAGGTCTTAACTCTTACTCTAGCCTAATAGCTAAGGTCTTAGACTCGTACTCTGGCCTAATGGTTAAGGTCTTAACTCTTACTCTGGCCTAATAGCTAAGGTCTTAGACTCGTACTCTGGCCTACTTGTTAAGGTCTTAACTCTTGCTCTGGCCTACTGGGTAAGATCTTAACTCTTACTCTGGCCTAATTGCTAAGGTCTTAGACTCGTACTCTGGCCTACTGGTTAAGGTCTTAACTCTTACTCTGGCCTAATAGCTAAGATCTTAACTCTTACTCTGGCCTAACAGCTAAGGTCTTAGACTCATACTCTGGCCTACTGGTTAAGGTCTTAACTCTTACTCTGTCCTAATAGCTAAGGTCTTAGACTCGTACTATGGTTTACAGGTTAAGGTCTTAACTCTTACTCCGGCCTAATAGCTAAGGTCTTAGACTCGTACTCTGGCCTACTGGTTAAGGTCTTAACTCTTACTCTGGCCTAAGAGCTAAGGTCTTAGACTCGTACTCTGGCCTAATGGTTAAGGTCTTAGACTCTTACCCTGGCCTACTGGTTAAGGTCTTAACTCTTAATCTGGCTTACTGGTTAAGGTCTTAACTCTTACTCTGGCCTAATGGTTAAGGTCTTAACTCTTACTCTGGCCTAATAGCTAAGGTCTGAACTCTTACTCTGGCCTAATGGTTAAGGTCTTAACTCTTACTCTGGCTTAATAGCTAAGGTCTTAACTCTAACTCTGGCCTAATAGCTAAGGTCTTAACATTTACTCTGGCCTAATAGCTAAGGTCTTAGACTCGTACTCTGGCCTACTGGATAAGGTCTTAACTCTTACTCTGGCCTACTGGTTAAGGTCTTAACTCTTACTCTGGCCTAATAGCTAAGGTCTTAGACTCATACTCTGGCCTAATGGTTAAGGTGTTAGACTCTTACTCTGGCCTACTGGTTAAGGTCTTAACTCTTACTCTGGCCGACTGGTTAAGGTCTTAACTCTTACTCTGGCCTACTGGTTAAGGTCTTAACTCTTGCTCTGGCCTACTGGGTAAGGGCTTAACTCTTACTCTGGCCTAATTGCTAAGGTCTTAGACTCTTACTCTGGCCTACTGGTTAAGGTCTTAACTCTTACTCTGGCCTACTGGTTAAGGGATTAACTCTTACTCTGGCCTAATGGCTAAGGTCTTAACTCTTCCTCTGGCCTACTGGTTAAGGTTTTAGACTCCTACTCTGGCCTAATAGCTAAGGTCCTAACTCTTACTCTGGCCTAATTGCTAAGGTCTTAGACTCTTACTCTGGCCTACTGGTTAAGGTCTTAACTCTTACTCTGGCCTACTGGTTAAGGGATTAACTCTTACTCTGGCCTAATGGCTAAGGTCTTAACTCTTCCTCTGGCTTAATAGCTAAGGTCTTAACTCTTACTCTGGCCTAATAGCTAAGGTCTTAACATTTACTCTGGCCTAATAGCTAAGGTCTTAGACTCATACTCTGGCCTACTGGATAAGGTCTTAACTCTTACTCTGGCCTACTGGTTAAGGTCTTAACTCTTACTCTGGCCTAATAGCTAAGGTCTTAGACTCATACTCTGGCCTAATGGTTAAGGTCTTAGACTCTTACTCTGGCCTACTGGTTAAGGTCTTAACTCTTACTCTGGCCGACTGGTTAAGGTCTTAACTCTTACTCTGGCCTACTGGTTAAGGTCTTAACTCTTGCTCTGGCCTACTGGGTAAGGGCTTAACTCTTACTCTGGCCTAATTGCTAAGGTCTTAGACTCTTACTCTGGCCTACTGGTTAAGGTCTTAACTCTTACTCTGGCCTACTGGTTAAGGGATTAACTCTTACTCTGGCCTAATGGCTAAGGTCTTAACTCTTCCTCTGGCCTACTGGTTAAGGTTTTAGACTCCTACTCTGGCCTAATAGCTAAGGTCCTAACTCTTACTCTGGCCTAATTGCTAAGGTCTTAGACTCTTACTCTGGCCTACTTGTTAAGGTCTTAACTCTTGCTCTGGCCTACTGGGTAAGATCTTAACTCTTACTCTGGCCTAATTGCTAAGGTCTTAGACTCGTACTCTGGCCTACTGGTTAAGGTCTTAACTCTTGCTCTGGCCTACTGGGTAAGGGCTTAACTCTTACTCTGGCCTAATTGCTAAGGTCTTAGACTCTGACTCTGGCCTACTGGTTAAGGTCTTAACTCTTACTCTGGCCTACTGGTTAAGAGATTAACTCTTACTCTGGCCTAATGGCTAAGGTCTTAACTCTTCCTCTGGCCTACTGGTTAAGGTCTTAGACTCCTACTCTGGCCTAATAGCTAAGGTCTTAACTCTTACACTGGCCTAATTGCTAAGGTCTTAGACTCATACTCTGGCCTACTGGTTAAGGTCTTAACTCTTACTCTGGCCTACTGGTTAAGGGATTAACTCTTACTCTGGCCTAATGGCTAAGGTCTTAACTCTTGCTCTGGCCTACTGGTTAAGGTCTTAGACTCGTACTCTGGCCTAATGGTTAAGGTCTTAACTCTTACTCTGGCCTAATAGCTAAGGTCTTAGACTCGTACTCTGGCCTAATGGTTAAGGTCTTAACTCTTACTCTAGCCTAATAGCTAAGGTCTTAGACTCGTACTCTGGCCTAATGGTTAAGGTCTTAACTCTTACTCTGGCCTAATAGCTAAGGTCTTAGACTCGTACTTTGGCCTACTGGTTAAGGTCTTAACTCTTGCTCTGGCCTACTGGGTAAGATCTTAACTCTTACTCTGGCCTAATTGCTAAGGTCTTAGACTCGTACTCTGGCCTACTGGTTAAGGTCTTAACTCTTACTCTGGCCTAATAACTAAGATCTTAACTCTTACTCTGGCCTAACAGCTAAGGTCTTAGACTCGTACTCTGGCCTACTGGTTAAGGTCTTAACTCTTACTCTGTCCTAATAGCTAAGGTCTTAGACTCGTACAATGGTTTACAGGTTAAGGTCTTAACTCTTACTCTGGCCTAATAGCTAAGGTCTTAGACTCGTACTCTGGCCTACTGGTTAAGGTCTTAACTCTTACTCTGGCCTAAGAGCTAAGGTCTTAGACTCGTACTCTGGCCTAATGGTTAAGGTCTTAGACTCTTACCCTGGCCTACTGGTTAAGGTCTTAACTCTTACTCTGGCTTACTGGTTAAGGTCTTAACTCTTACTCTGGCCTAATAGCTAAGGTCTGAACTCTTACTCTGGCCTACTTGTTAAGGTCTTAACTCTTACTTTGGCCTACAGGTTAAGGTCTTAACTCTTACTCTGGCCTAATGGTTAAGGTCTTAACTCTTACTCTGGCCTACTGGTTAAGGTCTTAACTCTTACTCTGGCCTAATAGCTAAGGTCTTAGACTCATACTCTGGCCTAATGGTTAAGGTCTTAGACTCTTACTCTGGCCTACTGGTTAAGGTCTTAACTCTTACTCTGGCCTAATAGCTAAGGTCTTAGACTCGTACTTTGGCCTACTGGTTAAGGTCTTAACTCTTACTCTGGCCTAATAGCTTAGGTCTTAACTCTTACTCTGGCCTAATAGCTAAGGTCTTAACTCTTACTCTGGCCTACTGGTTAAGGTCTTAACTCTTACTCTGGCCTAATAGCTAAGGTCTTAGACTCGTACTCTGGCCTACTGGTTAAGGTCTTAACTCTTACTCTGGCCTACGGGTTAAGGTCTTAACTCTTACTCTGGCCTAATAGCTAAGGTCTTAGACTCATACTCTGGCCTAATGGTTAAGGTCTTAGACTCTTACTCTGGCCTACTGGTTAAGGTCTTAACTCTTACTCTGGCCTACTGGTTAAGGTCTTAACTCTTACTCTGGCCTACTGGTTAAGGTCTTAACTCTTGCTCTGGCCTACTGGGTAAGGGCTTAACTCTTACTCTGGCCTAATTGCTAAGGTCTTAGACTCTTACTCTGGCCTACTGGTTAAGGTCTTAACTCTTACTCTGGCCTACTGGTTAAGGGATTAACTCTTACTCTGGCCTAATGGCTAAGGTCTTAACTCTTGCTCTGGCCTACTGGTTAAGGTCTTAGACTCCTACTCTGGCCTAATAGCTAAGGTCTTAACTCTTACTCTAGCCTAATAGCTAAGGTCTTAGACTCGTACTCTGGCCTAATGGTTAAGGTCTTAACTCTTACTCTGGCCTAATAGCTAAGGTCTTAGACTCGTACTTTGGCCTACTGGTTAAGGTCTTAACTCTTGCTCTGGCCTACTGGGTAAGATCTTAACTCTTACTCTGGCCTAATTGCTAAGGTCTTAGACTCGTACTCTGGCCTACTGGTTAAGGTCTTAACTCTTACTCTGGCCTAATAGCTAAGATCTTAACTCTTACTCTGGCCTAACAGCTAAGGTCTTAGACTCGTACTCTGGCCTACTGGTTAAGGTCTTAACTCTTACTCTGTCCTAATAGCTAAGGTCTTAGACTCGTACAATGGTTTACAGGTTAAGGTCTTAACTCTTACTCTGGCCTAATAGCTAAGGTCTTAGACTCGTACTCTGGCCTACTGGTTAAGGTCTTAACTCTTACTCTGGCCTAAGAGCTAAGGTCTTAGACTCGTACTCTGGCCTAATGGTTAAGGTCTTAGACTCTTACCCTGGCCTACTGGTTAAGGTCTTAACTCTTACTCTGGCTTACTGGTTAAGGTCGTAACTCTTACTCTGGCCTAATGGTTAAGGTCTTAACTCTTACTCTGGCCTAATAGCTAAGGTCTGAACTCTTACTCTGGCCTACTTGTTAAGGTCTTAACTCTTACTTTGGCCTACAGGTTAAGGTCTTAACTCTTACTCTGGCCTAATGGTTAAGGTCTTAACTCTTACTCTGGCCTAATAGCTAAGGTCTTAACTTTTACTCTGGCCTAATAGCTAAGGTCTTAGACTCGTACTCTGGCCTACTGGTTAAGGTCTTAACTCTTACTCTGGCCAACTGGTTAAGGTCTTAACTCTTACTCTGGCCTAATAGCTAAGGTCTTAGACTCATACTCTGGCCTAATGGTTAAGGTCTTAGACTCTTACTCTGGCCTACTGGTTAAGGTCTTAACTCTTACTCTGGCCTAATAGCTAAGGTCTTAGACTCGTACTTTGGCCTACTGGTTAAGGTCTTAACTCTTACTCTGGCCTAATAGCTTAGGTCTTAACTCTTACTCTGGCCTAATAGCTAAGGTCTTAACTCATACTCTGGCCTACTGGTTAAGGTCTTAACTCTTACTCTGGCCTAATAGCTAAGGTCTTAGACTCGTACTCTGGCCTACTGGTTAAGGTCTTAACTCTTACTCTGGCCTACTGGTTAAGGTGTTAACTCTTACTCTGGCCTAATAGCTAAGGTCTTAGACTCATACTCTGGCCTAATGGATAAGGTCTTAGACTCTTACTCTGGCCTACTGGTTAAGGTCTTAACTCTTACTCTGGCCTACTGTTTAAGGTCTTAACTCTTACTCTGGCCTACTGGTTAAGGTCTTAACTCTTGCTCTGGCCTACTGGGTAAGGGCTTAACTCTTACTCTGGCCTAATTGCTAAGGTCTTAGACTCTTACTCTGGCCTACTGGTTAAGGTCTTAACTCTTACTCTGGCCTACTGGTTAAGGGATTAACTCTTACTCTGGCCTAATGGCTAAGGTCTTAACTCTTCCTCTGGCCTACTGGTTAAGGTCTTAGACTCCTACTCTGGCCTAATAGCTAAGGTCTTAACTCTTACTCTAGCCTAATAGCTAAGGTCTTAGACTCGTACTCTGGCCTAATGGTTAAAGTCTTAACTCTTACTCTGGCCTAATAGCTAAGGTCTTAGACTCGTACTCTGGCCTACTGGTTAAGGTCTTAACTCTTTCTCTGGCCTACTGGGTAAGATCTTAACTCTTACTCTGGCCTACTGGTTAAGGTCTTAACTCTTACTCTGGCCTACTGGTTAAGGTCTTAACTCTTGCTCTGGCCTACTGGGTAAGGTCTTAACTCTTACACTGGCCTAATTGCTAAGGTCTTAGACTCTTACTCTGGCCTACTGGTTAAGGTCTTAACTCTTACTCTGGCCTACTGGTTAAGGGATTAAGTCTTACTCTGGCCTAATGGCTAAGGTCTTAACTCTTGCTCTGGCCTACTGGTTAAGGTCTTAGACTCCTACTCTGGCCTAATAGCTAAGGTCTTAACTCTTACTCTAGCCTAATAGCTAAGGTCTTAGACTCGTACTCTGGCCTAATGGTTAAGGTCTTAACTCTTACTCTGGCCTAATAGCTAAGGTCTTAGACTCGTACTTTGGCCTACTGGTTAAGGTCTTAACTCTTGCTCTGGCCTACTGGGTAAGATCTTAACTCTTACTCTGGCCTAATTGCTAAGGTCTTAGACTCGTACTCTGGCCTACTGGTTAAGGTCTTAACTCTTACTCTGGCCTAATAGCTAAGATCTTAACTCTTACTCTGGCCTAACAGCTAAGGTCTTAGACTCGTACTCTGGCCTACTGGTTAAGGTCTTAACTCTTACTCTGTCCTAATAGCTAAGGTCTTAGACTCGTACAATGGTTTACAGGTTAAGGTCTTAACTCTTACTCTGGCCTAATAGCTAAGGTCTTAGACTCGTACTCTGGCCTACTGGTTAAGGTCTTAACCCTTACTCTGGCCTAAGAGCTAAGGTCTTAGACTCGTACTCTGGCCTAATGGTTAAGGTCTTAGACTCTTACCCTGGCCTACTGGTTAAGGTCTTAACTCTTACTCTGGCCTAATGGTTAAGGTCTTAACTCTTACTCTGGCCTAATGGTTAAGGTCTTAACTCTTACTCTGGCTTAATAGCTAAGGTCTTAACTCTTACTCTGGCCTAATAGCTAAGGTCTTAACTTTTACTCTGGCCTAATAGCTAAGGTCTTAGACTCGTACTCTGGCCTACTGGTTAAGGTCTTAACTCTTACTCTGGCCTACTGGTTAAGGTCTTAACTCTTACTCTGGCCTAATAGCTAAGGTCTTAACTCTTACTCTGGCCTAATAGCTAAGGTCTTAACTTTTACTCTGGCCTAATAGCTAAGGTCTTAGACTCGTACTCTGGCCTAATAGCTAAGGTCTGAACTCCTACTCTGGCCTACTTGTTAAGGTCTTATCTCTTACTTTGGCCTACAGGTTAAGGTCTTAACTCTTACTCTGGCCTAATGGTTAAGGTCTTAACTCTTACTCTGGCTTAATAGCTAAGGTCTTAACTCTTACTCTGGCCTAATAGCTAAGGTCTTAACTTTTACTCTGGCCTAATAGCTAAGGTCTTAGACTCGTACTCTGGCCTACTGGTTAAAGTCTTAACTCTTACTCTGGCCTACTGGTTAAGGTCTTAACTCTTACTCTGGCCTAATAGCTAAGGTCTTAGACTCATACTCTGGCCTAATGGTTAAGGTCTTAGACTCTTACTCTGGCCTACTGGTTAAGGTCTTAACTCTTACTCTGGCCTAATAGCTAAGGTCTTAGACTCGTACTTTGGCCTACTGGTTAAGGTCTTAACTCTTACTCTGGCCTAATAGCTTAGGTCTTAACTCTTACTCTGGCCTAATAGCTAAGGTCTTAACTCTTACTCTGGCCTACTGGTTAAGGTCTTAACTCTTACTCTGGCCTAATAGCTAAGGTCTTAGACTCATACTCTGGCCTACTGGTTAAGGTCTTAACTCTTACTCTGGCCTACTGGTTAAGGTGTTAACTCTTACTCTGGCCTAATAGCTAAGGTCTTAGACTCATACTCTGGCCTAATGGTTAAGGTCTTAGACTCTTACTCTGGCCTACTGGTTAAGGTCTTAACTCTTACTCTGGCCTACTGGTTAAGGTCTTAACTCTTACTCTGGCCTACTGGTTAAGGTCTTAACTCTTGCTCTGGCCTACTGGGTAAGGGCTTAACTCTTACTCTGGCCTAATTGCTAAGGTCTTAGACTCTTACTCTGGCCTACTGGTTAAGGTCTTAACTCTTACTCTGGCCTACTGGTTAAGGGATTAACTCTTACTCTGGCCTAATGGCTAAGGTCTTAACTCTTCCTCTGGCCTACTGGTTAAGGTCTTAGACTCCTACTCTGGCCTAATAGCTAAGGTCTTAACTCTTACTCTAGCCTAATAGCTAAGGTCTTAGACTCGTACTCTGGCCTAATGGTTAAGGTCTTAACTCTTACTCTGGCCTAATAGCTAAGGTCTTAGACTCGTACTCTGGCCTACTGGTTAAGGTCTTAACTCTTGCTCTGGCCTACTGGGTAAGATCTTAACTCTTACTCTGGCCTAATTGCTAAGGTCTTAGACTCGTACTCTGGCCTACTGGTTAAGGTCTTAACTCTTACTCTGGCCTAAAAGCTAAGGTCTTAGACTCGTACTCTGGCCTAATGGTTAAGGTCTTAGACTCTTACCCTGGCCTACTGGTTAAGGTCTTAACTCTTACTCTGGCCTAATGGTTAAGGTCTTAACTCTTACTCTGGCCTAATAGCTAAGGTCTTAGACTTGTACTCTGGCCTACAGGTTAAGGTCTTAACTCTTACTCTGGCCTACTGGTTAAGGGATTAACTCTTACTCTGGCCTAATGGCTAAGGTCTTAACTCTTACTCTGGCCTACTGGTTAAGGTCTTAGACTCCTACTCTGGCCTAATAGCTAAGGTCTTAACTCTTACTCTGGCCTAATAGCTTAGGTCTTAATTCTTACTCTGGCCTACTGGTTAAGGTCTTAACTCTTATTCTGGCCTAATAGCTAAGGTCTTAACTCTTACTCTGGCCTAATAGCTAAGGTCTTAGACTCGTACTCTGGCCTACAGGTTAAGGTCTTAACTCTTACTCTGGCCTACTGGTTAAGGTCTTAACTCTTACTCTGGCCTAATAGCTAAGGTCTTAACTCTTACTCTGGCCTAATAGCTAAGGTCTTAGACTCGTACTATGGCCTACAGGTTAAGGTCTTCACTCTTACTCTGGCCTACTGGTTAAGGTCTTAACTCTTACTCTGGCCTACTGGTTAACGTCTTAACTCTTACTCTGGCCTAATATCTAAGGTCTTATCTCTTACTCTGGCCTAATAGCTAAGGTCTTAGACTCGTACTATGGCCTACAGGTTAAGGTCTTAACTCTTACTCTGGCCTAATAGCTAAGGTCTTAGAATCGTACTCTGTCCTAAAGGTTAAGGTCTTAACTCTTACTCTGGCCTAATAGCTAAGGTCTTAACTCTTACTCTGGCCTACTGGTTAAGGGATTAACTCTTACTCTGGCCTAATGGCTAAGGTCTTAACTCTTCCTCTGGCCTACTGGTTAAGGTCTTAGACTCCTACTCTGGCCTAATAGCTAAGGTCCTAACTCTTACTCTGGCCTAATTGCTAAGGTCTTAGACTCTTACTCTGGCCTACTGGTTAAGGTCTTAACTCTTACTCTGGCCTACTGGTTAAGGGATTAACTCTTACTCTGGCCTAATGGCTAAGGTCTTAACTCTTCCTCTGGCCTACTGGTTAAGGTCTTAGACTCCTACTCTGGCCTAATAGCTAAGGTCTTAACTGCTACTCTGGCCTAATTGCTAAAGTCTTAGACTCTTACTCTGGCCTACTGGTTAAGGTCTTAACTCTTACTCTGGCCTAATGGCTAAGGTCTTAACTCTTGCTCTGGCCTACTGGTTAAGGTCTTAGACTCCTACTCTGGCCTAATAGCTAAGGTCTTAACTCTTACTCTAGCCTAATAGCTAAGGTCTTAGACTCGTACTCTGGCCTAATGGTTAAGGTCTTAACTCTTACTCTGGCCTAATAGCTAAGGTCTTAGACTCGTACTCTGGCCTACTTGTTAAGGTCTTAACTCTTGCTCTGGCCTACTGGGTAAGATCTTAACTCTTACTCTGGCCTAATTGCTAAGGTCTTAGACTCGTACTCTGGCCTACTGGTTAAGGTCTTAACTCTTACTCTGGCCTAATAGCTAAGATCTTAACTCTTACTCTGGCCTAACAGCTAAGGTCTTAGACTCATACTCTGGCCTACTGGTTAAGGTCTTAACTCTTACTCTGTCCTAATAGCTAAGGTCTTAGACTCGTACTATGGTTTACAGGTTAAGGTCTTAACTCTTACTCCGGCCTAATAGCTAAGGTCTTAGACTCGTACTCTGGCCTACTGGTTAAGGTCTTAACTCTTACTCTGGCCTAAGAGCTAAGGTCTTAGACTCGTACTCTGGCCTAATGGTTAAGGTCTTAGACTCTTACCCTGGCCTACTGGTTAAGGTCTTAACTCTTAATCTGGCTTACTGGTTAAGGTCTTAACTCTTACTCTGGCCTAATGGTTAAGGTCTTAACTCTTACTCTGGCCTAATAGCTAAGGTCTGAACTCTTACTCTGGCCTAATGGTTAAGGTCTTAACTCTTACTCTGGCTTAATAGCTAAGGTCTTAACTCTTACTCTGGCCTAATAGCTAAGGTCTTAACATTTACTCTGGCCTAATAGCTAAGGTCTTAGACTCGTACTCTGGCCTACTGGATAAGGTCTTAACTCTTACTCTGGCCTACTGGTTAAGGTCTTAACTCTTACTCTGGCCTAATAGCTAAGGTCTTAGACTCATACTCTGGCCTAATGGTTAAGGTCTTAGACTCTTACTCTGGCCTACTGGTTAAGGTCTTAACTCTTACTCTGGCCTACTGGTTAAGGTCCTAACTCTTACTCTGGCCTAATGGTTAAGGTCTTAACTCTTACTCTGGCCTAATTGCTAAGGTCTTAGACTCTTACTCTGGCCTACTGGTTAAGGTCTTAACTCTTACTCTGGCCTACTGGTTAAGGGATTAACTCTTACTCTGGCCTACTGGTTAAGGTCTTAACTCTTACTCTGGCCGACTGGTTAAGGTCTTAACTCTTACTCTGGCCTACTGGTTAAGGTCTTAACTCTTGCTCTGGCCTACTGGGTAAGGGCTTAACTCTTACTCTGGCCTAATTGCTAAGGTCTTAGACTCTTACTCTGGCCTACTGGTTAAGGTCTTAACTCTTACTCTGGCCTACTGGTTAAGGGATTAACTCTTACTCTGGCCTAATGGCTAAGGTCTTAACTCTTCCTCTGGCCTACTGGTTAAGGTTTTAGACTCCTACTCTGGCCTAATAGCTAAGGTCCTAACTCTTACTCTGGCCTAATTGCTAAGGTCTTAGACTCTTACTCTGGCCTACTGGTTAAGGTCTTAACTCTTACTCTGGCCTACTGGTTAAGGGATTAACTCTTACTCTGGCCTAATGGCTAAGGTCTTAACTCTTCCTCTGGCTTAATAGCTAAGGTCTTAACTCTTACTCTGGCCTAATAGCTAAGGTCTTAACATTTACTCTGGCCTAATAGCTAAGGTCTTAGACTCATACTCTGGCCTACTGGATAAGGTCTTAACTCTTACTCTGGCCTACTGGTTAAGGTCTTAACTCTTACTCTGGCCTAATAGCTAAGGTCTTAGACTCATACTCTGGCCTAATGGTTAAGGTCTTAGACTCTTACTCTGGCCTACTGGTTAAGGTCTTAACTCTTACTCTGGCCGACTGGTTAAGGTCTTAACTCTTACTCTGGCCTACTGGTTAAGGTCTTAACTCTTGCTCTGGCCTACTGGGTAAGGGCTTAACTCTTACTCTGGCCTAATTGCTAAGGTCTTAGACTCTTACTCTGGCCTAATTGCTAAGGTCTTAGACTCGTACTCTGGCCTACTGGTTAAGGTCTTAACTCTTACTCTGGCCTAAAAGCTAAGGTCTTAGACTCGTACTCTGGCCTAATGGTTAAGGTCTTAGACTCTTACCCTGGCCTACTGGTTAAGGTCTTAACTCTTACTCTGGCCTAATGGTTAAGGTCTTAACTCTTACTCTGGCCTAATAGCTAAGGTCTTAGACTTGTACTCTGGCCTACAGGTTAAGGTCTTAACTCTTACTCTGGCCTACTGGTTAAGGGATTAACTCTTACTCTGGCCTAATGGCTAAGGTCTTAACTCTTACTCTGGCCTACTGGTTAAGGTCTTAGACTCCTACTCTGGCCTAATAGCTAAGGTCTTAACTCTTACTCTGGCCTAATAGCTTAGGTCTTAACTCTTACTCTGGCCTACTGGTTAAGGTCTTAACTCTTATTCTGGCCTAATAGCTAAGGTCTTAACTCTTACTCTGGCCTAATAGCTAAGGTCTTAGACTCGTACTCTGGCCTACAGGTTAAGGTCTTAACTCTTACTCTGGCCTACTGGTTAAGGTCTTAACTCTTACTCTGGCCTAATAGCTAAGGTCTTAACTCTTACTCTGGCCTAATAGCTAAGGTCTTAGACTCGTACTATGGCCTACAGGTTAAGGTCTTCACTCTTACTCTGGCCTACTGGTTAAGGTCTTAACTCTTACTCTGGCCTACTGGTTAACGTCTTAACTCTTACTCTGGCCTAATATCTAAGGTCTTATCTCTTACTCTGGCCTAATAGCTAAGGTCTTAGACTCGTACTATGGCCTACAGGTTAAGGTCTTAACTCTTACTCTGGCCTAATAGCTAAGGTCTTAGAATCGTACTCTGTCCTAAAGGTTAAGGTCTTAACTCTTACTCTGGCCTAATAGCTAAGGTCTTAACTCTTACTCTGGCCTACTGGTTAAGGGATTAACTCTTACTCTGGCCTAATGGCTAAGGTCTTAACTCTTCCTCTGGCCTACTGGTTAAGGTCTTAGACTCCTACTCTGGCCTAATAGCTAAGGTCCTAACTCTTACTCTGGCCTAATTGCTAAGGTCTTAGACTCTTACTCTGGCCTACTGGTTAAGGTCTTAACTCTTACTCTGGCCTACTGGTTAAGGGATTAACTCTTACTCTGGCCTAATGGCTAAGGTCTTAACTCTTCCTCTGGCCTACTGGTTAAGGTCTTAGACTCCTACTCTGGCCTAATAGCTAAGGTCTTAACTGCTACTCTGGCCTAATTGCTAAAGTCTTAGACTCTTACTCTGGCCTACTGGTTAAGGTCTTAACTCTTACTCTGGCCTAATGGCTAAGGTCTTAACTCTTGCTCTGGCCTACTGGTTAAGGTCTTAGACTCCTACTCTGGCCTAATAGCTAAGGTCTTAACTCTTACTCTAGCCTAATAGCTAAGGTCTTAGACTCGTACTCTGGCCTAATGGTTAAGGTCTTAACTCTTACTCTGGCCTAATAGCTAAGGTCTTAGACTCGTACTCTGGCCTACTTGTTAAGGTCTTAACTCTTGCTCTGGCCTACTGGGTAAGATCTTAACTCTTACTCTGGCCTAATTGCTAAGGTCTTAGACTCGTACTCTGGCCTACTGGTTAAGGTCTTAACTCTTACTCTGGCCTAATAGCTAAGATCTTAACTCTTACTCTGGCCTAACAGCTAAGGTCTTAGACTCATACTCTGGCCTACTGGTTAAGGTCTTAACTCTTACTCTGTCCTAATAGCTAAGGTCTTAGACTCGTACTATGGTTTACAGGTTAAGGTCTTAACTCTTACTCCGGCCTAATAGCTAAGGTCTTAGACTCGTACTCTGGCCTACTGGTTAAGGTCTTAACTCTTACTCTGGCCTAAGAGCTAAGGTCTTAGACTCGTACTCTGGCCTAATGGTTAAGGTCTTAGACTCTTACCCTGGCCTACTGGTTAAGGTCTTAACTCTTAATCTGGCTTACTGGTTAAGGTCTTAACTCTTACTCTGGCCTAATGGTTAAGGTCTTAACTCTTACTCTGGCCTAATAGCTAAGGTCTGAACTCTTACTCTGGCCTAATGGTTAAGGTCTTAACTCTTACTCTGGCTTAATAGCTAAGGTCTTAACTCTTACTCTGGCCTAATAGCTAAGGTCTTAACATTTACTCTGGCCTAATAGCTAAGGTCTTAGACTCGTACTCTGGCCTACTGGATAAGGTCTTAACTCTTACTCTGGCCTACTGGTTAAGGTCTTAACTCTTACTCTGGCCTAATAGCTAAGGTCTTAGACTCATACTCTGGCCTAATGGTTAAGGTCTTAGACTCTTACTCTGGCCTACTGGTTAAGGTCTTAACTCTTACTCTGGCCTACTGGTTAAGGTCTTAACTCTTACTCTGGCCTAATGGTTAAGGTCTTAACTCTTACTCTGGCCTAATTGCTAAGGTCTTAGACTCTTACTCTGGCCTACTGGTTAAGGTCTTAACTCTTACTCTGGCCTACTGGTTAAGGGATTAACTCTTACTCTGGCCTACTGGTTAAGGTCTTAACTCTTACTCTGGCCGACTGGTTAAGGTCTTAACTCTTACTCTGGCCTACTGGTTAAGGTCTTAACTCTTGCTCTGGCCTACTGGGTAAGGGCTTAACTCTTACTCTGGCCTAATTGCTAAGGTCTTAGACTCTTACTCTGGCCTACTGGTTAAGGTCTTAACTCTTACTCTGGCCTACTGGTTAAGGGATTAACTCTTACTCTGGCCTAATGGCTAAGGTCTTAACTCTTCCTCTGGCCTACTGGTTAAGGTTTTAGACTCCTACTCTGGCCTAATAGCTAAGGTCCTAACTCTTACTCTGGCCTAATTGCTAAGGTCTTAGACTCTTACTCTGGCCTACTGGTTAAGGTCTTAACTCTTACTCTGGCCTACTGGTTAAGGGATTAACTCTTACTCTGGCCTAATGGCTAAGGTCTTAACTCTTCCTCTGGCTTAATAGCTAAGGTCTTAACTCTTACTCTGGCCTAATAGCTAAGGTCTTAACATTTACTCTGGCCTAATAGCTAAGGTCTTAGACTCATACTCTGGCCTACTGGATAAGGTCTTAACTCTTACTCTGGCCTACTGGTTAAGGTCTTAACTCTTACTCTGGCCTAATAGCTAAGGTCTTAGACTCATACTCTGGCCTAATGGTTAAGGTCTTAGACTCTTACTCTGGCCTACTGGTTAAGGTCTTAACTCTTACTCTGGCCGACTGGTTAAGGTCTTAACTCTTACTCTGGCCTACTGGTTAAGGTCTTAACTCTTGCTCTGGCCTACTGGGTAAGGGCTTAACTCTTACTCTGGCCTAATTGCTAAGGTCTTAGACTCTTACTCTGGCCTACTGGTTAAGGTCTTAACTCTTACTCTGGCCTACTGGTTAAGGGATTAACTCTTACTCTGGCCTAATGGCTAAGGTCTTAACTCTTCCTCTGGCCTACTGGTTAAGGTTTTAGACTCCTACTCTGGCCTAATAGCTAAGGTCCTAACTCTTACTCTGGCCTAATTGCTAAGGTCTTAGACTCTTACTCTGGCCTACTTGTTAAGGTCTTAACTCTTGCTCTGGCCTACTGGGTAAGATCTTAACTCTTACTCTGGCCTAATTGCTAAGGTCTTAGACTCGTACTCTGGCCTACTGGTTAAGGTCTTAACTCTTGCTCTGGCCTACTGGGTAAGGGCTTAACTCTTACTCTGGCCTAATTGCTAAGGTCTTAGACTCTTACTCTGGCCTACTGGTTAAGGTCTTAAATCTTACTCTGGCCTACTGGTTAAGGGATTAACTCTTACTCTGGCCTAATGGCTAAGGTCTTAACTCTTCCTCTGGCCTACTGGTTAAGGTCTTAGACTCCTACTCTGGCCTAATAGCTAAGGTCCTAACTCTTACTCTGGCCTAATTGCTAAGGTCTTAGACTCTTACTCTGGCCTACTGGTTAAGGTCTTAACTCTTACTCTGGCCTACTGGTTAAGGGATTAACTCTTACTCTGGCCTAATGGCTAAGGTCTTAACTCTTCCTCTGGCCTACTGGTTAAGGTCTTAGACTCCTACTCTGGCCTAATAGCTAAGGTCTTAACTCTTACTCTGGCCTAATTGCTAAAGTCTTAGACTCTTACTCTGGCCTACTGGTTAAGGTCTTAACTCTTACTCTGGCCTACTGGTTAAGGGATTAACTCTTACTCTGGCCTAATGGCTAAGATCTTAACTCTTGCTCTGGCCTACTGGTTAAGGTCTTAGACTCCTACTCTGGCCTAATAGCTAAGGTCTTAACTCTTACTCTAGCCTAATAGCTATGGTCTTAGACTCGTACTCTGGCCTAATGGTTAAGGTCTTAACTCTTACTCTGGCCTAATAGCTAAGGTCTTAGACTCATACTCTGGCCTACTTGTTAAGGTCTTAACTCTTGCTCTGGCCTACTGGGTAAGATCTTAACTCTTACTCTGGCCTAATTGCTAAGGTCTTAGACTCGTACTCTGGCCTACTGGTTAAGGTCTTAACTCTTACTCTGGCCTAATAGCTAAGATCTTAACTCTTACTCTGGCCTAACAGCTAAGGTCTTAGACTCGTACTCTGGCCTACTGGTTAAGGTCTTAACTCTTACTCTGTCCTAATAGCTAAGGTCTTAGACTCGTACTATGGTTTACAGGTTAAGGTCTTAACTCTTACTCTGGCCTAATAGCTAAAATCTTAGACTCGTACTCTGGCCTACTGGTTAAGGTCTTAACTCTTACTCTGGCCTAAGAGCTAAGGTCTTAGACTCGTACTCTGGCCTAATGGTTAAGGTCTTAGACTCTTACCCTGGCCTACTGGTTAAGGTCTTAACTCTTACTCTGGCTTACTGGTTAAGGTCTTAACTCTTACTCTGGCCTAATGGTTAAGGTCTTAACTCTTACTCTGGCCTAATAGCTAAGGTCTGAACTCTTACTCTGGCCTACTTGTTAAGGTCTTAACTCTTACTTTGGCCTACAGGTTAAGGTCTTAACTCTTACTCTGGCCTAATGGTTAAGGTCTTAACTCTTACTCTGGCTTAATAGCTAAGGTCTTAACTCTTACTCTGGCCTAATAGCTAAGGTCTTAACTTTTACTCTGGCCTAATAGCTAAGGTCTTAGACTTGTACTCTGGCCTACTGGATAAGGTCTTAACTCTTACTCTGGCCTACTGGTTAAGGTCTTAACTCTTACTCTGGCCTAATAGCTAAGGTCTTAGACTCATACTCTGGCCTAATGGTTAAGGTCTTACACTCTTACTCTGGCCTACTGGTTAAGGTCTTAACTCTTACTCTGGCCGACTGGTTAAGGTCTTAACTCTTGCTCTGGCCTACTGGGTAAGGGCTTAACTCTTACTCTGGCCTAATTGCTAAGGTCTTAGACTCTTACTCTGGCCTACTGGTTAAGGTCTTAACTCTTACTCTGGCCTACTGGTTAAGGGATTAACTCTTACTCTGGCCTAATGGCTAAGGTCTTAACTCTTCCTCTGGCCTACTGGTTAAGGTTTTAGACTCCTACTCTGGCCTAATAGCTAAGGTCCTAACTCTTACTCTGGCCTAATTGCTAAGGTCTTAGACTCTTACTCTGGCCTACTGGTTAAGGTCTTAACTCTTACTCTGGCCTACTGGTTAAGGGATTAACTCTTACTCTGGCCTAATGGCTAAGGTCTTAACTCTTCCTCTGGCCTACTGGTTAAGGTCTTAGACTCCTTCTCTGGCCTAATAGCTAAGGTCTTAACTCTTACTCTGGCCTAATTGCTAAGGTCTTAGACTCTTACTCTGGCCTACTGGTTAAGGTCTTAACTCTTACTCTGGCCTACTGGTTAAGGGATTAACTCTTACGCTGGCCTAATGGCTAAGGTCTTAACTCTTGCTCTGGCCTACTGGTTAAGGTCTTAGACTCCTACTCTGGCCTAATAGCTAAGGTCTTAACTCTTACTCTAGCCTAATAGCTAAGGTCTTAGACTCGTACTCTGGCCTAATGGTTAAGGTCTTAACTCTTACTCTGGCCTAATAGCTAAGGTCTTAGATTCGTACTCTGGCCTACTTGTTAAGGTCTTAACTCTTACTCTGGCCTACTGGTTAAGGTCTTAACTCTTACTCTGGCCTACTGGTTAAGGGATTAACTCTTACTCTGGCCTAATGGCTAAGGTCTTAACTCTTCCTCTGGCCTATTGTTTAAGGTCTTAGACTCCTTCTCTGGCCTAATAGCTAAGGTCTTAACTCTTACTCTGGCCTACTTGTTAAGGTCTTAACTCTTACTTTGGCCTACAGGTTAAGGTCTTAACTCTTACTCTGGCCTAATGGTTAAGGTCTTAACTCTTACTCTGGCTTAATAGCTAAGGTCTTAACTCTTACTCTGGCCTAATAGCTAAGGTCTTAACTTTTACTCTGGCCTAATAGCTAAGGTCTTAGACTCGTACTCTGGCCTACTGGATAAGGTCTTAACTCTTACTCTGGCCTACTGGTTAAGGTCTTAACTCTTACTCTGGCCTAATAGCTAAGGTCTTAGACTCATACTCTGGCCTAATGGTTAAGGTCTTACACTCTTACTCTGGCCTACTGGTTAAGGTCTTAACTCTTACTCTGGCCGACTGGTTAAGGTCTTAACTCTTACTCTGGCCTACTGGTTAAGGTCTTAACTCTTGCTCTGGCCTACTGGGTAAGGGCTTAACTCTTACTCTGGCCTAATTGCTAAGGTCTTAGACTCTTACTCTGGCCTACTGGTTAAGGTCTTAACTCTTACTCTGGCCTACTGGTTAAGGGATTAACTCTTACTCTGGCCTAATGGCTAAGGTCTTAACTCTTCCTCTGGCCTACTGGTTAAGGTTTTAGACTCCTACTCTGGCCTAATAGCTAAGGTCCTAACTCTTACTCTGGCCTAATTGCTAAGGTCTTAGACTCTTACTCTGGCCTACTGGTTAAGGTCTTAACTCTTACTCTGGCCTACTGGTTAAGGGATTAACTCTTACTCTGGCCTAATGGCTAAGGTCTTAACTCTTCCTCTGGCCTACTGGTTAAGGTCTTATTATTATTATTATTAACGAATTTTGTACCGCGCACGGTTACCCAGAGGCATCCCAGCGCTTATGGAGAATCAGAGCAAGCTGCCTGTGTGAAGCAGAACAGATTTAGAATTATTCTGGAAATAGATAAGTTTTCAAATGTTTCCTGAACCTGAGCAGGTTTGGTTCAGAGCGTAGTGAGAGTGGGAGGGAGTTCCAGGCGTGTGCAGTATGGATGGAAAAGCTCCTGCCACCTGAACGGGCTCTCCTAATTCTCTTTATCTGAAGGAGGTGTTTATTATCGGAGCGTAAGGCTCTGGTGGGCTTATAGGGCCGAATCATGTCCTTCAGAATAGCAGGTCCTTTCCCCTGAATGCTCTTGTGAGCAATACAGAGGGCTTTGAAGGTCACTCTCTCTTTGACCGGGAGCCAATGGAGTGCCTTTAGAGCGGGCCTGGCTGATTGCCTGGCCGGAACGTTCCGCAGCAGCCTGGCTGCCGCGTTCTGCACTTGTTGCAGGATTTTGAACGTTGATTCCGGTGCTCCGAGAAAGAGTGCATTACTGTAGTCCAGGCGTGAGATGATTAGACCTTGGACTAACAGCTTCCGGGAGAGTTCCGGTAAGAGGGGGAGAACCTTACGGGCCGAGCGGAGCAGTCCATAACACACGCCAGCGATCTTCTTGGCGTGTGTCCTAAAGGACAGATCAGGCTCCAGCCAGACCCCCAGGCTCTTAATTTCCTTCTTTGGGTCAGGCGGAGTGCCCATACAGTTGGGCCAGCTGCTCGGCGAGAGGGCGAAGTTTGAGTGGCCCAAGATCATCAGCTCAGTTTTTGAGCCGTTCAATTTGAGCGATGACCTGGTCATCCAGTCAAACACCTCTCTTAAGCATGAATGGAGCGTTTCAGGCTGCTTCTCCAGCTGTGTCAGACCCACCACTAGCTGAGTGTCATCCGCATAGCTTATGGTCTTAAAGCCAAACGGAGACACCACACCCTCAAGGGGTGCCATATACACGTTAAATAACGTGGGGCTTAGGGATGAGCCCTGAGGCACCCCACAGTGAAGTGGAAAGGGAGGAGATTTTGCGTTGCCTTCCCAAACCTCGAAGGTACGCCCCTCCAGAAAAGAGGCCAGCCATTCCAGGGCCACTCCTGTGACTCCTGTCTCTGCTAGGCGTTGTGTCAACACTCCATGGTTGACAGTATCGAAGGCCGCACTTAGGTCCAGGAGGATCACTGCCACTGACCCCCCTGTATCCAAAGTGCTTCTGGCCTCCTCTACAACTGCTAGCAGGGCCGTGTCGGTTCCATGACCCGGTCGGAATCCCGTCTGGGAGTCTCTCAACCGACCATTCTCCTCGAGAAAGTTGGACAGTTGGCGGTTAACCAGTTTCTCGGCAACCTTACTAATCCCTGGTAGCAAGGAGATGGGCCTGAAATTGGCTAAGTTCTGTGGATCTAAGCCAGGCTTCTTCAGAAGCGCTTTAACGACTGCGCTCTTCCAGTCTGGCGGTACCGTGCCATGAGCGAAGGAGAGATTGACCAAATCGGTCAAAGGCTCTCCTATCGATGGGGCAGCCTGCTTTAAATACCGCATTGGGACTGGGTCTTGAGGCGAGCCACTCTTCAAGCTCCCGAGGACCTTCAGTACTTCGCCTGAGGTTACGGGGCCAAAAGACGTCAATAAATTTTCCGACATGCTTAAGTCTTCAGACGAAGTCGGGGTTCCCATCACCGGAGGGAGAGAACTAATAATGGTGTCAATTTTATTTTTGAAGTAAGTGGCCAATTCCAGACATTTTTCCTGTGGTCTGTCGTGGACAAGAATGGGATCCTGTGGTTTAAGAAGCTCCTTCATCACTAGAAAGGCTTCCCTGGATGAGGACGCAGCATGACTCACTCTCTCCCCAAAAAAGGAGGCCTTTGCTGCGCGTATAGCAAGTTTATACGTCCTTAATTCCCTACGGTATTTTTCCCTGCTCTCTGTCTCTGGGTTCTTCCTCCATAGTCTCTCCACCCGTTTACAGTTCTTTCTCAGGGTTCTAAGCTCTGGGGAGTACCATGGGGCAGACCCCACTCTCTTATCCCTAATAAGCATCTTCTTGAGTGGAAGCACATGGTCCACTGCGTTGGTCAGCCAGTTCCTCATCATAGCGTCTGCAGTCACTGGATCCTGACCTTTCTCAGGCTGGGAGCCCTCCAACCGGGCATTCCAGGCCTCTACCGGGAGCCTTGACCATGCCCTGTCTATTCTAAATTTCCTGGACGGGAGGGTATCATCTTCCTTTACCTCCCAGTTTGCCATGATCAGTGAATGGTCAGACCAGGGAAGAACGAGAGGGGGCATAGCTAATAAACCCCTCATGTTCGTAAAAAAGGGGTCCAAAAGGTGCCCTTTAACATGTGTGGGCCCGGTGTTTATCAAATTCATCTCCAGGGCGGTCAGCTCGCTCATTAAATTAGTTGCCATTGGGTCAGTTGCCTCATCAAAATGGCAGTTGAGATCTCCCAACAGAATAAAGTTGGACGAAGCTGAGGCCAGGAGAGTGGTAGTTTCCATAAGCGAAGATGTAAACTCCCCCACACTCCCAGGTGGACGATAAACTAGGAGGCCTGTCAACGTGCAGGTAGGGGAGAATTTAAGGGAAAATTGGCAGCTCTCACAATCTTTCACCCCTGCCTCCCATGCTTTGCAGCCCAGTGATTCCCTATAGATAATGGCCAAGCCTCCCCCCCTCCCTGCGCCTCTGTCAAGATGGTAGATCAAATATCCCGGCGCTAGCGCTGTAACCACATCCGGACCCGAGGCGTCAGATAGCCAAGTCTCAGTGAGAAACAAGGCTTCAACCTTGTGGTCCAGGAGAAGGGAATTAATCTCCGTAGCGTGGCAGGGAAGGGATCTGCAATTCAGCAGGGCAAGACGACGCAGGGTAGTGGGGATAGTTACTCCTAAATCCGGTTGGCAGACTCTGCATCCCCTGAAACGTTTTCCCCCTTTAGCGGTATAGCAGCATGTGACATGCTTTGGTGTTCTATAAGATAAAAGCTCTTCCTTCGTGTATCTGACCGAAGAGGCTAGATGGGGGCTCGAGTCGGGCATAACCAATGGCCCTGGTCCCGTCTGGGCCCGGACGGGCACAGACGGGCTTGACTCTGGCGAAACTCCGGCGCAAGTCCGGCGCGCCCCCTGCGCGCGTCCGCTGCGCGGAGCCATAACGGGCTATTTTTATAGGGCAACTAGACCGGTCGTCCAATGTGACCCCACCAAGATGGCCGCCAAAATGGGATCGAGCCCTGGACCTGGTCTAAACAAGCACCCAGGGATCAGGGACCAAGAGAAATGAATTCACAGCCCAAACGAGGGTAGGAGCGTTCAGTAGGATAATTCTAAAGATGATTTTAAAATAATTCCGTTTTTTTTTGAAGATTCCTAAAATGATTCTAAAAATGTGGTTCAGGTGCAGGGGGGGATCGGACACAAGGGAAAAATCAAATGCAGCTAAAATAAGCACTGAGCGCTCGACTAGCAGCCTCTCAAGAATGCTCTAGACTCCTTCTCTGGCCTAATAGCTAAGGTCTTAACTCTTACTCTAGCCTAATAGCTAAGGTCTTAGACTCGTACTCTGGCCTAATGGTTAAGGTCTTAGCTCTTACTCTGGCCTAATAGCTAAGGTCTTATACTCGTACTCTGGCCTACTGGTTAAGGTCTTAACTCTTGCTCTGGCCTACTGGGTAAGATCTTAACTCTTACTCTGGCCTAATTGCTAAGGTCTTAGACTCGTACTCTGGCCTACTGGTTAAGGTCTTAACTCTTACTCTGGCCTAATAGCTAAGATCTTAACTCTTACTCTGGCCTAACAGCTAAGGTCTTAGACTCGTACTCTGGCCTACTGGTTAAGGTCTTAACTCTTACTCTGTCCTAATAGCTAAGGTCTTAGACTCGTACAATGGTTTACAGGTTAAGGTCTTAACTCTTACTCTGGCCTAATAGCTAAGGTCTTAGACTCGTACTCTGGCCTACTAGTTAAGGTCTTAACTCTTACTCTGGCCTAAGAGCTAAGGTCTTAGACTCATACTCTGGCCTAATGGTTAAGGTCTTAGACTCTTACCCTGGCCTACTGATTAAGGTCTTAACTCTTACTCTGGCTTACTGGTTAAGGTCTTAACTCTTACTCTGGCCTAATGGTTAAGGTCTTAACTCTTACTCTGGCCTAATAGCTAAGGTCTGAACTCTTACTCTGGCCTACTTGTTAAGGTCTTAACTCTTACTTTGGCCTACAGGTTAAGGTCTTAACTCTTACTCTGGCCTAATGGTTAAGGTCTTAACTCTTACTCTGGCTTAATAGCTAAGGTCTTAACTCTTACTCTGGCCTAATAGCTAAGGTATTAACTTTTACTCTGGCCTAATAGCTAAGGTCTTAGACTCGTACTCTGGCCTACTGGTTAAGGTCTTAACTCTTACTCTGGCCTACTGGTTAAGGTCTTAACTCTTACTCTGGCCTAATAGCTAAGGTCTTAGACTCAAACTCTGGCCTAATGGTTAAGGTCTTGGACTCGTAGTCTGGCCTACTGGTTAAGGTCTTAACTCTTACTCTGGCCTACTGGTTAAGGTCTTAACTCTTACTCTGGCCTACTGGTTAAGGTCTTAACTCTTGCTCTGGCCTACTGGGTAAGGGCTTAACTCTTACTCTGGCCTAATTGCTAAGGTCTTAGACTCTTACTCTGGCCTACTGGTTAAGGTCTTAACTCTTACTCTGGCCTACTGGTTAAGGGATTAACTCTTACTCTGGCCTAATGGCTAAGGTCTTAACTCTTCCTCTGGCCTACTGGTTAAGGTCTTAGACTCCTACTCTGGCCTAATAGCTAAGGTCTTAACTCTTACACTGGCCTAATTGCTAAGGTCTTAGACTCTTACTCTGGCCTACTGGTTAAGGTCTTAACTCTTACTCTGGCCTACTGGTTAAGGGATTAACTCTTACTCTGGCCTAATGGCTAAGGTCTTAACTCTTGCTCTGGCCTACTGGTTAAGGTCTTAGACTCGTACTCTGGCCTAATGGTTAAGGTCTTAACTCTTACTCTGGCCTAATAGCTAAGGTCTTAGACTCGTACTCTGGCCTAATGGTTAAGGTCTTAACTCTTACTCTAGCCTAATAGCTAAGGTCTTAGACTCGTACTCTGGCCTAATGGTTAAGGTCTTAACTCTTACTCTGGCCTAATAGCTAAGGTCTTAGACTCGTACTTTGGCCTACTGGTTAAGGTCTTAACTCTTGCTCTGGCCTACTGGGTAAGATCTTAACTCTTACTCTGGCCTAATTGCTAAGGTCTTAGACTCGTACTCTGGCCTACTGGTTAAGGTCTTAACTCTTACTCTGGCCTAATAACTAAGATCTTAACTCTTACTCTGGCCTAACAGCTAAGGTCTTAGACTCGTACTCTGGCCTACTGGTTAAGGTCTTAACTCTTACTCTGTCCTAATAGCTAAGGTCTTAGACTCGTACAATGGTTTACAGGTTAAGGTCTTAACTCTTACTCTGGCCTAATATCTAAGGTCTTAGACTCGTACTCTGGCCTACTGGTTAAGGTCTTAACTCTTACTCTGGCCTAAGAGCTAAGGTCTTAGACTCGTACTCTGGCCTAATGGTTAAGGTCTTAGACTCTTACCCTGGCCTACTGGTTAAGGTCTTAACTCTTACTCTGGCTTACTGGTTAAGGTCTTAACTCTTACTCTGGCCTAATAGCTAAGGTCTGAACTCTTACTCTGGCCTACTTGTTAAGGTCTTAACTCTTACTTTGGCCTACAGGTTAAGGTCTTAACTCTTACTCTGGCCTAATGGTTAAGGTCTTAACTCTTACTCTGGCTTAATAGCTAAGGTCTTAACTCTTACTCTGGCCTAATAGCTAAGGTCTTAACTTTTACTCTGGCCTAATAGCTAAGGTCTTAGACTCGTACTCTGGCCTACTGGTTAAGGTCTTAACTCTTACTCTGGCCTACTGGTTAAGGTCTTAACTCTTACTCTGGCCTAATAGCTAAGGTCTTAGACTCATACTCTGGCCTAATGGTTAAGGTCTTAGACTCTTACTCTGGCCTACTGGTTAAGGTCTTAACTCTTACTCTGGCCTAATAGCTAAGGTCTTAGACTCGTACTTTGGCCTACTGGTTAAGGTCTTAACTCTTACTCTGGCCTAATAGCTTAGGTCTTAACTCTTACTCTGGCCTAATAGCTAAGGTCTTAACTCTTACTCTGGCCTACTGGTTAAGGTCTTAACTCTTACTCTGGCCTAATAGCTAAGGTCTTAGACTCGTACTCTGGCCTACTGGTTAAGGTCTTAACTCTTACTCTGGCCTACGGGTTAAGGTCTTAACTCTTACTCTGGCCTAATAGCTAAGGTCTTAGACTCATACTCTGGCCTAATGGTTAAGGTCTTAGACTCTTACTCTGGCCTACTGGTTAAGGTCTTAACTCTTACTCTGGCCTACTGGTTAAGGTCTTAACTCTTACTCTGGCCTACTGGTTAAGGTCTTAACTCTTGCTCTGGCCTACTGGGTAAGGGCTTAACTCTTACTCTGGCCTAATTGCTAAGGTCTTAGACTCTTACTCTGGCCTACTGGTTAAGGTCTTAACTCTTACTCTGGCCTACTGGTTAAGGGATTAACTCTTACTCTGGCCTAATGGCTAAGGTCTTAACTCTTGCTCTGGCCTACTGGTTAAGGTCTTAGACTCCTACTCTGGCCTAATAGCTAAGGTCTTAACTCTTACTCTAGCCTAATAGCTAAGGTCTTAGACTCGTACTCTGGCCTAATGGTTAAGGTCTTAACTCTTACTCTGGCCTAATAGCTAAGGTCTTAGACTCGTACTTTGGCCTACTGGTTAAGGTCTTAACTCTTGCTCTGGCCTACTGGGTAAGATCTTAACTCTTACTCTGGCCTAATTGCTAAGGTCTTAGACTCGTACTCTGGCCTACTGGTTAAGGTCTTAACTCTTACTCTGGCCTAATAGCTAAGATCTTAACTCTTACTCTGGCCTAACAGCTAAGGTCTTAGACTCGTACTCTGGCCTACTGGTTAAGGTCTTAACTCTTACTCTGTCCTAATAGCTAAGGTCTTAGACTCGTACAATGGTTTACAGGTTAAGGTCTTAACTCTTACTCTGGCCTAATAGCTAAGGTCTTAGACTCGTACTCTGGCCTACTGGTTAAGGTCTTAACTCTTACTCTGGCCTAAGAGCTAAGGTCTTAGACTCGTACTCTGGCCTAATGGTTAAGGTCTTAGACTCTTACCCTGGCCTACTGGTTAAGGTCTTAACTCTTACTCTGGCTTACTGGTTAAGGTCGTAACTCTTACTCTGGCCTAATGGTTAAGGTCTTAACTCTTACTCTGGCCTAATAGCTAAGGTCTGAACTCTTACTCTGGCCTACTTGTTAAGGTCTTAACTCTTACTTTGGCCTACAGGTTAAGGTCTTAACTCTTACTCTGGCCTAATGGTTAAGGTCTTAACTCTTACTGTTGTAAATTAAGGCAGAATGTGATTAAGCATTTACTGAAAACATTGGTGTTTCCCTTTTATCGTGTTTTCCCCATTATGTTGGCCGAAGTCCGGACTCCATTTTGTATTGACATGCTGCCATGTGTTCACCACGAGGAGAGTCCAACTTCTGTGTTAGTTGCTCTTGTGATCTGCCTAGCAACAGGTTATAAATAGCTCTCCCTTGCCCGTCTGGCGCATGCCCAGACTCGACCACATCTGTTATAATTAGCTTTGCTTGACCATGTGTTTTCGCGGGCCCAAGGAGTGTGTTAGCTCCGCCCATGTATTGATTTGGTATCGAGAATGACCCTAAATGGTAATGTTCTTCAACTTTGTGGTATCCACCCACTCATGAGCCCCTTCGCTGTGTATAAAAGGGGACTGTGTATGCAAGTTCTTTGTGCTACTCCTTGCAATACTGAAGAGTGTTGTGTGGATTGTAGGACCACCCTTAAGGGTTAATAAACGTTGTTTTTGTACTTTGCAGTTTCCGTGCCAACTTCCTTATAGATTTCGTTACAGAAGAGCGAACCCTTGTCTCTTGCGGGCCTAGCTGGGGCTTGTATTCATCAATTGGCGCCCGTCACGTGGGGCTCATCGGCGACTCGGATGCTCGAAGGACTGGTCGCGACGAAGGTGAGGAGTTTGGCCAGGGACGTGATCACTGCCAGCGGCGTCTTAGCCTTGGCATCCCGAGGTTTTTCTTCCTTCCCTTCCGAGCTGACCATCTGGGTGGCGCCGGTCATCGACTGAGACCTCTTCTGTCGGTCCTGCCGTGAGAGCCGTTTGGGCGATTGTGGAGCTTGGCAGTTGGAACCTGGACTCTTGATTGGTAAGAACCGTTGTACGGTACTTGCTCCGAGTTTTGAAGCCTGGTCTGGCTATTTGAGTTTGATTGATGGTGACTAGTCATATTTTGAATTTGTCTTTGTGAAAATATATGCGTTGCAACACATATAGGCAGGTAATGTGGAGAAATTTCTCCGGAGCTGTGTAAACTTTGAACGGCGCAACGATTAAGTGCCATTTTTGATAAATACTGCATATTTTGCATTATTCCTAGCATGCCTGCTTTCAGCGCACTCCGTAAGTGGTGTTGCTGGCTTGGGAACCGGTTGAACCTTGAGGAATCTGCTCCAGCTCCCCCAGAGGGGACTCCTAATAGGGATATGTACGTGAAGCATGGTCTTTCTTCCATAATGTACAGCACGTTATGGAGGAAATATACTAGGAAGGATCCTGAGTTGCGATGGCCTTTGTATGGATCGTTTGATATACGTAAGATTGAGTATGTGGAACAGTGTATGTGTAAGCGACGTGCTCGTCAGGATATGTTTGAGTGTGTGCGATTATGGGTGAAGGAAGTGCGTGAGCGAGAGAAACGTGAGAAAGCGCTGTTTGATAAGGAGCAACGAAAGAATGATCATATGCGAGCGCAGGAAGCGAAGCGTCGGGAGGACACAGAGCAAACGGACAGACAAGAGAAAGAGCGTAGGCTACAAGTTTCGGGTCAATATGTTGTTCGTCAGCCGCTTTATCCTGTCCTTAATAATCCTGATGACGATTTTTATTTACTAGATCGCTCTCCGCCCCCTTATGTTGGCGCATCTGCTCCACGGCCGCAAGATTCTGGCCCGGCTCCGGGTAAGGTCGACACACGGTCCATGTTATCGGCCGAGTATATGGCTGAGCTTCGGAAACTTTCCTTTCGTGCACTTAAGGGCAAGATGTCTATGGATGAGTTGTTCCATGCTTGGGGGTCGTGGCAAGATAGAGAGAGGGTGTATTTTCTGTCTCATTTTTCAGAAGAAGTAATTACTGCTTTCCGAAAATATTCTGGTGTCCTTGAGCCTGCCGACGTGTCTTCGGATGCCGGAGCATTACGTAATGGTGTTTTTTCTCCCCCTAAGGCTTCTGAAGCGGCTCGGCGGCTGTTCGCTTTGCGGGACGAAGTGCTGGCCCTTAGAGAGAAAGCACGTCAACAAACGGAGGAGGAGAAGCAGTCGGATTCGTCTGCAGCAGGGGGCCACCCGTCCGCCTCCCAGTCAGATAAGGATGACATAGTGCATGCTAAACCAATGCGAGAGGCGGCGCCTTTGTATGTTCCTCCTAAGGGAGCAGGGACTAGCTCGGATGTTAACTCCGCCGATGCAAGGGGATATTTTGTATATAACTGGGTTTATACTCCATGGCATAGGGCCGATGTTATGGCATTAAAAAATGCGTTGCCTGACCCCCGCAAGAATCCAGCGGCCTTCTATGAAGAAGTCGAGGGGGCCTTGAATTCTTGCATTATGACCTTGGCGGATATAGACCTGTTCTTTGGCCTTATCCTACCGCCGGATACGTGGCGCTCTGTCCGGAAGGTAGATGATGCGGTTGCCTTTAAGGCCCGGTGGTCTGACCTTGAGGATGAGGATAGGGAACGGAAGCCTGCACAGAAACCACCCCAGAATATTTTAGATCTCCCTGCGGCTATTGTGGCTAAGTTGAAGACGATTATCCCCCCTAAAAAGATTGACTGGAATATGTTAGCAGCGTGTAAACAGAAAGTTGACGAGTCAGTCGCGGACTTCTTTACGCGTTTTGAGGAAACGTTCCATGATTTTAGTGGCCAGTCGCTTACTGACGACACGGGCCGCCATCTTTTCGCGGACAAATATGTGGCTAATCTGCTGCCGGCAGTTGCGGCCCGGTTAAAAGCGAGTGAGAGTTCTTGGTCCTCCGCGACACCGACGGCCCTTCTGACCATTGCTCAGTATTATGAGCGTCAGGAGCATGAGGCGAAGGGCCAGGAGGAGAAGAAATCGAAAGATCTTAAAACCAAAGTGATGTTAGCACAAGTATATGGCCCGCCCCGCCGGGGAAATAATAATAGAGGAAGGGGCGGATCTTATGGTCCCCCTTCGGGCCGATCTGATTTGAATAGGAACCAGTGTGCGTATTGCAAGCAGTTGGGCCATTGGGCCAGGGATTGCCCAGCGTTGCGTGCTTCGCGTCAGGGGCACACTCCGGGTGGACCGAGGGGTAGAGGGGGCTTCTCGAACTTTAGAGGGAATTCCAACGATACTGTCCGTTTCGATACTGCCGGACAGCACCGAGATAGCTCAAATGTTTTCGATCGCCAGCATCAGTATCATGTAACGGACAGCGATCGCTTGGGATATCACGATTCTCAGCATGCATAGGAATGCGTAGGATGGGGGTCCGAATCAGTTGAGGTGCCGGTCGATCAGACGGGTCCTTATGTATCGGCTGAGGTTTTAGGTTCTACTGATCAGTTCCTAGTGGATACAGGAGCGACACTTAGTGCATTGTCTAGGTACTTGGTTCCGGGGGCTCCCCCATCCGGCTCAATAGTTACATCGGTAGGGTTTGACGGTACACTTTCCCGAAGCCCTCTTTCACAGCCCCTTGCATTTAAAGTTGATTGTTTTTCTGCGCCTTGTCCGTTTCTGCTTGCTCCGTACACACCGGATAACATTATGGGCCTTGATATGTTAAAGCATTTTAGGGCTACAATTCGCTGTTCCCCTGAGGGTGTGAGGGTGATATTAAATGACAACTACCCCCGATCTGGGCGGATGTGTACGATCTCAGAGGACGCGTTGTTGGCTACCCTCCCCCAAACTTTGTGGGCAACTTCGGACACAGATGTCGGACAAATGGTGATTCCTCCGGTCCACATTAGTGTCCAGGAGGGGGCGGTGCTACCACGCCTCCCACAGTATCGTATTTCTCAGGAGGGCGAGGAGGCTCTCATACAGATTGTGCAAGACCTGATCGCAGTGGGGGTAGTGGAAGAAGTCCCCTATAATGTCTGTAACAGTCCGATTCTCCCTATTCTGAAAAAGGACACGGATGCAAAGGTTTATCGGTTTATAATTGATTTGAGGGAGGTAAACAAGATCGTGATACCTCAGTACCCGGTGGTTTCCGATATCACGACGTTGCTTACCTTGGTCCCGCCTACGGCGACCATGTTCTCAGTGATTGATTTGAAAAATGCCTTCTTTTCTATCCCCATTCACCCTGATAGCCGATTTCTTTTTGGGTTTACATTAAACAATAGATCTTATCGTTTTTGTAGAATTCCCCAAGGCTATACAGAAAGCCCTAGTATTTATAGTCAGGCTTTGAAGCGACAGTTGGATTCCTTTGTTTTACTCGAGGGGGTCGCCCTCATTCAATATGTCGATGACATCCTGTTGGCGGCTGACACCCTGGAGTTGTGCGAGAAAAGCACGATAGCCTTACTTTCCTTTTTAGCATCTCACAATCATAAGGTCTCTAGGAAGAAATTGCAATTCTGTAGACCAAAGGTGACTTATTTGGGTCACCTTTTGTCTAAGGAGGGGCGTGCACTCACACCAGATCGTATCCAAGTAATTTTGGACACACCAAGGCCATCCACGCAGAAGGATGTGCGTGCATTTTTGGGCCTTGTTTCTTTTTGTAGACAGTGGATATTGGGGTTTTCACACATAGCTAAGCCATTACTAGCGCTCTTGACAAAAGACACGCCCATCCCGATCCCCTGGTCAGATGAATGTGACGCTGCTTTTCAGCAATTAAGACAGGCCCTTTGTTCAGCACCAGTGTTAGGGACCCCTGATTATGCAAAACCCTTTTCGTTGTATGTGCATGAGAAAGATGGATGTGCATTATCAGTCTTAGTGCAGATGCACGGCGATAAGCAGCGCCCTTGTGCATACTTTTCGGCTGTGCTTGATCCTGTCGCCCGAGCATTACCAGGGTGTTTTCGCTCGGTTGCGGCGACAGCTGTGTCAATACGGCAGAGTGAAGGAATTGTATTGTCCCATAAGCTGTTGGTGTTAGTTCCCCACGCTGTTGATGCCCTGCTTAATCAAACAAAGACGCAGCATTTGACCAGTGCCCGTTTAACGGGATATGAGTTGACGCTTTTAGCTCCTCACATTACGTTAAAAAGGTGCGTGACATTAAACCCGGCCACATTGTTACCATACCCCGAGACCCAGCCTGAGGCACAGAAAGCGCATGATTGTATTCTTGTGACTGAGGAACAAACAAAGGGTCGTATTGATCTCCAGGATACGCCCTTTTCAGATGTAGATGGAGAGTTGTGGGTAGATGGATCATGCCTGAAGCTACCAGATGGTACGACTTCAGCAGCATATGCAATTACCACACTACAAACAATAGTGGAGACAGCACGCATACCACAGAAATCAGCTCAAGCGGCGGAACTGATAGCGTTGACACGAGCGTGTGAGCTCAGTACAGGATTGTGTGTGAATGTTTATACAGACAGCCGCTATGCCTTCGGAGTGGCGCACGATTTCGGCCTACTCTGGAAGGAGAGAGGGTTTCTAACGTCACATGGGGTACAGATAATGCATGGGGAGTTAGTTCACAACCTTTTAACTGCATTGACATACCCAAAGAAAATCGCCATTGTTAAGTGTAGCGCCCATAGGAAAGTGGTTGATAAGGTTGGAGAAGGAAATGCGTTAGCGGATCGAGTAGCACGGGAGACTGCGATGCAGCCCGGTACTACTGCCATGTACGTAGTGAAGTCACAGGTGGAGAGATGGCATGATGCGAAGGAGGAAGTGCGAGAAATACAAAAGACCGCTTCTGACAAAGAGCGGGAACAATGGGCTAGCGAAGGAGAACTGGATGACGAGGGTTGCTGGAGAAATAAGCAGATGGATAGATGGAAGTTACCCACGGCTTTTGTACAACCTATGGTCCAGATGGCACATGGGCTAGCACATGTTGGAGCTTCCGCAATTGTGAAATTGCTTACCCAAGTCTGGGAGCATCCAGAGATTGCTAGCACGGCAAAGAGGGTGGTGCAGACCTGTATGATTTGTCTGAAGTACAACCCAGGGAAAGGCACGCGAACTCCAGCAGGAGGATTTGCGACACCCACTGCACCCTTTGAGGTTCTGCAGATGGATTACATCCAGCTTGAGCGCTGTAACAATTTGAAGTATGTTCTAGTAGTGGTTTGCGCCTTCAGTAAGTGGGTTGAGGCGTACCCTGCGAAAGACAATACTGCAATGACTACAGCGAAGCTATTGCTGAAAGAGTTTTTCCCCCGATACGGCGTCTGTAGACTTCTGTGGAGTGATAATGGCCCTCACTTTGTAGCAGATGTTATAAAGTATGTCTTGAAGGGCCTAGGCATCACCCAGAAGTTCCACGCCGTGTTCCATCCTCAGTCTGCAGGACTAGTCGAGAAGTATAACGGTACACTGAAGCTTAAGATCGCCAAAATTCAAGCTTCAACATCTTTGACTTGGCCAGACGCCTTGCCACTAGCGTTATTGTCAATTAGGTCGGTGCCACACTCTCGAACCGGCCTTACACCTTATGAGATTGTATTTGGACGCCCAATGAATATTTGGGGTCCACCAAGGCCTAAGGATGTGTATGATGTACCTTGTGTGATGATGAGTGATTATCTGGCACAGTTAACGGATAACTTGGTTTCTATTCATCAACAGGTCCGAGAGGCGCTCCCTGATCGGTCTACCGGTGAAGGACATGGTCTCCGCCCTGGGGATCATGTCATGCTGAAGGTCTTCGACAGGACGAACAGTTTGGAGCCGAGATGGGTCGGACCTGAGCAGGTCCTTCTTGCAACGAGGACGGCAGTGCGAGTCTCGAACAGGAAGAATTGGATCCATTCCTTGCACTGTCGAAAGGTACCGCCCGGATTGGTGGAGTCTGCCGTGCTGACCGATCAACGAGACATCCTAGCAGCAGAGACAGGCCGTGCTGCAGAGCCAAACGACACTGAGGAGCTCTTTCCGGACCATACGACTTCTGGAGGAAGGCGATATCATCTGCGACCAAGGAAGTGAGGTTTCCAGTACCGGGACATACTGTCAGAACGGCCCTTGGGTTAGTGAAACGGAGAGCCGATGAGGCAAGGGGGGGGGATCAGCCCTGCATTAGTGTAGCGACACCCGTCTTGGCCCGCTGGTGAAGAAATCAACCGCTGCCCAAGGGGAAGAGTTCTGACAGACTTTTAGTTTCAGGAAGGTATTAGGGTATTATTTCCTTTGACATGGAGAAGAAGAAAATTCTTTGTGCGTTGGGGTTCATGCTAACAGTAGCTATTGTTGGTATAACCACATGGTTTGTGGAGGAGGCAACTCCAGCCCGAGAGACGCTTGTGTTGACGACTCCAGTGCCTGCGGAGCACTATTTTTACACATTGCCATACCAAGAGTTGAAGCATCGGCAATCCTATTTGAATAACACTTTCATTCAGATGCTGCATCACACTCACGTTGCTACAAACGCTACGAACTGTTGGATATGTGGGATGATGCCAGCCCATCAGAAGAAAGGAGGTACGCCATTCATACCACTTCCTTTCTCTCACAATGGCTCTTGTAGAGCATGGTATACTCTGTTGTTTGCCACTCGAAAACCGACAGTGGGACGACTGCTTTTCAGACTTAATAAAGAATGCCATCAGGACAAGAATGGATATCCACAAGCGAATGGGACAATTTGGGAATGGGAAGAATACCGACCGGACAATGAATCCATTCCCTATATCTTCACGAACACCAGAGACACTATGGGAAGAGAGAAATTTGTAATTCAAGTATCACAAGCTCAAGCGGACTTGTGTGTCCAGAGTGTGGGTTTCATCCCTGTTGGTGTCAGTGATTGCCTTACTGTGTTAAACATTGATGGGTTAAATAATAGCACCTTCCTAGCATCCCATAATACCTACTTTGTATGTGGAAATAAAGGTTATTACCGTCTGCCGGCTGGGTGGTCTGGGGTATGCTATGTATCATTCCTATTACCTCCTGTATTCCTAGCACCTGCATCGTATCATAAAGACTTGAAATTGCTGAATAATGTAACTGTAAATAGATATAAACGTACTCTATCTATTGATGAGGTGGATCAAACCGATACCAGTTTGCAACAGTATATTGATTTTAATTTAGGACTGTTTTTCTTTGTGGGAGCCGCTCTGAATAGTAGAAAGATCCGAAGATTAACAAGAGTGGTAGAAGCTGTGACTAATCAGACTGCTGCTGCTCTTGGGAATCTTACGGAAGAATTACAGATTACCAGGATTGTTGCATTACAGAACCGTATGGTATTGGATGTAATGCTAGCTGATCGAGGAGGAGCCTGTAAAATTATTGGAAGTAGCTGCTGTGTGTTCATTCCTGATCATACGCCATCCGTTTATAACGCCATTAATAAGCTGCATAAAATAGCAGCTGAAATCCACACGGAAAACGGCACTTGGTCCTTTTCTGGATGGTTTTGGGCGTTGGTTACTGCCTGGGGTTGGAAGGTTCTAACTGGTCTCTGTATTCTGTTTTCTCTTTGTATGTGTATTCAATGTGGACCATTGTGCTGTTCTGTATGCATTTCATTCTGCATTCCAGACAAGAAAGCTATTGCCGAAGTTGCCCGCCAGAAGGGTCTAGCTAAAGAGGTTACAGGAATGATGATAATTGACATATACGATGATTATTCTTGGAAGCCAGATGTCTTCAGTAAATGCTGAAAGGGTCGTCTGTTGTAAATTAAGGCAGAATGTGATTAAGCATTTACTGAAAACATTGGTGTTTCCCTTTTATCGTGTTTTCCCCATTATGTTGGCCGAAGTCCGGACTCCATTTTGTATTGACATGCTGCCATGTGTTCACCACGAGGAGAGTCCAACTTCTGTGTTAGTTGCTCTTGTGATCTGCCTAGCAACAGGTTATAAATAGCTCTCCCTTGCCCGTCTGGCGCATGCCCAGACTCGACCACATCTGTTATAATTAGCTTTGCTTGACCATGTGTTTTCGCGGGCCCAAGGAGTGTGTTAGCTCCGCCCATGTATTGATTTGGTATCGAGAATGACCCTAAATGGTAATGTTCTTCAACTTTGTGGTATCCACCCACTCATGAGCCCCTTCGCTGTGTATAAAAGGGGACTGTGTATGCAAGTTCTTTGTGCTACTCCTTGCAATACTGAAGAGTGTTGTGTGGATTGTAGGACCACCCTTAAGGGTTAATAAACGTTGTTTTTGTACTTTGCAGTTTCCGTGCCAACTTCCTTATAGATTTCGTTACAGAAGAGCGAACCCTTGTCTCTTGCGGGCCTAGCTGGGGCTTGTATTCATCATTACTCTGGCCTAATAGCTAAGGTCTTAGACTCGTACTCTGGCCTACTGGTTAAGGTCTTAACTCTTACTCTGGCCAACTGGTTAAGGTCTTAACTCTTACTCTGGCCTAATAGCTAAGGTCTTAGACTCATACTCTGGCCTAATGGTTAAGGTCTTAGACTCTTACTCTGGCCTACTGGTTAAGGTCTTAACTCTTACTCTGGCCTAATAGCTAAGGTCTTAGACTCGTACTCTGGCCTACTGGTTAAGGTCTTAACTCTTACTCTGGCCTACTGGTTAAGGTGTTAACTCTTACTCTGGCCTAATAGCTAAGGTCTTAGACTCATACTCTGGCCTAATGGATAAGGTCTTAGACTCTTACTCTGGCCTACTGGTTAAGGTCTTAACTCTTACTCTGGCCTACTGGTTAAGGTCTTAACTCTTACTCTGGCCTACTGGTTAAGGTCTTAACTCTTGCTCTGGCCTACTGGGTAAGGGCTTAACTCTTACTCTGGCCTAATTGCTAAGGTCTTAGACTCTTACTCTGGCCTACTGGTTAAGGTCTTAACTCTTACTCTGGCCTACTGGTTAAGGGATTAACTCTTACTCTGGCCTAATGGCTAAGGTCTTAACTCTTCCTCTGGCCTACTGGTTAAGGTCTTAGACTCCTACTCTGGCCTAATAGCTAAGGTCTTAACTCTTACTCTAGCCTAATAGCTAAGGTCTTAGACTCGTACTCTGGCCTAATGGTTAAAGTCTTAACTCTTACTCTGGCCTAATAGCTAAGGTCTTAGACTCGCACTCTGGCCTACTGGTTAAGGTCTTAACTCTTGCTCTGGCCTACTGGGTAAGATCTTAACTCTTAATCTGGCCTACTGGTTAAGGTCTTAACTCTTACTCTGGCCTACTGGTTAAGGTCTTAACTCTTGCTCTGGCCTACTGGGTAAGGTCTTAACTCTTACACTGGCCTAATTGCTAAGGTCTTAGACTCTTACTCTGGCCTACTGGTTAAGGTCTTAACTCTTACTCTGGCCTACTGGTTAAGGGATTAAGTCTTACTCTGGCCTAATGGCTAAGGTCTTAACTCTTGCTCTGGCCTACTGGTTAAGGTCTTAGACTCCTACTCTGGCCTAATAGCTAAGGTCTTAACTCTTACTCTAGCCTAATATCTAAGGTCTTAGACTCGTACTCTGGCCTAATGGTTAAGGTCTTAACTCTTACTCTGGCCTAATAGCTAAGGTCTTAGACTCGTACTTTGGCCTACTGGTTAAGGTCTTAACTCTTGCTCTGGCCTACTGGGTAAGATCTTAACTCTTACTCTGGCCTAATTGCTAAGGTCTTAGACTCGTACTCTGGCCTACTGGTTAAGGTCTTAACTCTTACTCTGGCCTAATAGCTAAGATCTTAACTCTTACTCTGGCCTAACAGCTAAGGTCTTAGACTCGTACTCTGGCCTACTGGTTAAGGTCTTAACTCTTACTCTGTCCTAATAGCTAAGGTCTTAGACTCGTACAATGGTTTACAGGTTAAGGTCTTAACTCTTACTCTGGCCTAATAGCTAAGGTCTTAGACTCGTACTCTGGCCTACTGGTTAAGGTCTTAACTCTTACTCTGGCCTAAGAGCTAAGGTCTTAGACTCGTACTCTGGCCTAATGGTTAAGGTCTTAGACTCTTACCCTGGCCTACTGGTTAAGGTCTTAACTCTTACTCTGGCCTAATGGTTAAGGTCTTAACTCTTACTCTGGCCTAATGGTTAAGGTCTTAACTCTTACTCTGGCTTAATAGCTAAGGTCTTAACTCTTACTCTGGCCTAATAGCTAAGGTCTTAGACTCGTACTCTGGCCTACTGGTTAAGGTCTTAACTCTTACTCTGGCCTACTGGTTAAGGTCTTAACTCTTACTCTGGCCTAATAGCTAAGGTCTTAACTCTTACTCTGGCCTAATAGCTAAGGTCTTAACTTTTACTCTGGCCTAATAGCTAAGGTCTTAGACTCGTACTCTGGCCTAATAGCTAAGGTCTGAACTCCTACTCTGGCCTACTTGTTAAGGTCTTAACTCTTACTTTGGCCTACAGGTTAAGGTCTTAACTCTTACTCTGGCCTAATGGTTAAGGTCTTAACTCTTACTCTGGCTTAATAGCTAAGGTCTTAACTCTTACTCTGGCCTAATAGCTAAGGTCTTAACTTTTACTCTGGCCTAATAGCTAAGGTCTTAGACTCGTACTCTGGCCTACTGGTTAAAGTCTTAACTCTTACTCTGGCCTACTGGTTAAGGTCTTAACTCTTTCTCTGGCCTAATAGCTAAGGTCTTAGACTCATACTCTGGCCTAATGGTTAAGGTCTTAGACTCTTACTCTGGCCTACTGGTTAAGGTCTTAACTCTTACTCTGGCCTAATAGCTAAGGTCTTAGACTCGTACTTTGGCCTACTGGTTAAGGTCTTAACTCTTACTCTGGCCTAATAGCTTAGGTCTTAACTCTTACTCTGGCCTAATAGCTAAGGTCTTAACTCTTGCTCTGGCCTACTGGGTAAGGGCTTAACTCTTACTCTGGCCTAATTGCTAAGGTCTTAGACTCTTACTCTGGCCTACTGGTTAAGGTCTTAACTCTTACTCTGGCCTACTGGTTAAGGGATTAACTCTTACTCTGGCCTAATGGCTAAGGTCTTAACTCTTCCTCTGGCCTACTGGTTAAGATCTTAGACTCCTACTCTGGCCTAATAGCTAAGGTCTTAACTCTTACTCTAGCCTAATAGCTAAGGTCTTAGACTCGTACTCTGGCCTAATGGTTAAGGTCTTAACTCTTACTCTGGCCTAATAGCTAAGGTCTTAGACTCGTACTCTGGCCTACTGGTTAAGGTCTTAACTCTTGCTCTGGCCTACTGGGTAAGATCTTAACTCTTACTCTGGCCTAATTGCTAAGGTCTTAGACTCGTACTCTGGCCTACTGGTTAAGGTCTTAACTCTTACTCTGGCCTAAGAGCTAAGGTCTTAGACTCGTACTCTGGCCTAATGGTTAAGGTCTTAGACTCTTACCCTGGCCTACTGGTTAAGGTCTTAACTCTTACTCTGGCCTAATGGTTAAGGTCTTAACTCTTACTCTGGCCTAATGGTTAAGGTCTTAACTCTTACTGTGGCTTAATAGCTAAGGTCTTATCTCTTACTCTGGCCTAATAGCTAAGGTCTTAACTTTTACTCTGGCCTAATAGCTAAGGTCTTAGACTCGTACTCTGGCCTACTGGTTAAGGTCTTAACTCTTACTCTGGCCTACTGGTTAAGGTCTTAACTCTTACTCTGGCCTAATAGCTAAGGTCTTAACTTTTACTCTGGCCTAATAGCTAAGGTCTTAGACTCGTACTCTGGCCTAATAGCTAAGGTCTGAACTCTTACTCTGGCTCTTCTTGTTAAGGTCTTAACTCTTACTTTGGCCTACAGGTTAAGGTCTTAACTCTTACTCTGGCCTAATGGTTAAGGTCTTAACTCTTACTCTGGCTTAATAGCTAAGGTCTTAACTCTTACTCTGGCCTAATAGCTAAGGTCTTAACTTTTACTCTGGCCTAATAGCTAAGGTCTTAGACTCGTACTCTGGCCTACTGGTTAAGGTCTTAACTCTTACTCTGGCCTACTGGTTAAGGTCTTAACTCTTACTCTGGCCTAATAGCTAAGGTCTTAGACTCATACTCTGGCCTAATGGTTAAGGTCTTAGACTCTTACTCTGGCCTACTGGTTAAGGTCTTAACTCTTACTCTGGCCTACTGGTTAAGGTCTTAACTCTTACTCTGGCCTACTGGTTAAGGTCTTAACTCTTGCTCTGGGTTACTGGGTAAGGGCTTAACTCTTACTCTGGCCTAATTGCTAAGGTCTTAGACTCTTACTCTGGCCTACTGGTTAAGGTCTTAACTCTTACTCTGGCCTACTGGTTAAGGGATTAACTCTTACTCTGGCCTAATGGCTAAGGTCTTAACTCTTCCTCTGGCCTACTGGTTACAGTCTTAGACTCCTACTCTGGCCTAATAGCTAAGGTCTTAACTCTTACTCTAGCCTAATAGCTAAGGTCTTAGACTCGTACTCTGGCCTAATGGTTAAGGTCTTAACTCTTACTCTGGCCTAATAGCTAAGGTCTTAGACTCGTACTCTGGCCTACTGGTTAAGGTCTTAACTCTTGCTCTGGCCTACTGGGTAAGATCTTAACTCTTACTCTGGCCTAATTGCTAAGGTCTTAGACTCATACTCTGGCCTACTGGTTAAGGTCTTAACTCTTACTCTGGCCTAATAGCTAAGATCTTAACTTTTACTCTGGCCTAACAGCTAAGGTCTTAGACTCGTACTCTGGCCTACTGGTTAAGGTCTTAACTCTTACTCTGTCCTAATAGCTAAGGTCTTAGACTCGTACTATGGTTTACAGGTTAAGGTCTTAACTCTTACTCTGGCCTAATAGCTAAGGTCTTAGACTCGTACTCTGGCCTACTGGTTAAGGTCTTAACTCTTACTCTGGCCTAAGAGCTAAGGTCTTAGACTCGTATTCTGGCCTAATGGTTAAGGTCTTAGACTCTTACCCTGGCCTACTGGTTAAGGTCTTAACTCTTACTCTGGATTACTGGTTAAGGTCTTAACTCTTACTCTGGCCTAATGGTTAAGGTCTTAACTCTTACTCTGGCCTAATAGCTAAGGTCTGAACTCTTACTCTGGCCTACTTGTTAAGGTCTTAACTCTTACTTTGGCCTACAGGTTAAGGTCTTAACTCTTTCTCTGGCCTAATGGTTAAGGTCTTAACTCTTACTCTGGCTTAATAGCTAAGGTCTTAACTCTTACTCTGGCCTAATAGCTAAGGTCTTAACTTTTACTCTGGCCTAATAGCTAAGGTCTTAGACTCGTACTCTGGCCTACTGGTTAAGGTCTTAACTCTTACTCTGGCCTACTGTTTAAGGTCTTAACTCTTACTCTGGCCTAATAGCTAAGGTCTTAGACTCATACTCTGGCCTAATGGTTAAGGTCTTAGACTCTTACTCTGGCCTACTGGTTAAGGTCTTAACTCTTACTCTGGCCTACTGGTTAAGGTATTAACTCTTACTCTGGCCGACTGGTTAAGGTCTTAACTCTTACTCTGGCCTACTGGTTAAGGTCTTAACTCTTGCTCTGGCCTACTGGGTAAGGGCTTAACTCTTACTCTGGCCTAATTGCTAAGGTCTTAGACTCTTACTCTGGCCTACTGGTTAAGGTCTTAACTCTTACTCTGGCCTACTGGTTAAGGGATTAACTCTTACTCTGGCCTAATGGCTAAGGTCTTAACTCTTCCTCTGGCCTACTGGTTAAGGTCTTAGACTCCTACTCTGGCCTAATAGCTAAGGTCCTAACTCTTACTCTGGCCTAATTGCTAAGGTCTTAACTCTTCCTCTGGCCTACTGGTTAAGGTCTTAGACTCCTACTCTGGCCTAATAGCTAAGGTCCTAACTCTTACTCTGGCCTAATGGCTAAGGTCTTAACTCTTCCTCTGGCCTACTGGTTAAGGTCTTAGACTCCTACTCTGGCCTAATAGCTAAGGTCTTAACTCTTACTCTGGCCTAATTGCTAAGGTCTTAGACTCTTACTCTGGCCTACTGGTTAAGGTCTTAACTCTTACTCTGGCCTACTGGTTAAGGGATTAACTCTTACTCTTGCCTAATGGCTAAGGTCTTAACTCTTGCTCTGGCCTACTGGTTAAGGTCTTAGACTCCTACTCTGGCCTAATAGCTAAGGTCTTAGACTCGTACTCTGGCCTACTTGTTAAGGTCTTATCTCTTGCTCTGGCCTACTGGGTAAGATCTTAACTCTTACTCTGGCCTAATTGCTAAGGTCTTAGACTCGTACTCTGGCCTACTGGTTAAGGTCTTAACTCTTACTCTGGCCTAATAGCTAAGATCCTAACTCTTACTCTGGCCTAATAGCTAAGGTCTTAGACTCGTACTCTGGCCTACTGGTTAAGGTCTTAACTCTTACTCTGTCCTAATAGCTAAGGTCTTAGACTCGTACTATGGTTTACAGGTTAAGGTCTTAACTCTTACTCTGGCCTAATAGCTAAGGTCTTAGACTCGTACTCTGGCCTACTGGTTAAGGTCTTAACTCTTACTCTGGCCTAAGAGCTAAGGTCTTAGACTCGTACTCTGGCCTAATGGTTAAGGTCTTAGACTCTTACCCTGGCCTACTGGTTAAGGTCTTAACTCTTACTCTGGCTTACTGGTTAAGGTCTTAACTCTTACTCTGGCCTAATGGTTAAGGTCTTCACTCTTACTCTGGCCTAATAGCTAAGGTCTGAACTCTTACTCTGGCCTACTTGTTAAGGTCTTAACTCTTACTTTGGCCTACAGGTTAAGGTCTTAACTCTTACTCTGGCCTAATGGTTAAGGTCTTAACTCTTACTCTGGCTTAATAGCTAAGGTCTTAACTCTTACTCTGGCCTAATAGCTAATGTCTTAACTTTTACTCTGGCCTAATAGCTAAGGTCTTAGACTCGTACTCTGGCCTACTGGTTAAGGTCTTAACTCTTACTCTGGCCTACTGGTTAAGGTCTTAACTCTTACTCTGGCCTAATAGCTAAGGTCTTAGACTCATACTCTGGCCTAATGGTTAAGGTCTTAGACTCTTACTCTGGCCTACTGGTTAAGGTCTTAACTCTTACTCTGGCCTACTGGTTAAGGTCTTAACTCTTGCTCTGGCCTACTGGGTAAGGGCTTAACTCTTACTCTAGCCTAATTGCTAAGGTCTTAGACTCTTACTCTGGCCTACTGGTTAAGGTCTTAACTCTTACTCTGGCCTACTGGTTAAGGGATTAACTCTTACTCTGGCCTAATGGCTAAGGTCTTAACTCTTGCTCTGGCCTACTGGTTAAGGTCTTAGACTCCTACTCTGGCCTAATAGCTAAGGTCTTAACTCTTACTCTAGCCTAATAGCTAAGGTCTTAGACTCGTACTCTGGCCTAATGGTTAAGGTCTTAACTCTTACTCTGGCCTAATAGCTAAGGTCTTAGACTTGTACTCTGGCCGACTGGTTAAGGTCTTAACTCTTGCTCTGGCCTACTGGGTAAGATCTTAACTCTTACTCTGGCCTAATTGCTAAGGTCTTAGACTCGTACTCTGGCCTACTGGTTAAGGTCTTAACTCTTACTCTGGCCTAATAGCTAAGATCTTAACTCTTACTCTAGCCTAACAGCTAAGGTCTTAGACTCGTACTCTGGCCTACTGGTTAAGGTCTTAACTCTTACTCTGTCCTAATAGCTAAGGTCTTAGACTCGTACTATGGTTTACAGGTTAAGGTCTTAACTCTTACTCTGGCCTAATAGCTAAGGTCTTAGACTCGTACTCTGGCCTACTGGTTAAGGTCTTAACTCTTACTCTGGCCTAAGAGCTAAGGTCTTAGACTCATACTCTGGCCTAATGGTTAAGGTCTTAGACTCTTACCCTGGCCTACTGGTTAAGGTCTTAACTCTTACTCTGGCTTACTGGTTAAGGTCTTAACTCTTGCTCTGGCCTAATGGTTAAGGTCTTAACTCTTACTTTGGCCTACAGGTTAAGGTCTTAACTCTTACTCTGGCCTAATTGCTAAGGTCTTAGACTCTTACTCTGGCCTACTGGTTAAGGTCTTAACTCTTACTCTGGCCTACTGGTTAAGGGATTAACTCTTACTCTGGCCTAATGGCTAAGGTCTTAACTCTTGCTCTGGCCTACTGGTTAAGGTCTTAGACTCCTACTCTGGCCTAATAGCTAAGGTCTTAACTCTTACTCTAGCCTAATAGCTAAGGTCTTAGACTCGTACTCTGGCCTAATGGTTAAGGTCTTAACTCTTACTCTGGCCTAATAGCTAAGGTCTTAGACTTGTACTCTGGCCGACTGGTTAAGGTCTTAACTCTTACTCTGGCCTAATAGCTAAGATCTTAACTCTTACTCTAGCCTAACAGCTAAGGTCTTAGACTCGTACTCTGGCCTACTGGTTAAGGTCTTAACTCTTACTCTGTCCTAATAGCTAAGGTCTTAGACTCGTACTATGGTTTACAGGTTAAGGTCTTAACTCTTACTCTGGCCTAATGGTTAAGGTCTTAACTCTTACTCTGGCTTAATAGCTAAGGTCTTAACTCTTACTCTGGCCTAATAGCTAAGGTCTTAACTTTTACTCTGGCCTAATAGCTAAGGTCTTAGACTCGTACTCTGGCCTACTGGTTAAGGTCTTAACTCTTACTCTGGCCTACTGGTTAAGGTCTTAACTCTTACTCTGGCCTAATAGCTAAGGTCTTAACTCTTACTCTGGCCTAATAGCTAAGGTCTTAACTTTTACTCTGGCCTAATAGCTAAGGTCTTAGACTCGTACTCTGGCCTAATAGCTAAGGTCTGAACTCCTACTCTGGCCTACTTGTTAAGGTCTTAACTCTTACTTTAGCCTACAGGTTAAGGTCTTAACTCTTACTCTGGCCTAATGGTTAAGGTCTTAACTCTTACTCTGGCTTAATAGCTAAGGTCTTAACTCTTACTCTGGCCTAATAGCTAAGGTCTTAACTTTTACTCTGGCCTAATAGCTAAGGTCTTAGACTCGTACTCTGGCCTACTGGTTAAAGTCTTAACTCTTACTCTGGCCTACTGGTTAAGGTCTTAACTCTTACTCTGGCCTAATAGCTAAGGTCTTAGACTCATACTCTGGCCTAATGGTTAAGGTCTTAGACTCTTACTCTGGCCTACTGGTTAAGGTCTTAACTCTTACTCTGGCCTAATAGCTAAGGTCTTAGACTCGTACTTTGGCCTACTGGTTAAGGTCTTAACTCTTACTCTGGCCTAATAGCTTAGGTCTTAACTCTTACTCTGGCCTAATAGCTAAGGTCTTAACTCTTACTCTGGCCTACTGGTTAAGGTCTTAACTCTTACTCTGGCCTAATAGCTAAGGTCTTAGACTCATACTCTGGCCTACTGGTTAAGGTCTTAACTCTTACTCTGGCCTACTGGTTAAGGTGTTAACTCTTACTCTGGCCTAATAGCTAAGGTCTTAGACTCATACTCTGGCCTAATGGTTAAGGTCTTAGACTCTTACTCTGGCCTACTGGTTAAGGTCTTAACTCTTACTCTGGCCTACTGGTTAAGGTCTTAACTCTTACTCTGGCCTACTGGTTAAGGTCTTAACTCTTGCTCTGGCCTACTGGGTAAGGGCTTAACTCTTACTCTGGCCTAATTGCTAAGGTCTTAGACTCTTACTCTGGCCTACTGGTTAAGGTCTTAACTCTTACTCTGGCCTACTGGTTAAGGGATTGACTCTTACTCTGGCCTAATGGCTAAGGTCTTAACTCTTCCTCTGGCCTACTGGTTAAGGTCTTAGACTCCTACTCTTGCCTAATAGCTAAGGTCTTAACTCTTACTCTAGCCTAATAGCTAAGGTCTTAGACTCGTACTCTGGCCTAATGGTTAAGGTCTTAACTCTTACTCTGGCCTAATAGCTAAGGTCTTAGACTCGTACTCTGGCCTACTGGTTAAGGTCTTAACTCTTGCTCTGGCCTACTGGGTAAGATCTTAACTCTTACTCTGGCCTAATTGCTAAGGTCTTAGACTCGTACTCTGGCCTACTGGTTAAGGTCTTAACTCTTACTCTGGCCTAAGAGCTAAGGTCTTAGACTCGTACTCTGGCCTAATGGTTAAGGTCTTAGACTCTTACCCTGGCCTACTGGTTAAGGTCTTAACTCTTACTCTGGCCTAATGGTTAAGGTCTTAACTCTTACTCTGGCCTAATGGTTAAGGTCTTAACTCTTACTCTGGCTTAATAGCTAAGGTCTTAACTCTTACTCTGGCCTAATAGCTAAGGTCTTAACTTTTACTCTGGCCTAATAGCTAAGGTCTTAGACTCGTACTCTGGCCTACTGGTTAAGGTCTTAACTCTTACTCTGGCCTACTGGTTAAGGTCTTAACTCTTACTCTGGCCTAATAGCTAAGGTCTTAACTTTTACTCTGGCCTAATAGCTAAGGTCTTAGACTCGTACTCTGGCCTAATAGCTAAGGTCTGAACTCTTACTCTGGCTCTTCTTGTTAAGGTCTTAACTCTTACTTTGGCCTACAGGTTAAGGTCTTAACTCTTACTCTGGCCTAATGGTTAAGGTCTTAACTCTTACTCTGGCTTAATAGCTAAGGTCTTAACTCTTACTCTGGCCTAATAGCTAAGGTCTTAACATTTACTCTGGCCTAATAGCTAAGGTCTTAGACTCGTACTCTGGCCTACTGGTTAAGGTCTTAACTCTTACTCTGGCCTACTGGTTAAGGTCTTAACTCTTACTCTGGCCTAATAGCTAAGGTCTTAGACTCATACTCTGGCCTAATGGTTAAGGTCTTAGACTCTTACTCTGGCCTACTGGTTAAGGTCTTAACTCTTACTCTGGCCTACTGGTTAAGGTCTTAACTCTTACTCTGGCCTACTGGTTAAGGTCTTAACTCTTGCTCTGGCCTACTGGGTAAGGGCTTAACTCTTACTCTGGCCTAATGGCTAAGGTCTTAACTCTTCCTCTGGCCTACTGGTTACGGTCTTAGACTCCTACTCTGGCCTAATAGCTAAGGTCTTAACTCTTACTCTAGCCTAATAGCTAAGGTCTTAGACTCGTACTCTGGCCTAATGGTTAAGGTCTTAACTCTCACTCTGGCCTAATAGCTAAGGTCTTAGACTCGTACTCTGGCCTACTGGTTAAGGTCTTAACTCTTGCTCTGGCCTACTGGGTAAGATCTTAACTCTTACTCTGGCCTAATTGCTAAGGTCTTAGACTCGTACTCTGGCCTACTGGTTAAGGTCTTAACTCTTACTCTGGCCTAATAGCTAAGATCTTAACTTTTACTCTGGCCTAACAGCTAAGGTCTTAGACTCGTACTCTGGCCTACTGGTTAAGGTCTTAACTCTTACTCTGTCCTAATAGCTAAGGTCTTAGACTCGTACTATGGTTTACAGGTTAAGGTCTTAACTCTTACTCTGGCCTAATAGCTAAGGTCTTAGACTCGTACTCTGGCCTACTGGTTAAGGTCTTAACTCTTACTCTGGCCTAAGAGCTAAGGTCTTAGACTCGTACTCTGGCCTAATGGTTAAGGTCTTAGACTCTTACCCTGGCCTACTGGTTAAGGTCTTAACTCTTACTCTGGATTACTGGTTAAGGTCTTAACTCTTACTCTGGCCTAATGGTTAAGGTCTTAACTCTTACTCTGGCCTAATAGCTAAGGTCTGAACTCTTACTCTGGCCTACTTGTTAAGGTCTTAACTCTTACTTTGGCCTACAGGTTAAGGTCTTAACTCTTACTCTGGCTTAATAGCTAAGGTCTTAACTCTTACTCTGGCCTAATAGCTAAGGTCTTAACTTTTACTCTGGCCTAATAGCTAAGGTCTTAGACTCGTACTCTGGCCTACTGGTTAAGGTCTTAACTCTTACTCTGGCCTACTGGTTAAGGTCTTAACTCTTACTCTGGCCTAATAGCTAAGGTCTTAGACTCATACTCTGGCCTAATGGTTAAGGTCTTAGACTCTTACTCTGGCCTACTGGTTAAGGTCTTAACTCTTACTCTGGCCTACTGGTTAAGGTATTAACTCTTACTCTGGCCGACTGGTTAAGGTCTTAACTCTTACTCTGGCCTACAGGTTAAGGTCTTAACTCTTACTCTGGCCTAATGGTTAAGGTCTTAACTCTTACTCTGGCTTAATAGCTAAGGTCTTAACTCTTACTCTGGCCTAATAGCTAAGGTCTTAACTTTTACTCTGGCCTAATAGCTAAGGTCTTAGACTCGTACTCTGGCCTACTGGTTAAAGTCTTAACTCTTACTCTGGCCTACTGGTTAAGGTCTTAACTCTTACTCTGGCCTAATAGCTAAGGTCTTAGACTCATACTCTGGCCTAATGGTTAAGGTCTTAGACTCTTACTCTGGCCTACTGGTTAAGGTCTTAACTCTTACTCTGGCCTAATAGCTAAGGTCTTAGACTCGTACTTTGGCCTACTGGTTAAGGTCTTAACTCTTACTCTGGCCTAATAGCTTAGGTCTTAACTCTTACTCTGGCCTAATAGCTAAGGTCTTAACTCTTACTCTGGCCTACTGGTTAAGGTCTTAACTCTTACTCTGGCCTAATAGCTAAGGTCTTAGACTCATACTCTGGCCTACTGGTTAAGGTCTTAACTCTTACTCTGGCCTACTGGTTAAGGTGTTAACTCTTACTCTGGCCTAATAGCTAAGGTCTTAGACTCATACTCTGGCCTAATGGTTAAGGTCTTAGACTCTTACTCTGGCCTACTGGTTAAGGTCTTAACTCTTACTCTGGCCTACTGGTTAAGGTCTTAACTCTTACTCTGGCCTACTGGTTAAGGTCTTAACTCTTGCTCTGGCCTACTGGGTAAGGGCTTAACTCTTACTCTGGCCTAATTGCTAAGGTCTTAGACTCTTACTCTGGCCTACTGGTTAAGGTCTTAACTCTTACTCTGGCCTACTGGTTAAGGGATTGACTCTTACTCTGGCCTAATGGCTAAGGTCTTAACTCTTCCTCTGGCCTACTGGTTAAGGTCTTAGACTCCTACTCTTGCCTAATAGCTAAGGTCTTAACTCTTACTCTAGCCTAATAGCTAAGGTCTTAGACTCGTACTCTGGCCTAATGGTTAAGGTCTTAACTCTTACTCTGGCCTAATAGCTAAGGTCTTAGACTCGTACTCTGGCCTACTGGTTAAGGTCTTAACTCTTGCTCTGGCCTACTGGGTAAGATCTTAACTCTTACTCTGGCCTAATTGCTAAGGTCTTAGACTCGTACTCTGGCCTACTGGTTAAGGTCTTAACTCTTACTCTGGCCTAAGAGCTAAGGTCTTAGACTCGTACTCTGGCCTAATGGTTAAGGTCTTAGACTCTTACCCTGGCCTACTGGTTAAGGTCTTAACTCTTACTCTGGCCTAATGGTTAAGGTCTTAACTCTTACTCTGGCCTAATGGTTAAGGTCTTAACTCTTACTCTGGCTTAATAGCTAAGGTCTTAACTCTTACTCTGGCCTAATAGCTAAGGTCTTAACTTTTACTCTGGCCTAATAGCTAAGGTCTTAGACTCGTACTCTGGCCTACTGGTTAAGGTCTTAACTCTTACTCTGGCCTACTGGTTAAGGTCTTAACTCTTACTCTGGCCTAATAGCTAAGTTCTTAACTTTTACTCTGGCCTAATAGCTAAGGTCTTAGACTCGTACTCTGGCCTAATAGCTAAGGTCTGAACTCTTACTCTGGCTCTTCTTGTTAAGGTCTTAACTCTTACTTTGGCCTACAGGTTAAGGTCTTAACTCTTACTCTGGCCTAATGGTTAAGGTCTTAACTCTTACTCTGGCTTAATAGCTAAGGTCTTAACTCTTACTCTGGCCTAATAGCTAAGGTCTTAACTTTTACTCTGGCCTAATAGCTAAGGTCTTAGACTCGTACTCTGGCCTACTGGTTAAGGTCTTAACTCTTACTCTGGCCTACTGGTTAAGGTCTTAACTCTTACTCTGGCCTAATAGCTAAGGTCTTAGACTCATACTCTGGCCTAATGGTTAAGGTCTTAGACTCTTACTCTGGCCTACTGGTTAAGGTCTTAACTCTTACTCTGGCCTACTGGTTAAGGTCTTAACTCTTACTCTGGCCTACTGGTTAAGGTCTTAACTCTTGCTCTGGCCTACTGGGTAAGGGCTTAACTCTTACTCTGGCCTAATTGCTAAGGTCTTAGACTCTTACTCTGGCCTACTGGTTAAGGTCTTAACTCTTACTCTGGCCTACTGGTTAAGGGATTAACTCTTACTCTGGCCTAATGGCTAAGGTCTTAACTCTTCCTCTGGCCTACTGGTTACGGTCTTAGACTCCTACTCTGGCCTAATAGCTAAGGTCTTAACTCTTACTCTAGCCTAATAGCTAAGGTCTTAGACTCGTACTCTGGCCTAATGGTTAAGGTCTTAACTCTTACTCTGGCCTAATAGCTAAGGTCTTAGACTCGTACTCTGGCCTACTGGTTAAGGTCTTAACTCTTGCTCTGGCCTACTGGGTAAGATCTTAACTCTTACTCTGGCCTAATTGCTAAGGTCTTAGACTCGTACTCTGGCCTACTGGTTAAGGTCTTAACTCTTACTCTGGCCTAATAGCTAAGATCTTAACTTTTACTCTGCCTAACAGCTAAGGTCTTAGACTCGTACTCTGGCCTACTGGTTAAGGTCTTAACTCTTACTCTGTCCTAATAGCTAAGATCTTAGACTCGTACTATGGTTTACAGGTTAAGGTCTTAACTCTTACTCTGGCCTAATAGCTAAGGTCTTAGACTCGTACTCTGGCCTACTGGTTAAGGTCTTAACTCTTACTCTGGCCTAAGAGCTAAGGTCTTAGACTCGTACTCTGGCCTAATGGTTAAGGTCTTAGACTCTTACCCTGGCCTACTGGTTAAGGTCTTAACTCTTACTCTGGATTACTGGTTAAGGTCTTAACTCTTACTCTGGCCTAATGGTTAAGGTCTTAACTCTTACTCTGGCCTAATAGCTAAGGTCTGAACTCTTACTCTGGCCTACTTGTTAAGGTCTTAACTCTTACTTTGGCCTACAGGTTAAGGTCTTAACTCTTACTCTGGCTTAATAGCTAAGGTCTTAACTCTTACTCTGGCCTAATAGCTAAGGTCTTAACTTTTACTCTGGCCTAATAGCTAAGGTCTTAGACTCGTACTCTGGCCTACTGGTTAAGGTCTTAACTCTTACTCTGGCCTACTGGTTAAGGTCTTAACTCTTACTCTGGCCTAATAGCTAAGGTCTTAGACTCATACTCTGGCCTAATGGTTAAGGTCTTAGACTCTTACTCTGGCCTACTGGTTAAGGTCTTAACTCTTACTCTGGCCTACTGGTTAAGGTATTAACTCTTACTCTGGCCGACTGGTTAAGGTCTTAACTCTTACTCTGGCCTACTGGTTAAGGTCTTAACTCTTGCTCTGGCCTACTGGGTAAGGGCTTAACTCTTACTCTGGCCTAATTGCTAAGGTCTTAGACTCTTACTCTGGCCTACTGGTTAAGGTCTTAACTCTTACTCTGGCCTACTGGTTAAGGGATTAACTCTTACTCTGGCCTAATGGCTAAGGTCTTAACTCTTCCTCTGGCCTACTGGTTAAGGTCTTAGACTCCTACTCTGGCCTAATAGCTAAGGTCCTAACTCTTACTCTGGCCTAATTGCTAAGGTCTTAGACTCTTACTCTGGCCTACTGGTTAAGGTCTTAACTCTTACTCTGGCCTACTGGTTAAGGGATTAACTCTTACTCTGGCCTAATGGCTAAGGTCTTAACTCTTCCTCTGGCCTACTGGTTAAGGTCTTAGACTCCTACTCTGGCCTAATAGCTAAGGTCTTAACTCTTACTCTGGCCTAATTGCTAAGGTCTTAGACTCTTACTCTGGCCTACTGGTTAAGGTCTTAACTCTTACTCTGGCCTACTGGTTAAGGGATTAACTCTTACTCTTGCCTAATGGCTAAGGTCTTAACTCTTGCTCTGGCCTACTGGTTAAGGTCTTAGACTCCTACTCTGGCCTAATAGCTAAGGTCTTAACTCTTACTCTAGCCTAATAGCTAAGGTCTTAGACTCGTACTCTGGCCTAATGGTTAAGGTCTTAACTCTTACTCTGGCCTAATAGCTAAGGTCTTAGACTCGTACTCTGGCCTACTTGTTAAGGTCTTAACTCTTGCTCTGGCCTACTGGGTAAGATCTTAACTCTTACTCTGGCCTAATTGCTAAGGTCTTAGACTCGTACTCTGGCCTACTGGTTAAGGTCTTAACTCTTACTCTGGCCTAATAGCTAAGATCCTAACTCTTACTCTGGCCTAATAGCTAAGGTCTTAGACTCGTACTCTGGCCTACTGGTTAAGGTCTTAACTCTTACTCTGTCCTAATAGCTAAGGTCTTAGACTCGTACTATGGTTTACAGGTTAAGGTCTTAACTCTTACTCTGGCCTAATAGCTAAGGTCTTAGACTCGTACTCTGGCCTACTGGTTAAGGTCTTAACTCTTACTCTGGCCTAAGAGCTAAGGTCTTAGACTCGTACTCTGGCCTAATGGTTAAGGTCTTAGACTCTTACCCTGGCCTACTGGTTAAGGTCTTAACTCTTACTCTGGCTTACTGGTTAAGGTCTTAACTCTTACTCTGGCCTAATGGTTAAGGTCTTCACTCTTACTCTGGCCTAATAGCTAAGGTCTGAACTCTTACTCTGGCCTACTTGTTAAGGTCTTAACTCTTACTTTGGCCTACAGGTTAAGGTCTTAACTCTTACTCTGGCCTAATGGTTAAGGTCTTAACTCTTACTCTGGCTTAATAGCTAAGGTCTTAACTCTTACTCTGGCCTAATAGCTAATGTCTTAACTTTTACTCTGGCCTAATAGCTAAGGTCTTAGACTCGTACTCTGGCCTACTGGTTAAGGTCTTAACTCTTACTCTGGCCTACTGGTTAAGGTCTTAACTCTTACTCTGGCCTAATAGCTAAGGTCTTAGACTCATACTCTGGCCTAATGGTTAAGGTCTTATACTCTTTCTCTGGCCTACTGGTTAAGGTCTTAACTCTTACTCTGGCCTACTGGTTAAGGTCTTAACTCTTGCTCTGGCCTACTGGGTAAGGCTTAACTCTTACTCTAGCCTAATTGCTAAGGTCTTAGACTCTTACTCTGGCCTACTGGTTAAGGTCTTAACTCTTACTCTGGCCTACTGGTTAAGGGATTAACTCTTACTCTGGCCTAATGGCTAAGGTCTTAACTCTTGCTCTGGCCTACTGGTTAAGGTCTTAGACTCCTACTCTGGCCTAATAGCTAAGGTCTTAACTCTTACTCTAGCCTAATAGCTAAGGTCTTAGACTCGTACTCTGGCCTAATGGTTAAGGTCTTAACTCTTACTCTGGCCTAATAGCTAAGGTCTTAGACTTGTACTCTGGCCGACTGGTTAAGGTCTTAACTCTTGCTCTGGCCTACTGGGTAAGATCTTAACTCTTACTCTGGCCTAATTGCTAAGGTCTTAGACTCGTACTCTGGCCTACTGGTTAAGGTCTTAACTCTTACTCTGGCCTAATAGCTAAGATCTTAACTCTTACTCTAGCCTAACAGCTAAGGTCTTAGACTCGTACTCTGGCCTACTGGTTAAGGTCTTAACTCTTACTCTGTCCTAATAGCTAAGGTCTTAGACTCGTACTATGGTTTACAGGTTAAGGTCTTAACTCTTACTCTGGCCTAATAGCTAAGGTCTTAGACTCGTACTCTGGCCTACTGGTTAAGGTCTTAACTCTTCCTCTGGCCTAAGAGCTAAGGTCTTAGACTCATACTCTGGCCTAATGGTTAAGGTCTTAGACTCTTACCCTGGCCTACTGGTTAAGGTCTTAACTCTTACTCTGGCTTACTGGTTAAGGTCTTAACTCTTACTCTGGCCTAATGGTTAAGGTCTTAACTCTTACTCTGCCCTAATAGCTAAGGTCTGAACTCTTACTCTGGCCTACTTGTTAAGGTCTTAACTCTTACTTTGGCCTACAGGTTAAGGTCTTAACTCTTACTCTGGCCTAATTGCTAAGGTCTTAGACTCTTACTCTGGCCTACTGGTTAAGGTCTTAACTCTTACTCTGGCCTACTGGTTAAGGGATTACCTCTTACTCTGGCCTAATGGCTAAGGTCTTAACTCTTGCTCTGGCCTACTGGTTAAGGTCTTAGACTCCTACTCTGGCCTAATAGCTAAGGTCTTAACTCTTACTCTAGCCTAATAGCTAAGGTCTTAGACTCGTACTCTGGCCTAATGGTTAAGGTCTTAACTCTTACTCTGGCCTAATAGCTAAGGTCTTAGACTTGTACTCTGGCCGACTGGTTAAGGTCTTAACTCTTGCTCTGGCCTACTGGGTAAGATCTTAACTCTTACTCTGGCCTAATTGCTAAGGTCTTAGACTCGTACTCTGGCCTACTGGTTAAGGTCTTAACTCTTACTCTGGCCTAATAGCTAAGATCTTAACTCTTACTCTAGCCTAACAGCTAAGGTCTTAGACTCGTACTCTGGCCTACTGGTTAAGGTCTTAACTCTTACTCTGTCCTAATAGCTAAGGTCTTAGACTCGTACTATGGTTTACAGGTTAAGGTCTTAACTCTTACTCTGGCCTAATAGCTAAGGTCTTAGACTCGTACTCTGGCCTACTGGTTAAGGTCTTAACTCTTACTCTGTCCTAATAGCTAAGGTCTTAGACTCGTACTCTGGCCTACTGGTTAAGGTCTTAACTCTTACTCTGGCCTAAGAGCTAAGGTCTTAGACTCGTACTCTGGCCTAATGGTTAAGGTCTTAGACTCTTACCCTGGCCTACTGGTTAAGGTCTTAACTCTTACTCTGGCTTACTGGTTAAGGTCTTAACTCTTACTCTGGCCTAATGGTTAAGGTCTTAACTCTTACTCTGCCCTAATAGCTAAGGTCTGAACTCTTACTCTGGCCTACTTGTTAAGGTCTTAACTCTTACTTTGGCCTACAGGTTAAGGTCTTAACTCTTACTCTGGCCTAATGGTTAAGGTCTTAACTCTTACTCTGGCTTAATAGCTAAGGTCTTAACTCTTACTCTGGCCTAATAGCTAAGGTATTAACTTTTACTCTGGCCTAATTTCTAAGGTCTTAGACTCGTACTCTGGCCTACTGTTTAAGGTCTTAACTCTTACTCTGGCCTACTGGTTAAGGTCTTAACTCTTACTCTGGCCTAATAGCTAAGGTCTTAGACTCATACTCTGGCCTAATGGTTAAAGTCTTAGACTCTTACTCTGGCCTACTGGTTAAGGTCTTAACTCTTACTCTGGCCTACTGGTTAAGGTCTTAACTCTTACTCTGGCCTACTGGTTAAGGTCTTAACTCTTGCTCTGGCCTACAGGGTAAGGGCTTAACTCTTACTCTGGCCTAATTGCTAAGGTCTTAGACTCTTACTCTGGCCTACTGGTTAAGGTCTTAACTCTTACTCTGGCCTACTGGTTAAGGGATTAACTCTTACTCTGGCCTAATTTCTAAGGTCTTAACTCTTCCTCTGGCCTACTGGTTAAGGTCTTAGACTCCTACTCTGGCCTATTAGCTAAGGTCTTAACTCTTACACTGGTCTAATTGCTAAGGTCTTAGACTCTTACTCTGGCCTACTGGTTAAGGTCTTAACTCTTACTCTGGCCTACTGGTTAAGGGATTAACTCTTACTCTGGCCTAATGGCTAAGGTCTTAACTCTTGCTCTGGCCTACTGGTTAAGGTCTTAGACTCCTACTCTGGCCTGATAGCTAAGGTCTTAACTCTTACTCTAGCCTAATAGCTAAGGTCTTAGACTCGTACTCTGGCCTAATGGTTAAGGTCTTAACTCTTACTCTGGCCTAATAGCTAAGGTCTTAGACTCGTACTTTGGCCTACTGGTTAAGGTCTTAACTCTTGCTCTGGCCTACTGGGTAAGATCTTAACTCTTACTCTGGCCTAATTGCTAAGGTCTTAGACTCGTACTCTGGCCTACTGGTTAAGGTCTTAACTCTTACTCTGGCCTAATAGCTAAGATCTTAACTCTTACTCTGGCCTAACAGCTAAGGTCTTAGACTCGTACACTGGCCTACTGGTTAAGGTCTTAACTCTTACTCTGTCCTAATAGCTAAGGTCTTAAACTCGTACAATGGTTTACAGGTTAAGGTCTTAACTCTTACTCTGGCCTAATAGCTAAGGTCTTAGACTCGTACTCTGGCCTACTGGTTAAGGTCTTAACTCTTACTCTGGCCTAAGAGCTAAGGTCTTAGACTCGTACTCTGGCCTAATGGTTAAGGTCTTAGACTCTTACTCTGGCCTACTGGTTAAGGTCTTAGCTCTTACTCTGGCTTACTGGTTAAGGTCTTAACTCTTACTCTGGCCTAATGGTTAAGGTCTTAACTCTTACTCTGGCCTAATAGCTAAGGTCTGAACTCTTACTCTGGCCTACTTGTTAAGGTCTTAACTCTTACTTTGGCCTACAGGTTAAGGTCTTAACTCTTACTCTGGCCTAATGGTTAAGGTCTTAACTCTTACTCTGGCTTAATAGCTAAGGTCTTAACTCTTACTCTGGCCTAATAGCTAAGGTCTTAACTTTTACTCTGGCCTAATAGCTAAGGTCTTAGACTCGTACTCTGGCCTACTGGTTAAGGTCTTAACTCTTACTCTGGCCTACTGGTTAAGGTCTTAACTCTTACTCTGGCCTAATAGCTAAGGTCTTAGACTAATACTCTGGCCTAATGGTTAAGGTCTTAGACTCTTACTCTTTCCTACTGGTTAAGGTCTTAACTCTTACTCTGGCCTAATAGCTAAGGTCTTAGACTCGTACTTTGGCCTACTGGTTAAGGTCGTAACTCTTACTCTGGCCTACTTGTTAAGGTCTTAACTCTTACTTTGGCCTACAGGTTAAGGTCTTAACTCTTACTCTGGCCTAATGGTTAAGGTCTTAACTCTTACTCTGGCTTAATAGCTAAGGTCTTAACTCTTACTCTGGCCTAATAGCTAAGGTCTTAACTTTTACTCAGGCCTAATAGCTAAGGTCTTAGACTCGTACTCTGGCCTACTGGATAAGGTCTTAACTCTTACTCTGGCCTACTGGTTAAGGTCTTAACTCTTACTCTGGCCTAATAGCTAAGGTCTTAGACTCATACTCTGGCCTAATGGTTAAGGTCTTAGACTCTTACTCTGGCCTACTGGTTAAGGTCTTAACTCTTACTCTGGCCGACTGGTTAAGGTCTTAACTCTTACTCTGGCCTACTGGTTAAGGTCTTAACTCTTGCTCTGGCCTACTGGGTAAGGGCTTAACTCTTACTCTGGCCTAATTGCTAAGGTCTTAGACTCTTACTCTGGCCTACTGGTTAAGGTCTTAAATCTTACTCTGGCCTACTGGTTAAGGGATTAACTCTTACTCTGGCCTAATGGCTAAGGTCTTAACTCTTCCTCTGGCCTACTGGTTAAGGTCTTAGACTCCTACTCTGGCCTAATAGCTAAGGTCCTAACTCTTACTCTGGCCTAATTGCTAAGGTCTTAGACTCTTACTCTGGCCTACTGGTTAAGGTCTTAACTCTTACTCTGGCCTACTGGTTAAGGGATTAACTCTTACTCTGGCCTAATGGCTAAGGTCTTAACTCTTCCTCTGGCCTACTGGTTAAGGTCTTAGACTCCTACTCTGGCCTAATAGCTAAGGTCTTAACTCCTACTCTGGCCTAATTGCTAAAGTCTTAGACTCTTACTCTGGCCTACTGGTTAAGGTCTTAACTCTTACTCTGGCCTAATGGCTAAGGTCTTAACTCTTGCTCTGGCCTACTGGTTAAGGTCTTAGACTCCTACTCTGGCCTAATAGCTAAGGTCTTAACTCTTACTCTAGCCTAATAGCTAAGGTCTTAGACTCGTACTCTGGCCTAATGGTTAAGGTCTTAACTCTTACTCTGGCCTAATAGCTAAGGTCTTAGACTCGTACTCTGGCCTACTTGTTAAGGTCTTAACTCTTGCTCTGGCCTACTGGGTAAGATCTTAACTCTTACTCTGGCCTAATTGCTAAGGTCTTAGACTCGTACTCTGGCCTACTGGTTAAGGTCTTAACTCTTACTCTGGCCTAATAGCTAAGATCTTAACTCTTACTCTGGCCTAACAGCTAAGGTCTTAGACTCGTACTCTGGCCTACTGGTTAAGGTCTTAGACTCTTACCCTGGCCTACTGGTTAAGGTCTTAACTCTTACTCTGGCTTACTGGTTAAGGTCTTAACTCTTACTCTGGCCTAATGGTTAAGGTCTTAACTCTTACTCTGGCCTAATAGCTAAGGTCTGAACTCTTACTCTGGCCTAATGGTTAAGGTCTTAACTCTTACTCTGGCTTAATAGCTAAGGTCTTAACTCTTACTCTGGCCTAATAGCTAAGGTCTTAACATTTACTCTGGCCTAATAGCTAAGGTCTTAGACTCGTACTCTGGCCTACTGGATAAGGTCTTAACTCTTACTCTGGCCTACTGGTTAAGGTCTTAACTCTTACTCTGGCCTAATAGCTAAGGTCTTAGACTCATACTCTGGCCTAATGGTTAAGGTCTTAGACTCTTACTCTGGCCTACTGGTTAAGGTCTTAACTCTTACTCTGGCCGACTGGTTAAGGTCTTAACTCTTACTCTGGCCTACTGGTTAAGGTCTTAACTCTTGCTCTGGCCTACTGGGTAAGGGCTTAACTCTTACTCTGGCCTAATTGCTAAGGTCTTAGACTCTTACTCTGGCCTACTGGTTAAGGTCTTAACTCTTACTCTGGCGTACTGGTTAAGGGATTAACTCTTACTCTGGCCTAATGGCTAAGGTCTTAACTCTTCCTCTGGCCTACTGGTTAAGGTTTTAGACTCCTACTCTGGCCTAATAGCTAAGGTCCTAACTCTTACTCTGGCCTAATTGCTAAGGTCTTAGACTCTTACTCTGGCCTACTGGTTAAGGTCTTAACTCTTACTCTGGCCTACTGGTTAAGGGATTAACTCTTACTCTGGCCTAATGGCTAAGGTCTTAACTCTTCCTCTGGCCTACTGGTTAAGGTCTTAGACTCCTTCTCTGGCCTAATAGCTAAGGTCTTAACTCTTACTCTGGCCTAATTGCTAAGGTCTTAGACTCTTAATCTGGCCTACTGGTTAAGGTCTTAACTCTTACTCTGGCCTACTGGTTAAGGGATTAACTCTTACGCTGGCCTAATGGCTAAGGTCTTAACTCTTGCTCTGGCCTACTGGTTAAGGTCTTAGACTCCTACTCTGGCCTAATAGCTAAGGTCTTAACTCTTACTCTAGCCTAATAGCTAAGGTCTTAGACTCGTACTCTGGCCTAATGGTTAATGTCTTAACTCTTACTCTGGCCTAATAGCTAAGGTCTTAGACTCGTACTCTGGCCTACTTGTTAAGGTCTTAACTCTTGCTCTGGCCTACTGGGTAAGATCTTAACTCTTACACTGGCCTAATTGCTAAGGTCTTAGACTCGTACTCTGGCCTACTGGTTAAGGTCTTAACTCTTGCTCTGGCCTACTGGGTAAGGGCTTAACTCTTACTCTGGCCTAATTGCTAAGGTCTTAGACTCTTACTCTGGCCTACTGGTTAAGGTCTTAACTCTTACTCTGGCCTACTGGTTAAGGGATTAACTCTTACTCTGGCCTAATGGCTAAGGTCTTAACTCTTCCTCTGGCCTACTGGTTAAGGTTTTAGACTCCTACTCTGGCCTAATAGCTAAGGTCCTAACTCTTACTCTGGCCTAATTGCTAAGGTCTTAGACTCTTACTCTGGCCTACTGGTTAAGGTCTTAACTCTTACTCTGGCCTACTGGTTAAGGGATTAACTCTTACTCTGGCCTAATGGCTAAGGTCTTAACTCTTCCTCTGGCCTACTGGTTAAGGTCTTAGACTCCTTCTCTGGCCTAATAGCTAAGGTCTTAACTCTTACTCTGGCCTAATTGCTAAGGTCTTAGACTCTTACTCTGGCCTACTGGTTAAGGTCTTAACTCTTACTCTGGCCTACTGGTTAAGGGATTAACTCTTACGCTGGCCTAATGGCTAAGGTCTTAACTCTTGCTCTGGCCTACTGGTTAAGGTCTTAGACTCCTACTCTGGCCTAATAGCTAAGGTCTTAACTCTTACTCTAGCCTAATAGCTATTGTCTTAGACTCGTACTCTGGCCTAATGTTTAATGTCTTAACTCTTACTCTGGCCTAATAGCTAAGGTCTTAGACTCGTACTCTGGCCTACTTGTTAAGGTCTTAACTCTTGCTCTGGCCTACTGGGTAAGATCTTAACTCTTACTCTGGCCTAATTGCTAAGGTCTTAGACTCGTACTCTGGCCTACTGGTTAAGGTCTTAACTCTTGCTCTGGCCTACTGGGTAAGGGCTTAACTCTTACTCTGGCCTAATTGCTAAGGTCTTAGACTCTTACTCTGGCCTACTGGTTAAGGTCTTAAATCTTACTCTGGCCTACTGGTTAAGGGATTAACTCTTACTCTGGCCTAATGGCTAAGGTCTTAACTCTTCCTCTGGCCTACTGGTTAAGGTCTTAACTCTTACTCTGGCCTACTGGTTAAGGGATTAACTCTTACTCTGGCCTAATGGCTAAGGTCTTAACTCTTCCTCTGGCCTACTGGTTAAGGTCTTAGACTCCTTCTCTGGCCTAATAGCTAAGGTCTTAACTCTTACTCTGGCCTAATTGCTAAGGTCTTAGACTCTTAATCTGGCCTACTGGTTAAGGTCTTAACTCTTACGCTGGCCTAATGGCTAAGGTCTTAACTCTTGCTCTGGCCTACTGGTTAAGGTCTTAGACTCCTACTCTGGCCTAATAGCTAAGGTCTTAACTCTTACTCTGGCCTAATGGCTAAGGTCTTAACTCTTGCTCTGGCCTACTGGTTAAGGTCTTAGACTCCTACTCTGGCCTAATAGCTAAGGTCTTAACTCTTACTCTAGCCTAATAGCTATGGTCTTAGACTCGTACTCTGGCCTAATGGTTAAGGTCTTAACTCTTACTCTGGCCTAATAGCTAAGGTCTTAGACTCATACTCTGGCCTACTTGTTAAGGTCTTAACTCTTGCTCTGGCCTACTGGGTAAGATCTTAACTCTTACTCTGGCCTAATTGCTAAGGTCTTAGACTCGTACTCTGGCCTACTGGTTAAGGTCTTAACTCTTACTCTGGCCTAATAGCTAAGATCTTAACTCTTACTCTGGCCTAACAGCTAAGGTCTTAGACTCGTACTCTGGCCTACTGGTTAAGGTCTTAACTCTTACTCTGTCCTAATAGCTAAGGTCTTAGACTTGTACTATGGTTTACAGGTTAAGGTCTTAACTCTTACTCTGGCCTAATAGCTAAGGTCTTAGACTCGTACTCTGGCCTACTGGTTAAGGTCTTAACTCTTACTCTGGCCTAAGAGCTAAGGTCTTAGACTCGTACTCTGGCCTAATGGTTAAGGTCTTAGACTCTTACCCTGGCCTACTGGTTAAGGTCTTAACTCTTACTCTGGCTTACTGGTTAAGGTCTTAACTCTTACTCTGGCCTAATGGTTAAGGTCTTAACTCTTACTCTGGCCTAATAGCTAAGGTCTGAACTCTTACTCTGGCCTACTTGTTAAGGTCTTAACTCTTACTTTGGCCTACAGGTTAAGGTCTTAACTCTTACTCTGGCCTAATGGTTAAGGTCTTAACTCTTACTCTGGCTTAATAGCTAAGGTCTTAACTCTTACTCTGGCCTAATAGCTAAGGTCTTAACTTTTACTCTGGCCTAATAGCTAAGGTCTTAGACTCGTACTCTGGCCTACTGGATAAGGTCTTAACTCTTACTCTGGCCTACTGGTTAAGGTCTTAACTCTTACTCTGGCCTAATAGCTAAGGTCTTAGACTCATACTCTGGCCTAATGGTTAAGGTCTTACACTCTTACTCTGGCCTACTGGTTAAGGTCTTAACTCTTACTCTGGCCGACTGGTTAAGGTCTTAACTCTTACTCTGGCCTACTGGTTAAGGTCTTAACTCTTGCTCTGGCCTACTGGGTAAGGGCTTAACTCTTACTCTGGCCTAATTGCTAAGGTCTTAGACTCTTACTCTGGCCTACTGGTTAAGGTCTTAACTCTTACTCTGGCCTACTGGTTAAGGGATTAACTCTTACTCTGGCCTAATGGCTAAGGTCTTAACTCTTCCTCTGGCCTACTGGTTAAGGTTTTAGACTCCTACTCTGGCCTAATAGCTAAGGTCCTAACTCTTACTCTGGCCTAATTGCTAAGGTCTTAGACTCTTACTCTGGCCTACTGGTTAAGGTCTTAACTCTTACTCTGGCCTACTGGTTAAGGGATTAACTCTTACTCTGGCCTAATGGCTAAGGTCTTAACTCTTCCTCTGGCCTACTGGTTAAGGTCTTAGACTCCTTCTCTGGCCTAATAGCTAAGGTCTTAACTCTTACTCTGGCCTAATTGCTAAGGTCTTAGACTCTTACTCTGGCCTACTGGTTAAGGTCTTAACTCTTACTCTGGCCTACTGGTTAAGGGATTAACTCTTACGCTGGCCTAATGGCTAAGGTCTTAACTCTTGCTCTGGCCTACTGGTTAAGGTCTTAGACTCCTACTCTGGCCTAATAGCTAAGGTCTTAACTCTTACTCTGGCCTAATGGCTAAGGTCTTAACTCTTGCTCTGGCCTACTGGTTAAGGTCTTAGACTCCTACTCTGGCCTAATAGCTAAGGTCTTAACTCTTACTCTAGCCTAATAGCTATGGTCTTAGACTCGTACTCTGGCCTAATGGTTAAGGTCTTAACTCTTACTCTGGCCTAATAGCTAAGGTCTTAGACTCATACTCTGGCCTACTTGTTAAGGTCTTAACTCTTGCTCTGGCCTACTGGGTAAGATCTTAACTCTTACTCTGGCCTAATTGCTAAGGTCTTAGACTCGTACTCTGGCCTACTGGTTAAGGTCTTAACTCTTACTCTGGCCTAATAGCTAAGATCTTAACTCTTACTCTGGCCTAACAGCTAAGGTCTTAGACTCGTACTCTGGCCTACTGGTTAAGGTCTTAACTCTTACTCTGTCCTAATAGCTAAGGTCTTAGACTTGTACTATGGTTTACAGGTTAAGGTCTTAACTCTTACTCTGGCCTAATAGCTAAGGTCTTAGACTCGTACTCTGGCCTACTGGTTAAGGTCTTAACTCTTACTCTGGCCTAAGAGCTAAGGTCTTAGACTCGTACTCTGGCCTAATGGTTAAGGTCTTAGACTCTTACCCTGGCCTACTGGTTAAGGTCTTAACTCTTACTCTGGCTTACTGGTTAAGGTCTTAACTCTTACTCTGGCCTAATGGTTAAGGTCTTAACTCTTACTCTGGCCTAATAGCTAAGGTCTGAACTCTTACTCTGGCCTACTTGTTAAGGTCTTAACTCTTACTTTGGCCTACAGGTTAAGGTCTTAACTCTTACTCTGGCCTAATGGTTAAGGTCTTAACTCTTACTCTGGCTTAATAGCTAAGGTCTTAACTCTTACTCTGGCCTAATAGCTAAGGTCTTAACTTTTACTCTGGCCTAATAGCTAAGGTCTTAGACTCGTACTCTGGCCTACTGGATAAGGTCTTAACTCTTACTCTGGCCTACTGGTTAAGGTCTTAACTCTTACTCTGGCCTAATAGCTAAGGTCTTAGACTCATACTCTGGCCTAATGGTTAAGGTCTTACACTCTTACTCTGGCCTACTGGTTAAGGTCTTAACTCTTACTCTGGCCGACTGGTTAAGGTCTTAACTCTTACTCTGGCCTACTGGTTAAGGTCTTAACTCTTGCTCTGGCCTACTGGGTAAGGGCTTAACTCTTACTCTGGCCTAATTGCTAAGGTCTTAGACTCTTACTCTGGCCTACTGGTTAAGGTCTTAACTCTTACTCTGGCCTACTGGTTAAGGGATTAACTCTTACTCTGGCCTAATGGCTAAGGTCTTAACTCTTCCTCTGGCCTACTGGTTAAGGTTTTAGACTCCTACTCTGGCCTAATAGCTAAGGTCCTAACTCTTACTCTGGCCTAATTGCTAAGGTCTTGGACTCTTACTCTGGCCTACTGGTTAAGGTCTTAACTCTTACTCTGGCCTACTGGTTAAGGGATTAACTCTTACTCTGGCCTAATGGCTAAGGTCTTAACTCTTCCTCTGGCCTACTGGTTAAGGTCTTAGACTCCTTCTCTGGCCTAATAGCTAAGGTCTTAACTCTTACTCTGGCCTAATTGCTAAGGTCTTAGACTCTTACTCTGGCCTACTGGTTAAGGTCTTAACTCTTACTCTGGCCTACTGGTTAAGGGATTAACTCTTACGCTGGCCTAATGGCTAAGGTCTTAACTCTTGCTCTGGCCTACTGGTTAAGGTCTTAGACTCCTACTCTGGCCTAATAGCTAAGGTCTTAACTCTTACTCTAGCCTAATAGCTAAGGTCTTAGACTCGTACTCTGGCCTAATGGTTAAGGTCTTCACTCTTACTCTGGCCTAATAGCTAAGGTCTGAACTCTTACTCTGGCCTACTTGTTAAGGTCTTAACTCTTACTTTGGCCTACAGGTTAAGGTCTTAACTCTTACTCTGGCCTAATGGTTAAGGTCTTAACTCTTACTCTGGCTTAATAGCTAAGGTCTTAACTCTTACTCTGGCCTAATAGCTAAGGTCTTAACTTTTACTCTGGCCTAATAGCTAAGGTCTTAGACTCGTACTCTGGCCTACTGGTTAAGGTCTTAACTCTTACTCTGGCCTACTGGTTAAGGTCTTAACTCTTACTCTGGCCTAATAGCTAAGGTCTTAGACTCATACTCTGGCCTAATGGTTAAGGTATTAGACTCTTACTCTGGCCTACTGGTTAAGGTCTTAACTCTTACTCTGGCCTACTGGTTAAGGTCTTAACTCTTACTCTGGCCTACTGGTTAAGGTCTTAACTCTTGCTCTGGCCTACTGGGTAAGGGCTTAACTCTTACTCTGGCCTAATTGCTAAGGTCTTAGACTCTTACTCTGGCCTACTGGTTAATGTCTTAGACTCCTACGCTGGCCTAATAGCTAAGGTCTTAACTCTTACTCTAGCCTAATAGCTAAGGTCTTAGACTCATACTCTGGCCTAATGGTTAAGGTCTTAACTCTTACTCTGGCCTAATAGCTAAGGTCTTAGACTCGTACTCTGGCCTACTTGTTAAGGTCTTAACTCTTGCTCTGGCCTACTGGGTAAGATCTTAACTCTTACTCTGGCCTAATTGCTAAGGTCTTAGTCTCGTACTCTGGCCTACTGGTTAAGGTCTTAACTCTTACTCTGGCCTAATAGCTAAGATCTTAACTCTTACTCTGGCCTAACAGCTAAGGTCTTAGACTCGTACTCTGGCCTACTGGTTCAGGTCTTAACTCTTACTCTGTCCTAATAGCTAAGGTCTTAGACTCATACTCTGGCCTACTGGTTAAGGTCTTAACTCTTACTCTGGCCTAAGAGCTAAGGTCTTAGACTCGTATTCTGGCCTAATGGTTAAGGTCTTAGACTCTTACCCTGGCCTACTGGTTAAGGTCTTAACTCTTACTCTGGCTTACTGGTTAAGGTCTTAACTCTTACTCTAGCCTAATGGTTAAGGTCTTAACTCTTACTCTGGCCTAATAGCTAAGGTCTGAACTCTTACTCTGGCCTACTTGTTAAGGTCTTAACTCTTACTTTGGCCTACAGGTTAAGGTCTTAACTCTTACTCTGGCCTAATGGTTAAGGTCTTAACTCTTACTCTGGCTTAATAGCTAAGGTCTTAACTCTTACTCTGGCCTAATAGCTAAGGTCTTAACTTTTACTCTGGCCTAATAGCTAAGGTCTTAGACTCGTACTCTGGCCTACTGGTTAAGGTCTTAACTCTTACTCTGGCCTACTGGTTAAGGTCTTAACTCTTACTCTGGCCTAATAGCTAAGGTCTTAGACTCATACTCTGGCCTAATGGTTAAGGTCTTAGACTCCTACTCTGGCCTACTGGTTAAGGTCTTAACTCTTACTCTGGGCTACTGGTTAAGGTCTTAACTCTTACTCTGGCCTACTGGTTAAGGTCTTAACTCTTGCTCTGGCCTACTGGGTAAGGGCTTAACTCTTACTCTGGCCTAATTGCTAAGGTCTTAGACTCTTACTCTGGCCTACTGGTTAAGGTCTTAACTCTTACTCTGGCCTACTGGTTAAGGGATTAACTCTTACTCTGGCCTAATGGCTAAGGTCTTAACTCTTCCTCTGGCCTACTGGTTAAGGTCTTAGACTCTTACTCTGGCCTACTGGTTAAGGTCTTAACTCTTACTCTGGCCTACTGGTTAAGGGATTAACTCTTACTCTGGCCTAATGGCTAAGGTCTTAACTCTTGCTCTGGCCTACTGGTTAAGGTCTTAGACTCCTACTCTGGCCTAATGGTTAAGGTCTTAACTCTTACTCTGGCCTAATAGCTACGGTCTTAGACTCGTACTTTGGCCTACTGGTTAAGGTCTTAACTCTTGCTCTGGCCTACTGGGTAAGATCTTAACTCTTACTCTGGCCTAATTGCTAAGGTCTTAGACTCGTACTCTGGCCTACTGGTTAAGGTCTTAACTCTAACTCTGGCCTAATAGCTAAGATCTTAACTCTTACTCTGGCCTAACAGCTAAGGGCTTATACTCGTACTCTGGCCTACTGGTTAAGGTCTTAACTCTTACTCTGTCCTAATAGCTAAGGTCTTAGACTCGTACTATGGTTTACAGGTTAAGGTCTTAACTCTTACTCTGGCCTAATAGCTAAGGTCTTAGACTCATACTCTGGCCTACTGGTTAAGGTCTTAACTCTTACTCTGGCCTAAGAGCTAAGGTCTTAGACTCGTAATCAGGCCTAATGGTTAAGGTCTTAGACTCTTACCCTGGCCTACTGGTTAAGGTCTTAACTCTTACTCTGGCTTACTGGTTAAGGTCTTAACTCTTACTCTGGCCTAATGGTTAAGGTCTTAACTCTTACTCTGGCCTAATAGCTAAGGTCTGAACTCTTACTCTGGCCTACTTGTTAAGGTCTTAACTATTACTTTGGCCTACAGGTTAAGGTCTTAACTCTTACTCTGGCCTAATGGTTAAGGTCTTAACTATTACTCTGGCTTAATAGCTAAGGTCTTAACTCTTACTCTGGCCTAATAGCTAAGGTCTTAACTTTTACTCTGGCCTAATAGCTAAGGTCTTAGACTCGTACTCTGGCCTACTGGTTAAGGTATTAACTCTTACTCTGGCCTACTGGTTAAGGTCTTAACTCTTACTCTGGCCTAATAGCTAAGGTCTTAGACTCATACTCTGGCCTAATGGTTAAGGTCTTAGATTCTTACTCTGGCCTACTGGTTAAGGTCTTAACTCTTACTCTGGCCTAATAGCTAAGGTCTTAGACTCGTACTTTGGCCTACTGGTTAAGGTCTTAACTCTTACTCTGGCCTAATAGCTTAGGTCTTAACTCTTACTCTGGCCTAATAGCTAAGGTCTTAACTCTTACTCTGGCCTACTGGTTAAGGTCTTAACTCTTACTCTGGCCTAATAGCTAAGGTCTTAACTCTTACTCTGGCCTAATAGCTAAGGTCTTAGACTCGTACTCTGGCCTACTGGTTAAGGTCTTAACTCTTACTCTGGCCTACTGGTTAAGGTCTTAACTCTTACTCTGGCCTAATAGCTAAGGTCTTAGACTCATACTCTGGCCTAATGGTTAAGGTCTTAGACTCTTACTCTGGCCTACTGGTTAAGGTCTTAACTCTTACTCTGGCCTACTGGTTAAGGTCTTAACTCTTACTCTGGCCTACTGGTTAAGGTCTTAAATCTTGCTCTGGCCTACTGGGTAAGGGCTTAACTCTTACTCTTGCCTAATTGCTAAGGTCTTAGACTCTTACTCTGGCCTACTGGTTAAAGTCTTAACTCTTACTCTGGCCTACTGGTTAAGGGATTAACTCTTACTCTGGCCTAATGGCTAAGGTCTTAACTATTGCTCTGGCCTACTGGTTAAGGTCTTAGACTCCTACTCTGGCCTAATAGCTAAGGTCTTAACTCTTACTCTGGCCTAATTGCTAAGGTCTTAGACTCTTACTCTGGCCTACTGGTTAAGGTCTTAACTCTTACTCTGGGCTACTGGTTAAGGGATTAACTCTTACTCTGGCCTAATGGCTAAGGTCTTAACTCTTGCTCTGGCCTACTGGTTAAGGTCTTAGACTCCTACTCTGGCCTAATAGCTAAGGTCTTAACTCTTACTCTAGCCTAATAGCTAAGGTCTTAGACTCGTACTCTGGCCTAATGGTTAAGGTCTTAACTCTTACTCTGGCCTAATAGCTAAGGTCTTAGACTCGTACTCTGGCCTACTGGTTAAGGTCTTATCTCTTGCTCTGGCCTACTGGGTAAGATCTTAACTCTTACTCTGGCCTAATTGCTAAGGTCTTAGACTCGTACTCTGGCCTACTGGTTAAGGTCTTAACTCTTACTCTGACCTAATAGCTAAGGTCTTAGACTCGTACTATGGTTTACAGGTAAGGTCTTAACTCTTACTCTGGCCTAATAGCTAAGGTCTTAGACTCGTACTCTGGCCTACTGGTCAAGGTCTTAACTCTTACTCTGGCCTAAGAGCTAAGGTCTTAGACTCATACTCTGGCCTACTGGTTAAGGTCTTAACTCTTACTCTGGCTTACTGGTTAAGGTCTTAAGTCTTACTGTGGCCTAATGGTTAAGGTCTTAACTCTTACTCTGGCAAAATAGCTAAGGTCTGAACTCTTACTCTGGCCTACTTGTTAAGGTCTTAACTCTTACTTTGGCCTACAGGTTAAGGTCTTAACTCTTACTCTGGCCTAATGGTTAAGGTCTTAACTCTTACTCTGGCTTAATAGCTAAGGTCTTAACTCTTACTCTGGCCTAATGGCTAAGGTCTTAACTTTTACTCTGGCCTAATAGCTAAGGTCTTAGACTCGTACTCTGGCCTACTGGTTAAGGTCTTAACTCTTACTCTGGCCTACTGGTTAAGGTCTTAACTCTTACTCTGGCCTAATAGCTAAGGTCTTAGACTCATACTCTGACCTAATGGTTAAGGTCTTAGACTCTTACTCTGGCCTACTGGTTAAGGTCTTAACTCTTACTCTGGCCTAATAGCTAAGGTCTTAGACTCGTACTTTGGCCTACTGGTTAAGGTCTTAACTCTTACTCTGGCCTAATAGCTTAGGTCTTAACTCTTACTCTGGCCTAATAGCTACGGTCTTAACTCTTACTCTGGCCTACTGGTTAAGGTCATAACTCTTACTCTGGCTTAATAGCTAAGGTCTTAACTCTTACTCTGGCCTAATACCTAAGGTCTTAGACTCGTACTCTGGCCTACTGGTTAAGGTCTTAACTCTTACTCTGGCCTACTGGTTAAGGTCTTAACTCTTACTCTGGCCTAATAGCTAAGGTCTTAGACTCATACTCTGGCCTAATGGTTAAGATCTTAGACTCTTACTCTGGCCTACTGGTTAAGGTCTTAACTCTTACTCTGGCCTACTGGTTAAGGTCTTAACTCTTACTCTGGCCTACTGGATAAGGTCTTAACTCTTGCTCTGGCCTACTGGGTAAGGGCTTAACTCTTACTCTGGCCTAATTGCTAAGGTCTTAGACTCTTACTCTGGCCTACTGGTTAAGGTCTTAACTCTTACTCTGGCCTACTGGTTAAGGGATTAACTCTTACTCTGGCCTAATGGCTAAGGTCTTAACTCTTCCTCTGGCCTACTGGTTAAGGTCTTAGACTCCTACTCTGGCCTAATAGCTAAGGTCTTAACTCTTACTCTGGCCTAATTGCTAAGGTCTTAGACTCTCACTCTGGCCTACTGGTTAAGGTCTTAACTCTTACTCTGGCCTACTGGTTAAGGGATTAACTCTTACTCTGGCCTAATGGCTAAGGTCTTAACTCTTGCTCTGGCCTACTGGTTAAGGTCTTAGACTCCTACTCTGGCCTAATAGCTAAGGTCTTAACTCTTACTCTGGCCTAATTGCTAAGGTCTTAGACTCGTACTCTGGCCTACTGGTTAAGGTCTTAACTCTTGCTCTGGCCTACTGGGTAAGATCTTAACACGTACTCTGGCCTACTGGTTAAGGTCTTAACTCTTACTCTGGCCTAATAGCTAAGATCTTAACTCTTACTCTGGCCTAACAGCTAAGGTCTTAGACTCGTACTCTGGCCTACTGGTTAAGGTCTTAACTCTTACTCTGGCCTAATAGCTAAGGTCTTAGACTCGTACTCTTGCCTACTGGTTAAGGTCTTAACTCTTACTCTGGCCTAAGAGCTAAGGTCTTAGACTCGTACTCTGGCCTAATGGTTAAGGTCTTAGACTCTTACCCTGGCCTACTGGTTAAGGTCTTAACTCTTACTCTGGCTTACTGGTTAAGGTCTTAACTCTTACTCTGGCCTAATGGTTAAGGTCTTAACTCTTACTCTGGCCTAATAGCTAAGGTCTGAACTCTTACTCTGGCCTACTTGTTAAGGTCTTAACTCTTACTTTGGCCTACAGGTTAAGGTCTTAACTCTTACTCTGGCCTAATGGTTAAGGTCTTCACTCTTACTCTGGCTTAATAGCTAAGGTCTTAACTCTTACTCTGGCCTAATAGCTAAGGTCTTAACTTTTACTCTGGCCTAATCGCTAAGGTCTTAGACTCGTACTCTGGCCTACTGGTTAAGATCTTAACTCTTACTCTGGCCTACTGGTTAAGGTCTTAACCCTTACTCTGGCCTAATAGCTAAGGTCTTAGACTCATACTCTGGCCTAATGGTTAAGGTCTTAGACTCTTACTCTGGCCTACTGGTTAAGGTCTTAACTCTTACTCTGGCCTACTGGTTAAGGTCTTAACTCTTGCTCTGGCCTACTGGGTAAGGGCTTAACTCTTACTCTGGCCTAATTGCTAAGGTCTTAGACTCTTACTCTGGCCTACTGGTTAAGGTCTTAACTCTTACTCTGGCCTACTGGTTAAGGGATTAACTCTTACTCTGGCCTAATGGCTAAGGTCTTAACTCTTCCTCTGGCCTACTGGTTAAGGTCTTAGACTCCTACTCTGGCCTAATAGCTAAGGTCTTAACTCTTACTCTGGCCTAATTGCTAAGGTCTTAGAATCTTACTCTGGCCTACTGGTTAAGGTCTTAACTCTTACTCTGGCCTACTGATTAAGGGATTAACTCTTACTCTGGCCTAATGGCTAAGGTCTTAACTCTTGCTCTGGCCTACTGGTTAAGGTCATAGACTCCTACTCTGGCCTAATAGCTAAGGTCTTAACTCTTACTCTAGCCTAATAGCTAAGGTCTTAGACTCGTACTCTGGCCTAATGGTTAAGGTCCTAACTCTTACTCTGGTCTAATAGCTAAGGTATTAGACTCGTACTCTGGCCTACTGGTTAAGGTCTTAATTCTTGCTCTGGCCTACTGGGTAAGATATTAACTCTTACTCTGGCCTAATTGCTAAGGTCTTAGACTCGTACTCTGGCTTACTGGTTAGGGTCTTAACTCTTACTCTGACCTAATAGTTAAGATCTTAACTCTTACTCTGGCCTAACAGCTAAGGTCTTAGACTCGTACTCTGGCCTACTGGTTAAGGTCTTAACTCTTACTCTGTCCTAATAGCTAAGGTCTGAGACTCGTACTATGGTTTACAGGTTAAGGTCTTAACTCTTACTCTGGCCTAATAGCTAAGGTCTTAGACTCGTACTCTGGCCTACTGGTTAAGGTCTTAACTCTTACTCTGGCCTAAGAGCTAAGGTCTTAGACTCATACTCTGGCCTAATGGTTAAGGTCTTAGACTCTTACCCTGGCCTACTGGTTAAGGTCTTAACCCTTACTCTGTCTTACTGGTTAAGGTCTTAACTCTTACTCTGGCATAATGGTTAAGGTCTTAACTCTTACTCTGGCCTAATAGCTAAGGTCTGAACTCTTACTCTGGCCTACTTGTTAAGGTCTTAACTCTTACTCGGGCCTACAGGTTAAGGTCTTAACTCTTACTCTGGCCTAATGGTTAAGGTCTTAACTCTTACTCTGGCTTAATAGCTAAGGTCTTAACTCTTACTCTGGCCTAATAGCTAAGGTCTTAACTCTTACTCTGGCCTAATAGCTAAGGTCTTAGACTCGTACTCTGGCCTACTGGTTAAGGTCTTAACTCTTACTCTGGCCTAATAGCTAAGGTCTTAGACTCGTACTTTGGCCTACTGGTTAAGGTCTTAACTCTTACTCTGGCCTAATAGCTTAGGTCTTAACTCTTACTCTGGCCTAATAGCTAAGGTCTTAGACTCGTACTCTGGCCTACTGGTTAAGGTCTTAACTCTTACTCTGGCCTAATAGCTAAGATCTTAACTCTTACTCTAGCCTAACAGCTAAGGTCTTAGACTCGTACTCTGGCCTACTGGTTAAGGTCTTAACTCTTACTCTGTCCTAATAGCTAAGGTCTTAGACTCGTACTATGGTTTACAGGTTAAGGTCTTAACTCTTACTCTGGCCTAATAGCTAAGGTCTTAGACTCGTACTCTGGCCTACTGGTTAAGGTCTTAACTCTTACTCTGGCCTAAGAGCTAAGGTCTTAGACTCATACTCTGGCCTAATGGTTAAGGTCTTAGACTCTTACCCTGGCCTACTGGTTAAGGTCTTAACTCTTACTCTGGCTTACTGGTTAAGGTCTTAACTCTTACTCTGGCCTAATGGTTAAGGTCTTAACTCTTACTCTGCCCTAATAGCTAAGGTCTGAACTCTTACTCTGGCCTACTTGTTAAGGTCTTAACTCTTACTTTGGCCTACAGGTTAAGGTCTTAACTCTTACTCTGGCCTAATTGCTAAGGTCTTAGACTCTTACTCTGGCCTACTGGTTAAGGTCTTAATTCTTACTCTGGCCTACTGGTTAAGGGATTAACTCTTACTCTGGCCTAATGGCTAAGGTCTTAACTCTTGCTCTGGCCTACTGGTTAAGGTCTTAGACTCCTACTCTGGTCTAATAGCTAAGGTCTTAACTCTTACTCTAGCCTAATAGCTAAGGTCTTAGACTCGTACTCTGGCCTAATGGTTAAGGTCTTAACTCTTACTCTGGCCTAATAGCTAAGGTCTTAGACTTGTACTCTGGCCGACTGGTTAAGGTCTTAACTCTTGCTCTGGCCTACTGGGTAAGATCTTAACTCTTACTCTGGCCTAATTGCTAAGGTCTTAGACTCGTACTCTGGCCTACTAGTTAAGGTCTTAACTCTTACTCTGGCCTAATAGCTAAGATCTTAACTCTTACTCTAGCCTAACAGCTAAGGTCTTAGACTCGTACTCTGGCCTACTGGTTAAGGTCTTAACTCTTACTCTGTCCTAATAGCTAAGGTCTTAGACTCGTACTATGGTTTACAGGTTAAGGTCTTAACTCTTACTCTGGCCTAATAGCTAAGGTCTTAGACTCGTACTCTGGCCTACTGGTTAAGGTCTTAACTCTTACTCTGTCCTAATAGCTAAGGTCTTAGACTCGTACTCTGGCCTACTGGTTAAGGTCTTAACTCTTACTCTGGCCTAAGAGCTAAGGTCTTAGACTCGTACTCTGGCCTAATGGTTAAGGTCTTAGACTCTTACCCTGGCCTACTGGTTAAGGTCTTAACTCTTACTCTGGCTTACTGGTTAAGGTCTTAACTCTTACTCTGGCCTAATGGTTAAGGTCTTAACTCTTACTCTGCCCTAATAGCTGAGGTCTGAACTCTTACTCTGGCCTACTTGTTAAGGTCTTAACTCTTACTTTGGCCTACAGGTTAACGTCTTAACTCTTACTCTGGCCTAATGGTTAAGGTCTTAACTCTTACTCTGGCTTAATAGCTAAGGTCTTAACTCTTACTCTGGCCTAATAGCTAAGGTATTAACTTTTACTCTGGCCTAATTTCTAAGGTCTTAGACTCGTACTCTGGCCTACTGTTTAAGGTCTTAACTCTTACTCTGGCCTACTGGTTAAGGTCTTAACTCTTACTCTGGCCTAATAGCTAAGGTCTTAGACTCATACTCTGGCCTAATGGTTAAAGTCTTAGACTCTTACTCTGGCCTACTGGTTAAGGTCTTAACTCTTACTCTGGCCTACTGGTTAAGGTCTTAACTCTTACTCTGGCCTACTGGTTAAGGTCTTAACTCTTGCTCTGGCCTACAGGGTAAGGGCTTAACTCTTACTCTGGCCTAATTGCTAAGGTCTTAGACTCTTACTCTGGCCTACTGGTTAAGGTCTTAACTCTTACTCTGGCCTACTGGTTAAGGGATTAACTCTTACTCTGGCCTAATTGCTAAGGTCTTAACTCTTCCTCTGGCCTACTGGTTAAGGTCTTAGACTCCTACTCTGGCCTATTAGCTAAGGTCTTAACTCTTACACTGGTCTAATTGCTAAGGTCTTAGACTCTTACTCTGGCCTACTGGTTAAGGTCTTAACTCTTACTCTGGCCTACTGGTTAAGGGATTAACTCTTACTCTGGCCTAATGGCTAAGGTCTTAACTCTTGCTCTGGCCTACTGGTTAAGGTCTTAGACTCCTACTCTGGCCTGATAGCTAAGGTCTTAACTCTTACTCTAGCCTAATAGCTAAGGTCTTAGACTCGTACTCTGGCCTAATGGTTAAGGTCTTAACTCTTACTCTGGCCTAATAGCTAAGGTCTTAGACTCGTACTTTGGCCTACTGGTTAAGGTCTTAACTCTTGCTCTGGCCTACTGGGTAAGATCTTAACTCTTACTCTGGCCTAATTGCTAAGGTCTTAGACTCGTACTCTGGCCTACTGGTTAAGGTCTTAACTCTTACTCTGGCCTAATAGCTAAGATCTTAACTCTTACTCTGGCCTAACAGCTAAGGTCTTAGACTCGTACACTGGCCTACTGGTTAAGGTCTTAACTCTTACTCTGTCCTAATAGCTAAGGTCTTAAACTCGTACAATGGTTTACAGGTTAAGGTCTTAACTCTTACTCTGGCCTAATAGCTAAGGTCTTAGACTCGTACTCTGGCCTAATGGTTAAGGTCTTAGACTCTTACTCTGGCCTACTGGTTAAGGTCTTAACTCTTACTCTGGCTTACTGGTTAAGGTCTTAACTCTTACTCTGGCCTAATGGTTAAGGTCTTAACTCTTACTCTGGCCTAATAGCTAAGGTCTGAACTCTTACTCTGGCCTACTTGTTAAGGTCTTAACTCTTACTTTGGCCTACAGGTTAAGGTCTTAACTCTTACTCTGGCCTAATGGTTAAGGTCTTAACTCTTACTCTGGCTTAATAGCTAAGGTCTTAACTCTTACTCTGGCCTAATAGCTAAGGTCTTAACTTTTACTCTGGCCTAATAGCTAAGGTCTTAGACTCGTACTCTGGCCTACTGGTTAAGGTCTTAACTCTTACTCTGGCCTACTGGTTAAGGTCTTAACTCTTACTCTGGCCTAATAGCTAAGGTCTTAGACTAATACTCTGGCCTAATGGTTAAGGTCTTAGACTCTTACTCTTTCCTACTGGTTAAGGTCTTAACTCTTACTCTGGCCTAATAGCTAAGGTCTTAGACTCGTACTTTGGCCTACTGGTTAAGGTCTTAACTCTTACTCTGGCCTACTTGTTAAGGTCTTAACTCTTACTTTGGCCTACAGGTTAAGGTCTTAACTCTTACTCTGGCCTAATGGTTAAGGTCTTAACTCTTACTCTGGCTTAATAGCTAAGGTCTTAACTCTTACTCTGGCCTAATAGCTAAGGTCTTAACTTTTACTCAGGCCTAATAGCTAAGGTCTTAGACTCGTACTCTGGCCTACTGGATAAGGTCTTAACTCTTACTCTGGCCTACTGGTTAAGGTCTTAACTCTTACTCTGGCCTAATAGCTAAGGTCTTAGACTCATACTCTGGCCTAATGGTTAAGGTCTTAACTCTTACTCTGGCCGACTGGTTAAGGTCTTAACTCTTACTCTGGCCTACTGGTTAAGGTCTTAACTCTTGCTCTGGCCTACTGGGTAAGGGCTTAACTCTTACTCTGGCCTAATTGCTAAGGTCTTAGACTCTTACTCTGGCCTACTGGTTAAGGTCTTAAATCTTACTCTGGCCTACTGGTTAAGGGATTAACTCTTACTCTGGCCTAATGGCTAAGGTCTTAACTCTTCCTCTGGCCTACTGGTTAAGGTCTTAGACTCCTACTCTGGCCTAATAGCTAAGGTCCTAACTCTTACTCTGGCCTAATTGCTAAGGTCTTAGACTCTTACTCTGGCCTACTGGTTAAGGTCTTAACTCTTACTCTGGCCTACTGGTTAAGGGATTAACTCTTACTCTGGCCTAATGGCTAAGGTCTTAACTCTTCCTCTGGCCTACTGGTTAAGGTCTTAGACTCCTACTCTGGCCTAATAGCTAAGGTCTTAACTCCTACTCTGGCCTAATTGCTAAAGTCTTAGACTCTTACTCTGGCCTACTGGTTAAGGTCTTAACTCTTACTCTGGCCTAATGGCTAAGGTCTTAACTCTTGCTCTGGCCTACTGGTTAAGGTCTTAGACTCCTACTCTGGCCTAATAGCTAAGGTCTTAACTCTTACTCTAGCCTAATAGCTAAGGTCTTAGACTCGTACTCTGGCCTAATGGTTAAGGTCTTAACTCTTACTCTGGCCTAATAGCTAAGGTCTTAGACTCGTACTCTGGCCTACTTGTTAAGGTCTTAACTCTTGCTCTGGCCTACTGGGTAAGATCTTAACTCTTACTCTGGCCTAATTGCTAAGGTCTTAGACTCGTACTCTGGCCTACTGGTTAAGGTCTTAACTCTTACTCTGGCCTAATAGCGAAGATCTTAACTCTTACTCTGGCCTAACAGCTAAGGTCTTAGACTCGTACTCTGGCCTACTGGTTAAGGTCTTAACTCTTACTCTGTCCTAATAGCTAAGGTCTTAGACTCGTACTATGGTTTACAGGTTAAGGTCTTAACTCTTACTCCGGCCTAATAGCTAAGGTCGTAGACTCGTACTCTGGCCTACTGGTTAAGGTCTTAACTCTTACTCTGGCCTAAGAGCTAAGGTCTTAGACTCGTACTCTGGCCTAATGGTTAAGGTCTTAGACTCTTACCCTGGCCTACTGGTTAAGGTCTTAACTCTTACTCTGGCTTACTGGTTAAGGTCTTAACTCTTACTCTGGCCTAATGGTTAAGGTCTTAACTCTTACTCTGGCCTAATAGCTAAGGTCTGAACTCTTACTCTGGCCTAATGGTTAAGGTCTTAACTCTTACTCTGGCTTAATAGCTAAGGTCTTAACTCTTACTCTGGCCTAATAGCTAAGGTCTTAACATTTACTCTGGCCTAATAGCTAAGGTCTTAGACTCGTACTCTGGCCTACTGGATAAGGTCTTAACTCTTACTCTGGCCTACTGGTTAAGGTCTTAACTCTTACTCTGGCCTAATAGCTAAGGTCTTAGACTCATACTCTGGCCTAATGGTTAAGGTCTTAGACTCTTACTCTGGCCTACTGGTTAAGGTCTTAACTCTTACTCTGGCCGACTGGTTAATGTCTTAACTCTTACTCTGGCCTACTGGTTAAGGTCTTAACTCTTGCTCTGGCCTACTGGGTAAGGGCTTAACTCTTACTCTGGCCTAATTGCTAAGGTCTTAGACTCTTACTCTGGCCTACTGGTTAAGGTCTTAACTCTTACTCTGGCGTACTGGTTAAGGGATTAACTCTTACTCTGGCCTAATGGCTAAGGTCTTAACTCTTCCTCTGGCCTACTGGTTAAGGTTTTAGACTCCTACTCTGGCCTAATAGCTAAGGTCCTAACTCTTACTCTGGCCTAATTGCTAAGGTCTTAGACTCTTACTCTGGCCTACTGGTTAAGGTCTTAACTCTTACTCTGGCCTACTGGTTAAGGGATTAACTCTTACTCTGGCCTAATGGCTAAGGTCTTAACTCTTCCTCTGGCCTACTGGTTAAGGTCTTAGACTCCTTCTCTGGCCTAATAGCTAAGGTCTTAACTCTTACTCTGGCCTAATTGCTAAGGTCTTAGACTCTTAATCTGGCCTACTGGTTAAGGTCTTAACTCTTACTCTGGCCTACTGGTTAAGGGATTAACTCTTACGCTGGCCTAATGGCTAAGGTCTTAACTCTTGCTCTGGCCTACTGGTTAAGGTCTTAGACTCCTACTCTGGCCTAATAGCTAAGGTCTTAACTCTTACTCTAGCCTAATAGCTAAGGTCTTAGACTCGTACTCTGGCCTAATGGTTAATGTCTTAACTCTTACTCTGGCCTAATAGCTAAGGTCTTAGACTCGTACTCTGGCCTACTTGTTAAGGTCTTAACTCTTGCTCTGGCCTACTGGGTAAGATCTTAACTCTTACTCTGGCCTAATTGCTAAGGTCTTAGACTCGTACTCTGGCCTACTGGTTAAGGTCTTAACTCTTGCTCTGGCCTACTGGGTAAGGGCTTAACTCTTACTCTGGCCTAATTGCTAAGGTCTTAGACTCTTACTCTGGCCTACTGGTTAAGGTCTTAACTCTTACTCTGGCCTACTGGTTAAGGGATTAACTCTTACTCTGGCCTAATGGCTAAGGTCTTAACTCTTCCTCTGGCCTACTGGTTAAGGTTTTAGACTCCTACTCTGGCCTAATAGCTAAGGTCCTAACTCTTACTCTGGCCTAATTGCTAAGGTCTTAGACTCTTACTCTGGCCTACTGGTTAAGGTCTTAACTCTTACTCTGGCCTACTGGTTAAGGGATTAACTCTTACTCTGGCCTAATGGCTAAGGTCTTAACTCTTCCTCTGGCCTACTGGTTAAGGTCTTAGACTCCTTCTCTGGCCTAATAGCTAAGGTCTTAACTCTTACTCTGGCCTAATTGCTAAGGTCTTAGACTCTTACTCTGGCCTACTGGTTAAGGTCTTAACTCTTACTCTGGCCTACTGGTTAAGGGATTAACTCTTACGCTGGCCTAATGGCTAAGGTCTTAACTCTTGCTCTGGCCTACTGGTTAAGGTCTTAGACTCCTACTCTGGCCTAATAGCTAAGGTCTTAACTCTTACTCTAGCCTAATAGCTATGGTCTTAGACTCGTACTCTGGCCTAATGGTTAATGTCTTAACTCTTACTCTGGCCTAATAGCTAAGGTCTTAGACTCATACTCTGGCCTACTTGTTAAGGTCTTAACTCTTGCTCTGGCCTACTGGGTAAGATCTTAACTCTTACTCTGGCCTAATTGCTAAGGTCTTAGACTCGTACTCTGGCCTATTTGTTAAGGTCTTAACTCTTGCTCTGGCCTACTGGGTAAGGGCTTAACTCTTACTCTGGCCTAATTGCTAAGGTCTTAGACTCTTACTCTGGCCTACTGGTTAAGGTCTTAAATCTTACTCTGGCCTACTGGTTAAGGGATTAACTCTTACTCTGGCCTAATGGCTAAGGTCTTAACTCTTCCTCTGGCCTACTGGTTAAGGTCTTAGACTCCTACTCTGGCCTAATAGCTAAGGTCCTAACTCTTACTCTGGCCTAATTGCTAAGGTCTTAGACTCTTACTCTGGCCTACTGGTTAAGGTCTTAACTCTTGCTCTGGCCTACTGGGTAAGATCTTAACACGTACTCTGGCCTACTGGTTAAGGTCTTAACTCTTACTCTGGCCTAATAGCTAAGATCTTAACTCTTACTCTGGCCTAACAGCTAAGGTCTTAGACTCGTACTCTGGCCTACTGGTTAAGGTCTTAACTCTTACTCTGTCCTAATAGCTAAGGTCTTAGACTCGTACTATGGTTTACAGGTGAAGGTCTTAACTCTTACTCTGGCCTAATAGCTAAGGTCTTAGACTCGTACTCTGGCCTACTGGTTAAGGTCTTAACTCTTACTCTGGCCTAAGAGCTAAGGTCTTAGACTCGTACTCTGGCCTAATGGTTAAGGTCTTAGACTCTTACCCTGGCCTACTGGTTAAGGTCTTAACTCTTACTCTGGCTTACTGGTTAAGGTCTTAACTCTTACTCTGGCCTAATGGTTAAGGTCTTAACTCTTACTCTGGCCTAATAGCTAAGGTCTGAACTCTTACTCTGGCCTACTTGTTAAGGTCTTAACTCTTACTTTGGCCTACAGGTTAAGGTCTTAACTCTTACTCTGGCCTAATGGTTAAGGTCTTCACTCTTACTCTGGCTTAATAGCTAAGGTCTTAACTCTTACTCTGGCCTAATAGCTAAGGTCTTAACTTTTACTCTGGCCTAATCGCTAAGGTCTTAGACTCGTACTCTGGCCTACTGGTTAAGATCTTAACTCTTACTCTGGCCTACTGGTTAAGGTCTTAACCCTTACTCTGGCCTAATAGCTAAGGTCTTAGACTCATACTCTGGCCTAATGGTTAAGGTCTTAGACTCTTACTCTGGCCTACTGGTTAAGGTCTTAACTCTTACTCTGGCCTACTGGTTAAGGTCTTAACTCTTGCTCTGGCCTAATGGGTAAGGGCTTAACTCTTACTCTGGCCTAATTGCTAAGGTCTTAGACTCTTACTCTGGCCTACTGGTTAAGGTCTTAACTCTTACTCTGGCCTACTGGTTAAGGGATTAACTCTTACTCTGGCCTAATGGCTAAGGTCTTAACTCTTCCTCTGGCCTACTGGTTAAGGTCTTAGACTCCTACTCTGGCCTAATAGCTAAGGTCTTAACTCTTACTCTGGCCTAATTGCTAAGGTCTTAGAATCTTACTCTGGCCTACTGGTTAAGGTCTTAACTCTTACTCTGGCCTACTGATTAAGGGATTAACTCTTACTCTGGCCTAATGGCTAAGGTCTTAACTCTTGCTCTGGCCTACTGGTTAAGGTCATAGACTCCTACTCTGGCCTAATAGCTAAGGTCTTAACTCTTACTCTAGCCTAATAGCTAAGGTCTTAGACTCGTACTCTGGCCTAATGGTTAAGGTCTTAACTCTTACTCTGGTCTAATAGCTAAGGTATTAGACTCGTACTCTGGCCTACTGGTTAAGGTCTTAATTCTTGCTCTGGCCTACTGGGTAAGATATTAACTCTTACTCTGGCCTAATTGCTAAGGTCTTAGACTCGTACTCTGGCTTACTGGTTAGGGTCTTAACTCTTACTCTGACCTAATAGTTAAGATCTTAACTCTTACTCTGGCCTAACAGCTAAGGTCTTAGACTCGTACTCTGGCCTACTGGTTAAGGTCTTAACTCTTACTCTGTCCTAATAGCTAAGGTCTTAGACTCGTACTATGGTTTACAGGTTAAGGTCTTAACTCTTACTCTGGCCTAATAGCTAAGGTCTTAGACTCGTACTCTGGCCTACTGGTTAAGGTCTTAACTCTTACTCTGGCCTAAGAGCTAAGGTCTTAGACTCATACTCTGGCCTAATGGTTAAGGTCTTAGACTCTTACCCTGGCCTACTGGTTAAGGTCTTAACCCTTACTCTGTCTTACTGGTTAAGGTCTTAACTCTTACTCTGGCATAATGGTTAAGGTCTTAACTCTTACTCTGGCCTAATAGCTAAGGTCTGAACTCTTACTCTGGCCTACTTGTTAAGGTCTTAACTCTTACTCGGGCCTACAGGTTAAGGTCTTAACTCTTACTCTGGCCTAATGGTTAAGGTCTTAACTCTTACTCTGGCTTAATAGCTAAGGTCTTAACTCTTACTCTGGCCTAATAGCTAAGGTCTTAACTCTTACTCTGGCCTAATAGCTAAGGTCTTAGACTCGTACTCTGGCCTACTGGTTAAGGTCTTAACTCTTACTCTGGCCTAATAGCTAAGGTCTTAGACTCGTACTTTGGCCTACTGGTTAAGGTCTTACCTCTTACTCTGGCCTAATAGCTTAGGTCTTAACTCTTACTCTGGCCTAATAGCTAAGGTCTTAGACTCGTACTCTGGCCTACTGGTTAAGGTCTTAACTCTTACTCTGGCCTAATAGCTAAGATCTTAACTCTTACTCTAGCCTAACAGCTAAGGTCTTAGACTCGTACTCTGGCCTACTGGTTAAGGTCTTAACTCTTACTCTGTCCTAATAGCTAAGGTCTTAGACTCGTACTATGGTTTACAGGTTAAGGTCTTAACTCTTACTCTGGCCTAATAGCTAAGGTCTTAGACTCGTACTCTGGCCTACTGGTTAAGGTCTTAACTCTTACTCTGGCCTAAGAGCTAAGGTCTTAGACTCATACTCTGGCCTAATGGTTAAGGTCTTAGACTCTTACCCTGGCCTACTGGTTAAGGTCTTAACTCTTACTCTGGCTTACTGGTTAAGGTCTTAACTCTTACTCTGGCCTAATGGTTAAGGTCTTAACTCTTACTCTGCCCTAATAGCTAAGGTCTGAACTCTTACTCTGGCCTACTTGTTAAGGTCTTAACTCTTACTTTGGCCTACAGGTTAAGGTCTTAACTCTTACTCTGGCCTAATTGCTAAGGTCTTAGACTCTTACTCTGGCCTACTGGTTAAGGTCTTAACTCTTACTCTGGCCTACTGGTTAAGGGATTAACTCTTACTCTGGCCTAATGGCTAAGGTCTTAACTCTTGCTCTGGCCTACTGGTTAAGGTCTTAGACTCCTACTCTGGCCTAATAGCTAAGGTCTTAACTCTTACTCTAGCCTAATAGCTAAGGTCTTAGACTCGTACTCTGGCCTAATGGTTAAGGTCTTAACTCTTACTCTGGCCTAATAGCTAAGGTCTTAGACTTGTACTCTGGCCGACTGGTTAAGGTCTTAACTCTTGCTCTGGCCTACTGGGTAAGATCTTAACTCTTACTCTGGCCTAATTGCTAAGGTCTTAGACTCGTACTCTGGCCTACTGGTTAAGGTCTTAACTCTTACTCTGGCCTAATAGCTAAGATCTTAACTCTTACTCTAGCCTAACAGCTAAGGTCTTAGACTCGTACTCTGGCCTACTGGTTAAGGTCTTAACTCTTACTCTGTCCTAATAGCTAAGGTCTTAGACTCGTACTATGGTTTACAGGTTAAGGTCTTAACTCTTACTCTGGCCTAATAGCTAAGGTCTTAGACTCGTACTCTGGCCTACTGGTTAAGGTCTTAACTCTTACTCTGTCCTAATAGCTAAGGTCTTAGACTCGTACTCTGGCCTACTGGTTAAGGTCTTAACTCTTACTCTGGCCTAAGAGCTAAGGTCTTAGACTCGTACTCTGGCCTAATGGTTAAGGTCTTAGACTCTTACCCTGGCCTACTGGTTAAGGTCTTAACTCTTACTCTGGCTTACTGGTTAAGGTCTTAACTCTTACTCTGGCCTAATGGTTAAGGTCTTAACTCTTACTCTGCCCTAATAGCTGAGGTCTGAACTCTTACTCTGGCCTACTTGTTAAGGTCTTAACTCTTACTTTGGCCTACAGGTTAACGTCTTAACTCTTACTCTGGCCTAATGGTTAAGGTCTTAACTCTTACTCTGGCTTAATAGCTAAGGTCTTAACTCTTACTCTGGCCTAATAGCTAAGGTATTAACTTTTACTCTGGCCTAATTTCTAAGGTCTTAGACTCGTACTCTGGCCTACTGTTTAAGGTCTTAACTCTTACTCTGGCCTACTGGTTAAGGTCTTAACTCTTACTCTGGCCTAATAGCTAAGGTCTTAGAATCATACTCTGGCCTAATGGTTAAAGTCTTAGACTCTTACTCTGGCCTACTGGTTAAGGTCTTAACTCTTACTCTGGCCTACTGGTTAAGGTCTTAACTCTTACTCTGGCCTACTGGTTAAGGTCTTAACTCTTGCTCTGGCCTACAGGGTAAGGGCTTAACTCTTACTCTGGCCTAATTGCTAAGGTCTTAGACTCTTACTCTGGCCTACTGGTTAAGGTCTTAACTCTTACTCTGGCCTACTGGTTAAGGGATTAACTCTTACTCTGGCCTAATTGCTAAGGTCTTAACTCTTCCTCTGGCCTACTGGTTAAGGTCTTAGACTCCTACTCTGGCCTATTAGCTAAGGTCTTAACTCTTACACTGGTCTAATTGCTAAGGTCTTAGACTCTTACTCTGGCCTACTGGTTAAGGTCTTAACTCTTACTCTGGCCTACTGGTTAAGGGATTAACTCTTACTCTGGCCTAATGGCTAAGGTCTTAACTCTTGCTCTGGCCTACTGGTTAAGGTCTTAGACTCCTACTCTGGCCTGATAGCTAAGGTCTTAACTCTTACTCTAGCCTAATAGCTAAGGTCTTAGACTCGTACTCTGGCCTAATGGTTAAGGTCTTAACTCTTACTCTGGCCTAATAGCTAAGGTCTTAGACTCGTACTTTGGCCTACTGGTTAAGGTCTTAACTCTTGCTCTGGCCTACTGGGTAAGATCTTAACTCTTACTCTGGCCTAATTGCTAAGGTCTTAGACTCGTACTCTGGCCTACTGGTTAAGGTCTTAACTCTTACTCTGGCCTAATAGCTAAGATCTTAACTCTTACTCTGGCCTAACAGCTAAGGTCTTAGACTCGTACACTGGCCTACTGGTTAAGGTCTTAACTCTTACTCTGTCCTAATAGCTAAGGTCTTAAACTCGTACAATGGTTTACAGGTTAAGGTCTTAACTCTTACTCTGGCCTAATAGCTAAGGTCTTAGACTCGTACTCTGGCCTACTGGTTAAGGTCTTAACTCTTACTCTGGCCTAAGAGCTAAGGTCTTAGACTCGTACTCTGGCCTAATGGTTAAGGTCTTAGACTCTTACTCTGGCCTACTGGTTAAGGTCTTAACTCTTACTCTGGCTTACTGGTTAAGGTCTTAACTCTTACTCTGGCCTAATGGTTAAGGTCTTAACTCTTACTCTGGCCTAATAGCTAAGGTCTGAACTCTTACTCTGGCCTACTTGTTAAGGTCTTAACTCTTACTTTGGCCTACAGGTTAAGGTCTTAACTCTTACTCTGGCCTAATGGTTAAGGTCTTAACTCTTACTCTGGCTTAATAGCTAAGGTCTTAACTCTTACTCTGGCCTAATAGCTAAGGTCTTAACTTTTACTCTGGCCTAATAGCTAAGGTCTTAGACTCGTACTCTGGCCTACTGGTTAAGGTCTTAACTCTTACTCTGGCCTACTGGTTAAGGTCTTAACTCTTACTCTGGCCTAATAGCTAAGGTCTTAGACTAATACTCTGGCCTAATGGTTAAGGTCTTAGACTCTTACTCTTTCCTACTGGTTAAGGTCTTAACTCTTACTCTGGCCTAATAGCTAAGGTCTTAGACTCGTACTTTGGCCTACTGGTTAAGGTCTTAACTCTTACTCTGGCATACTTGTTAAGGTCTTAACTCTTACTTTGGCCTACAGGTTAAGGTCTTAACTCTTACTCTGGCCTAATGGTTAAGGTCTTAACTCTTACTCTGGCTTAATAGCTAAGGTCTTAACTCTTACTCTGGCCTAATAGCTAAGGTCTTAACTTTTACTCAGGCCTAATAGCTAAGGTCTTAGACTCGTACTCTGGCCTACTGGATAAGGTCTTAACTCTTACTCTGGCCTACTGGTTAAGGTCTTAACTCTTACTCTGGCCTAATAGCTAAGGTCTTAGACTCATACTCTGGCCTAATGGTTAAGGTCTTAGACTCTTACTCTGGCCTACTGGTTAAGGTCTTAACTCTTACTCTGGCCGACTGGTTAAGGTCTTAACTCTTACTCTGGCCTACTGGTTAAGGTCTTAACTCTTGCTCTGGCCTACTGGGTAAGGGCTTAACTCTTACTCTGGCCTAATTGCTAAGGTCTTAGACTCTTACTCTGGCCTACTGGTTAAGGTCTTAAATCTTACTCTGGCCTACTGGTTAAGGGATTAACTCTTACTCTGGCCTAATGGCTAAGGTCTTAACTCTTCCTCTGGCCTACTGGTTAAGGTCTTAGACTCCTACTCTGGCCTAATAGCTAAGGTCCTAACTCTTACTCTGGCCTAATTGCTAAGGTCTTAGACTCTTACTCTGGCCTACTGGTTAAGGTCTTAACTCTTACTCTGGCCTACTGGTTAAGGGATTAACTCTTACTCTGGCCTAATGGCTAAGGTCTTAACTCTTCCTCTGGCCTACTGGTTAAGGTCTTAGACTCCTACTCTGGCCTAATAGCTAAGGTCTTAACTCCTACTCTGGCCTAATTGCTAAAGTCTTAGACTCTTACTCTGGCCTACTGGTTAAGGTCTTAACTCTTACTCTGGCCTAATGGCTAAGGTCTTAACTCTTGCTCTGGCCTACTGGTTAAGGTCTTAGACTCCTACTCTGGCCTAATAGCTAAGGTCTTAACTCTTACTCTAGCCTAATAGCTAAGGTCTTAGACTCGTACTCTGGCCTAATGGTTAAGGTCTTAACTCTTACTCTGGCCTAATAGCTAAGGTCTTAGACTCGTACTCTGGCCTACTTGTTAAGGTCTTAACTCTTGCTCTGGCCTACTGGGTAAGATCTTAACTCTTACTCTGGCCTAATTGCTAAGGTCTTAGACTCGTACTCTGGCCTACTGGTTAAGGTCTTAACTCTTACTCTGGCCTAATAGCGAAGATCTTAACTCTTACTCTGGCCTAACAGCTAAGGTCTTAGACTCGTACTCTGGCCTACTGGTTAAGGTCTTAACTCTTACTCTGTCCTAATAGCTAAGGTCTTAGACTCGTACTATGGTTTACAGGTTAAGGTCTTAACTCTTACTCCGGCCTAATAGCTAAGGTCTTAGACTCGTACTCTGGCCTACTGGTTAAGGTCTTAACTCTTACTCTGGCCTAAGAGCTAAGGTCTTAGACTCGTACTCTGGCCTAATGGTTAAGGTCTTAGACTCTTACCCTGGCCTACTGGTTAAGGTCTTAACTCTTACTCTGGCTTACTGGTTAAGGTCTTAACTCTTACTCTGGCCTAATGGTTAAGGTCTTAACTCTTACTCTGGCCTAATAGCTAAGGTCTGAACTCTTACTCTGGCCTAATGGTTAAGGTCTTAACTCTTACTCTGGCCTAATAGCTAAGGTCTTAGACTCGTACTCTGGCCTACTTGTTAAGGTCTTAACTCTTGCTCTGGCCTACTGGGTAAGATCTTAACTCTTACTCTGGCCTAATTGCTAAGGTCTTAGACTCGTACTCTGGCCTACTGGTTAAGGTCTTAACTCTTACTCTGGCCTAATAGCGAAGATCTTAACTCTTACTCTGGCCTAACAGCTAAGGTCTTAGACTCGTACTCTGGCCTACTGGTTAAGGTCTTAACTCTTACTCTGTCCTAATAGCTAAGGTCTTAGACTCGTACTATGGTTTACAGGTTAAGGTCTTAACTCTTACTCCGGCCTAATAGCTAAGGTCTTAGACTCGTACTCTGGCCTACTGGTTAAGGTCTTAACTCTTACTCTGGCCTAAGAGCTAAGGTCTTAGACTCGTACTCTGGCCTAATGGTTAAGGTCTTAGACTCTTACCCTGGCCTACTGGTTAAGGTCTTAACTCTTACTCTGGCTTACTGGTTAAGGTCTTAACTCTTACTCTGGCCTAATGGTTAAGGTCTTAACTCTTACTCTGGCCTAATAGCTAAGGTCTGAACTCTTACTCTGGCCTAATGGTTAAGGTCTTAACTCTTACTCTGGCTTAATAGCTAAGGTCTTAACTCTTACTCTGGCCTAATAGCTAAGGTCTTAACATTTACTCTGGCCTAATAGCTAAGGTCTTAGACTCGTACTCTGGCCTACTGGATAAGGTCTTAACTCTTACTCTGGCCTACTGGTTAAGGTCTTAACTCTTACTCTGGCCTAATAGCTAAGGTCTTAGACTCATACTCTGGCCTAATGGTTAAGGTCTTAGACTCTTACTCTGGCCTACTGGTTAAGGTCTTAACTCTTACTCTGGCCGACTGGTTAATGTCTTAACTCTTACTCTGGCCTACTGGTTAAGGTCTTAACTCTTGCTCTGGCCTACTGGGTAAGGGCTTAACTCTTACTCTGGCCTAATTGCTAAGGTCTTAGACTCTTACTCTGGCCTACTGGTTAAGGTCTTAACTCTTTCTCTGGCGTACTGGTTAAGGGATTAACTCTTACTCTGGCCTAATGGCTAAGGTCTTAACTCTTCCTCTGGCCTACTGGTTAAGGTTTTAGACTCCTACTCTGGCCTAATAGCTAAGGTCCTAACTCTTACTCTGGCCTAATTGCTAAGGTCTTAGACTCTTACTCTGGCCTACTGGTTAAGGTCTTAACTCTTACTCTGGCCTACTGGTTAAGGGATTAACTCTTACTCTGGCCTAATGGCTAAGGTCTTAACTCTTCCTCTGGCCTACTGGTTAAGGTCTTAGACTCCTTCTCTGGCCTAATAGCTAAGGTCTTAACTCTTACTCTGGCCTAATTGCTAAGGTCTTAGACTCTTAATCTGGCCTACTGGTTAAGGTCTTAACTCTTACTCTGGCCTACTGGTTAAGGGATTAACTCTTACGCTGGCCTAATGGCTAAGGTCTTAACTCTTGCTCTGGCCTACTGGTTAAGGTCTTAGACTCCTACTCTGGCCTAATAGCTAAGGTCTTAACTCTTACTCTAGCCTAATAGCTAAGGTCTTAGACTCGTACTCTGGCCTAATGGTTAATGTCTTAACTCTTACTCTGGCCTAATAGCTAAGGTCTTAGACTCGTACTCTGGCCTACTTGTTAAGGTCTTAACTCTTGCTCTGGCCTACTGGGTAAGATCTTAACTCTTACTCTGGCCTAATTGCTAAGGTCTTAGACTCGTACTCTGGCCTACTGGTTAAGGTCTTAACTCTTGCTCTGGCCTACTGGGTAAGGGCTTAACTCTTACTCTGGCCTAATTGCTAAGGTCTTAGACTCTTACTCTGGCCTACTGGTTAAGGTCTTAACTCTTACTCTGGCCTACTGGTTAAGGGATTAACTCTTACTCTGGCCTAATGGCTAAGGTCTTAACTCTTCCTCTGGCCTACTGGTTAAGGTTTTAGACTCCTACTCTGGCCTAATAGCTAAGGTCCTAACTCTTACTCTGGCCTAATTGCTAAGGTCTTAGACTCTTACTCTGGCCTACTGGTTAAGGTCTTAACTCTTACTCTGGCCTACTGGTTAAGGGATTAACTCTTACTCTGGCCTAATGGCTAAGGTCTTAACTCTTCCTCTGGCCTACTGGTTAAGGTCTTAGACTCCTTCTCTGGCCTAATAGCTAAGGTCTTAACTCTTACTCTGGCCTAATTGCTAAGGTCTTAGACTCTTACTCTGGCCTACTGGTTAAGGTCTTAACTCTTACTCTGGCCTACTGGTTAAGGGATTAACTCTTACGCTGGCCTAATGGCTAAGGTCTTAACTCTTGCTCTGGCCTACTGGTTAAGGTCTTAGACTCCTACTCTGGCCTAATAGCTAAGGTCTTAACTCTTACTCTAGCCTAATAGCTATGGTCTTAGACTCGTACTCTGGCCTAATGGTTAATGTCTTAACTCTTACTCTGGCCTAATAGCTAAGGTCTTAGACTCATACTCTGGCCTACTTGTTAAGGTCTTAACTCTTGCTCTGGCCTACTGGGTAAGATCTTAACTCTTACTCTGGCCTAATTGCTAAGGTCTTAGACTCGTACTCTGGCCTATTTGTTAAGGTCTTAACTCTTGCTCTGGCCTACTGGGTAAGGGCTTAACTCTTACTCTGGCCTAATTGCTAAGGTCTTAGACTCTTACTCTGGCCTACTGGTTAAGGTCTTAAATCTTACTCTGGCCTACTGGTTAAGGGATTAACTCTTACTCTGGCCTAATGGCTAAGGTCTTAACTCTTCCTCTGGCCTACTGGTTAAGGTCTTAGACTCCTACTCTGGCCTAATAGCTAAGGTCCTAACTCTTACTCTGGCCTAATTGCTAAGGTCTTAGACTCTTACTCTGGCCTACTGGTTAAGGTCTTAACTCTTACTCTGGCCTACTGGTTAAGGGATTAACTCTTACTCTGGCCTAATGGCTAAGGTCTTAACTCTTCCTCTGGCCTACTGGTTAAGGTCTTAGACTCCTACTCTGGCCTAATAGCTAAGGTCTTAACTCTTACTCTGGCCTAATTGCTAAAGTCTTAGACTCTTACTCTGGCCTACTGGTTAAGGTCTTAACTCTTACTCTGGCCTACTGGTTAAGGGATTAACTCTTACTCTGGCCTAATGCCTAAGGTCTTAACTCTTGCTCTGGCCTACTGGTTAAGGTCTTAGACTCCTACTCTGGCCTAATAGCTAAGGTCTTAACTCTTACTCTAGCCTAATAGCTATGGTCTTAGACTCGTACTCTGGCCAAATGGTTAAGGTCTTAACTCTTACTCTGGCCTAATAGCTAAGGTCTTAGACTCATACTCTGGCCTACTTGTTAAGGTCTTAACTCTTGCTCTGGCCTACTGGGTAAGATCTTAACTCTTACTCTGGCCTAATTGCTAAGGTCTTAGACTCGTACTCTGGCCTACTGGTTAAGGTCTTAACTCTTACTCTGGCCTAATAGCTAAGATCTTAACTCTTACTCTGGCCTAACAGCTAAGGTCTTAGACTCGTACTCTGGCCTACTGGTTAAGGTCTTAACTCTTACTCTGTCCTAATAGCTAAGGTCTTAGACTTGTACTATGGTTTACAGGTTAAGGTCTTAACTCTTACTCTGGCCTAATAGCTAAGGTCTTAGACTCGTACTCTGGCCTACTGGTTAAGGTCTTAACTCTTACTCTGGCCTAAGAGCTAAGGTCTTAGACTCGTACTCTGGCCTAATGGTTAAGGTCTTAGACTCTTACCCTGGCCTACTGGTTAAGGTCTTAACTCTTACTCTGGCTTACTGGTTAAGGTCTTAACTCTTACTCTGGCCTAATGGTTAAGGTCTTAACTCTTACTCTGGCCTAATAGCTAAGGTCTGAACTCTTACTCTGGCCTACTTGTTAAGGTCTTAACTCTTACTTTGGCCTACAGGTTAAGGTCTTAACTCTTACTCTGGCCTAATGGTTAAGGTCTTAACTCTAACTCTGGCTTAATAGCTAAGGTCTTAACTCTTACTCTGGCCTAATAGCTAAGGTCTTAACTTTTACTCTGGCCTAATAGCTAAGGTCTTAGACTCGTACTCTGGCCTACTGGATAAGGTCTTAACTCTTACTCTGGCCTACTGGTTAAGGTCTTAACTCTTACTCTGGCCTAATAGCTAAGGTCTTAGACTCATACTCTGGCCTAATGGTTAAGGTCTTACACTCTTACTCTGGCCTACTGGTTAAGGTCTTAACTCTTACTCTGGCCGACTGGTTAAGGTCTTAACTCTTACTCTGGCCTACTGGTTAAGGTCTTAACTCTTGCTCTGGCCTACTGGGTAAGGGCTTAACTCTTACTCTGGCCTAATTGCTAAGGTCTTAGACTCTTACTCTGGCCTACTGGTTAAGGTCTTAACTCTTACTCTGGCCTACTGGTTAAGGGATTAACTCTTACTCTGGCCTAATGGCTAAGGTCTTAACTCTTCCTCTGGCCTACTGGTTAAGGTTTTAGACTCCTACTCTGGCCTAATAGCTAAGGTCCTAACTCTTACTCTGGCCTAATTGCTAAGGTCTTAGACTCTTACTCTGGCCTACTGGTTAAGGTCTTAACTCTTACTCTGGCCTACTGGTTAAGGGATTAACTCTTACTCTGGCCTAATGGCTAAGGTCTTAACTCTTCCTCTGGCCTACTGGTTAAGGTCTTAGACTCCTTCTCTGGCCTAATAGCTAAGGTCTTAACTCTTACTCTGGCCTAATTGCTAAGGTCTTAGACTCTTACTCTGGCCTACTGGTTAAGGTCTTAACTCTTACTCTGGCCTACTGGTTAAGGGATTAACTCTTACGCTGGCCTAATGGCTAAGGTCTTAACTCTTGCACTGGCCTACTGGTTAAGGTCTTAGACTCCTACTCTGGCCTAATAGCTAAGGTCTTAACTCTTACTCTAGCCTAATAGCTAAGGTCTTAGACTCGTACTCTGGCCTAATGGTTAAGGTCTTAACTCTTACTCTGGCCTAATAGCTAAGGTCTTAGATTCGTACTCTGGCCTACTTGTTAAGGTCTTAACTTGCTCTGGCCTACTGGGAAAGATCTTAACACTTACTCTGGCCTAATTGCTAAGGTCTTAGACTCGTACTCTGGCCTACTGGTTAAGGTCTTAACTCTTACTCTGGCCTAATAGCTAAGATCTTAACTCTTACTCTGGCCTAACAGCTAAGGTCTTAGACTCGTACTCTGGCCTACTGGTTAAGGTCTTAACTCTTACTCTGTCCTAATAGCTAAGGTCTTAGACTCGTACTATGGTTTACAGGTTAAGGTCTTAACTCTTACTCTGGCCTAATAGCTAAGGTCTTAGACTCGTACTCTGGCCTACTGGTTAAGGTCTTAACTCTTACTCTGGCCTAAGAGCTAAGGTCTTAGACTCGTACTCTGGCCTAATGGTTAAGGTCTTAGACTCTTACCCTGGCCTACTGGTTAAGGTCTTAACTCTTACTCTGGCTTACTGGTTAAGGTCTTAACTCTTACTCTGGCCTAATGGTTAAGGTCTTCACTCTTACTCTGGCCTAATAGCTAAGGTCTGAACTCTTACTCTGGCCTACTTGTTAAGGTCTTAACTCTTACTTTGGCCTACAGGTTAAGGTCTTAACTCTTACTCTGGCCTAATGGTTAAGGTCTTAACTCTTACTCTGGCTTAATAGCTAAGGTCTTAACTCTTACTCTGGCCTAATAGCTAAGGTCTTAACTTTTACTCTGGCCTAATAGCTAAGGTCTTAGACTCGTACTCTGGCCTACTGGTTAAGGTCTTAACTCTTACTCTGGCCTACTGGTTAAGGTCTTAACTCTTACTCTGGCCTAATAGCTAAGGTCTTAGACTCATACTCTGGCCTAATGGTTAAGGTATTAGACTCTTACTCTGGCCTACTGGTTAAGGTCTTAACTCTTACTCTGGCCTACTGGTTAAGGTCTTAACTCTTACACTGGCCTACTGGTTAAGGTCTTAACTCTTGCTCTGGCCTACTGGGTAAGGGCTTAACTCTTACTCTGGCCTAATGGCTAAGGTCTTAGACTCTTACTCTGGCCTACTGGTTAATGTCTTAGACTCCTACGCTGGCCTAATAGCTAAGGTCTTAACTCTTACTCTAGCCTAATAGCTAAGGTCTTAGACTCGTACTCTGGCCTAATGGTTAAGGTCTTAACTCTTACTCTGGCCTAATAGCTAAGGTCTTAGACTCGTACTCTGGCCTACTTGTTAAGGTCTTAACTCTTGCTCTGGCCTACTGGGTAAGATCTTAACTCTTACTCTGGCCTAATTGCTAAGGTCTTAGACTCGTACTCTGGCCTACTGGTTAAGGTCTTAACTCTTACTCTGGCCTAATAGCTAAGATCTTAACTCTTACTCTGGCCTAACAGCTAAGGTCTTAGACTCGTACTCTGGCCTACTGGTTCAGGTCTTAACTCTTACTCTGTCCTAATAGCTAAGGTCTTAGACTCATACTCTGGCCTACTGGTTAAGGTCTTAACTCTTACTCTGGCCTAAGAGCTAAGGTCTTAGACTCGTATTCTGGCCTAATGGTTAAGGTCTTAGACTCTTACCCTGGCCTACTGGTTAAGGTCTTAACACTTACTCTGGCTTACTGGTTAAGGTCTTAACTCTTACTCTAGCCTAATGGTTAAGGTCTTAACTCTTACTCTGGCCTAATAGCTAAGGTCTGAACTCTTACTCTGGCCTACTTGTTAAGGTCTTAACTCTTACTTTGGCCTACAGGTTAAGGTCTTAACTCTTACTCTGGCCTAATGGTTAAGGTCTTAACTCTTACTCTGGCTTAATAGCTAAGGTCTTAACTCTTACTCTGGCCTAATAGCTAAGGTCTTAACTTTTACTCTGGCCTAATAGCTAAGGTCTTAGACTCGTACTCTGGCCTACTGGTTAAGGTCTTAACTCTTACTCTGGCCTACTGGTTAAGGTCTTAACTCTTACTCTGGCCTAATAGCTAAGGTCTTAGACTCATACTCTGGCCTAATGGTTAAGGTCTTAGACTCCTACTCTGGCCTACTGGTTAAGGTCTTAACTCTTACTCTGGGCTACTGGTTAAGGTCTTAACTCTTACTCTGGCCTACTGGTTAAGGTCTTAACTCTTGCTCTGGCCTACTGGGTAAGGGCTTAACTCTTACTCTGGCCTAATTGCTAAGGTCTTAGACTCTTACTCTGGCCTACTGGTTAAGGTCTTAACTCTTACTCTGGCCTACTGGTTAAGGGATTAACTCTTACTCTGGCCTAATGGCTAAGGTCTTAACTCTTCCTCTGGCCTACTGGTTAAGGTCTTAGACTCTTACTCTGGCCTACTGGTTAAGGTCTTAACTCTTACTCTGGCCTACTGGTTAAGGGATTAACTCTTACTCTGGCCTAATGGCTAAGGTCTTAACTCTTGCTCTGGCCTACTGGTTAAGGTCTTAGACTCCTACTCTGGCCTAATGGTTAAGGTCTTAACTCTTACTCTGGCCTAATAGCTACGGTCTTAGACTCGTACTTTGGCCTACTGGTTAAGGTCTTAACTCTTGCTCTGGCCTACTGGGTAAGATCTTAACTCTTACTCTGGCCTAATTGCTAAGGTCTTAGACTCGTACTCTGGCCTACTGGTTAAGGTCTTAACTCTAACTCTGGCCTAATAGCTAAGATCTTAACTCTTACTCTGGCCTAACAGCTAAGGGCTTATACTCGTACTCTGGCCTACTGGTTAAGGTCTTAACACTTACTCTGTCCTAATAGCTAAGGTCTTAGACTCGTACTATGGTTTACAGGTTAAGGTCTTAACTCTTACTCTGGCCTAATAGCTAAGGTCTTAGACTCATACTCTGGCCTACTGGTTAAGGTCTTAACTCTTACTCTGGCCTAAGAGCTAAGGTCTTAGACTCGTAATCAGGCCTAATGGTTAAGGTCTTAGACTCTTACCCTGGCCTACTGGTTAAGGTCTTAACTCTTACTCTGGCTTACTGGTTAAGGTCTTAACTCTTACTCTGGCCTAATGGTTAAGGTCTTAACTCTTACTCTGGCCTAATAGCTAAGGTCTGAACTCTTACTCTGGCCTACTTGTTAAGGTCTTAACTCTTACTTTGGCCTACAGGTTAAGGTCTTAACTCTTACTCTGGCCTAATGGTTAAGGTCTTAACTATTACTCTGGCTTAATAGCTAAGGTCTTAACTCTTACTCTGGCCTAATAGCTAAGGTCTTAACTTTTACTCTGGCCTAATAGCTAAGGTCTTAGACTCGTACTCTGGCCTACTGGTTAAGGTATTAACTCTTACTCTGGCCTACTGGTTAAGGTCTTAACTCTTACTCTGGCCTAATAGCTAAGGTTTTAGACTCATACTCTGGCCTAATGGTTAAGGTCTTAGATTCTTACTCTGGCCTACTGGTTAAGGTCTTAACTCTTACTCTGGCCTAATAGCTAAGGTCTTAGACTCGTACTTTGGCCTACTGGTTAAGGTCTTAACTCTTACTCTGGCCTAATAGCTTAGGTCTTAACTCTTACTCTGGCCTAATAGCTAAGGTCTTAACTCTTACTCTGGCCTACTGGTTAAGGTCTTAACTCTTACTCTGGCCTAATAGCTAAGGTCTTAACTCTTACTCTGGCCTAATAGCTAAGGTCTTAGACTCGTACTCTGGCCTACTGGTTAAGGTCTTAACTCTTACTCTGGCCTACTGGTTAAGGTCTTAACTCTTACTCTGGCCTAATAGCTAAGGTCTTAGACTCATACTCTGGCCTAATGGTTAAGGTCTTAGACTCTTACTCTGGCCTACTGGTTAAGGTCTTAACTCTTACTCTGGCCTACTGGTTAAGGTCTTAAATCTTGCTCTGGCCTACTGGGTAAGGGCTTAACTCTTACTCTTGCCTAATTGCTAAGGTCTTAGACTCTTACTCTGGCCTACTGGTTAAAGTCTTAACTCTTACTCTGGCCTACTGGTTAAGGGATTAACTCTTACTCTGGCCTAATGGCTAAGGTCTTAACTATTGCTCTGGCCTACTGGTTAAGGTCTTAGACTCCTACTCTGGCCTAATAGCTAAGGTCTTAACTCTTACTCTGGCCTAATTGCTAAGGTCTTAGACTCTTACTCTGGCCTACTGGTTAAGGTCTTAACTCTTACTCTGGGCTACTGGTTAAGGGATTAACTCTTACTCTGGCCTAATGGCTAAGGTCTTAACTCTTGCTCTGGCCTACTGGTTAAGGTCTTAGACTCCTACTCTGGCCTAATAGCTAAGGTCTTAACTCTTACTCTAGCCTAATAGCTAAGGTCTTAGACTCGTACTCTGGCCTAATGGTTAAGGTCTTAACTCTTACTCTGGCCTAATAGCTAAGGTCTTAGACTCGTACTCTGGCCTACTGGTTAAGGTCTTATCTCTTGCTCTGGCCTACTGGGTAAGATCTTAACTCTTACTCTGGCCTAATTGCTAAGGTCTTAGACTCGTACTCTGGCCTACTGGTTAAGGTCTTAACTCTTACTCTGACCTAATAGCTAAGGTCTTAGACTCGTACTATGGTTTACAGGTAAGGTCTTAACTCTTACTCTGGCCTAATAGCTAAGGTCTTAGACTCGTACTCTGGCCTACTGGTCAAGGTCTTAACTCTTACTCTGGCCTAAGAGCTAAGGTCTTAGACTCATACTCTGGCCTACTGGTTAAGGTCTTAACTCTTACTCTGGCTTACTGGTTAAGGTCTTAAGTCTTACTGTGGCCTAATGGTTAAGGTCTTAACTCTTACTCTGGCAAAATAGCTAAGGTCTGAACTCTTACTCTGGCCTACTTGTTAAGGTCTTAACTCTTACTTTGGCCTACAGGTTAAGGTCTTAACTCTTACTCTGGCCTAATGGTTAAGGTCTTAACTCTTACTCTGGCTTAATAGCTAAGGTCTTAACTCTTACTCTGGCCTAATGGCTAAGGTCTTAACTTTTACTCTGGCCTAATAGCTAAGGTCTTAGACTCGTACTCTGGCCTACTGGTTAAGGTCTTAACTCTTACTCTGGCCTACTGGTTAAGGTCTTAACTCTTACTCTGGCCTAATAGCTAAGGTCTTAGACTCATACTCTGACCTAATGGTTAAGGTCTTAGACTCTTACTCTGGCCTACTGGTTAAGGTCTTAACTCTTACTCTGGCCTAATAGCTAAGGTCTTAGACTCGTACTTTGGCCTACTGGTTAAGGTCTTAACTCTTACTCTGGCCTAATAGCTTAGGTCTTAACTCTTACTCTGGCCTAATAGCTACGGTCTTAACTCTTACTCTGGCCTACTGGTTAAGGTCATAACTCTTACTCTGGCCTAATAGCTAAGGTCTTAACTCTTACTCTGGCCTAATACCTAAGGTCTTAGACTCGTACTCTGGCCTACTGGTTAAGGTCTTAACTCTTACTCTGGCCTACTGGTTAAGGTCTTAACTCTTACTCTGGCCTAATAGCTAAGGTCTTAGACTCATACTCTGGCCTAATGGTTAAGATCTTAGACTCTTACTCTGGCCTACTGGTTAAGGTCTTAACTCTTACTCTGGCCTACTGGTTAAGGTCTTAACTCTTACTCTGGCCTACTGGATAAGGTCTTAACTCTTGCTCTGGACGACTGGGTAAGGGCTTAACTCTTACTCTGGCCTAATTGCTAAGGTCTTAGACTCTTACTCTGGCCTACTGGTTAAGGTCTTAACTCTTACTCTGGCCTACTGGTTAAGGGATTAACTCTTACTCTGGCCTAATGGCTAAGGTCTTAACTCTTCCTCTGGCCTACTGGTTAAGGTCTTAGACTCCTACTCTGGCCTAATAGCTAAGGTCTTAACTCTTACTCTGGCCTAATTGCTAAGGTCTTAGACTCTTACTCTGGCCTACTGGTTAAGGTCTTAACTCTTACTCTGGCCTACTGGTTAAGGGATTAACTCTTACTCTGGCCTAATGGCTAAGGTCTTAACTCTTGCTCTGGCCTACTGGTTAAGGTCTTAGACTCCTACTCTGGCCTAATAGCTAAGGTCTTAACTCTTACTCTGGCCTAATTGCTAAGGTCTTAGACTCGTACTCTGGCCTACTGGTTAAGGTCTTAACTCTTGCTCTGGCCTACTGGGTAAGATCTTAACTCGTACTCTGGCCTACTGGTTAAGGTCTTAACTATTACTCTGGCCTAATAGCTAAGATCTTAACTCTTACTCTGGCCTAACAGCTAAGGTCTTAGACTCGTACTCTGGCCTACTGGTTAAGGTCTTAACTCTTACTCTGTCCTAATAGCTAAGGTCTTAGACTCGTACTATGGTTTACAGGTGAAGGTCTTAACTCTTACTCTGGCCTAATAGCTAAGGTCTTAGACTCGTACTCTGGCCTACTGGTTAAGGTCTTAACTCTTACTCTGGCCTAAGAGCTAAGGTCTTAGACTCGCACTCTGGCCTAATGGTTAAGGTCTTAGACTCTTACCCTGGCCTACTGGTTAAGGTCTTAACTCTTACTCTGGCTTACTGGTTAAGGTCTTAACTCTTACTCTGGCCTAATGGTTAAGGTCTTAACTCTTACTCTGGCCTAATAGCTAAGGTCTGAACTCTAACTCTGGCCTACTTGTTAAGGTCTTAACTCTTACTTTGGCCTACAGGTTAAGGTCTTAACTCTTACTCTGGCCTAATGGTTAAGGTCTTAACTCTTACTCTGGCTTAATAGCTAAGGTCTTAACTCTTACTCTGGCCTAATAGCTAAGGTCTTAACTTTTACTCTGGCCTAATCGCTAAGGTCTTAGACTCGTACTCTGGCCTACTGGTTAAGATCTTAACTCTTACTCTGGCCTACTGGTTAAGGTCTTAACTCTTACTCTGGCCTAATAGCTAAGGTCTTAGACTCATACTCTGGCCTAATGGTTAAGGTCTTAGACTCTTACTCTGGCCTACTGGTTAAGGTCTTAACTCTTACTCTAGCCTACTGGTTAAGGTCTTAACTCTTGCTCTGGCCTACTGGGTAAGGGCTTAACTCTTACTCTGGCCTAATTGCTAAGGTCTTAGACTCTTACTCTGGCCTACTGGTTAAGGTCTTAACTCTTACTCTGGCCTACTGGTTAAGGGATTAACTCTTACTCTGGCCTAATGGCTAAGGTCTTAACTCTTCCTCTGGCCTACTGGTTAAGGTCTTAGACTCCTACTCTGGCCTAATAGCTAAGGTCTTAACTCTTACTCTGGCCTAATTGCTAAGGTCTTAGAATCTTACTCTGGCCTACTGGTTAAGGTCTTAACTCTTACTCTGGCCTACTGATTAAGGGATTAACTCTTACTCTGGCCTAATGGCTAAGGTCTTAACTCTTGCTCTGGCCTACTGGTTAAGGTCATAGACTCCTACTCTGGCCTAATAGCTAAGGTCTTAACTCTTACTCTAGCCTAATAGCTAAGGTCTTAGACTCGTACTCTGGCCTAATGGTTAAGGTCTTAACTCTTACTCTGGTCTAATAGCTAAGGTATTAGACTCGTACTCTGGCCTACTGGTTAAGGTCTTAATTCTTGCTCTGGCCTACTGGGTAAGATATTAACTCTTACTCTGGCCTAATTGCTAAGGTCTTAGACTCGTACTCTGGCTTACTGGTTAGGGTCTTAACTCTTACTCTGACCTAATAGATAAGATCTTAACTCTTACTCTGGCCTAACAGCTAAGGTCTTAGACTCGTACTCTGGCCTACTGGTTAAGGTCTTAACTCTTACTCTGTCCTAATAGCTAAGGTCTTAGACTCGTACTATGGTTTACAGGTTAAGGTCTTAACTCTTACTCTGGCCTAATAGCTAAGGTCTTAGACTCGTACTCTGGCCTACTGGTTAAGGTCTTAACTCTTACTCTGGCCTAAGAGCTAAGGTCTTAGACTCATACTCTGGCCTAATGGTTAAGGTCTTAGACTCTTACCCTGGCCTACTGGTTAAGGTCTTAACCCTTACTCTGTCTTACTGGTTAAGGTCTTAACTCTTACTCTGGCATAATGGTTAAGGTCTTAACTCTTACTCTGGCCTAATAGCTAAGGTCTGAACTCTTACTCTGGCCTACTTGTTAAGGTCTTAACTCTTACTCGGGCCTACAGGTTAAGGTCTTAACTCTTACTCTGGCCTAATGGTTAAGGTCTTAACTCTTACTCTGGCTTAATAGCTAAGGTCTTAACTCTTACTCTGGCCTAATAGCTAAGGTCTTAACTCTTACTCTGGCCTAATAGCTAAGGTCTTAGACTCGTACTCTGGCCTACTGGTTAAGGTCTTAACTCTTACTCTGGCCTAATAGCTAAGGTCTTAGACTCGTACTTTGGCCTACTGGTTAAGGTCTTAACTCTTACTCTGGCCTAATAGCTTAGGTCTTAACTCTTACTCTGGCCTAATAGCTAAGGTCTTAGACTCGTACTCTGGCCTACTGGTTAAGGTCTTAACTCTTACTCTGGCCTAATAGCTAAGGTCTTAGACTCATACTCTGGCCTAATGGTTAAGGTCTTAGACTCTTACTCTGGCCTACTGGTTAAGGTCTTAACTCTTACTCTGGCCTACTGGTTAAGGTCTTAACTCTTACTCTGGCCTACTGGTTAAGGTCTTAACTCTTGCTCTGGCCTACTGGGTAAGGGCTTAACTCTTACTCTGGCCTAATTGCTAAGGTCTTAGACTCTTACTCTGGCCTACTGGTTAAGGTCTTAACTCTTACTCTGGCCTACTGGTTAAGGGATTAACTCTTACTCTGGCCTAATGGCTAAGGTCTTAACTCTTCCTCTAGCCTACTGGTTAAGGTCTTAGACTCCTACTCTGGCCTAATAGCTAAGGTCTTAACTCTTACACTGGCCTAATTGCTAAGGACTTAGACTCTTACTCTGGCCTACTGGTTAAGGTCTTAACTCTTACTCTGGCCTACTGGTTAAGGGATTAACTCTTACTCTGGCCTAATGGCTAAGGTCTTAACTCTTGCTCTGGCCTACTGGTTAAGGTCTTAGACTCCTACTCTGGCCTAATAGCTAAGGTCTTAACTCTTACTCTAGCCTAATAGCTAAGGTCTTAGACTCGTACACTGGCCTAATGGTTAAGGTCTTAACTCTTACTCTGGCCTAATAGCTAAGGTCTTAGACTCGTACTCTGGCCTACTGGTTAAGGTCTTAACTCTGGCCTACTGGGTAAGATCTTAACTCTTACTCTGGCCTAATTGCTAAGGTCTTAGACTCGTACTCTGGCCTACTGGTTAAGGTCTTAACTCTTACTCTGGCCTAATAGCTAAGATCTTAACTCTTACTCTGGCCTAACAGCTAAGGTCTTAGACTCGTACTCTGGCCTACTGGTTAAGGTCTTAACTCTTACTCTGTCCTAATAGCTAAGGTCTTCGACTCGTACTATGGTTTACAGGTTAAGGTCTTAACTCTTACTCTGGCCTAATAGCTAAGGTCTTAGACTCGTACTCTGGCCTACTGGTTAAGGTCTTAACTCTTACTCTGGCCTAAGAGCTAAGGTCTTAGACTCGTACTCTGGCCTAATGGTTAAGGTATTAGACTCTTACCCTGGCCTACTGGTTAAGGTCTTAGACTCATACTCTGGCCTACTGGTTAAGGTCTTAACTCTTACTCTGTCCTAATAGCTAAGGTCTTAGACTCGTACTATGGCCTACAGGTTAAGGTCTTAACTCTTACTCTGGCCTAATAGCTAAGGTCTTAGACTCATACTCTGGCCTACTGGTTAAGCTCTTAACTCTTACTCTGGCCTAATAGCTAAGGTCTTAACTCGTACTCTGGCCTAATTGCTAAGGTCTTAACTCTTACTCTGGCCTAATAGCTAAGGTCTTAGACTCGTACTATGGCCTACAGGTTAAGGTCTTAACTCTTTCTCTGGAAAAATAGCTAAGGTCTCAGACTCATACTCTGGCCTAATGGTTAAGGTCTTAGACTCTTACTCTGGCCTACTGGTTAAGGTCTTAACTCTTACTCTGTCCTAATAGCTAAGGTCTTAGACTCGTACTATGGTTTACAGGTTAAGGTCTTAACTCTTACTCTGGCCTAATAGCTAAGGTCTTAGACTCGTACTCTGGCCTACTGGTTAAGGTCTTAACTCTTACTCTGGCCTAAGAGCTAAGGTCTTAGACTCATACTCTGGCCTAATGGTTAAGGTCTTAGACTCTTACCCTGGCCTACTGGTTAAGGTCTTAACTCTTACTCTGGCCTAATGGTTAAGGTCTTAACTCTTACTCTGGCCTAATAGCTAAGGTCTGAACTCTTACTCTGGCCTACTTGTTAAGGTCTTAACTCTTACTCGGGCCTACAGGTTAAGGTCTTAACTCTTACTCTGGCCTAATGGTTAAGGTCTTAACTCTTACTCTGGCTTAATAGCTAAGGTCTTAACTCTTACTCTGGCCTAATAGCTAAGGTCTTAACTCTTACTCTGGCCTAATAGCTAAGGTCTTAGACTCGTACTTTGGCCTACTGGTTAAGGTCTTAACTCTTACTCTGGCCTAATAGCTTAGGTCTTAACTCTTACTCTGGCCTAATAGCTAAGGTCTTAACTCTTACTCTGGCCTACTGGTTAAGGTCTTAACTCTTACTCTGGCCTAATAGCTAAGGTCTTAACTCTTACTCTGGCCTAATAGCTAAGGTCTTAGACTCGTACTCTGGCCTACTGGTTAAGGTCTTAACTCTTACTCTGGCCTAATAGCTAAGGTCTTAGACTCATACTCTGGCCTAATGGTTAAGGTCTTAGACTCTTACTCTGGCCTACTGGTTAAGGTCTTAACTCTTACTCTGGCCTACTGGTTAAGGTCTTAACTCTTACTCTGGCCTACTGGTTAAGGTCTTAACTCTTGCTCTGGCCTACTGGGTGAGGGCTTAACTCTTACTCTGGCCTAATTGCTAAGGTCTTAGACTCTTACTCTGGCCTACTGGTTAAGGTCTTAACTCTTACTCTGGCCTACTGGTTAAGGGATTAACTCTTACTCTGGCCTAATGGCTAAGGTCTTAACTCTTGCTCTGGCCTACTGGTTAAGGTCTTAGACTCCTACTCTGGCCTAATAGCTAAGGTCTTAACTCTTACTCTAGCCTAATAGCTAAGGTCTTAGACTCGTACTCTGGCCTAATGGTTAAGGTCTTAACTCTTACTCTGGCCTAATAGCTACGGTCTTAGACTCGTACTTTGGCCTACTGGTTAAGGTCTTAACTCTTGCTCTGGCCTACTGGGTAAGATCTTAACTCTTACTCTGGCCTAATTGCTAAGGTCTTAGACTCGTACTCTGGCCTACTGGTTAAGGTCTTAACTCTAACTCTGGCCTAATAGCTAAGATCTTAACTCTTACTCTGGCCTAACAGCTAAGGGCTTATACTCGTACTCTGGCCTACTGGTTAAGGTCTTAACTCTTACTCTGTCCTAATAGCTAAGGTCTTAGACTCGTACTATGGTTTACAGGTTAAGGTCTTAACTCTTACTCTGGCCTAATAGCTAAGGTCTTAGACTCATACTCTGGCCTACTGGTTAAGGTCTTAACTCTTACTCTGGCCTAAGAGCTAAGGTCTTAGACTCGTAATCAGGCCTAATGGTTAAGGTCTTAGACTCTTACCCTGGCCTACTGGTTAAGGTCTTAACTCTTACTCTGGCTTACTGGTTAAGGTCTTAACTCTTACTCTGGCCTAATGGTTAAGGTCTTAACTCTTACTCTGGCCTAATAGCTAAGGTCTGAACTCTTACTCTGGCCTACTTGTTAAGGTCTTAACTCTTACTTTGGCCTACAGGTTAAGGTCTTAACTCTTACTCTGGCCTAATGGTTAAGGTCTTAACTATTACTCTGGCTTAATAGCTAAGGTCTTAACTCTTACTCTGGCCTAATAGCTAAGGTCTTAACTTTTACTCTGGCCTAATAGCTAAGGTCTTAGACTCGTACTCTGGCCTACTGGTTAAGGTATTAACTCTTACTCTGGCCTACTGGTTAAGGTCTTAACTCTTACTCTGGCCTAATAGCTAAGGTCTTAGACTCATACTCTGGCCTAATGGTTAAGGTCTTAGATTCTTACTCTGGCCTACTGGTTAAGGTCTTAACTCTTACTCTGGCCTAATAGCTAAGGTCTTAGACTCGTACTTTGGCCTACTGGTTAAGGTCTTAACTCTTACTCTGGCCTAATAGCTTAGGTCTTAACTCTTACTCTGGCCTAATAGCTAAGGTCTTAACTCTTACTCTGGCCTACTGGTTAAGGTCTTAACTCTTACTCTGGCCTAATAGCTAAGGTCTTAACTCTTACTCTGGCCTAATAGCTAAGGTCTTAGACTCGTACTCTGGCCTACTGGTTAAGGTCTTAACTCTTACTCTGGCCTACTGGTTAAGGTCTTAACTCTTACTCTGGCCTAATAGCTAAGGTCTTAGACTCATACTCTGGCCTAATGGTTAAGGTCTTAGACTCTTACTCTGGCCTACTGGTTAAGGTCTTAACTCTTACTCTGGCCTACTGGTTAAGGTCTTAACTCTTACTCTGGCCTACTGGTTAAGGTCTTAAATCTTGCTCTGGCCTACTGGGTAAGGGCTTAACTCTTACTCTTGCCTAATTGCTAAGGTCTTAGACTCTTACTCTGGCCTACTGGTTAAAGTCTTAACTCTTACTCTGGCCTACTGGTTAAGGGATTAACTCTTACTCTGGCCTAATGGCTAAGGTCTTAACTATTGCTCTGGCCTACTGGTTAAGGTCTTAGACTCCTACTCTGGCCTAATAGCTAAGGTCTTAACTCTTACTCTGGCCTAATTGCTAAGGTCTTAGACTCTTACTCTGGCCTACTGGTTAAGGTCTTAACTCTTACTCTGGGCTACTGGTTAAGGGATTAACTCTTACTCTGGCCTAATGGCTAAGGTCTTAACTCTTGCTCTGGCCTACTGGTTAAGGTCTTAGACTCCTACTCTGGCCTAATAGCTAAGGTCTTAACTCTTACTCTAGCCTAATAGCTAAGGTCTTAGACTCGTACTCTGGCCTAATGGTTAAGGTCTTAACTCTTACTCTGGCCTAATAGCTAAGGTCTTAGACTCGTACTCTGGCCTACTGGTTAAGGTCTTATCTCTTGCTCTGGCCTAGTGGGTAAGATCTTAACTCTTACTCTGGCCTAATTGCTAAGGTCTTAGACTCGTACTCTGGCCTACTGGTTAAGGTCTTAACTCTTACTCTGACCTAATAGCTAAGGTCTTAGACTCGTACTATGGTTTACAGGTAAGGTCTTAACTCTTACTCTGGCCTAATAGCTAAGGTCTTAGACTCGTACTCTGGCCTACTGGTCAAGGTCTTAACTCTTACTCTGGCCTAAGAGCTAAGGTCTTAGACTCATACTCTGGCCTACTGGTTAAGGTCTTAACTCTTACTCTGGCTTACTGGTTAAGGTCTTAAGTCTTACTGTGGCCTAATGGTTAAGGTCTTAACTCTTACTCTGGCAAAATAGCTAAGGTCTGAACTCTTACTCTGGCCTACTTGTTAAGGTCTTAACTCTTACTTTGGCCTACAGGTTAAGGTCTTAACTCTTACTCTGGCCTAATGGTTAAGGTCTTAACTCTTACTCTGGCTTAATAGCTAAGGTCTTAACTCTTACTCTGGCCTAATGGCTAAGGTCTTAACTTTTACTCTGGCCTAATAGCTAAGGTCTTAGACTCGTACTCTGGCCTACTGGTTAAGGTCTTAACTCTTACTCTGGCCTACTGGTTAAGGTCTTAACTCTTACTCTGGCCTAATAGCTAAGGTCTTAGACTCATACTCTGACCTAATGGTTAAGGTCTTAGACTCTTACTCTGGCCTACTGGTTAAGGTCTTAACTCTTACTCTGGCCTAATAGCTAAGGTCTTAGACTCGTACTTTGGCCTACTGGTTAAGGTCTTAACTCTTACTCTGGCCTAATAGCTTAGGTCTTAACTCTTACTCTGGCCTAATAGCTACGGTCTTAACTCTTACTCTGGCCTACTGGTTAAGGTCATAACTCTTACTCTGGCCTAATAGCTAAGGTCTTAACTCTTACTCTGGCCTAATAGCTAAGGTCTTAGACTCGTACTCTGGCCTACTGGTTAAGGTCTTAACTCTTACTCTGGCCTACTGGTTAAGGTCTTAACTCTTACTCTGGCCTAATAGCTAAGGTCTTAGACTCATACTCTGGCCTAATGGTTAAGATCTTAGACTCTTACTCTGGCCTACTGGTTAAGGTCTTAACTCTTACTCTGGCCTACTGGTTAAGGTCTTAACTCTTACTCTGGCCTACTGGTTAAGGTCTTAACTCTTGCTCTGGCCTACTGGGTAAGGGCTTAACTCTTACTCTGGCCTAATTGCTAAGGTCTTAGACTCTTACTCTGGCCTACTGGTTAAGGTCTTAACTCTTACTCTGGCCTACTGGTTAAGGGATTAACTCTTACTCTGGCCTAATGGCTAAGGTCTTAACTCTTCCTCTGGCCTACTGGTTAAGGTCTTAGACTCCTACTCTGGCCTAATAGCTAAGGTCTTAACTCTTACTCTGGCCTAATTGCTAAGGTCTTAGACTCTTACTCTGGCCTACTGGTTAAGGTCTTAACTCTTACTCTGGCCTACTGGTTAAGGGATTAACTCTTACTCTGGCCTAATGGCTAAGGTCTTAACTCTTGCTCTGGCCTACTGGTTAAGGTCTTAGACTCCTACTCTGGCCTAATAGCTAAGGTCTTAACTCTTACTCTGGCCTAATTGCTAAGGTCTTAGACTCGTACTCTGGCCTACTGGTTAAGGTCTTAACTCTTGCTCTGGCCTACTGGGTAAGATCTTAACTCGTACTCTGGCCTACTGGTTAAGGTCTTAACTCTTACTCTGGCCTAATAGCTAAGATCTTAACTCTTACTCTGGCCTAACAGCTAAGGTCTTAGACTCGTACTCTGGCCTACTGGTTAAGGTCTTAACTCTTACTCTGTCCTAATAGCTAAGGTCTTAGACTCGTACTATGGTTTACAGGTTAAGGTCTTAACTCTTACTCTGGCCTAATAGCTAAGGTCTTAGACTCGTACTCTGGCCTACTGGTTAAGGTCTTAACTCTTACTCTGGCCTAAGAGCTAAGGTCTTAGACTCGTACTCTGGCCTAATGGTTAAGGTCTTAGACTCTTACCCTGGCCTACTGGTTAAGGTCTTAACTCTTACTCTGGCTTACTGGTTAAGGTCTTAACTCTTACTCTGGCCTAATGGTTAAGGTCTTAACTCTTACTCTGGCCTAATAGCTAAGGTCTGAACTCTTACTCTGGCCTACTTGTTAAGGTCTTAACTATTACTTTGGCCTACAGGTTAAGGTCTTAACTCTTACTCTGGCCTAATGGTTAAGGTCTTAACTCTTACTCTGGCTTAATAGCTAAGGTCTTAACTCTTACTCTGGCCTAATAGCTAAGGTCTTAACTTTTACTCTGGCCTAATCGCTAAGGTCTTAGACTCATACTCTGGCCTACTGGTTAAGATCTTAACTCTTACTCTGGCCTACTGGTTAAGGTCTTAACTCTTACTCTGGCCTAATAGCTAAGGTCTTAGACTCATACTCTGGCCTAATGGTTAAGGTCTTAGACTCTTACTCTGGCCTACTGGTTAAGGTCTTAACTCTTACTCTGGCCTACTGGTTAAGGTCTTAACTCTTGCTCTGGCCTACTGGGTAAGGGCTTAACTCTTACTCTGGCCTAATTGCTAAGGTCTTAGACTCTTACTCTGGCCTACTGGTTAAGGTCTTAACTCTTACTCTGGCCTACTGGTTAAGGGATTAACTCTTACTCTGGCCTAATGGCTAAGGTCTTAACTCTTCCTCTGGCCTACTGGTTAAGGTCTTAGACTCCTACTCTGGCCTAATAGCTAAGGTCTTAACTCTTACTCTGGCCTAATTGCTAAGGTCTTAGAATCTTACTCTGGCCTACTGGTTAAGGTCTTAACTCTTACTCTGGCCTACTGATTAAGGGATTAACTCTTACTCTGGCCTAATGGCTAAGGTCTTAACTCTTGCTCTGGCCTACTGGTTAAGGTCATAGACTCCTACTCTGGCCTAATAGCTAAGGTCTTAACTCTTACTCTAGCCTAATAGCTAAGGTCTTAGACTCGTACTCTGGCCTACTGGTTAAGGTCTTAATTCTTGCTCTGGCCTACTGGGTAAGATATTAACTCTTACTCTGGCCTAATTGCTAAGGTCTTAGACTCGTACTCTGGCTTACTGGTTAGGGTCTTAACTCTTACTCTGACCTAATAGTTAAGATCTTAACTCTTACTCTGGCCTAACAGCTAAGGTCTTAGACTCGTACTCTGGCCTACTGGTTAAGGTCTTAACTCTTACTCTGTCCTAATAGCTAAGGTCTTAGAGGCGTACTATGGTTTACAGGTTAAGGTCTTAACTCTTACTCTGGCCTAATAGCTAAGGTCTTAGACTCGTACTCTGGCCTACTGGTTAAGGTCTTAACTCTTACTCTGGCCTAAGAGCTAAGGTCTTAGACTCATACTCTGGCCTAATGGTTAAGGTCTTAGACTCTTACCCTGGCCTACTGGTTAAGGTCTTAACCCATACTCTGTCTTACTGGTTAAGGTCTTAACTCTTACTCTGGCATAATGGTTAAGGTCTTAACTCTTACTCTGGCCTAATAGCTAAGGTCTGAACTCTTACTCTGGCCTACTTGTTAAGGTCTTAACTCTTACTCGGGCCTACAGGTTAAGGTCTTAACTCTTACTCTGGCCTAATGGTTAAGGTCTTAACTCTTACTCTGGCTTAATAGCTAAGGTCTTAACTCTTACTCTGGCCTAATAGCTAAGGTCTTAACTCTTACTCTGGCCTAATAGCTAAGGTCTTAGACTCGTACTCTGGCCTACTGGTTAAGGTCTTAACTCTTACTCTGGCCTAATAGCTAAGGTCTTAGACTCGTACTTTGGCCTACTGGTTAAGGTCTTAACTCTTACTCTGGCCTAATAGCTTAGGTCTTAACTCTTACTCTGGCCTAATAGCTAAGGTCTTAGACTCGTACTCTGGCCTACTGGTTAAGGTCTTAACTCTTACTCTGGCCTAATAGCTAAGGTCTTAGACTCATACTCTGGCCTAATGGTTAAGGTCTTAGACTCTTACTCTGGCCTACTGGTTAAGGTCTTAACTCTTACTCTGGCCTACTGGTTAAGGTCTTAACTCTTACTCTGGCCTACTGGTTAGGGTCTTAACTCTTGCTCTGGCCTACTGGGTAAGGGCTTAACTCTTACTCTGGCCTAATTGCTAAGGTCTTAGACTCTTACTCTGGCCTACTGGTTAAGGTCTTAACTCTTACTCTGGCCTACTGGTTAAGGGATTAACTCTTACTCTGGCCTAATGGCTAAGGTCTTAACTCTTCCTCTAGCCTACTGGTTAAGGTCTTAGACTCCTACTCTGGCCTAATAGCTAAGGTCTTAACTCTTACACTGGCCTAATTGCTAAGGTCTTAGACTCTTACTCTGGCCTACTGGTTAAGGTCTTAACTCTTACTCTGGCCTACTGGTTAAGGGATTAACTCTTACTCTGGCCTAATGGCTAAGGTCTTAACTCTTGCTCTGGCCTACTGGTTAAGGTCTTAGACTCCTACTCTGGCCTAATAGCTAAGGTCTTAACTCTTACTCTAGCCTAATAGCTAAGGTCTTAGACTCGTACACTGGCCTAATGGTTAAGGTCTTAACTCTTACTCTGGCCTAATAGCTAAGGTCTTAGACTCGTACTCTGGCCTACTGGTTAAGGTCTTAACTCTGGCCTACTGGGTAAGATCTTAACTCTTACTCTGGCCTAATTGCTAAGGTCTTAGACTCGTACTCTGGCCTACTGGTTAAGGTCTTAACTCTTACTCTGGCCTAATAGCTAAGATCTTAACTCTTACTCTGGCCTAACAGCTAAGGTCTTAGACTCGTACTCTGGCCTACTGGTTAAGGTCTTAACTCTTACTCTGTCCTAATAGCTAAGGTCTTCGACTCGTACTATGGTTTACAGGTTAAGGTCTTAACTCTTACTCTGGCCTAATAGCTAAGGTCTTAGACTCGTACTCTGGCCTACTGGTTAAGGTCTTAACTCTTACTCTGGCCTAAGAGCTAAGGTCTTAGACTCGTTCTCTGGCCTAATGGTTAAGGTCTTAGACTCTTACCCTGGCCTACTGGTTAAGGTCTTAGACTCGTACTCTGGCCTACTGGTTAAGGTCTTAACTCTTACTCTGTCCTAATAGCTAAGGTCTTAGACTCGTACTATGGCCTACAGGTTAAGGTCTTAACTCTTACTCTGGCCTAATAGCTAAGGTCTTAGACTCATACTCTGGCCTACTGGTTAAGCTCTTAACTCTTACTCTGGCCTAATAGCTAAGGTCTTAACTCGTACTCTGGCCTAATTGTTAAGGTCTTAACTCTTACTCTGGCCTAATAGCTAAGGTCTTAGACTCGTACTATGGCCTACAGGTTAAGGTCTTAACTCTTTCTCTGGAAAAATAGCTAAGGTCTCAGACTCATACTCTGGCCTAATGGTTAAGGTCTTAGACTCTTACTCTGGCCTACTGGTTAAGGTCTTAACTCTTACTCTGTCCTAATAGCTAAGGTCTTAGACTCGTACTATGGTTTACAGGTTAAGGTCTTAACTCTTACTCTGGCCTAATAGCTAAGGTCTTAGACTCGTACTCTGGCCTACTGGTTAAGGTCTTAACTCTTACTCTGGCCTAAGAGCTAAGGTCTTAGACTCATACTCTGGCCTAATGGTTAAGGTCTTAGACTCTTACCCTGGCCTACTGGTTAAGGTCTTAACTCTTACTCTGTCTTACTGGTTAAGGTCTTAACTCTTACTCTGGCCTAATGGTTAAGGTCTTAACTCTTACTCTGGCCTAATAGCTAAGGTCTGAACTCTTACTCTGGCCTACTTGTTAAGGTCTTAACTCTTACTCGGGCCTACAGGTTAAGGTCTTAACTCTTACTCTGGCCTAATGGTTAAGGTCTTAACTCTTACTCTGGCTTAATAGCTAAGGTCTTAACTCTTACTCTGGCCTAATAGCTAAGGTCTTAACTCTTACTCTGGCCTAATAGCTAAGGTCTTAGACTCGTACTCTGGCCTACTGGTTAAGGTCTTAACTCTTACTCTGGCCTAATAGCTAAGGTCTTAGACTCGTACTTTGGCCTACTGGTTAAGGTCTTAACTCTTACTCTGGCCTAATAGCTTAGGTCTTAACTCTTACTCTGGCCTAATAGCTAAGGTCTTAACTCTTACTCTGGCCTACTGGTTAAGGTCTTAACTCTTACTCTGGCCTAATAGCTAAGGTCTTAACTCTTACTCTGGCCTAATAGCTAAGGTCTTAGACTCGTACTCTGGCCTACTGGTTAAGGTCTTAACTCTTACTCTGGCCTAATAGCTAAGGTCTTAGACTCATACTCTGGCCTAATGGTTAAGGTCTTAGACTCTTACTCTGGCCTACTGGTTAAGGTCTTAACTCTTACTCTGGCCTACTGGTTAAGGTCTTAACTCTTACTCTGGCCTACTGGTTAAGGTCTTAACTCTTGCTCTGGCCTACTGGGTAAGGGCTTAACTCTTACTCTGGCCTAATTGCTAAGGTCTTAGACTCTTACTCTGGCCTACTGGTTAAGGTCTTAACTCTTACTCTGGCCTACTGGTTAAGGGATTAACTCTTACTCTGGCCTAATGGCTAAGGTCTTAACTCTTCCTCTAGCCTACTGGTTAAGGTCTTAGACTCCTACTCTGGCCTAATAGCTAAGGTCTTAACTCTTACTCTAGCCTAATAGCTAAGGTCTTAGACTCGTACTCTGGCCTAATGGTTAAGGTCTTAACTCTTACTCTGGCCTAATAGCTAAGGTCTTAGACTCGTACTCTGGCCTACTGGTTAAGGTCTTAACTCTGGCCTACTGGGTAAGATCTTAACTCTTACTCTGGCCTAATTGCTAAGGTCTTAGACTCGTACTCTGGCCTACTGGTTAAGGTCTTAACTCTTACTCTGGCCTAATAGCTAAGGTCTTAGACTCGTACTCTGGCCTACTGGTTAAGGTCTTAACTCTTACTCTGGCCTAAGAGCTAAGGTCTTAGACTCGTACTCTGGCCTAATGGTTAAGGTCTTAGACTCTTACCCTGGCCTACTGGTTAAGGTCTTAGACTCATACTCTGGCCTACTGGTTAAGGTCTTAACTCTTACTCTGTCCTAATGGCTAAGGTCTTAGACTCGTACTATGGCCTACAGGTTAAGGTCTTAACTCTTACTCTGGCCTAATAGCTAAGGTCTTAGACTCATACTCTGGCCTACTGGTTAAGCTCTTAACTCTTACTCTGGCCTAATAGCTAAGGTCTTAACTCGTACTCTGGCCTAATTGCTAAGGTCTTAACTCTTACTCTGGCCTAATAGCTAAGGTCTTAGACTCGTACTATGGCCTACAGGTTAAGGTCTTAACTCTTTCTCTGGAAAAATAGCTAAGGTCTCAGACTCATACTCTGGCCTAATGGTTAAGGTCTTAGACTCTTACTCTGGCCTACTGGTTAAGGTCTTAACTCTTACTCTGTCCTAATAGCTAAGGTCTTAGACTCGTACTATGGTTTACAGGTTAAGGTCTTAACTCTTACTCTGGCCTAATAGCTAAGGTCTTAGACTCGTACTCTGGCCTACTGGTTAAGGTCTTAACTCTTACTCTGGCCTAAGAGCTAAGGTCTTAGACTCATACTCTGGCCTAATGGTTAAGGTCTTAGACTCTTACCCTGGCCTACTGGTTAAGGTCTTAACTCTTACTCTGTCTTACTGGTTAAGGTCTTAACTCTTACTCTGGCCTAATGGTTAAGGTCTTAACTCTTACTCTGGCCTAATAGCTAAGGTCTGAACTCTTACTCTGGCCTACTTGTTAAGGTCTTAACTCTTACTCGGGCCTACAGGTTAAGGTCTTAACTCTTACTCTGGCCTAATGGTTAAGGTCTTAACTCTTACTCTGGCTTAATAGCTAAGGTCTTAACTCTTACTCTGGCCTAATAGCTAAGGTCTTAACTCTTACTCTGGCCTAATAGCTAAGGTCTTAGACTCGTACTCTGGCCTACTGGTTAAGGTCTTAACTCTTACTCTGGCCTAATAGCTAAGGTCTTAGACTCGTACTTTGGCCTACTGGTTAAGGTCTTAACTCTTACTCTGGCCTAATAGCTTAGGTCTTAACTCTTACTCTGGCCTAATAGCTAAGGTCTTAACTCTTACTCTGGCCTACTGGTTAAGGTCTTAACTCTTACTCTGGCCTAATAGCTAAGGTCTTAACTCTTACTCTGGCCTAATAGCTAAGGTCTTAGACTCGTACTCTGGCCTACTGGTTAAGGTCTTAACTCTTACTCTGGCCTAATAGCTAAGGTCTTAGACTCATACTCTGGCCTAATGGTTAAGGTCTTAGACTCTTACTCTGGCCTACTGGTTAAGGTCTTAACTCTTACTCTGGCCTACTGGTTAAGGTCTTAACTCTTACTCTGGCCTACTGGTTAAGGTCTTAACTCTTGCTCTGGCCTACTGGGTAAGGGCTTAACTCTTACTCTGGCCTAATTGCTAAGGTCTTAACTCTTCCTCTAGCCTACTGGTTAAGGTCTTAGACTCCTACTCTGGCCTAATAGCTAAGGTCTTAACTCTTACACTGGCCTAATTGCTAAGGTCTTAGACTCTTACTCTGGCCTACTGGTTAAGGTCTTAACTCTTACTCTGGCCTACTGGTTAAGGGATTAACTCTTACTCTGGCCTAATGGCTAAGGTCTTAACTCTTGCTCTGGCCTACTGGTTAAGGTTTTAGACTCCTACTCTGGCCTAATAGCTAAGGTCTTAACTCTTACTCTAGCCTAATAGCTAAGGTCTTAGACTCGTACTCTGGCCTAATGGTTAAGGTCTTAACTCTTACTCTGGCCTAATAGCTAAGGTCTTAGACTCGTACTCTGGCCTACTGGTTAAGGTCTTAACTCTGGCCTACTGGGTAAGATCTTAACTCTTACTCTGGCCTAATTGCTAAGGTCTTAGACTCGTACTCTGGCCTACTGGTTAAGGTCTTAACTCTTACTCTGGCCTAATAGCTAAGATCTTAACTCTTACTCTGGCCTAACAGCTAAGGTCTTAGACTCGTACTCTGGCCTACTGGTTAAGGTCTTAACTCTTACTCTGTCCTACTAGCTAAGGTCTTCGACTTGTACTATGGTTTACAGGTTAAGGTCTTAACTCTTACTCTGGCCTAATAGCTAAGGTCTTAGACTCGTACTCTGGCCTACTGGTTAAGGTCTTAACTCTTACTCTGGCCTAAGAGCTAAGGTCTTAGACTCGTACTCTGGCCTAATGGTTAAGGTCTTAGACTCTTACCCTGGCCTACTGGTTAAGGTCTTAGACTCGTACTCGGGCCTACTGGTTAAGGTCTTAACTCTTACTCTGTCCTAATAGCTAAGGTCTTAGACTCGTACTATGGCCTACAGGTTAAGGTCTTAACTCTTACTCTGGCCTAATAGCTAAGGTCTTAGACTCATACTCTGGCCTACTGGTTAAGCTCTTAACTCTTACTCTGGCCTAATAGCTAAGGTCTTAACTCGTACTCTGGCCTAATTGCTAAGGTCTTAACTCTTACTCTGGCCTAATAGCTAAGGTCTTAGACTCGTACTATGGCCTACAGGTTAAGGTCTTAACTCTTTCTCTGGAAAAATAGCTAAGGTCTCAGACTCATACTCTGGCCTAATGGTTAAGGTCTTAGACTCTTACTCTGGCCTACTGCTTAAGGTCTTAACTCTTACTCTGTCCTAATAGCTAAGGTCTTAGACTCGTACTATGGTTTACAGGTTAAGGTCTTAACTCTTACTCTGGCCTAATAGCTAAGGTCTTAGACTCGTACTCTGGCCTACTGGTTAAGGTCTTAACTCTTACTCTGGCCTAAGAGCTAAGGTCTTAACTCTTACTCTGGCCTAATGGTTAAGGTCTTAACTCTTACTCTGGCCTACTGGTTAAGGTCTTAACTCTTGCTCTGGCCTACTGGTTAAGGTCTTAACTCTTACTCTGGCCTAATTGCTAAGGTCTTAATCTCTTACTCTGGCCTACTTGTTAAGGTCTTAACTCTTACTCGGGCCTACAGGTTAAGGTCTTAACTCTTACTCTGGCCTAATGGTTAAGGTCTTAACTCTTACTCTGGCTTAATAGCTAAGGTCTTAACTCTTACTCTGGCCTAATAGCTAAGGTCTTAACTCTTACTCTGGCCTAATAGCTAAGGTCTTAGACTCGTACTCTGGCCTACTGGTTAAGGTCTTAACTCCTACTCTGGCCTAATAGCTAAGGTCTTAGACTCATACTCTGGCCTAATGGTTAAGGTCTTAGACTCTTACTCTGGCCTACTGGTTAAGGTCTCAACTCTTACTCTGGCCTACTGGTTAAGGTCTTAACTCTTACTCTGGCCTACTGGTTAAGGTCTTAACTCTTGCTCTGGCCTACTGGGTAAGGGCTTAACTCTTACTCTGGCCTAATTGCTAAGGTCTTAGACTCTTACTCTGGCCTACTGGTTAAGGTCTTAACTCTTACTCTGGCCTACTGGTTAAGGGATTAACTCTTACTCTGGCCTAATGGCTAAGGTCTTAACTCTTCCTCTAGCCTACTGGTTAAGGTCTTAGACTCCTACTCTGGCCTAATAGCTAAGGTCTTAACTCTTACACTGGCCTAATTGCTAAGGTCTTAGACTCTTACTCTGGCCTACTGGTTAAGGTCTTAACTCTTACTCTGGCCTACTGGTTAAGGGATTAACTCTTACTCTGGCCTAATGGCTAAGGTCTTAACTCTTCCTCTAGCCTACTGGTTAAGGTCTTAGACTCCTACTCTGGCCTAATAGCTAAGGTCTTAACTCTTACACTGGCCTAATTGCTAAGGTCTTAGAGCTAAGGTCTTAGACTCTTACTCTGGCCTACTGGTTAAGGTCTTAACTCTTACTCTGGCCTATTGGTTAGGGGATTAACTCTTACTCTGGCCTAATGGCTAAGGTCTTAACTCTTGCTCTGGCCTACTGGTTAAGGTCTTAGACTCCTACTCTGGCCTAATAGCTAAGGTCTTAACTCTTACTCTAGCCTAATAGCTAAGGTCTTAGACTCGTACTCTGGCCTAATGGTTAAGGTCTTAACTCTTACTCTGGCCTAATAGCTAAGGTCTTAGACTCGTACTCTGGCCTACTGGTTAAGGTCTTAACTCTGGCCTACTGGGTAAGATCTTAACTCTTACTCTGGCCTAATTGCTAAGGTCTTAGACTCGTACTCTGGCCTACTGGTTAAGGTCTTAACTCTTACTCTGGCCTAATAGCTAAGATCTTAACTCTTACTCTGGCCTAACAGCTAAGGTCTTAGACTCGTACTCTGGCCTACTGGTTAAGGTCTGAACTCTTACTCTGTCCTACTAGCTAAGGTCTTCGACTCGTACTATGGTTTACAGGTTAAGGTCTTAACTCTTACTCTGGCCTAATAGCTAAGGTCTTAGACTCGTACTCTGGCCTACTGGTTAAGGTCTTAACTCTTACTCTGGCCTAAGAGCTAAGGTCTTAGACTCGTACTCTGGCCTAATGGTTAAGGTCTTAGACTCTTACCCTGGCCTACTGGTTAAGGTCTTAGACTCGTACTCTGGCCTACTGGTTAAGGTCTTAACTCTTACTCTGTCCTAATAGCTAAGGTCTTAGACTCGTACTATGGCCTACAGGTTAAGGTCTTAACTCTTACTCTGGCCTAATAGCTAAGGTCTTAGACTCATACTCTGGCCTACTGGTTAAGCTCTTAACTCTTACTCTGGCCTAATAGCTAAGGTCTTAACTCGTACTCTGGCCTAATTGCTAAGGTCTTAACTCTTACTCTGGCCTAATAGCTAAGGTCTTAGACTCGTACTATGGCCTACAGGTTAAGGTCTTAACTCTTTCTCTGGAAAAATAGCTAAGGTCTCAGACTCATACTCTGGCCTAATGGTTAAGGTCTTAGACTCTTACTCTGGCCTACTGGTTAAGGTCTTAACTCTTACTCTGTCCTAATAGCTAAGGTCTTAGACTCGTACTATGGTTTACAGGTTAAGGTCTTAACTCTTACTCTGGCCTAATAGCTAAGGTCTTAGACTCGTACTCTGGCCTACTGGTTAAGGTCTTAACTCTTACTCTGGCCTAATAGCTAAGGTCTTAGACTCGTACTTTGGCCTACTGGTTAAGGTCTTAACTCTTACTCTGGCCTAATAGCTTAGGTCTTAACTCTTACTCTGGCCTAATAGCTAAGGTCTTAACTCTTACTCTGGCCTACTGGTTAAGGTCTTAACTCTTACTCTGGCCTAATAGCTAAGGTCTTAACTCTTACTCTGGCCTAATAGCTAAGGTCTTAGACTCGTACTCTGGCCTACTGGTTAAGGTCTTAACTCTTACTCTGGCCTAATAGCTAAGGTCTTAGACTCATACTCTGGCCTAATGGTTAAGGTCTTAGACTCTTACTCTGGCCTACTGGTTAAGGTCTTAACTCTTACTCTGGCCTACTGGTTAAGGTCTTAACTCTTGCTCTGGCCTACTGGGTAAGGGCTTAACTCTTACTCTGGCCTAATTGCTAAGGTCTTAGACTCTTACTCTGGCCTACTGGTTAATGTCTTAACTCTTACTCTGGCCTACTGGTTAAGGGATTAACTCTTACTCTGGCCTAATGGCTAAGGTCTCAACTCTTCCTCTAGCCTACTGGTTAAGGTCTTAGACTCCTACTCTGGCCTAATAGCTAAGGTCTTAACTCTTACACTGGCCTAATTGCTAAGGTCTTAGACTCTTACTCTGGCCTACTGGTTAAGGTCTTAACTCTTACTCTGGCCTACTGGTTAAGGGATTAACTCTTACTCTGGCCTAATGGCTAAGGTCTTAACTCTTGCTCTGGCCTACTGGTTAAGGTCTTAGACTCCTACTCTGGCCTAATAGCTAAGGTCTTAACTCTTACTCTAGCCTAATAGCTAAGGTCTTAGACTCGTACTCTGGCCTAATGGTTAAGGTCTTAACTCTTACTCTGGCCTAATAGCTAAGGTCTTAGACTCGTACTCTGGCCTACTGGTTAAGGTCTTAACTCTGGCCTACTGGGTAAGATCTTAACTCTTACTCTGGCCTAATTGCTAAGGTCTTAGACTCGTACTCTGGCCTACTGGTTAAGGTCTTAACTCTTACTCTGGCCTAATAGCTAAGATCTTAACTCTTACTCTGGCCTAATAGCTAAGGTCTTAGACTCGTACTCTGGCCTACTGGTTAAGGTCTTAACTCCTACTCTGGCCTAATAGCTAAGGTCTTAGACTCATACTCTGGCCTAATGGTTAAGGTCTTAGACTCTTACTCTGGCCTACTGGTTAAGGTCTCAACTCTTACTCTGGCCTACTGATTAAGGTCTTAACTCTTACTCTGGCCTACTGGTTAAGGTCTTAACTCTTGCTCTGGCCTACTGGGTAAGGGCTTAACTCTTACTCTGGCCTAATTGCTAAGGTCTTAGACTCTTACTCTGGCCTACTGGTTAAGGTCTTAACTCTTACTCTGGCCTACTGGTTAAGGGATTAACTCTTACTCTGGCCTAATGGCTAAGGTCTTAACTCTTCCTCTAGCCTACTGGTTAAGGTCTTAGACTCCTACTCTGGCCTAATAGCTAAGGTCTTAACTCTTACACTGGCCTAATTGCTAAGGTCTTAGACTCTTACTCTGGCCTACTGGTTAAGGTCTTAACTCTTACTCTGGCCTACTGGTTAAGGGATTAACTCTTACTCTGGCCTAATGGCTAAGGTCTTAACTCTTCCTCTAGCCTACTGGTTAAGGTCTTAGACTCCTACTCTGGCCTAATAGCTAAGGTATTAACTCTTACACTGGCCTAATTGCTAAGGTCTTAGACTCTTACTCTGGCCTACTGGTTAAGGTCTTAACTCTTACTCTGGCCTATTGGTTAAGGGATTAACTCTTACTCTGGCCTAATGGCTAAGGTCTTAACTCTTGCTCTGGCCTACTGGTTAAGGTCTTAGACTCCTACTCTGGCCTAATAGCTAAGGTCTTAACTCTTACTCTAGCCTAATAGCTAAGGTCTTAGACTCGTACTCTGGCCTAATGGTTAAGGTCTTAACTCTTACTCTGGCCTAATAGCTAAGGTCTTAGACTCGTACTCTGGCCTACTGGTTAAGGTCTTAACTCTGGCCTACTGGGTAAGATCTTAACTCTTACTCTGGCCTAATTGCTAAGGTCTTAGACTCGTACTGTGGCCTACTGGTTAAGGTCTTAACTCTTACTCTGGCCTAATAGCTAAGATCTTAACTCTTACTCTGGCCTAACAGCTAAGGTCTTAGACTCGTACTCTGGCCTACTGGTTAAGGTCTGAACTCTTACTCTGTCCTACTAGCTAAGGTCTTCGACTCGTACTATGGTTTACAGGTTAAGGTCTTAACTCTTACTCTGGCCTAATAGCTAAGGTCTTAGACTCGTACTCTGGCCTACTGGTTAAGGTCTTAACTCTTACTCTGGCCTAAGAGCTAAGGTCTTAGACTCGTACTCTGGCCTAATGGTTAAGGTCTTAGACTCTTACCCTGGCCTACTGGTTAATGTCTTAGACTCGTACTCTGGCCTACTGGTTAAGGTCTTAACTTTTCCTCTGTCCTAATAGCTAAGGTCTTAGACTCGTACTATGGCCTACAGGTTAAGGTCTTAACTCTTACTCTGGCCTAATAGCTAAGGTCTTAGACTCATACTCTGGCCTACTGGTTAAGCTCTTAACTCTTACTCTGGCCTGATAGCTAAGGTCTTAACTCGTACTCTGGCCTAATTGCTAAGGTCTTAACTCTTACTCTGGCCTAATAGCTAAGGTCTTAGACTCGTACTATGGCCTACAGGTTAAGGTCTTAACTCTTTCTCTGGAAAAATAGCTAAGGTCTCAGACTCATACTCTGGCCTAATGGTTAAGGTCTTAGACTCTTACTCTGGCCTACTGGTTAAGGTCTTAACTCTTACTCTGTCCTAATAGCTAAGGTCTTAGACTCGTACTATGGTTTACAGGTTAAGGTCTTAACTCTTACTCTGGCCTAATAGCTAAGGTCTTAGACTCGTACTCTGGCCTACTGGTTAAGGTCTTAACTCTTACTCTGGCCTAAGAGCTAAGGTCTTAGACTCATACTCTGGCCTAATGGTTAAGGTCTTAGACTCTTACCCTGGCCTACTGGTTAAGGTCTTAACTCTTACTCTGTCTTACTGGTTAAGGTCTTAACTCTTACTCTGGCCTAATGGTTAAGGTCTTAACTCTTACTCTGGCCTAATAGCTAAGGTCTGAACTCTTACTCTGGCCTACTTGTTAAGGTCTTAACTCTTACTCGGGCCTACAGGTTAAGGTCTTAACTCTTACTCTGGCCTAATGGTTAAGGTCTTAACTCTTACTCTGGCTTAATAGCTAAGGTCTTAACTCTTACTCTGGCCTAATAGCTAAGGTCTTAACTCTTACTCTGGCCTAATAGCTAAGGTCTTAGACTCGTACTCTTGCCTACTGGTTAAGGTCTTAACTCTTACTCTGGCCTAATAGCTAAGGTCTTAGACTCGTACTTTGGCCTACTGGTTAAGGTCTTAACTCTTACTCTGGCCTAATAGCTTAGGTCTTAACTCTTACTCTGGCCTAATAGCTAAGGTCTTAACTCTTACTCTGGCCTACTGGTTAAGGTCTTAACTCTTACTCTGGCCTAATAGCTAAGGTCTTAACTCTTACTCTGGCCTAATAGCTAAGGTCTTAGACTCGTACTCTGGCCTACTGGTTAAGGTCTTAACTCTTACTCTGGCCTAATAGCTAAGGTCTTAGACTCATACTCTGGCCTAATGGTTAAGGTCTTAGACTCTTACTCTGGCCTACTGGTTAAGGTCTTAACTCTTACTCTGGCCTACTGGTTAAGGTCTTAACTCTTACTCTGGCCTACTGGTTAAGGTCTTAACTCTTGCTCTGGCCTACTGGGTAAGGGCTTAACTCTTACTCTGGCCTAATTGCTAAGGTCTTAGACTCTTACTCTGGCCTACTGGTTAAGGTCTTAACTCTTACTCTGGCCTACTGGTTAAGGGATTAACTCTTACTCTGGCCTAATGGCTAAGGTCTCAACTCTTCCTCTATCCTACTGGTTAAGGTCTTAGACTCCTACTCTGGCCTAATAGCTAAGGTCTTAACTCTTACACTGGCCTAATTGCTAAGGTCTTAGACTCTTACTCTGGCCTACTGGTTAAGGTCTTAACTCTTACTCTGGCCTACTGGTTAAGGGATTAACTCTTACTCTGGCCTAATGGCTAAGGTCTTAACTCTTGCTCTGGCCTACTGGTTAAGGTCTTAGACTCCTACTCTGGCCTAATAGCTAAGGTCTTAACTCTTACTCTAGCCTAATAGCTAAGGTCTTAGACTCGTACTCTGGCCTAATGGTTAAGGTCTTAACTCTTATTCTGGCCTAATAGCTAAGGTCTTAGACTCGTACTCTGGCCTACTGGTTAAGGTCTTAACTCTGGCCTACTGGGTAAGATCTTAACTCTTACTCTGGCCTAATTGCTAAGGTCTTAGACTCGTACTCTGGCCTACTGGTTAAGGTCTTAACTCTTACTCTGGCCTAATAGCTAAGATCTTAACTCTTACTCTGGCCTAACAGCTAAGGTCTTAGACTCGTACTCTGGCCTACTGGTTAAGGTCTTAACTCTTACTCTGTCCTACTAGCTAAGGTCTTCGACTCGTACTATGGTTTACAGGTTAAGGTCTTAACTCTTACTCTGGCCTAATAGCTAAGGTCTTAGACTCGTACTCTGGCCTACTGGTTAAGGTCTTAACTCTTACTCTGGCCTAAGAGCTAAGGTCTTAGACTCGTACTCTGGCCTAATGGTTAAGGTCTTAGACTCTTACCCTGGCCTACTGGTTAATGTCTTAGACTCGTACTCTGGCCTACTGGTTAAGGTCTTAACTCTTACTCTGTCCTAATAGCTAAGGTCTTAGACTCGTACTATGGCCTACAGGTTAAGGTCTTAACTCTTACTCTGGCCTAATAGCTAAGGTCTTAGACTCATACTCTGGCCTACTGGTTAAGCTCTTAACTCTTACTCTGGCCTAATAGCTAAGGTCTTAACTCGTACTCTGGCCTAATTGCTAAGGTCTTAACTCTTACTCTGGCCTAATAGCTAAGGTCTTAGACTCGTACTATGGCCTACAGGTTAAGGTCTTAACTCTTTCTCTGGAAAAATAGCTAAGGTCTCAGACTCATACTCTGGCCTAATGGTTAAGGTCTTAGACTCTTACTCTGGCCTACTGGTTAAGGTCTTAACTCTTACTCTGTCCTAATAGCTAAGGTCTTAGACTCGTACTATGGTTTACAGGTTAAGGTCTTAACTCTTACTCTGGCCTAATAGCTAAGGTCTTAGACTCGTACTCTGGCCTACTGGTTAAGGTCTTAACTCTTACTCTGGCCTAATAGCTAAGGTCTTAGACTCGTACTTTGGCCTACTGGTTAAGGTCTTAACTCTTACTCTGGCCTAATAGCTTAGGTCTTAACTCTTACTCTGGCCTAATAGCTAAGGTCTTAACTCTTACTCTGGCCTACTGGTTAAGGTCTTAACTCTTACTCTGGCCTAATAGCTAAGGTCTTAACTCTTACTCTGGCCTAATAGCTAAGGTCTTAGACTCGTACTCTGGCCTACTGGTTAAGGTCTTAACTCTTACTCTGGCCTAATAGCTAAGGTCTTAGACTCATACTCTGGCCTAATGGTTAAGGTCTTAGACTCTTACTCTGGCCTACTGGTTAAGGTCTTAACTCTTACTCTGGCCTACTGGTTAAGGTCTTAACTCTTACTCTGGCCTACTGGTTAAGGTCTTAACTCTTGCTCTGGCCTACTGGGTAAGGGCTTAACTCTTACTCTGGCCTAATTGCTAAGGTCTTAGACTCTTACTCTGGCCTACTGGTTAATGTCTTAACTCTTACTCTGGCCTACTGGTTAAGGGATTAACTCTTACTCTGGCCTAATGGCTAAGGTCTCAACTCTTCCTCTAGCCTACTGGTTAAGGTCTTAGACTCCTACTCTGGCCTAATAGCTAAGGTCTTAACTCTTACACTGGCCTAATTGCTAAGGTCTTAGACTCTTACTCTGGCCTACTGGTTAAGGTCTTAACTCTTACTCTGGCCTACTGGTTAAGGGATTAACTCTTATTCTGGCCTAATGGCTAAGGTCTTAACTCTAGCTCTGGCCTACTGGTTAAGGTCTTAGACTCCTACTCTGGCCTAATAGCTAAGGTCTTAACTCTTACTCTAGCCTAATAGCTAAGGTCTTAGACTCGTACTCTGGCCTAATGGTTAAGGTCTTAACTCTTACTCTGGCCTAATAGCTAAGGTCTTAGACTCGTACTCTGGCCTACTGGTTAAGGTCTTAACTCTGGCCTACTGGGTAAGATCTTAACTCTTACTCTGGCCTAATTGCTAAGGTCTTAGACTCTTACTCTGGCCTACTGGTTAAGGTCTTAACTCTTACTCTGGCCTAATAGCTAAGATCTTAACTCTTACTCTGGCCTAATAGCTAAGGTCTTAGACTCGTACTCTGGCCTACTGGTTAAGGTCTTAACTCCTACTCTGGCCTAATAGCTAAGGTCTTAGACTCATACTCTGGCCTAATGGTTAAGGTCTTAGACTCTTACTCTGGCCTACTGGTTAAGGTCTCAACTCTTACTCTGGCCTACTGGTTAAGGTCTTAACTCTTACTCTGGCCTACTGGTTAAGGTCTTAACTCTTGCTCTGGCCTACTGGGTAAGGGCTTAACTCTTACTCTGGCCTAATTGCTAAGGTCTTAGACTCTTACTCTGGCCTACTGGTTAAGGTCTTAACTCTTACTCTGGCCTACTGGTTAAGGGATTAACTCTTACTCTGGCCTAATGGCTAAGGTCTTAACTCTTCCTCTAGCCTACTGGTTAAGGTCTTAGACTCCTACTCTGGCCTAATAGCTAAGGTCTTAACTCTTACTCTAGCCTAATAGCTAAGGTCTTAGACTCGTACTCTGGCCTAATGGTTAAGGTCTTAACTCTTACTCTGGCCTAATAGCTAAGGTCTTAGACTCGTACTCTGGCCTACTGGTTAAGGTCTTAACTCTGGCCTACTGGGTAAGATCTTAACTCTTACTCTGGCCTAATTGCTAAGGTCTTAGACTCTTACTCTGGCCTACTGGTTAAGGTCTTAACTCTTACTCTGGCCTAATAGCTAAGATCTTAACTCTTACTCTGGCCTAATAGCTAAGGTCTTAGACTCGTACTCTGGCCTACTGGTTAAGGTCTTAACTCCTACTCTGGCCTAATAGCTAAGGTCTTAGACTCATACTCTGGCCTAATGGTTAAGGTCTTAGACTCTTACTCTGGCCTACTGGTTAAGGTCTCAACTCTTACTCTGGCCTACTGGTTAAGGTCTTAACTCTTACTCTGGCCTACTGGTTAAGGTCTTAACTCTTGCTCTGGCCTACTGGGTAAGGGCTTAACTCTTACTCTGGCCTAATTGCTAAGGTCTTAGACTCTTACTCTGGCCTACTGGTTAAGGTCTTAACTCTTACTCTGGCCTACTGGTTAAGGGATTAACTCTTACTCTGGCCTAATGGCTAAGGTCTTAACTCTTCCTCTAGCCTACTGGTTAAGGTCTTAGACTCCTACTCTGGCCTAATAGCTAAGGTCTTAACTCTTACACTGGCCTAATTGCTAAGGTCTTAGACTCTTACTCTGGCCTACTGGTTAAGGTCTTAACTCTTACTCTGGCCTACTGGTTAAGGGATTAACTTTTACTCTGGCCTAATGGCTAAGGTCTTAACTCTTCCTCTAGCCTACTGGTTAAGGTCTTAGACTCCTACTCTGGCCTAATAGCTAAGGTCTTAACTCTTACACTGGCCTAATTGCTAAGGTCTTAGACTCTTACTCTGGCCTACTGGTTAAGGTCTTAACTCTTACTCTGGCCTATTGGTTAAGGGATTAACTCTTACTCTGGCCTAATGGCTAAGGTCTTAACTCTTGCTCTGGCCTACTGGTTAAGGTCTTAGACTCCTACTCTGGCCTAATAGCTAAGGTCTTAACTCTTACTCTAGCCTAATAGCTAAGGTCTTAGACTCGTACTCTGGCCTAATGGTTAAGGTCTTAACTCTTACTCTGGCCTAATAGCTAAGGTCTTAGACTCGTACTCTGGCCTACTGGTTAAGGTCTTAACTCTGGCCTACTGGGTAAGATCTTAACTCTTACTCTGGCCTAATTGCTAAGGTCTTAGACTCGTACTCTGGCCTACTGGTTAAGGTCTTAACTCTTACTCTGGCCTAATAGCTAAGATCTTAACTCTTACTCTGGCCTAACAGCTAAGGTCTTAGACTCGTACTCTGGCCTACTGGTTAAGGTCTGAACTCTTACTCTGTCCTACTAGCTAAGGTCTTCGACTCGTACTATGGTTTACAGGTTAAGGTCTTAACTCTTACTCTGGCCTAATAGCTAAGGTCTTAGACTCGTACTCTGGCCTACTGGTTAAGGTCTTAACTCTTACTCTGGCCTAAGAGCTAAGGTCTTAGACTCGTACTCTGGCCTAATGGTTAAGGTCTTAGACTCTTACCCTGGCCTACTGGTTAATGTCTTAGACTCGTACTCTGGCCTACTGGTTAAGGTCTTAACTCTTACTCTGTCCTAATAGCTAAGGTCTTAGACTCGTACTATGGCCTACAGGTTAAGGTCTTAACTCTTACTCTGGCCTAATAGCTAAGGTCTTAGACTCATACTCTGGCCTACTGGTTAAGCTCTTAACTCTTACTCTGGCCTAATAGCTAAGGTCTTAACTCGTACTCTGGCCTAATTGCTAAGGTCTTAACTCTTACTCTGGCCTAATAGCTAAGGTCTTAGACTCGTACTATGGCCTACAGGTTAAGGTCTTAACTCTTTCTCTGGAAAAATAGCTAAGGTCTCAGACTCATACTCTGGCCTAATGGTTAAGGTCTTAGACTCTTACTCTGGCCTACTGGTTAAGGTCTTAACTCGTACTCTGTCCTAATAGCTAAGGTCTTAGACTCGTACTATGGCCTACAGGTTAAGGTCTTAACTCTTACTCTGGCCTAATAGCTAAGGTCTTAGACTCGTACTCTGGCCTACTGGTTAAGGTCTTAACTCTTACTCTGGCCTAAGAGCTAAGGTCTTAGACTCATACTCTGGCCTAATGGTTAAGGTCTTAGACTCTTACCCTGGCCTACTGGTTAAGGTCTTAACTCTTACTCTGTCTTACTGGTTAAGGTCTTAACTCTTACTCTGGCCTAATGGTTAAGGTCTTAACTCTTACTCTGGCCTAATAGCTAAGGTCTGAACTCTTACTCTGGCCTACTTGTTAAGGTCTTAACTCTTACTCGGGCCTACAGGTTAAGGTCTTAACTCTTACTCTGGCCTAATGGTTAAGGTCTTAACTCTTACTCTGGCTTAATAGCTAAGGTCTTAACTCTTACTCTGGCCTAATAGCTAAGGTCTTAACTCTTACTCTGGCCTAATAGCTAAGGTCTTAGACTCGTACTCTTGCCTACTGGTTAAGGTCTTAACTCTTACTCTGGCCTAATAGCTAAGGTCTTAGACTCGTACTTTGGCCTACTGGTTAAGGTCTTAACTCTTACTCTGGCCTAATAGCTTAGGTCTTAACTCTTACTCTGGCCTAATAGCTAAGGTCTTAACTCTTACTCTGGCCTACTGGTTAAGGTCTTAACTCTTACTCTGGCCTAATAGCTAAGGTCTTAACTCTTACTCTGGCCTAATAGCTAAGGTCTTAGACTCGTACTCTGGCCTACTGGTTAAGGTCTTAACTCTTACTCTGGCCTAATAGCTAAGGTCTTAGACTCATACTCTGGCCTAATGGTTAAGGTCTTAGACTCTTACTCTGGCCTACTGGTTAAGGTCTTAACTCTTACTCTGGCCTACTGGTTAAGGTCTTAACTCTTACTCTGGCCTACTGGTTAAGGTCTTAACTCTTGCTCTGGCCTACTGGGTAAGGGCTTAACTCTTACTCTGGCCTAATTGCTAAGGTCTTAGACTCTTACTCTGGCCTACTGGTTAAGGTCTTAACTCTTACTCTGGCCTACTGGTTAAGGGATTAACTCTTACTCTGGCCTAATGGCTAAGGTCTCAACTCTTCCTCTATCCTACTGGTTAAGGTCTTAGACTCCTACTCTGGCCTAATAGCTAAGGTCTTAACTCTTACACTGGCCTAATTGCTAAGGTCTTAGACTCTTACTCTGGCCTACTGGTTAAGGTCTTAACTCTTACTCTGGCCTACTGGTTAAGGGATTAACTCTTACTCTGGCCTAATGGCTAAGGTCTTAACTCTTGCTCTGGCCTACTGGTTAAGGTCTTAGACTCCTACTCTGGCCTAATAGCTAAGGTCTTAACTCTTACTCTAGCCTAATAGCTAAGGTCTTAGACTCGTACTCTGGCCTAATGGTTAAGGTCTTAACTCTTATTCTGGCCTAATAGCTAAGGTCTTAGACTCGTACTCTGGCCTACTGGTTAAGGTCTTAACTCTGGCCTACTGGGTAAGATCTTAACTCTTACTCTGGCCTAATTGCTAAGGTCTTAGACTCGTACTCTGGCCTACTGGTTAAGGTCTTAACTCTTACTCTGGCCTAATAGCTAAGATCTTAACTCTTACTCTGGCCTAACAGCTAAGGTCTTAGACTCGTACTCTGGCCTACTGGTTAAGGTCTTAACTCTTACTCTGTCCTACTAGCTAAGGTCTTCGACTCGTACTATGGTTTACAGGTTAAGGTCTTAACTCTTACTCTGGCCTAATAGCTAAGGTCTTAGACTCGTACTCTGGCCTACTGGTTAAGGTCTTAACTCTTACTCTGGCCTAAGAGCTAAGGTCTTAGACTCGTACTCTGGCCTAATGGTTAAGGTCTTAGACTCTTACCCTGGCCTACTGGTTAAGGTCTTAGACTCGTACTCTGGCCTACTGGTTAAGGTCTTAACTCTTACTCTGTCCTAATAGCTAAGGTCTTAGACTCGTACTATGGCCTACAGGTTAAGGTCTTAACTCTTACTCTGGCCTAATAGCTAAGGTCTTAGACTCATACTCTGGCCTACTGGTTAAGCTCTTAACTCTTACTCTGGCCTAATAGCTAAGGTCTTAACTCGTACTCTGGCCTAATTGCTAAGGTCTTAACTCTTACTCTGGCCTAATAGCTAAGGTCTTAGACTCGTACTATGGCCTACAGGTTAAGGTCTTAACTCTTTCTCTGGAAAAATAGCTAAGGTCTCAGACTCATACTCTGGCCTAATGGTTAAGGTCTTAGACTCTTACTCTGGCCTACTGGTTAAGGTCTTAACTCTTACTCTGTCCTAATAGCTAAGGTCTTAGACTCGTACTATGGTTTACAGGTTAAGGTCTTAACTCTTACTCTGGCCTAATAGCTAAGGTCTTAGACTCGTACTCTGGCCTACTGGTTAAGGTCTTAACTCTTACTCTGGCCTAAGAGCTAAGGTCTTAGACTCATACTCTGGCCTAATGGTTAAGGTCTTAGACTCTTACCCTGGCCTACTGGTTAAGGTCTTAACTCTTACTCTGTCTTACTGGTTAAGGTCTTAACTCTTACTCTGGCCTAATGGTTAAGGTCTTAACTCTTACTCTGGCCTAATAGCTAAGGTCTGAACTCTTACTCTGGCCTACTTGTTAAGGTCTTAACTCTTACTCGGGCCTACAGGTTAAGGTCTTAACTCTTACTCTGGCCTAATGGTTAAGGTCTTAACTCTTACTCTGGCTTAATAGCTAAGGTCTTAACTCTTACTCTGGCCTAATAGCTAAGGTCTTAACTCTTACTCTGGCCTAATAGCTAAGGTCTTAGACTCGTACTCTGGCCTACTGGTTAAGGTCTTAACTCTTACTCTGGCCTAATAGCTAAGGTCTTAGACTCGTACTTTGGCCTACTGGTTAAGGTCTTAACTCTTACTCTGGCCTAATAGCTTAGGTCTTAACTCTTACTCTGGCCTAATAGCTAAGGTCTTAACTCTTACTCTGGCCTACTGGTTAAGGTCTTAACTCTTACTCTGGCCTAATAGCTAAGGTCTTAACTCTTACTCTGGCCTAATAGCTAAGGTCTTAGACTCGTACTCTGGCCTACTGGTTAAGGTCTTAACTCCTACTCTGGCCTAATAGCTAAGGTCTTAGACTCATACTCTGGCCTAATGGTTAAGGTCTTAGACTCTTACTCTGGCCTACTGGTTAAGGTCTCAACTCTTACTCTGGCCTACTGGTTAAGGTCTTAACTCTTACTCTGGCCTACTGGTTAAGGTCTTAACTCTTGCTCTGGCCTACTGGGTAAGGGCTTAACTCTTACTCTGGCCTAATTGCTAAGGTCTTAGACTCTTACTCTGGCCTACTGGTTAAGGTCTTAACTCTTACTCTGGCCTACTGGTTAAGGGATTAACTCTTACTCTGGCCTAATGGCTAAGGTCTTAACTCTTCCTCTAGCCTACTGGTTAAGGTCTTAGACTCCTACTCTGGCCTAATAGCTAAGGTCTTAACTCTTACACTGGCCTAATTGCTAAGGTCTTATACTCTTACTCTGGCCTACTGGTTAAGGTCTTAACTCTTACTCTGGCCTACTGGTTAAGGGATTAACTCTTACTCTGGCCTAATGGCTAAGGTCTTAACTCTTGCTCTGGCCTACTGGTTAAGGTCTTAGACTCCTACTCTGGCCTAATAGCTAAGGTCTTAACTCTTACTCTAGCCTAATAGCTAAGGTCTTAGACTTGTACTCTGGCCTAATGGTTAAGGTCTTAACTCTTACTCTGGCCTAATAGCTAAGGTCTTAGACTCGTACTCTGGCCTACTGGTTAAGGTCTTAACTCTGGCCTACTGGGTAAGATCTTAACTCTTACTCTGGCCTAATTGCTAAGGTCTTAGACTCGTACTCTGGCCTACTGGTTAAGGTCTTAACTCTTACTCTGGCCTAATAGCTAAGATCTTAACTCTTACTCTGGCCTAACAGCTAAGGTCTTAGACTCGTACTCTGGCCTACTGGTTAAGGTCTTAACTCTTACTCTGTCCTAATAGCTAAGGTCTTCGACTCGTACTATGGTTTACAGGTTAAGGTCTTAACTCTTACTCTGGCCTAATAGCTAAGGTCTTAGACTCGTACTCTGGCCTACTGGTTAAGGTCTTAACTCTTACTCTGGCCTAAGAGCTAAGGTCTTAGACTCGTACTCTGGCCTAATGGTTAAGGTCTTAGACTCTTACCCTGGCCTACTGGTTAAGGTCTTAGACTCGTACTCTGGCCTACTGGTTAAGGTCTTAACTCTTACTCTGTCCTAATAGCTAAGGTCTTAGACTCGTACTATGGCCTACAGGTTAAGGTCTTAACTCTTACTCTGGCCTAATAGCTAAGGCCTTAGACTCATACTCTGGCCTACTGGTTAAGCTCTTAACTCTTACTCTGGCCTAATAGCTAAGGTCTTAACTCGTACTCTGGCCTAATTGCTAAGGTCTTAACTCTTACTCTGACCTAATAGCTAAGGTCTTAGACTCGTACTATGGCCTACAGGTTAAGGTCTTAACTCTTACTCTGGAAAAATAGCTAAGGTCTCAGACTCATACTCTGGCCTAATGGTTAAGGTCTTAGACTCTTACTCTGGCCTACTGGTTAAGGTCTTAACTCTTACTCTGGCCTACTGGTTAAGGTCTTAACTCTTACTCTGGCCTACTGGTTAAGGTCTTAACTCTTACTCTGGCCTACTGGCTAAGGTCTCAACTCTTGCTCTGGCCTACTGGGTAAGGGCTTAACTCTTACTCTGGCCTAATTGCTAAGGTCTTAGACTCTTACTCTGGCCTACTGGTTAAGGTCTTAACTCTTACTCTGGCCTACTGGTTAAGGGATTAACTCTTACTCTGGCCTAATGGCTAAGGTCTTAACTCTTCCTCTGGCCTACTGGTTAAGGTCTTAGACTCCTACTCTGGCCTAATAGCTTAGGTCTTAACTCTTACACTGGCCTAATTGCTAAGGTCTTAGACTCTTACTCTGGCCTACTGGTTAAGGTCTTAACTCTTACTCTGGCCTACTGGTTAAGGGATTAACTCTTACTCTGGCCTAATGGCTAAGGTCTTAACTCTTGCTCTGGCCTACTGGTTAAGGTCTTAGACTCCTACTCTGGCCTAATAGCTAAGGTCTTAACTCTTACTCTAGCCTAATAGCTAAGGTCTTAGACTCGTACTCTGGCCTAATGGTTAAGGTCTTAACTCTTACTCTGGCCTAATAGCTAAGGTCTTAGACTCGTACTCTGGCCTAACAGCTAAGGTCTTAGACTCGTACTCTGGCCTACTGGTTAAGGTCTTAACTCTTACTCTGTCCTAATAGCTAAGGTCTTAGAATAGTACTATGGTTTACAGGTTAAGGTCTTAACTCTTACTCTGGCCTAATAGCTAAGGTCTTAGACTCGTACTCTGGCCTACTGGTTAAGGTCTTAACTCTTACTCTGGCCTAAGAGCTAAGGTCTTAGACTCGTACTCTGGCCTAATGGTTAAGGTCTTAACTCTTACTCTGGCTTACTGGTTAAGGTCTTAACTCTTACTCTGGCCTAATGGTTAAGGTCTTAACTCTTACTCTGGCCTAATAGCTAAGGTCTGAACTCTTACTCTGGCCTACTTGTTAAGGTCTTAACTCTTACTTTGGCCTACAGGTTAAGGTCTTAACTCTTACTCTGGCCTAATGGTTAAGGTCTTAACTCTTACTCTGGCTTAATAGCTAAGGTATTAACTCTTACTCTGGCCTAATAGCTAAGGTCTTAACTTTTACTCTGGCCTAATAGCTAAGGTCTTAGACTCGTACTCTGGCCTACTGGTTAAGGTCTTAACACTTGCTCTGGCCTACTGGTTAAGGTCTTAACTCTTACTCTGGCCTAATAGCTAAGGTCTTAGACTCATACTCTGGCCTAATGGTTAAGGTCTTAGACTCTTACTCTGGCCTACTGGTTAAGGTCTTAACTCTTACTCTGGCCTACTGGTTAAGGTCTTAACTCTTACTCTGGCCTACTGGTTAAGGTCTTAACTCTTGCTCTGGCCTACTGGGTAAGGGCTTAACTCTTACTCTGGCCTAATTGCTTAGGTCTTAGACTCTTACTCTGGCCTACTGGTTAAGGTCTTAACTCTTACTCTGGCCTACTGGTTAAGGGATTAACTCTTACTCTGGCCTAATGGCTAAGGTCTTAACTCTTCCTCTGGCCTACTGGTTAAGGTCTTAGACTCCAACTCTGGCCTAATGGTTAAGGTCTTAACTCTTACTCTGGCTTAATAGCTAAGGTCTTAACTCTTACTCTGGCCTAATAGCTAAGGTCTTAACTCTTACTCTGGCCTAATAGCTAAGGTCTTAGACTCGTACTATGGTTTACAGGTTAAGGTTTTAACTCTTACTCTGGCCTAATAGCTAAGGTCTTAGACTCGTACTCTGGCCTACTGGTTAAGGTCTTAACTCTTACTCTGGCCTAAGAGCTAAGGTCTTAGACTCATACTCTGGCCTAATGGTTAAGGTCTTAGACTCTTACCCTGGCCTACTGGTTAAGGTCTTAACTCTTACTCTGGCTTACTGGTTAAGGTCTTAACTCTTACTCTGGCCTAATGGTTAAGGTCTTAACTCTTACTCTGGCCTAATAGCTAAGGTCTGAACTCTTACTCTGGCCTACTTGTTAAGGTCTTAACTCTTACTTTGGCCTACAGGTTAAGGTCTTAACTCTTACTCTGGCCTAATGGTTAAGGTCTTAACTCTTACTCTGGCTTAATAGCTAAGGTCTCAACTCTTACTCTGGCCTAATAGCTAAGGGATTAACTTTTACTCTGGCCTAAAAGCTAAGGTCTTAGACTCGTACTCTGGCCTACTGGTTAAGGTCTTAACTCTTACTCTGGCCTAATAGCTAAGGTCTTAGACTCATACTCTGGCCTACTGGTTAAGGTCTTAACTCTTACTCTGGCCTACTGGTTAAGGGATTAACTCTTACTCTGGCCTAATGGCTAAGGTCTTAACTCTTGCTCTGGCCTACTGGTTAAGGTCTTAGACTCCTACTCTGGCCTAATAGCTAAGGTCTTAACTCTTACTCTAGCCTAATAGCTAAGGTCTTAGACTCGTACTCTGGCCTAATGGTTAAGGTCTTAACTCTTACTCTGGCCTAATAGCTAAGGTCTTAGACTCGTACTCTGGCCTACTGGTTAAGGTCTTAACTCTGGCCTACTGGGTAAGATCTTAACTCTTACTCTGGCCTAATTGCTAAGGTCTTAGACTCGTACTCTGGCCTACTGGTTAAGGTCTTAACTCTTACTCTGGCCTAATAGCTAAGATCTTAACTCTTACTCTGGCCTAACAGCTAAGGTCTTAGACTCGTACTCTGGCCTACTGGTTAAGGTCTTAACTCTTACTCTGTCCTAATAGCTAAGGTCTTCGACTCGTACTATGGTTTACAGGTTAAGGTCTTAACTCTTACTCTGGCCTAATAGCTAAGGTCTTAGACTCGTACTCTGGCCTACTGGTTAAGGTCTTAACTCTTACTCTGGCCTAAGAGCTAAGGTCTTAGACTCGTACTCTGGCCTAATGGTTAAGGTCTTAGACTCTTACCCTGGCCTACTGGTTAAGGTCTTAGACTCGTACTCTGGCCTACTGGTTAAGGTCTTAACTCTTACTCTGTCCTAATAGCTAAGGTCTTAGACTCGTACTATGGCCTACAGGTTAAGGTCTTAACTCTTACTCTGGCCTAATAGCTAAGGCCTTAGACTCATACTCTGGCCTACTGGTTAAGCTCTTAACTCTTACTCTGGCCTAATAGCTAAGGTCTTAACTCGTACTCTGGCCTAATTGCTAAGGTCTTAACTCTTACTCTGACCTAATAGCTAAGGTCTTAGACTCGTACTATGGCCTACAGGTTAAGGTCTTAACTCTTACTCTGGAAAAATAGCTAAGGTCTCAGACTCATACTCTGGCCTAATGGTTAAGGTCTTAGACTCTTACTCTGGCCTACTGGTTAAGGTCTTAACTCTTACTCTGGCCTACTGGTTAAGGTCTTAACTCTTACTCTGGCCTACTGGTTAAGGTCTTAACTCTTACTCTGGCCTACTGGCTAAGGTCTCAACTCTTGCTCTGGCCTACTGGGTAAGGGCTTAACTCTTACTCTGGCCTAATTGCTAAGGTCTTAGACTCTTACTCTGGCCTACTGGTTAAGGTCTTAACTCTTACTCTGGCCTACTGGTTAAGGGATTAACTCTTACTCTGGCCTAATGGCTAAGGTCTTAACTCTTCCTCTGGCCTACTGGTTAAGGTCTTAGACTCCTACTCTGGCCTAATAGCTTAGGTCTTAACTCTTACACTGGCCTAATTGCTAAGGTCTTAGACTCTTACTCTGGCCTACTGGTTAAGGTCTTAACTCTTACTCTGGCCTACTGGTTAAGGGATTAACTCTTACTCTGGCCTAATGGCTAAGGTCTTAACTCTTGCTCTGGCCTACTGGTTAAGGTCTTAGACTCCTACTCTGGCCTAATAGCTAAGGTCTTAACTCTTACTCTAGCCTAATAGCTAAGGTCTTAGACTCGTACTCTGGCCTAATGGTTAAGGTCTTAACTCTTACTCTGGCCTAATAGCTAAGGTCTTAGACTCGTACTCTGGCCTAACAGCTAAGGTCTTAGACTCGTACTCTGGCCTACTGGTTAAGGTCTTAACTCTTACTCTGTCCTAATAGCTAAGGTCTTAGAATAGTACTATGGTTTACAGGTTAAGGTCTTAACTCTTACTCTGGCCTACTGGTTAAGGTCTTAACTCTTACTCTGGCCTAAGAGCTAAGGTCTTAGACTCGTACTCTGGCCTAATGGTTAAGGTCTTAACTCTTACTCTGGCTTACTGGTTAAGGTCTTAACTCTTACTCTGGCCTAATGGTTAAGGTCTTAACTCTTACTCTGGCCTAATAGCTAAGGTCTGAACTCTTACTCTGGCCTACTTGTTAAGGTCTTAACTCTTACTTTGGCCTACAGGTTAAGGTCTTAACTCTTACTCTGGCCTAATGGTTAAGGTCTTAACTCTTACTCTGGCTTAATAGCTAAGGTATTAACTCTTACTCTGGCCTAATAGCTAAGGTCTTAACTTTTACTCTGGCCTAATAGCTAAGGTCTTAGACTCGTACTCTGGCCTACTGGTTAAGGTCTTAACTCTTGCTCTGGCCTACTGGTTAAGGTCTTAACTCTTACTCTGGCCTAATAGCTAAGGTCTTAGACTCATACTCTGGCCTAATGGTTAAGGTCTTAGACTCTTACTCTGGCCTACTGGTTAAGGTCTTAACTCTTACTCTGGCCTACTGGTTAAGGTCTTAACTCTTACTCTGGCCTACTGGTTAAGGTCTTAACTCTTGCTCTGGCCTACTGGGTAAGGGCTTAACTCTTACTCTGGCCTAATTGCTTAGGTCTTAGACTCTTACTCTGGCCTACTGGTTAAGGTCTTAACTCTTACTCTGGCCTACTGGTTAAGGGATTAACTCTTACTCTGGCCTAATGGCTAAGGTCTTAACTCTTCCTCTGGCCTACTGGTTAAGGTCTTAGACTCCAACTCTGGCCTAATGGTTAAGGTCTTAACTCTTACTCTGGCTTAATAGCTAAGGTCTTAACTCTTACTCTGGCCTAATAGCTAAGGTCTTAACTCTTACTCTGGCCTAATAGCTAAGGTCTTAGACTCGTACTATGGTTTACAGGTTAAGGTTTTAACTCTTACTCTGGCCTAATAGCTAAGGTCTTAGACTCGTACTCTGGCCTACTGGTTAAGGTCTTAACTCTTACTCTGGCCTAAGAGCTAAGGTCTTAGACTCATACTCTGGCCTAATGGTTAAGGTCTTAGACTCTTACCCTGGCCTACTGGTTAAGGTCTTAACTCTTACTCTGGCTTACTGGTTAAGGTCTTAACTCTTACTCTGGCCTAATGGTTAAGGTCTTAACTCTTACTCTGGCCTAATAGCTAAGGTCTGAACTCTTACTCTGGCCTACTTGTTAAGGTCTTAACTCTTACTTTGGCCTACAGGTTAAGGTCTTAACTCTTACTCTGGCCTAATGGTTAAGGTCTTAACTCTTACTCTGGCTTAATAGCTAAGGTCTCAACTCTTACTCTGGCCTAATAGCTAAGGGATTAACTTTTACTCTGGCCTAAAAGCTAAGGTCTTAGACTCGTACTCTGGCCTACTGGTTAAGGTCTTAACTCTTACTCTGGCCTAATAGCTAAGGTCTTAGACTCATACTCTGGCCTACTGGTTAAGGTCTTAACTCTTACTCTGGCCTACTGGTTAAGGGATTAACTCTTACTCTGGCCTAATGGCTAAGGTCTTAACTCTTGCTCTGGCCTACTGGTTAAGGTCTTAGACTCCTACTCTGGCCTAATAGCTAAGGTCTTAACTCTTACTCTAGCCTAATAGCTAAGGTCTTAGACTCGTACTCTGGCCTAATGGTTAAGGTCTTAACTCTTACTCTGGCCTAATAGCTAAGGTCTTAGACTCGTACTCTGGCCTACTGGTTAAGGTCTTAACTCTGGCCTACTGGGTAAGATCTTAACTCTTACTCTGGCCTAATTGCTAAGGTCTTAGACTCGTACTCTGGCCTACTGGTTAAGGTCTTAACTCTTACTCTGGCCTAATAGCTAAGATCTTAACTCTTACTCTGGCCTAACAGCTAAGGTCTTAGACTCGTACTCTGGCCTACAGGTTAAGGTCTTAACTCTTACTCTGTCCTAATAGCTAAGGTCTTCGACTCGTACTATGGTTTACAGGTTAAGGTCTTAACTCTTACTCTGGCCTAATAGCTAAGGTCTTAGACTTGTACTCTGGCCTACTGGTTAAGGTCTTAACTCTTACTCTGGCCTAAGAGCTAAGGTCTTAGACTCGTACTCTGGCCTAATGGTTAAGGTCTTAGACTCTTACCCTGGCCTACTGGTTAAGGTCTTAGACTCGTACTCTGGCCTACTGGTTAAGGTCTTAACTCTTACTCTGTCCTAATAGCTAAGGTCTTAGACTCGTACTATGGCCTACAGGTTAAGGTCTTAACTCTTACTCTGGCCTAATAGCTAAGGCCTTAGACTCATACTCTGGCCTACTGGTTAAGCTCTTAACTCTTACTCTGGCCTAATAGCTAAGGTCTTAACTCGTACTCTGGCCTAATTGCTAAGGTCTTAACTCTTACTCTGACCTAATAGCTAAGGTCTTAGACTCGTACTATGGCCTACAGGTTAAGGTCTTAACTCTTACTCTGGAAAAATAGCTAAGGTCTCAGACTCATACTCTGGCCTAATGGTTAAGGTCTTAGACTCTTACTCTGGCCTACTGGTTAAGGTCTTAACTCTTACTCTGGCCTACTGGTTAAGGTCTTAACTCTTACTCTGGCCTACTGGTTAAGGTCTTAACTCTTACTCTGGCCTACTGGCTAAGGTCTCAACTCTTGCTCTGGCCTACTGGGTAAGGGCTTAACTCTTACTCTGGCCTAATTGCTAAGGTCTTAGACTCTTACTCTGGCCTACTGGTTAAGGTCTTAACTCTTACTCTGGCCTACTGGTTAAGGGATTAACTCTTACTCTGGCCTAATGGCTAAGGTCTTAACTCTTCCTCTGGCCTACTGGTTAAGGTCTTAGACTCCTACTCTGGCCTAATAGCTAAGGTCTTAACTCTTACACTGGCCTAATTGCTAAGGTCTTAGACTCTTACTCTGGCCTACTGGTTAAGGTCTTAACTCTTACTCTGGCCTACTGGTTAAGGGATTAACTCTTACTCTGGCCTAATGGCTAAGGTCTTAACTCTTGCTCTGGCCTACTGGTTAAGGTCTTAGACTCCTACTCTGGCCTAATAGCTAAGGTCTTAACTCTTACTCTAGCCTAATAGCTAAGGTCTTAGACTCGTACTCTGGCCTAATGGTTAAGGTCTTAACTCTTACTCTGGCCTAATAGCTAAGGTCTTAGACTCGTACTCTGGCCTAACAGCTAAGGTCTTAGACTCGTACTCTGGCCTACTGGTTAAGGTCTTAACTCTTACTCTGTCCTAATAGCTAAGGTCTTAGAATAGTACTATGGTTTACAGGTTAAGGTCTTAACTCTTACTCTGGCCTAATAGCTAAGGTCTTAGACTCGTACTCTGGCCTACTGGTTAAGGTCTTAACTCTTACTCTGGCCTAAGAGCTAAGGTCTTAGACTCGTACTCTGGCCTAATGGTTAAGGTCTTAACTCTTACTCTGGCTTACTGGTTAAGGTCTTAACTCTTACTCTGGCCTAATGGTTAAGGTCTTAACTCTTACTCTGGCCTAATAGCTAAGGTCTGAACTCTTACTCTGGCCTACTTGTTAAGGTCTTAACTCTTACTTTGGCCTACAGGTTAAGGTCTTAACTCTTACTCTGGCCTAATGGTTAAGGTCTTAACTCTTACTCTGGCTTAATAGCTAAGGTCTTAACTCTTACTCTGGCCTAATAGCTAAGGTCTTAACTTTTACTCTGGCCTAATAGCTAAGGTCTTAGACTCGTACTCTGGCCTACTGGTTAAGGTCTTAACTCTTGCTCTGGCCTACTGGTTAAGGTCTTAACTCTTACTCTGGCCTAATAGCTAAGGTCTTAGACTCATACTCTGGCCTAATGGTTAAGGTCTTAGACTCTTACTCTGGCCTACTGGTTAAGGTCTTAACTCTTACTCTGGCCTACTGGTTAAGGTCTTAACTCTTACTCTGGCCTACTGGTTAAGGTCTTAACTCTTGCTCTGGCCTACTGGGTAAGGGCTTAACTCTTACTCTGGCCTAATTGCTTAGGTCTTAGACTCTTACTCTGGCCTACTGGTTAAGGTCTTAACTCTTACTCTGGCCTACTGGTTAAGGGATTAACTCTTACTCTGGCCTAATGGCTAAGGTCTTAACTCTTCCTCTGGCCTACTGGTTAAGGTCTTAGACTCCAACTCTGGCCTAATGGTTAAGGTCTTAACTCTTACTCTGGCTTAATAGCTAAGGTCTTAACTCTTACTCTGGCCTAATAGCTAAGGTCTTAACTCTTACTCTGGCCTAATAGCTAAGGTCTTAGACTCATGCTATGGTTTACAGGTTAAGGTTTTAACTCTTACTCTGGCCTAATAGCTAAGGTCTTAGACTCGTACTCTGGCCTACTGGTTAAGGTCTTAACTCTTACTCTGGCCTAAGAGCTAAGGTCTTAGACTCATACTCTGGCCTAATGGTTAAGGTCTTAGACTCTTACCCTGGCCTACTGGTTAAGGTCTTAACTCTTACTCTGGCTTACTGGTTAAGGTCTTAACTCTTACTCTGGCCTAATGGTTAAGGTCTTAACTCTTACTCTGGCCTAATAGCTAAGGTCTGAACTCTTACTCTGGCCTACTTGTTAAGGTCTTAACTCTTACTTTGGCCTACAGGTTAAGGTCTTAACTCTTACTCTGGCCTAATGGTTAAGGTCTTAACTCTTACTCTGGCTTAATAGCTAAGGTCTCAACTCTTACTCTGGCCTAATAGCTAAGGGATTAACTTTTACTCTGGCCTAAAAGCTAAGGTCTTAGACTCGTACTCTGGCCTACTGGTTAAGGTCTTAACTCTTACTCTGGCCTACTGGTTAAGGTCTTAACTCTTACTCTGGCCTACTGGTTAAGGGATTAACTCTTACTCTGGCCTAATGGCTAAGGTCTTAACTCTTCCTCTGGCCTACTAGTTAAGGTCTTAGACTCCTACTCTGGCCTAATAGCTAAGGTCTTAACTCTTACTCCGGCCTAATTGCTAAGGTCTTAGACTCGTACTCTGGCCTAATGGTTAAGGTCTTAACTCTTACACTGGCCTAATAGCTAATGTCTTAGACTCGTACTCTGGCCTACTGGTTAAGGTCTTAACTCTTGCTCTGGCCTACTGGGTAAGATCTTAACTCTTACTCTGGCCTAATTGCTAAGGTCTTAGACTCGTACTCTGGCCTACTGGTTAAGGTCTTAACTCTTACTCTGGCCTAATAGCTAAGATCTTAACTCTTACTCTGGCCTAACAGCTAAGGTCTTAGACTCGTACTCTGGCCTACTGGTTAAGGTCTTAACTCTTACTCTGTCCTAATAGCTAAGGTCTTAGACTCGTACTATGGTTTACAGGTTAAGGTCTTAACTCTTACTCTGGCCTAATAGCTAAGGTCTTAGACTCGTACTCTGGCCTACTGGTTAAGGTCTTAACTCTTACTCTGGCCTAAGAGCTAAGGTCTTAGACTCATACTCTGGCCTCATTGTTGTAATTTGAAACCACGATGTGATTAAGCATTTACTAAAGACATGAATTCTCCTGCCTTACACATGTCTCTTTCGTTATGTTGACTGAAGTTTGGACTCCATTTTGTATTGTTATGTCTCCACGTGCTCAACACGAGAAGAGTCCTATCTTCGTGTTAGTTGCTCTTGTAATCTGCCTAGTAACAGTCTATAAATAGTTCCTTTGTCCGCCTGGCGCATGTCCAGGCTTGACCACATCTGTTATCAGTTAGTCCTTGCTTGACCATGTTTTCGCGGGCTCAAGGAGTATGTCAGCTCCGCCCACATATTGATCTTGTATCGAAAATGTCCATAAAAGGTAACATTCCTTGCCTCATGTTGTGTCCTCCCACTTATGAGCCCCTCTGTTGTGTATAAAAGGGGACCGTGTACGCAAGTTCTGTGTGCTACTCTATACAATACTGAAGGGTATTGTATGGATTGTAGGACCACCCTTAAGGGTTAATAAACCTTGTCTTTGTACTTTGCAGTTTCCGTGCCAACTTCCTTATAGATTCCATTACAGGAGAGCGAACCCTTGTGTCCTGCGGGCCTAGCTGGGGCCTGTATTCATCAATTGGCGCCCGTCACGTGGGGCTCATCGGCGACTCGGATGCTCGAAGGATTGGTCGTGACGAAGGTGAGGAATTTGGCCGGGGATGTGATCACTGCCAGAGGCACTTTAGTCCTGGCATCCCGAGGTTTTTCTTCCTTCCCTTCCGACCTGACCATCTGGGTGGCGCCGGTCCTCGACTGAGACCTCTTCTGTCGGTCCTGCCGTGACAGCCGTTTGGGCGAATTTTGGAGCTTGGCAGTTGGAATCTGGACTCTTGATTGGTAAGAACCGTTGTGCGGTACTTGCTCCGAGTTTTTGAAGCCTGGTTTGGCTATTTGAGTTTGATTTGTGATGACCGGTCATATCTTGTATTGATTATTGTGAGAATATATGCGTTGCAACACATATAGGCAGGTAATGTGGAGATATTTCTCCGGAACTGTGTAACTTTGAACGGCGCAACGTTTAAGTGCCATTTTTTTGATAATACTGCTTATTCTGCATTATTTTTTGAGCATGCCTGCTTTTAGCGCACTCCGTAAGTGGTGCTGCAGCTTTGGAAACCGGTTAAACCTCGATGAATCTGCTCCAGCTCCCCCAGAGGGGACTCCTAATAGGGATATGTATGTGAAGCATGGTCTTTCTTCCATAATGTACAGCACAGTATGGAGGAAATTTACCAGGAAGGATCCTGAGTTACGGTGGCCGTTGTATGGGTCGTTTGATATGCGTAAGATTGAGTATGTGGAACAGTGTATGTGTAAACGGCGTGCTCGTCAAGACATGTTTGAATGTGTGCGATTATGGGTGAAGGAAGTGCGTGAGCGAGAGAAACGTGAGAAAGCGCTGTTTGATAAAGAGCAACGAAAGAATGATCATGTGAGAGCGCAGGAAGCAAAGCGTCGGGAGGAAAGAGAACAGACGGAGAGGCAAGAGAAAGAGCGTAGGTTACAAGTCTCGGGTCAATATGCTGTTCGTCAGTCTCTCTATCCTGTCCTTAATAATCATGATGATGATTTTTATTTATTAGATCGTTCTCCGCCTCCTTATGTCGGCGCGTCTGCCCCGAGGCCACAAGATTCTGGATCGGGTTCGGGTAAGGTAGACACGCGGTCCATGTTATCGGCTGAGCGAATAGGTGAGCTTCGGCAAGTTTCCTATCGTGCACTTAAGGGCAAGTTATCCCTTGCCGAGTTGTTGGATTCTTGGGAGCCGTGGCAGGATAGAGAAAGGTTGTATTTTTTGGGCCACTTTTCTGAGGAAGTGATTGCTGCTTTCCGGAAATATTCCAGTGTCTTTGAACCTGACGATGTGGTATTAGATTCTAAAGCATTGCGTAATGGTGTTTTCTCTCCCTCTAAGGCGCCTGAGGCGGTTCGGCGATTGTTTGCGTTGCGGGATGCGGCGAAAGACCTTAAAGAGAAAGCACGCCAACAAGTTGAGGAGGAGAAGCGGTCGGATTCGCGTGCCGGAGATGGCCATTCATCCACCTCTCAATCAGATAAGAGCGATCTAGTGCATGCTAAACCAATGCGAGAGGCGGCGCCTTTGTATGTTCCTCCTAAAGGAGCGGGGACTAGCTCAGATATTACCTCCGCCGATGCTAAGGGATATTTTGTATATAATTGGGTTTATACTCCCTGGCACAGGGCTGACGTCATGGCCTTAAAGAATGCGTTGCCTGATCCCCGCAAGAATCCAGCGGCCTTTTACGAAGAAGTCGAGGGGGCCTTGAATTCTTGTACTATGACCTTAGCAGATATAGATTTGTTGTTTGGGCTTATTCTACCACCAGATATGTGGCGATCTGTGCGGAAGGTGGATGATGCTGCCGTTTTTAAGGCTCGATGGTCTGAGCTTGAGGATGAGGATAGGGAGAGAAAACCCGCGCAGAAACCACCTCAGATTATCTTAGATCTCCCTGCTGCTATTCTGGCTAAGTTGAAGACAATCATCCCCCCTAAAAAGATTGACTGGAATATGCTAGCCTCGTGCAAGCAGAAAGTCGATGAATCAGTTGCAGATTTCTTTACGCGCTTTGAGGAGACGTTTCATGATTTTAGTGGTCAGTCCCTTACGGACGATATGGGTCGACACCTCTTTGCTGATAAATATGTGGCGAATTTATTACCGGCGATCGCAGCCCGCCTAAAAGCGAGTGAAAGTTCTTGGTCCACTGCGACCCCGACAGCCCTCCTGACTATAGCTCAGTACTATGAGCGGCAGGAGCAAGAAGCGAAGGGGCAGGAGGAGAAGAAATCGAAGGATTTAAAAATGAAGGTGATGTTAGCACAAGTATATGGTCCGCCCCGACGGGGTGTAAATAGAGGTAGGGGAGGATTTTATGGTCCTCCCTCGGGCCGATCTGATTTGAACAGGAATCAATGTGCGTATTGTAAGCAATCGGGACACTGGGCCAGAGATTGCCCGGCGTTGCATGTTTCGCGTCAGGGACACAATCAGGGTGGCCTGAGAGGTAGAGGGGGTTTCTCGAATTTTAGAGGGAATTCTAACGATCACGCTCGTTTTGACCCTGCCGGGCAGCAACGAGATAGGCCTAATGTTTTCGATCGACAACACCAGTATCAAGTGTCGGGGATTGACCGTTCTGGGTACCATGATTCTCAGCATGCATAGGAATGCGTTGGATGGGGGTTAGAATCAGTTGAGGTGCCGGTTGATCAGAAGGGTCCTTACGAATCAGCTGAGGTTTTGGGTTCTACTGATCAGTTCCTAGTGGATACAGGAGCGACTCGTAGTGCGCTGTCTAAACAATTGGTTCCGAGGGCTCCCCCATCTGGCTTAATGGTTACATCGGTAGGGTTTGATGGTACACTCTCCCGAAGCCCTCTTTCACGGCCCCTCACATTTCAGGTTGATTCCTTTTCTGCACCCTGTCCGTTTTTGCTTGCCCCGAACACGCCGGACAATATTATGGGCCTTGATATGCTGAAGCACTTCAGAGCTACGATCCGCTGTTCCCCTGCTGGAGTGCGGGTGATATTGAATGACAATTACCCCCTGTCTGAACGCATGTGTGTGGTTGCAGAAGATGCTGTGTTAGCTACCCTCCCTTGTGCTCTGTGGGCCACCTCGGATACTGATGTGGGACAGATGGTGATTCCGCCTGCCCACATTAGTGTCCAGGAGGGGGCGGTGTTACCACGCCTTCCACAGTATCGTATTTCGCAGGAGGGGGAAGAGGCTCTTATACAGATTGTGCAGGATTTGATTAAGGTGGGAGTAGTGGAGAAAGTTCCCTACAACGTCTGTAATAGCCCGATTCTACCCATTTTGAAAAAGGATACGGACGCCAAAGTCTATCGGTTTATAATTGATTTGAGAGAAGTAAACAAGATCGTGATACCTCAGTACCCAGTGGTTTCTGATATCACGACGTTGCTTACTTTGGTCCCGCCTACGGCGACCACGTTTTCAGTTATTGATTTGAAAAATGCCTTCTTTTCAATTCCCATTCATCCCGATAGTCGATACCTCTTCGGTTTCACTCTAAATATTAGGTCTTACTGATTTTGTAGAATCCCTCAGGGCTACACAGAAAGCCCTAGCATTTACAGTCAAGCTTTGAAAAGACAATTGGACTCCTTTGTTCTGCCCGAGGGTGTCGCCCTCATTCAATATGTCGATGACATCTTGCTGGCGGCCGACACTCCGGAGTTGTGTGAGACGAGTACGTTGTCTTTGCTTTCCTTTTTGGCATCCCACAATCACAAAGTATCTCGGAAAAAGTTGCAATTCTGTAGACCAAAGGTGACTTATCTGGGTCACCTTTTGTCTAAGGAGGGGCGTGCACTCACACCAGATCGTGTCCAAGTAATTCTGGACACGCCGACGCCGTCCACGCAGAAGGACGTGCGTGCATTTTTGGGTCTCGTTTTGTTTTGTAGGCAATGGATACTAGGGTTTTCACACATAGCTAAGCCATTGTTAGCCCTTTTGACAAAAGACACACCTATTCCGCTTCCTTGGACGAATGAGTGTGACACTGCCTTTCAGAAATTGCGACAGGCTCTCTGTTCAGCACCAGTGTTAGGGACTCCTGATTATACCAAACCTTTTTCGCTGTATGTGCATGAGAAAGATGGATGTGCATTATCAGTTTTAGTGCAGATGCACGGCGACAAGCAGCGCCCTTGTGCATATTTTTCGGCTGTACTTGATCCTGTTGCCCGAGCATTGCCTGGTTGTTTTCGCTCGGTTGCGGCGACAGCTGTGTCAATACGCCAAAGCGAGGGAATTGTGTTATCTCATAAGCTGTTGGTATTAGTCCCCCATGCTGTTGATGCCCTGCTTAATCAGACAAAGATGCAGCATTTGACCAGTGCCCGTTTAACGGGATAGGAGCTGACGCTTTTGGCTCCTCATATTACGTTAAAGAGGTGCGTGACGTTAAATCCGGCCACATTGTTGCCATACCTCGAGACTCAGTCTGAAGCACGGAAAGCACATGATTGTATTCTTGTGACTGAGGAACAAACAAAGGGTCGTATTGATCTCCAGGATACGCCCTTTCCAGATGTAGATGGAGAACTGTGGGTGGACGGGTCCTGCCTGAAGCTACCAGATGGTACGACTTCAGCAGCGTATGCAATTACCACATTGCAAACAATAGTGGAGACAGCACGCATACCACAGAAATCAGCTCAAGCAGCGGAACTGATAGCATTAACACGAGCATGTGAGCTCAGTACAGGATTGTGTGTGAATGTTTATACAGATAGCCGGTATGCCTTCGGAGTAGCGCACGATTTCGGCCTGCTCTGGAAGGAGAGAGGGTTTTTAACGTCACATGGAGTACAAATAATGCATGGGGAGTTAGTTCATAATCTTTTAACTGCATTGACGTATCCGAAGAAAATTGCCATCATTAAATGTAGCGCCCATAGGAAAGTAGTCGACAAAGTTGGAGAAGGGAATGCGTTAGCAGACCGGGTGGCACGGGAGACTGCGATGCAGCCTGGTGCTACTGCCATGTATGTAGTGAAGTCGCAAGTAGAAAGATGGCATGATGCGAAGGAAGAAGTGCGAGAAATACAGAGGACCGCTTCTGATAAAGAACGGGAGCAATGGTCCAGTGAGGGAGAATTGGATGATGAGGGTTGCTGGAGAAATAAGCAGATGGATAGATGGAAATTACCCACGGCTTTTGTACAACCTTTGGTTCAGATGGCACATGGGCTAGCACATGTTGGAGCTTCCGCAATTGTAAAATTGCTTACCCAAGTCTGGGAGCATCCAGAGATTGCTAGCACGGCAAAGAGGGTGGTGCAGACCTGTATGATCTGCCTGAGGTACAACCCAGAAAAGGGTACCCGAACCCCAGCAGGAGGATTTGTAACACCTACTGCACCCTTTGAGGTTCTGCAGATGGATTACATCCAGCTTGAGCGCTGTAACAATTTGAAGTATGTTCTAGTAGTGGTGTGTGCCTTTAGCAAATGGGTTGAGGCATACCCTACGAAAGACAATACTGCAATGACTACCGCCAAGATGCTGTTGAAGGAGTTTTTCCCTCAATATGGTGTTTGTAGACTTCTGTGGAGTGATAACGGACCCCACTTTATAGCGGATGTTATAAAGTATGTTTTGAAGGGTCTGGGCATCACCCAGAAGTTCCACGCAGTATTTCACCCTCAATCTGCAGGACTAGTCGAGAAGTATAATGGTACACTGAAGCTCAAGATCGCTAAAATCCAAGCTTCGACGTCTTTGACTTGGCCAGATGCTTTACCACTGGCGTTATTGTCAATTAGGTCGGTACCGCACTCTCGAATCGGTCTTACACCGTACGAGATTGTCTTTGGACGTCCAATGAACATTTGGGGTCCACCAAAACCTAAGACTGTGTATGATGTACCTTGTGTAATGATGAATGATTATCTGGCACAGTTAACGGATAACTTGGTTTCTATTCATCAACAGGTCCGGGAGGCGCTCCCTGAGAGGTCCACCGGCGAAGGACATAGTCTCCGGCCTGGAGACTATGTCATGGTGAAAATCTTTGACAGGACGAACAGCCTGGAGCCGAGATGGGTTGGTCCTGAGCAAGTCTTACTGGCAACGAGGACGGCTGTGCGAGTTTCCAACAGAAAGAATTGGATCCATTCCCTGCACTGCCGCAAAGTACCGCCCGGATTGGTGGAGCCTGCTGTATTGACCGATCAACGAGAGATTCTGACCACAGAGAAAGGCCGTGCTGTGGAATCGAATGACGCTGAGGAGCTCTTTCCGGACCACGCGACTCCTGGAGGGAAGCGATATCATCTGAGGCCAAGAAAGTGAATCCTTCAGTATCGGGACATGTTGTCAGAACGGCCCTTGGGTTAGTGAAACGGAGAGCCAATGAGGCAAGGGGGGGGGGGATCAGCCCTGCATTAGTGTAGTGACACCCGTCTTGGCCCGTTGGTGAAGAAATCGATCGCTGCCCAAGGGGAAGAGTTCTGACAAGCCTTTAGTTTCAGGAAGATATTGATTCTTTATTCTGACATGGAGAAAAAGAAAATTCTTTGTGCAACAGGCTTTATGCTCACAGTAGCTATTGTTGGGATAACCACATGGTTTGTGGAGGATATGACTCCTGCTCGAGAGTTACTTGTGTTGACCACTCCAGTGCCTGAGGAGCACTACTTCTATACCCTTCCGTATCAAGAATTGAAGCATCGTCAGTCTTATTTGAATAACACTTTCATCTAGATGTTGCATCATACCCACGTTGCCACGAATGCTACGAACTGTTGGATATGTGGTATGATGCCAGCTCATCAGAAGAAAGGAGGAACGCCATTTATACCTCTCCCTTTCTCTCATAATGGCTCTTGTAGAGCATGGTACACTTTGCTTTTTGCCACTCGGAAACCCACAGTGGGACGATTACTCTTCAGACTCAATAAAGAATGTCATCAGGATAAAGATGGATATCCGCAAGCGAATGGGACAATTTGGGAATGGGAAGAGTATCGACCAGACAATGAATCGATTCCTTATGTTTTCACGAACACTAGAGACATTGTGGGAAAAGACAAATTTGTGATTCAAGTGGCACAAGCTCAAGCGGACCTGTGTGTCCAGAGTGTGGGTTACATTCCTGTTGGTGTTAGTGATTGCATTACCATATTAAACATCGACGGGTTGAATAACAGTACCTTCTTAGCATCCCATAATACATACTTCGTATGCGGGAATAAAGGTTATTACCGTTTGCCAGCCGGTTGGTCCGGAGTATGTTATGTAGCATTTCTATTGCCTCCTGTATTTTTGGCACCTGCATCCTATCATAAGGATTTGAAGTTGTTAAATAATGTGACTGTAAATAGGTATAAGCGTACTCTATCAATTGATGACGTGGATCAGACTGACACCAGTCTGCAGCAGTATATTGATTTTAATTTAGGATTGTTTTTCTTCGTTGGAGCTGCCCTAAATAGTAGGAAAGTTCGAAGATTAACAAGAGTGGTAGAGGCTGTGACAAACCAAACCGCTGCTGCTCTTGGGAATCTTACGGAAGAATTGCAGATTACCAGAATTGTTGCATTGCAGAATCGTATGGTGTTAGATGTTATGTTAGCTGACCGAGGTGGAGCTTGTAAAATTATTGGGAGTAGTTGCTGTGTGTTTATCCCTGACCACACACCGTCAGTTTATAACGCAATCAACAGGTTGCATAAAATTGCAGCTGAAATCCATACAGAAAACGGCACTTGGTCCTTTTCTGGATGGTTTTGGGCATTGATCACTACTTGGGGTTGGAAGGTTTTAACTGGTCTCTGTATAATTATAGCAGTTCTGTTTTCTTGCTGCATCTGTGTCCAATGTGGTCCTTTGCTCTGTTCCTTATGCGTATCATTCTGTATTCCCGATAAGAAAGCTATTGCCAATGTCACTTATCAGAAACGTTTAGCCAAAGAAGTAGAAGAAATGATGACAATTGACATATACGATGATTATCCTAACAAACCGGATGTCTTCAGTAAATGCTGAAAGGGTCGTCTGTTGTAAATTGAAACCACGATGTGATTAAGCATTTACTAAAGACATGAATTCTCCTGCCTTACACATGTCTCTTTCGTTATGTTGACTGAAGTTTGGACTCCATTTTGTATTGTTATGTCTCCACGTGCTCAACACGAGAAGAGTCCTATCTTCGTGTTAGTTGCTCTTGTAATCTGCCTAGTAACAGTCTATAAATAGTTCCTTTGTCCGCCTGGCGCATGTCCAGGCTTGACCACATCTGTTATCAGTTAGTCCTTGCTTGACCATGTTTTCGCGGGCTCAAGGAGTATGTCAGCTCCGCCCACATATTGATCTTGTATCGAAAATGTCCATAAAAGGTAACATTCCTTGCCTCATGTTGTGTCCTCCCACTTATGAGCCCCTCTGTTGTGTATGAAAGGGGACCGTGTACGCAAGTTCTGTGTGCTACTCTATACAATACTGAAGGGTATTGTATGGATTGTAGGACCACCCTTAAGGGTTAATAAACCATGTCTTTGTACTTTGCAGTTTCCGTGCCAACTTCCTTATAGATTCCATTACAGGAGAGCGAACCCTTGTGTCCTGCGGGCCTAGCTGGGGCCTGTATTCATCATAATGGTTAAGGTCTTAGACTCTTACCCTGGCCTACTGGTTAAGGTCTTAACTCTTACTCTGGCTTACTGGTTAAGGTCTTAACTCTTACTCTGGCCTAATGGTTAAGGTCTTAACCCTTACTCTGGCCTAATAGCTAAGGTCTGAACTCTTACTCTGGCCTACTTGTTAAGGTCTTAACTCTTACTTTGGCCTACAGGTTAAGGTCTTAACTCTTACTCTGGCCTAATGGTTAAGGTCTTAACTCTTACTCTGGCTTAATAGCTAAGGTCTTAACTCTAACTCTGGCCTAATAGCTAAGGTATTAACTTTTACTCTGGCCTAATAGCTAAGGTCTTAGACTCGTACTCTGGCCTACTGGTTAAGGTCTTAACTCTTACTCTGGCCTACTGGTTAAGGTCTTAACTCTTACTCTGGCCTAATAGCTAAGGTCTTAGACTCATACTCTGGCCTAATGGTTAAGGTCTTAGACTCTTACTCTGGCCTACTGGTTAAGTTCTTAACTCTTACTCTGGCCTACTGGTTAAGGTCTTAACTCTTACTCTGGCCTAATGGTTAAGGTCTTAACTCTTACTCTGGCCTAATAGCTAAGGTCTTAACTCTTACTCTGGCCTAATAGCTAAGTTCTTAGACTCGTACTCTGGCCTACTGGTTAAGGTCTTAACTCTTACTGTGGCCTAATAGCTAAGGTTTTAGACTCGTACTTTGGCCTACTGGTTAAGGTCTTAACTCTTACTCTGGCCTAATAGCTTAGGTCTTAACTCTTACTCTGGCCTAATAGCTAAGGTCTTAACTCGTACTCTGGCCTAATTGCTAAGGTCTTAACTCTTACTCTGGCCTAATAGCTAAGGTCTTAGACTCGTACTATGGCCTACAGGTTAAGGTCTTAACTCTTACTCTGGCCAAATAGCTAAGGTCTCAGACTCATACTCTGGCCTAATGGTTAAGGTCTTAGACTCTTACTCTGGCCTACTGGTTAAGGTCTTAACTCTTACTCTGGCCTACTGGTTAAGGTCTTAACTCTTACTCTGGCCTACTGGTTAAGGTCTTAACTCTTACTCTGGCCTACTGGTTAAGGGATTAACTCTTACTCTGGCCTAATGGCTAAGGTCTTAACTCTTCCTCTGGCCTACTGGTTAAGGTCTTAGACTCCTACTCTGGCCTAATAGCTAAGGTCTTAACTCTTACACTGGTCTAATTGCTAAGGTCTTAGACTCTTACTCTGGCCTACTGGTTAAGGTCTTAACTCTTACTCTGGCCTACTGGTTAAGGGATTAACTCTTACGCTGGCCTAATGGCTAAGGTCTTAACTCTTGCTCTGGCCTACTGGTTAAGGTCTTAGACTCCTACTCTGGCCTAATAGCTAAGGTCTTAACTCTTACTCTAGCCTAATAGCTAAGGTCTTAGACTCGTACTCTGGCCTAATGGTTAAGGTCTTAACTCTTACTCTGGCCTAATAGCTAAGGTCTTAGACTCGTACTCTGGCCTAACAGCTAAGGTCTTAGACTCGTACTCTGGCCTACTGGTTAAGGTCTTAACTCTTACTCTGTCCTAATAGCTAAGGTCTTAGACTCGTACTATGGTTTACAGGTTAAGGTCTTAACTCTTACTCTGGCCTAATAGCTAAGGTCTTAGACTCGTACTCTGGCCTACTGGTTAAGGTCTTAACTCTTACTCTGGCCTAAGAGCTAAGGTCTTAGACTTGTACTCTGGCCTAATGGTTAAGGTCTTAACTCTTACTCTGGCTTACTGGTTAAGGTCTTAACTCTTACTCTGGCCTAATGGTTAAGGTCTTAACTCTTACTCTGGCCTAATAGCTAAGGTCTGAACTCTTACTCTGGCCTACTTGTTAAGGTCTTAACTCTTACTTTGGCCTACAGGTTAAGGTCTTAACTCTTACTCTGGCCTAATGGTTAAGGTCTTAACTCTTACTCTGGCTTAATAGCTAAGGTCTTAACTCTTACTCTGGCCTAATAGCTAAGGTCTTAACTTTTACTCTGGCCTAATAGCTAAGGTCTTAGACTCGTACTCTGGCCTACTGGTTAAGGTCTTAACTCTTACTCTGGCCTACTGGTTAAGGTCTTAACTCTTACTCTGGCCTAATAGCTAAGGTCTTAGACTCGTACTCTGGCCTACTGGCTAAGGTCTTAACTCTTACTCTGGCCTAAGAGCTAAGGTCTTAGACTCGTACTCTGGCCTAATGGTTAAGGTCTTAGACTCTTACCCTGGCCTACTGGTTAAGGTCTTAACTCTTACTCTGGCTTACTGGTTAAGGTCTTAACTCTTACTCTGGCCTAATGGTTAAGGTCTTCACTCTGAGGTTCCGTGTGAGACGGGACGGCACTTTCTGAGTGGTGACGAATATGGATGAGTTTGGTATCTATGAACCGCAAATGACGAGTATAGTGGGTGTACGAAGTTTCGCTATGCAGCCACGTATGGTTCATCTCATTTTTTGGGTTCGTTCATCCGAACCCTCGGGTTCCATTTTAGATACAGCGTCCATTTTGTTTCTTGCCCTCAGGTAGCCAGCGAACGGGCTTTTTGTCCGCTTCGTGACCCTGGAACTTTCAAGCTAGTACGAAGGACACGTGTTTCTTTGAGGTGACTTTTACGATGAGGGAAATGACACGAGTGAGGCAGATGGCCCCGCTCAAGGCCCATCTTGCCGCTCCGGTCTATTGTTTCAGTCACGCATACATTAGACACGAGGTCTTTGACCCCTCTATCGAGTTTCCTTTATTGCCCCTAACACTCTTTTCTAACCTGTTGTGCATCCTCGTTCTTTCCCCGCATTCTGTTTTTTGTCCTTCCTTAATGCTTTTATGGCGGAGGGAATATGTTTTTACAGTTGGGAACTGGCAGGACTGTTGTAATTATGTTCCGGCCTCCTGAAACATGAATGCGACCCTTTTGAAGTTTATTGTGGGAACCGAGTTGTAACCTTTGTTCGCCATACTGTGTTATGGCAAAAACGTGTATAAAAGGAGCGACCCACTTCTACGAATTTGAAGCAGTCTCCGAGAACCTACACGTTGTGTACTTCTTGTGACCTCTGTATCCCTGCAGTAATAAACGCTGATCTCTGACGTCGCTGGAAGTGTCCCGTGTCTCTGTGTTTGGTACGCCAGAACAGGTAACCCACGAAGGTTTCAGGTGTTGTTCCCTGGCACCGCTGGGTCTTAAGAATAACCCAGTCCTTCAGTTGGCGCCCAACGTGGGGCTCGACATCAACGGTACCGGTCCAAAGCCCGACGATCGTGAGGAACTTCGTGTGAAATCTCCGAGGGAAGGTGCACCCCGCTTCATCGATCCAGTTGTCGAAACAAGTGGCCCGACGTCTTTTCCCGCGGAGATCCCCGCCTCCTGACGGCTGCGACGGACCGATGCCCTGACTGTCGACCTGTTTTGGCGCCTGGCGTAGTCCTTTGTACGGCGAGACGATTGACGGGCCTTCCTGGTGACGCCATTGTTCTCTCAGTTAAGTATTTGTGGGTCGCTCCCAGTGTTGCTTTGTTGTTTGCATGGTTCCATAGCATTCGTGGTTCTTAGTTGTTGGGTTTTATTTGACGATTGCAATTGCCAAAAACCGAGGGTCTTGCATCTTTGCGAGGACATCGTAATTCGATAGCCCTTGAAGTTTGTATACTTGGTTAGTGTGCACGATGCCTGGCCGTAGTACTTTGTTTGGGTTTCTCAAATGTTGCAGCATGGATTCCCGGCTGGAGGATTCATGTCCGATACCTCCGGCTGGAACTCCGCTTTATGAGCTCTATAGTCGCCATGGCGTGGGTCCTATCGTATATAATGAATATTGGGTTCGTTACACTAAAAAGGATGGCGTCCTTAGTTGGCCACCTCATGGTAGTTTCGAGACTGCCATTTTAGATAACTTGGAAGCTACATTATTTAAAAGGAAAGCTAGGCCGGCCATGTTTGATTCCTTCCGGTTATGGCGGAAAGAGGCCAAACAGAAAGAAATCAAACAGAATAAGAAAAATAAGCGAGAAGGTGTTATTACGGTGATGCGAAATGCTGAACAATATCAGTTAGACAAAGATGAGAAAGAGCAGGAAGTTAGTGCTCGGCTTCATTATATGGCAGTGGACAAATGTTATCCGGCGCTACCTTCTACGATCGATAAGACAGGAGAAGAATCGGTGGAAGATTCGCTTTTGTCTTATCTGATGAAATCGCCACCTCCCTATGCTCCTGATGTTATGGGTCCCGTTCGTCCACCTCTTCCTCAACCCGCGGTTTTGGCGGCTGCTGGTCAGCCCGCCGTTCCTCCCGTACTCCCGAATCCCCTGGGGCCACAGATCGTACATCCTCTTGTCCCGGCTTCCCTCCCTACTGCGCCTTTCCAAGTCCCTCCTCAGCCTGTCGTTCCCGCTACTCCTGCTGCTGCGTCTACTTCTACTGTTTCCACCCCTATGGCTGCTACGCCTGTATCTTCTTCCTCTTCTCCTTCTGTTCGTAGTCGTCTCATGACTGCTGTTGCTTCTCTTTATTCTCCGCTCTTTGGGCCGATACTTGGTTCAACTCTTTCAGACGTTGCTCAAAGACGCAGCCAGCTTCCTGATGGTAGGGAACGTGAATCGTTGGTGAAAACGGCACGTAGATGGATTCGTAACCCTGTTAAATACACCCCACGTGTAGTGTTCGAAACGTTTTCTCAGTTTAATGTGCCCACGCAGCGATTCGTGTTCGAAGAATTGTGTAAGTCATTGAAAGAGGAGTGGGACGATGATATAGTGGATGATATACCACCTGAGGTTTCCGAGCTACAGCTTCGGTTTGCCACGGGTGTAATTGTAGGTGACAAAGTTCGAGAGGCTCTGGAACGCTTGTTATCCTTTCGATGTACAGTGCAACCACGTGCGCTGTTTAAGGACGCTACCGCGGAATGGATGGCACAACCTGGTCAATATCCTATGCGGGAAGTTCCCCCGGTATGGATGCCAGGCGATCAGGCTGCTATCCCTCCTGTCCCAGGCCATTTCCAGAGAGTGTGGATACACCTCCCTTGGAAACGATCAGAAGTGTTACAAGTAAAGCAATCCTTACCTGATCCCCGTAAGAATCCTGCGGGTTACTATAAGGAGCTGTCCCAATTGGTGGATGCTACTGTTATGAACCTAGCCGATATTGATATGTTGTTCGGCAATGTGGTGCCTCAGCCGATTTGGGCGAAAATTCGGCACGAGAATCACGTAGCCGAGTTAGGCGGTGACTGGGCCGCCCTTACAGCGGCAGATGCCCGGCAGGTTGGTGGGGCTAAACCCGAACAGATTATTGTGGCTTTGCCCCAGAGGATAATTACCCTCATGAAAACACTTATGCCAGCGATGCGCGTCAACTGGGACAAATTATCAGCGTGCAGGCAAAAGAGGGATGAAAGTGTTTCTGATTTCTTTACCAGATTTGAGGAAGCGTTCATTGATCATAGTGGTCAGGACATGGGTTCCGAGGGTGGTCAGCGGTTGTTCGTTGATAAATTTGTATCAAATTTGTCACCCGACCTTGGCAACAAGTTGAAGAATTCTGAGAGTGCGTGGGCTGTCTCTACCACTGCCCAAATATTGGCTACGGCCCAATATTACGAAAATAGAGAAAAAGAGGAAAGTGAGCGTGCAGAAAAGAAAACTAAGGATCTCAAAACTAAGGTTTTGTTGCAGCAAGCCTATCCACCGCGTTCGAATTTCAGTGATACACAGCAGCCAAACAGATCGCAATCACAGTTCTCTAGACCACAGCCGCGCAATGCTTCGCCCGCACCTCGTTTTGTGCTGGGATACAATCAGTGCGCGTATTGTCGTGGGGAAGGCCATCTGAAGTTTGATTGTCCGGTTCTCCGTGATAGGACCAATGGCGTATCGGCTCGGGGAGGACGTAGCGGTCCTCAACAGGTCTCTCGTGGTAGAGGTCGCGGAGTTACCCAGAATCAGGCCGAACGCTTTGCGACGTCTTCGGATTCGCAAAATTGTTTCGATCGGCGCGAACAATCGTCCAGTCGGTCTGCACAGTATCATGTGGATGACTGTTATGTTGAATGTGATGTTGATGCGGATGGTATCTACTAGGACAGCCATAGACAAAGGAAGGGAGAAGTATCAGTTCCGGTAGATCAGAGAGGGCCTTATGTTGCAGTAGCCACTATGGGCGTTGTTGAGCCTTTTCTGTTGGACACTGGTGCAGCAAAAAGTTCCATCATGCATTCAAAACTCCCTGGCGCGCCTTTGTCTGGCTTAACGAATGTTTCCGTTGGATTTTCTGGCGCCCCCGTTAGCAATCCAGTTTCTAGCCCTTTGCCCCTTACAATTGGGTCTCATGAGCTGGAAGCTCCTTTGATTTTGACTACTGGTTGTGGTGAGAATCTTTTGGGTTTAGATTTGTTGAAAAGGTTACATGCGACTTTGTACTGTTCTCCTACGGGTGTGGAGCTTACGTTGGGTAAGAGCGTGATTTCCCCTATGTATTTATAGATGGATAAGTTCCCATCGGAATTGAGATCTCTCCCAGACTCCTTGTGGGCGACAGGTCCCAATGACGTGGGCCTGTTGGATATACCACCTTATGTTGTCCAACTAAAAGTTGGTGCGCGTTTGCCACGTATACCTCAGTATCGTATTTCCCTCGATGGTGAAAGGGCACTGTTAGCGATCATTTATGATCTGATCGGCAAAGATGTTATTGAGGAGACACGAGGTAATGTGTGCAATAGTCCCGTGTTGCCGATTCTGAAACGAACGGATCCCTCCAAGCCTCCCGTGTATCGTCTAGTTATCGACTTACGGGAGGTAAATAAAGTCGTTGTTCCACAGTTTCCTGTGGTGCCAGACATTACAGCTTTACTGACTCTGATTCCAGCCACTGCATCATGGTTCTCGGTGATCGATCTGAAGAATGCGTTCTTTAGCATTCCGATTGCTGAGGAAAGCAGAGACTTGTTTGGTTTCTCATTAGGTGGTCGTAGCTTCAGATTCAAACGCGCTCCACAGGGCTACTGTGAGAGTCCATCAATCTACAGCCAAGCTCTTAAAAGTCAGATTGATGCATTTGTGTTACCGGCTGGTGCAGCCTTGATTCAGTACGTTGATGATCTGTTGGTTGCTGCTGACACTGAACAGCTCTGTAGAGCCGCTACAGTGTCTTTGTTACAGCATCTCTGTGCTTTACATCATAAAGTGTCACCTTCTAAACTACAATATTGTTGTCAAGAAGTTACCTATCTCGGTCACTTATTGTCAAAGGCGGGAAGAAGGTTGACCCCTGAACGAATTGCAGCAATTGCTCGAATGCCTGTGCCAGCAACTCAGAGAGATGTGCGTGCCTTTTTAGGTATCACGTCATACTGCAGACAGTGGATCCCGAACTTTTCACTGTTAGCGAAGCCATTGGTAGCTCTCACGTGCAAGGACGTTTCAACTCCTTTGCCTTGGACGGAGGAATGCCAGAAAAGTTTTTCTGAACTACGTGATGCGCTGTGTTCGGCTCCTGTGTTAGGTACTCCTGATTACAGCAAGCCTTTCACATTATACGTCCATGAGAGGGACGGTTGTGCGTTGAGTGTTCTAACGCAACAATTTGGTGATAAGCAGCGTCCGTGTGCATATTTTTCCTCGACCTTAGACCCGGTGGCTAGAGCGTTGCCAAGTTGCTTGAGAGCGACAGCGGCAGCTGCGGCGTCTATTCGGCAGTCCGCAGGTCTGGTCATGGACAATATGCTCATAGTAATGGTTCCACATGCAGTTGATACGCTCTTGAATCGGACAAAGACTCAACATCTGACGAGTGCAAGGTTGTCCGGGTACGAGCTGACCCTTTTGGCAAGTCATATACAGATTAAGCGTTGTAATGTACTGAATCCGGCGACATTGTTGCCGATTAATATGGAATCAGATGATGTCCTGCCCCATGATTGTTATTTACGGACTGAGGAAGAAACAAAAGGTCGTGTGGACCTGAAAAACACCCCCTTGTCAGATCCTGATGGTACTTTGTATGTGGATGGCTCTTGCTTCAAATTGCCGAATGGCGATGTGACGACTGCGTATGCTGTGGTGACGTTGAGCACGATTGTGGAAACCGCGAGATTGAACCAGAATTCAGCACAGGCAGCAGAATTAATTGCATTGACAAGAGCGTGTGTTCTGTCGAAGGGAAAGCGAGTGAATGTGTTTACCGACAGTCAGTATGCATTTGGTGTTGCGCATAACTTTGGAAGATTGTGGAGAGAAAGAGGATTTATGACATCGCATGGTACAAAGATCCAGCACGGCCATCTCGTGAATGATCTTTTGGATGCACTTACGTTGCCTAAACAAGTGGCGATCGTCAAATGTAGTGCACATCGGAAAGTGACGGATGATGTTGGTCGTGGTAATGCATTTGCGGATGAGATTGCTAAGGAAACGGCTAAGAATCTTGCGACTCGAATGTATGTCACGAGTTCAGTAAGGTGGCCGACGGAGACTGGTATGTGTGAGGATACTGTTGAAAGTGTGAAAGAAATTCAGAACGAAGCTACTGAAGCTGAAAAGACTAAGTGGAAAGAAAGTACAGGGAAATTGGATATGCATGGATGTTGGGTTGACCTGACGGAATGTCAGAGGTGGATGTTACCGGATGCGTATGTATTAGCTGTTGTGACGATGGCCCATGGGTTGTCACATATTAGTGCGAAAGGAATATGCAAGTTCTTGTCTCCTGTATGGAGGAATGATGGTATCGCTAAGTGTGCCGAAAGAGTGGTTAAAAATTGTATGGTGTGCTTGATGCACAATCCCGGAAAAGGTACCCCCACTCCACCTGGTCATTTCGCTCCTCCTGCCTGTCCCTTTGAGGTTATCCAGTTGGACTTTATCCATATGGAGAGATGCAATAACCTGAAGTATGTTTTAGTTGTGGTTTGCGCGTTCTCCAGATGGATTGAGGCCTATCCTCTTAAGGATAATACTGCCCTGTCCACAGCAAAAATCCTGCTGAAGGAGTATTTTCCTAGGTATGGAATGCCGCGGATTGTGTGGTCGGATAATGGAAGTGAGTTTGTGGGAAGTGTAATGCAGAGTGTGTGTAAAGGCCTTGGGATACGACAGAAATTCCACAGTGCCAACCATCCTCAGGCAGCGGGTTTGGTCGAAGGGTACAATGGTACCCTGAAGCTGAAACTCGCTAAGATTCAAGCTACGACTGGTCTGTCATGGCCTGATGCCTTGCCTCTGGCTCTCCTATCGACCAGAGCGACCGTACACTCTCGAGTAGGGCTCAGCCCATATGAGATTGTGTTCGGTCGCCCTGCAAATATTTGGGGAGTCCCGAGACCTAGGGCTTTTGATAGTCTTGAATATCCAATGTTGATTGATTACTTGTATGATTTGACCACTAAACTACGATTAATTCATCAACAGGTCTTTGAAGCTCTACCAGCGCAGACAGAGGGTCCTGGACACCAGCTCCGGCCAGGAGATTGGGTCGTTACCCGAAACTTCGGTCGGAAGCGTAACTTGGAGCCCAGATTCGTCGGACCCCACCTAGTCTTGTTGACGACGAGGACAGCGGTTCGACTGGAGGGCCGGAAAAATTGGGTCCATGCCAGTCACACAAAGAAGGTACCGATCCCCTTACCAACCGACGGTTGGGTGAGAACTGGGATTTCGGCCGGAGAAACTGAGACTCCTCCGCGTTTTGTGCCATTTAGCGACGCTCAACTTGTGGAAGAGGATTCGTCTTTGCCAGATCCACAGGTGGAGTCATTAGTAGCAGAGAACCCAAGGTCCGACTCGTCATCCACTTCATTGAACACTGTTGCGCCAGCTGAACAATTGTTCGTAGAGCAAACTCGACCTGGAAGAAGTCGATACTTTCTTCGTTCAAGGACTTCAAGGACTAATAAAAATTAACAGTATAGTGTTTTTTAACGTTACGAATATTATGAACAATTACATCCTTTCTTTCTGAGTTTTTGTGCTTTCCACTGCTAAGAGACTTGTAATAAATCTGAACGTTTCAAGGAAACCTCGCCATCCGGGTTACCGTAGGGCCATGCGGGTACTTCTTTCTGTTTAGCAGGTTTCTGACGTTAGGTTGGTTACTTTTGTCGATTCCTGGGAACTCCTGGGGATTGATAATCGCTACTCAGAACGAAGTGCGTCAAGTACGTCACGGACGGTTTGTAGAGGATGGCATTCTCTAAGCTGGTGGAAGAAGAAAGGGTGTTGGCACAGAGATCAGAGTTATGGAGGGTTGTACGAACAAAATGTTTCCTGTTTCAGGTGTTTCTATTGTTCCTAACTGTATCTATGTTATTGGTGGGTGGAGTGTATTTCGGAGTATCGTTGTTCTTGCCTTCTGTTTCACCTACCTCTTCTCTTAACCTAAGTTCCCTCACCACTGTCTCCCCACATTCCTTTCATCCTTTGCCTCAACATGAGCAGGTTAGACGTGCGGAATTTATGAATAATTCCTTTGTTCAACTCCTACATCAGCATCAGTTGGTGGTGAATACTACCAATTGTTGGGTATGTGGGTTAATGCCACACACCATGGATAGGGGTATTCCGTATCTGGTCCTTCCATACAGCTCCCAGGGTTCAGCTCGAGCATTCCAAACTATGTTCCGCAGTGCACTAGATTCCTACCCCAGTCGAGAGCCACGGTCTGTCAACTTTGGTCCTGGACCATACCACAAGCCTTTGGCGATAGCCATAGCAGATCTGGACAGAGATGTTTTCGATGCATCACTCATTCCAGATGAAGAAGTGCAGGCTTATAAGGATCTGAGTGAGACTGAGTATAGTACATCAGTGGGTGATAGACAGCTTAAGAGCTCGTCCCCAATATGGATTGTACCGCACCTTGGAAATTTCTGCCTGCAGGGTTTGGGTCGAAATCCGAGAGCACAACTTGGGAACAGTGCCTGCACTGAAACGTATGTCCTACCGACGCTCTCCTCCCCTGTTTTTCTGACTGCTAAGGGCACCTATTTTGTGTGTTATGAACGCGCATATACATGGTTACCCCGCGATTTTTCGGGTACCTGTTATATTGCGAATCTTTTACCTCCGACCTTCACAGTTGCTTCGGACTACCACAAAACTAGAGTTGTGAGAGGCGTCATTAGCAAAGAGGATACTGCTGGTCAAGAAGCAGGAGACTTCTTTAAGGGTTTCTTGCCGTTTTGGGGACCTATGGTTAATAGTAGGAACCTGCGACAGTTGACCCGTGTGGTAGAATCGACTGCTAATATTACTGCAAATGCCCTTGGTAATCTAACAGCTGAACTACAGGCGGATAGACTCATGACGTTGCAGAACCGTATGGTTCTAGACGTTGTTCTTGCAGATAGAGGGGGTGTGTGTAAAATTATCCATTCGAGTTGTTGCATTTTTATTCCTGACAATGCTCCAACTGTTTATCAAGCCATCTCGAAGTTGCACAAGATTTCCGAGTCCATACACGTGGACGAAGGTAATTGGACGCTCCTAGGATGGTTTTGGGGCCTGATGTCAACCTGGGGTTGGAAGATTCTGATGATCGTAGGGGCTGTTGTAGCGTTTCTGTTTACGTGTTGTCTTTGTGTACAGTGTGGTCCTGCCTTATGTGGCCTATGCGCTGCGACGTGTATAAGGCGGCCATCTGTTACCAAGGAGACATTGATGAATAGAATGATGTTCCAGCAGCAGCTGAACGATCTGATGAATATTGATATAGATTCCGATCTTGACTAGTGCTTGCCTACATGAGGGCAAAAGGAGCGTCTGAGGTTCCGTGTGAGACGGGACGGCACTTTCTGAGTGGTGACGAATATGGATGAGTTTGGTATCTATGAACCGCAAATGACGAGTATAGTGGGTGTACGAAGTTTCGCTATGCAGCCACGTATGGTTCATCTCATTTTTTGGGTTCGTTCATCCGAACCCTCGGGTTCCATTTTAGATACAGCGTCCATTTTGTTTCTTGACCTCAGGTAGCCAGCGAACGGGCTTTTTGTCCGCTTCGTGACCCTGGAACTTTCAAGCTAGTACGAAGGACACGTGTTTCTTTGAGGTGACTTTTACGATGAGGGAAATGACACGAGTGAGGCAGATGGCCCCGCTCAATGCCCATCTTGCCGCTCCGGTCTATTGTTTCAGTCACGCATACATTAGACACGAGGTCTTTGACCCCTCTATCGAGTTTCCTTTATTGCCCCTAACACTCTTTTCTAACCTGTTGTGCATCCTCGTTCTTTCCCCGCATTCTGTTTTTTGTCCTTCCTTAATGCTTTTATGGCGGAGGGAATATGTTTTTACAGTTGGGAACTGGCAGGACTGTTGTAATTATGTTCCGGCCTCCTGAAACATGAATGCGACCCTTTTGAAGTTTATTGTGGGAACCGAGTTGTAACCTTTGTTCGCCATACTGTGTTATGGCAAAAACGTGTATAAAAGGAGCGACCCACTTCTACGAATTTGAAGCAGTCTCCGAGAACCTACACGTTGTGTACTTCTTGTGACCTCTGTATCCCTGCAGTAATAAACGCTGATCTCTGACGTCGCTGGAAGTGTCCCGTGTCTCTGTGTTTGGTACGCCAGAACAGGTAACCCACGAAGGTTTCAGGTGTTGTTCCCTGGCACCGCTGGGTCTTAAGAATAACCCAGTCCTTCAACTCTTACTCTGGCCTAATAGCTAAGGTCTGAACTCTTACTCTGGCCTACTTGTTAAGGTCTTAACTCTTACTTTGGCCTACAGGTTAAGGTCTTAACTCTTACTCTGGCCTAATGGTTAATGTCTTAACTCTTACTCTGGCTTAATAGCTAAGGTCTTAACTCTTACTCTGGCCTAATAGCTAAGGTCTTAACTTTTACTCTGGCCTAATAGCTAAGGTCTTAGACTCGTACTCTGGCCTACTGGTTAAGGTCTTAACTCTTACTCTGGCCTAATAGCTAAGGTCTTAGACTCATACTCTGGCCTAATGGTTAAGGTCTTAGACTCTTACTCTGGCCTACTGGTTAAGGTCTTAACTCTTACTCTGGCCTACTGGTTAAGGTCTTAACTCTTACTCTGGCCTACTGGTTAAGGTCTTAACTCTTGCTCTGGCCTACTGGGTAAGGGCTTAACTCTTACTCTGGCCTAATTGCTAAGGTCTTAGACTCTTACTCTGGCCTACTGGTTAAGGTCTTAGACTCCTACTCTGGCCTAATAGCTAAGGTCTTAACTCTTACTCTAGCCTAATAGCTAAGGTCTTAGACTCGTACTCTGGCCTAATGGTTAAGGTCTTAACTCTTACTCTGGCCTAATAGCTAAGGTCTTAGACTCGTACTCTGGCCTACTTGTTAACGTCTTAACTCTTGCTCTGGCCTACTGGGTAAGATCTTAACTCTTACTCTGGCCTAATTGCTAAGGTCTTAGACTCGTACTCTGGCCTACTGGTTAAGGTCTTAACTCTTACTCTGGCCTAATAGCTAAGATCTTAACTCTTACTCTGGCCTAACAGCTAAGGTCTTAGACTCGTACTCTGGCCTACTGGTTAAGGTCTTAACTCTTACTCTGGCCTAAGAGCTAAGGTCTTAGACTCGTACTCTGGCCTAACGCTTAAGGTCTTAGACTCTTACCCTGGCCTACTGGTTAAGGTCTTAACTCTTACTCTGGCTTACTGGTTAAGGTCTTAACTCTTACTCTGGCCTAATGGTTAAGGTCTTAACTCTTACTCTGGCCTAATAGCTAAGGTCTGAACTCTTACTCTGGCCTACTTGTTAAGGTCTTAACTCTTACTTTGGCCTACAGGTTAAGGTTTTAACTCTTACTCTGGCCTAATGGTTAAGGTCTTAACTCTTGCTCTGGCCTACTGGGTAAGGGCTTAACTCTTACTCTGGCCTAATTGCAAAGGTCTTAGACTCTTACTCTGGCCTACTGGTTAAGGTCTTAACTCTTACTCTGGCCTACTGGTTAAGGGATTAACTCTTACTCTGGCCTAATGGCTAAGGTCTTAACTCTTCCTCTGGCCTACTGGTTAAGGTCTTAGACTCCTACTCTGGCCTAATATCTAAGGTCTTAACTCTTACTCTGGCCTAATTGCTAAGGTCTTAGACTCTTACTCTGGCCTACTGGTTAAGGTCTTAACTCTTACTCTGGCCTACTGGTTAAGGGATTAACTCTTACTCTGGTCTAATGGCTAAGGTCTTAACTCTTGCTCTGGCCTACTGGTTAAGGTCTTAGACTCCTACTCTGGCCTAATAGCTAAGGTCTTAACTCTTACTCTAGCCTAATAGCTAAGGTCTTAGACTCGTACTCTGGCCTAATGGTTAAGGTCTTAACTCTTACTCTGGCCTAATAGCTAAATGTAAATGTAAATGTAAATGTGCAGATATTTATATAGCGCAAATCACCAACCGGTCTCTAAGCGCTTGCTTAGGGAACCCGTCCTGGTATTCCCCTGTGAGATAACCCAGCAGGGCATCCACAAGGTGAAAGCCAGGCATCCCGCCGCGAGGGGCCATTGTGGAGATTAAGCAAGCTATTGCCCAGAGTCGCAGAGTGTGAACCCATGAATCAAGTATGCACTGGAGCGAGAATTATCGAGTCCATGGACAATTTATGGACTCAAGACCCAGCCGAGCCGGGAATTAAACCCTGGTCCCGGGCTGACCTCTGCTTCCAGGTCTGCCTACTCTAACCAGTGAGCAACACTTCCCCACCTAAGGTCTTAGACTCGTACTCTGGCCTACTGGTTAAGGTCTTAACTCTTGCTCTGGCCTACTGGGTAAGATCTTAACTCTTACTCTGGCCTAATTGCTAAGGTCTTAGACTCGTACTCTGGCCTACTGGTTAAGGTCTTAACTCTTACTCTGGCCTACTGGTTAAGGGATTAACTCTTACTCTGGTCTAATGGCTAAGGTCTTAACTCTTGCTCTGGCCTACTGGTTAAGGTCTTAGACTCCTACTCTGGCCTAATAGCTAAGGTCTTAACTCTTACTCTAGCCTAATAGCTAAGGTCTTAGACCCGTACTCTGGCCTAATGGTTAAGGTCTTAACTCTTACTCTGGCCTAATAGCTAAGGTCTTAGACTCGTACTCTGGCCTACTGGTTAAGGTCTTAACTCTTGCTCTGGCCTACTGGGTAAGATCTTAACTCTTACTCTGGCCTAATTGCTAAGGTCTTAGACTCGTACTCTGGCCTACTGGTTAAGGTCTTAACTCTTACTCTGGCCTAATAGCTAAGATCTTAACTCTTACTCTGGCCTAACAGCTAAGGTCTTAGACTCGTACTCTGGCCTACTGGTTAAGGTCTTAACTCTTACTCTGGCCTAATAGCTAAGGTCTTAGACTCGTACTCTGGCCTACTGGTTAAGGTCTTAACACTTACTCTGGCCTAAGAGCTAATGTCTTAGACTCATACTCTGGCCTAATGGTTAAGGTCTTAGACTCTTACCCTGGCCTACTGGTTAAGGTCTTAACTCTTACTCTGGCTTACTGGTTAAGGTCTTAACTCTTACTCTGGCCTAATGGTTAAGGTCTTAACTCTTACTCTGGCCTAATAGCTAAGGTATGAACTCTTACTCTGGCCTACTTGTTAAGGTCTTAACTCTTACTTTTGCCTAGAGGTTAAGGTCTTAACTCTTACTCTGGCCTAATGGTTAAGGTCTTAACTCTTACTCTGGCCTAATAGCTAAGGTCTTAGACTCATACTCTGGCCTAATGGTTATGGTCTTAGACTCTTACTCTGGCCTACTGGTTAAGGTCTTAACTCTTACTCTGGCCGACTGGTTAAGGTCTTAACTCTTACTCTGGCCTACTGGTTAAGGTCTTAACTCTTGCTCTGGCCTACTGGGTAAGGGCTTAACTCTTACTCTGGCCTGATTGCTAAGGTCTTAGACTCTTACTCTGGCCTACTGGTTAAGGTCTTAACTCTTACTCTGGCCTACTGGTTAAGGGATTAACTCTTACTCTGGCCTAATGGCTAAGGTCTTAACTCTTCCTCTGGCCTACTGGTTAAGGTCGTAGACTCCTACTCTGGCCGAATAGCTAAGGTCCTAACTCTTACTCTGGCCTAATTGCTAAGGTCTTAGACTCTTACTCTGGCCTACTGGTTAAGGTCTTAACTCTTACTCTGGCCTACTGGTTAAGGGATTGACTCTTACTCTGGCCTAATGGCTAAGGTCTTAACTCTTCCTCTGGCCTACTGGTTAAGGTCTTAGACTCCTACTCTGGCCTAATAGCAAAGGTCTTAACTCTTACTCTGGCCTAATTGCTAAGGTCTTAGACTCTTACTCTGGCCTACTGGTTAAGGTCTTAACTCTTACTCTGGCCTACTGGTTAAGGGATTAACTCTTACTCTGGCCTAATGGCTAAGGTCTTAACTCTTGCTCTGGCCTACTGGTTAAGGTCTTAGACTCCTACTCTGGCCTAATAGCTAAGGTCTTAACTCTTACTCTAGCCTAATAGCTAAGGTCTTAGACTCGTACTCTGGCCTAATGGTTAAGGTCTTAACTCTTACTCTGGCCTAATAGCTAAGGTCTTAGACTCGTACTCTGGCCTACTTGTTAAGGTCTTAACTCTTGCTCTGGCCTACTGGGTAAGATCTTAACTCTTACTCTGGCCTAATTGCTAAGGTCTTAGACTCGTACTCTGGCCTACTGGTTAAGGTCTTAACTCTTACTCTGGCCTAATAGCTAAGATCTTAACTCTTACTCTGGCCTAACAGCTAAGGTCTTAGACTCGTACTCTGGCCTACTGGTTAAGGTCTTAACTCTTACTCTGTCCTAATAGCTAAGGTCTTAGACTCGTACTATGGTTTACAGGTTAAGGTCTTAACTCTTACTCTGGCCTAATAGCTAAGGTCTTAGACTCGTACTCTGGCCTACTGGTTAAGGTCTTAACTCTTACTCTGGCCTAAGAGCTAAGGTCTTAGACTCGTACTCTGGCCTAATGGTTAAGGTCTTAGACTCTTACCCTGGCCTACTGGTTAAGGTCTTAACTCTTACTCTGGCTTACTGGTTAAGGTCTTAACTCTTACTCTGGCCTAATGGTTAAGGTCTTCACTCTTACTCTGGCCTAATAGCTAAGGTCTGAACTCTTTCTCTGGCCTACTTGTTAAGGTCTTAACTCTTACTTTGGCCTACAGGTTAAGGTCTTAACTCTTACTCTGGCCTAATGGTTAATGTCTTAACTCTTACTCTGGCTTAATAGCTAAGGTCTTAACTCTTACTCTGGCCTAATAGCTAAGGTCTTAACTTTTACTCTGGCCTAATAGCTAAGGTCTTAGACTCGTACTCTGGCCTACTGGTTAAGGTCTTAACTCTTACTCTGGCCTACTGGTTAAGGTCTTAACTCTTACTCTGGCCTACTGGTTAAGGTCTTAACTCTTGCTCTGGCCTACTGGGTAAGGGCTTAACTCTTACTCTGGCCTAATTGCTAAGGTCTTAGACTCTTACTCTGGCCTACTGGTTAAGGTCTTAGACTCCTACTCTGGCCTAATAGCTAAGGTCTTAACTCTTACTCTAGCCTAATAGCTAAGGTCTTAGACTCGTACTCTGGCCTAATGGTTAAGGTCTTAACTCTTACTCTGGCCTAATAGCTAAGGTCTTAGACTCGTACTCTGGCCTACTTGTTAAGGTCTTAACTCTTGCTCTGGCCTACTGGGTAAGATCTTAACTCTTACTCTGGCCTAATTGCTAAGGTCTTAGACTCGTACTCTGGCCTACTGGTTAAGGTCTTAACTCTTACTCTGGCCTAATAGCTAAGATCTTAACTCTTACTCTGGCCTAACAGCTAAGGTCTTAGACTCGTACTCTGGCCTACTGGTTAAGGTCTTAACTCTTACTCTGGCCTAAGAGCTAAGGTCTTAGACTCATACTCTGGCCTAATGCTTAAGGTCTTAGACTCTTACCCTGGCCTACTGGTTAAGGTCTTAACTCTTACTCTGGCTTACTGGTTAAGGTCTTAACTCTTACTCTGGCCTAATGGTTAAGGTCTTAACTCTTACTCTGGCCTAATAGCTAAGGTCTGAACTCTTACTCTGGCCTACTTGTTAAGGTCTTAACTCTTACTCTGGCCTACTGGTTAAGGGATTAACTCTTACTCTGGCCTAATGGCTAAGGTCTTAACTCTTCCTCTGGCCTACTGGTTAAGGTCTTAGACTCCTACTCTGGCCTAATAGCTAAGGTCTTAACTCTTACTCTGGCCTAATTGCTAAGGTCTTAGACTCTTACTCTGGCCTACTGGTTAAGGTCTTAACTCTTACTCTGGCCTACTGGTTAAGGGATTAACTCTTACTCTGGCCTAATGGCTAAGGTCTTAACTCTTGCTCTGGCCTACTGGTTAAGGTCTTAGACTCCTACTCTGGCCTAATAGCTAAGGTCTTAACTCTTACTCTAGCCTAATAGCTAAGGTCTTAGACTCGTACTCTGGTCTAATGGTTAAGGTCTTAACTCTTACTCTGGCTTAATGGCTAAGGTCTTAGACTCGTACTCTGGCCTACTTGTTAAGGTCTTAACTCTTGCTCTGGCCTACTGGGTAAGATCTTAACTCTTACTCTGGCCTAATTGCTAAGGTCTTAGACTCGTACTCTGGCCTACTGGTTAAGGTCTTAACTCTTACTCTGGCCTAATAGCTAAGATCTTAACTCTTACTCTGGCCTAACAGCTAAGGTCTTAGACTCGTACTCTGGCCTACTGGTTAAGGTCTTAACTCTTACTCTGTCCTAATAGCTAAGGTCTTAGACTCGTACTATGGTTTACAGGTTAAGGTCTTAACTCTTACTCTGGCCTAATAGCTAAGGTCTTAGACTCGTACTCTGGCCTACTGGTTAAGGTCTTAACTCTTACTCTGGCCTAAGAGCTAAGGTCTTAGACTCGTACTCTGGCCTAATGGTTAAGGTCTTAGACTCTTACCCTGGCCTACTGGTTAAGGTCTTAACTCTTACTCTGGCTTACTGGTTAAGGTCTTAACTCTTACTCTGGCCTAATGGTTAAGGTCTTCACTCTTACTCTGGCCTAATAGCTAAGGTCTGAACTCTTACTCTGGCCTACTTGTTAAGGTCTTAACTCTTATTTTGGCCTACAGGTTAAGGTCTTAACTCTTACTCTGGCCTAATGGTTAATGTCTTAACTCTTACTCTGGCTTAATAGCTAAGGTCTTAACTCTTACTCTGGCCTAATAGCTAAGGTCTTAACTTTTACTCTGGCCTAATATCTAAGGTCTTAGACTCGTACTCTGGCCTACTGGTTAAGGTCTTAACTCTTACTCTGGCCTAATAGCTAAGGTCTTAGACTCATACTCTGGCCTAATGGTTAAGGTCTTAGACTCTTACTCTGGCCTACTGGTTAAGGTCTTAACTCTTACTCTGGCCTACTGGTTAAGGTCTTAACTCTTACTCTGGCCTACTGGTTAAGGTCTTAACTCTTGCTCTGGCCTACTGGGTAAGGGCTTAACTCTTACTCTGGCCTAATTGCTAAGGTCTTAGACTCTTACTCTGGCCTAATAGCTAAGGTCTTAACTCTTACTCTAGCCTAATAGCTAAGGTCTTAGACTCATACTCTGGCCTAATGGTTAAGGTCTTAACTCTTACTCTGGCCTAATAGCTAAGGTCTTAGACTCGTACTCTGGCCTACTTGTTAAGGTCTTAACTCTTGCTCTGGCCTACTGGGTAAGATCTTAACTCTTACTCTGGCCTAATTGCTAAGGTCTTAGACTCGTACTCTGGCCTACTTGTTAACGTCTTAACTCTTGCTCTGGCCTACTGGGTAAGATCTTAACTCTTACTTTGGCCTAATTGCTAAGGTCTTAGACTCATACTATGGTTTACAGGTTAAGGTCTTAACTCTTACTCTGGCCTAAGAGCTAAGGTCTTAGACTCATACTCTGGCCTAATGGTTAAGGTCTTAGACTCTTACCCTGGCCTACTGGTTAAGGTCTTAACTCTTACTCTGGCTTACTGGTTAAGGTCTTAACTCTTACTCTGGCCTACTGGTTAAGGTCTTAACTCTTACTCTGGCCTAATAGCTAAGGTCTGAACTCTTACTCTGGCCTACTTGTTAAGGTCTTAACTCTTACTTTGGCCTACAGGTTAAGGTCTTAACTCTTACTCTGGCCTAATGGTTAAGGTCTTAACTCTTACTCTGGCTTAATAGCTAAGGTCTTAACTCTTACTCTGGCCTAATAGCTAAGGTCTTAACTTTTACTCTGGCCTAATAGCTAAGGTCTTAGAATCGTACTCTGGCCTACTGGTTAAGGTCTTAACTCTTACTCTGGCCTAATAGCTAAGGTCTTAGACTCATACTCTGGCCTAATGGTTAAGGTCTTAGACTCTTACTCTGGCCTACTGGTTAAGGTCTTAACTCTTACTCTGGGCTACTGGTTAAGGTCTTAACTCTTACTCTGGCCTACTGGTTAAGGTCTTAACTCTTGCTCTGGCCTACTGGGTAAGGGCTTAACTCTTACTCTGGCCTAATTGCTAAGGTCTTAGACTCTTACTCTGGCCTACTGGTTAAGGTCTTAACTCTTACTCTGGCCTACTGGTTAAGGGATTAACTCTTACTCTGGCCTAATGGCTAAGGTCTTAACTCTTCCTCTGGCCTACTGGTTAAGGTCTTAGACTCCTACTCTGGCCTAATAGCTAAGGTCTTAACTCTTACACTGGCCTAATTGCTAAGGTCTTAGACACTTACTCTGGCCTACTGGTTAAGGTCTTAACTCTTACTCTGGCCTACTGGTTAAGGGATTAACTCTTACTCTGGCCTAATGGCTAAGGTCTTAACTCTTGCTCTGGCCTACTGGTTAAGGTCTTAGACTCCTACTCTGGCCTAATAGCTAAGGTCTTAACTCTTACTCTAGCCTAATAGCTAAGGTCTTAGACTCGTACTCTGGCCTAATGGTTAAGGTCTTAACTCTTACTCTGGCCTAATAGCTAAGGTCTTAGACTCGTACTTTGGCCTACTGGTTAAGGTCTTAACTCTTGCTCTGGCCTACTGGGTAAGATCTTAACTCTTACTCTGGCCTAATTGATAAGGTCTTAGACTCGTACTATGGCTTTCAGGTTAAGGTCTTAACTCTTACTCTGGCCTAATAGCTAAGGTCTTAGACTCATACTCCGGCCTACTGGTTAAGCTCTTAACTCTTACTCTGGCCTAATAGCTAACGTCTTAGACTTGTACTCTGGCCTAATGGTTAAGGTCTTAGACTCTTACCCTGGCCTACTGGTTAAGGTCTTAACTCTTACTCTGGCTTACTGGTTAAGGTCTTAACTCTTACTCTGGCCTAATGGTTAAGGTTTTAACTCTTACTCTGGCCTAATAGCTAAGGTTTTATTTTTTACTCTGGCCTAATAGCTAAGGTCTTAGACTCGTACTCTGGCCTACTGGATAAGGTCTTAACTCTTACTCTGGCCTACTGGTTAAGGTCTTAACTCTTACTCTGGCCTAATAGCTAAGGTCTTAGACTCATACTCTGGCCTAATGGTTAAGGTCTTAGACTCTTACTCTGGCCTACTGGTTAGGTCTTAACTCTTACTCTGGCCGACTGGTTAAGGTCTTAACTCTTACTCTGGCCTACTGGTTAAGGTCTTAACTCTTGCTCTGGCCTACTGGGTAAGGGCTTAACTCTTACTCTGGCCTAATTGCTAAGGTCTTAGACTCTTACTCTGGCCTACTGGTTAAGGTCTTAACTCTTACTCTGGCCTACTGGTTAAGGGATTAACTCTTACTCTGGCCTAATGGCTAAGGTCTTAACTCTTCCTCTGGCCTACTGGTTAAGGTCTTAGACTCCTACTCTGGCCTAATAGCTAAGGTCCTAACTCTTACTCTGGCCTAATTGCTAAGGTCTTAGACTCTTACTCTGGCCTACTGGTTAAGGTCTTAACTCTTACTCTGGCCTACTGGTTAAGGGATTAACTCTTACTCTGGCCTAATGGCTAAGGTCTTAACTCTTCCTCTGGCCTACTGGTTAAGGTCTTAGACTTCTACTCTGGCCTAATAGCAAAGGTCTTAACTCTTACTCTGGCCTAATTGCTAAGGTCTTAGACTCTTACTCTGGCCTACTGGTTAAGGTCTTAACTCTTACTCTGGCCTACTGGTTAAGGGATTAACTCTTACTCTGGCCTAATGGCTAAGGTCTTAACTCTTGCTCTGGCCTACTGGTTAAGGTCTTAGACTCCTACTCTGGCCTAATAGCTAAGGTCTTAACTCTTACTCTAGCCTAATAGCTAAGGTCTTAGACTCGTACTCTGGCCTAATGGTTAAGGTCTTAACTCTTACTCTGGCCTAACAGCTAAGGTCTTAGACTCGTACTCTGGCCTACTTGTTAAGGTCTTAACTCTTGCTCTGGCCTACTGGGTAAGATCTTAACTCTTACTCTGGCCTAATTGCTAAGGTCTTAGACTCGTACTCTGGCCTACTGGTTAAGGTCTTAACTCTTACTCTGGCCTAATAGCTAAGATCTTAACTCTTACTCTGGCCTAACAGCTAAGGTCTTAGACTCGTACTCTGGCCTACTGGTTAAGGTCTTAACTCTTACTCTGTCCTAATAGCTAAGGTCTTAGACTCGTACTATGGTTTACAGGTTAAGTTCTTAACTCTTACTCTGGCCTAATAGCTAAGGTCTTAGACTCGTACTCTGGCCTACTGGTTAAGGTCTTAACTCTTACTATGGCCTAAGAGCTAAGGTCTTAGACTCGTACTCTGGCCTAATGGTTAAGGTCTTAGACTCTTACCCTGGCCTACTGGTTAAGGTCTTAACTCTTACTCTGGCTTACTGGTTAAGGTCTTAACTCTTACTCTGGCCTAATGGTTAAGGTCTTCACTCTTACTCTGGCCTAATAGCTAAGGTCTGAACTCTTACTCTGGCCTACATGTTAAGGTCTAAACTCTTACTTTGGCCTAATAGCTAAGGTCTTAGACTCATACTATGGTTTACAGGTTAAGGTCTTAACTCTTACTCTGGCCTAATAGCTAAGGTCTTAGACTCGTACTCTGGCCTACTGGTTAAGGTCTGGTTAAGGGATTAACTCTTACTCTGGCCTAATGGCTAAGGTCTTAACTCTTCCTCTGGCCTACTGGTTAAGGTCTTAGACTCCTACTCTGGCCTAATAGCTAAGGTCCTAACTCTTACTCTGGCCTAATTGCTAAGGTCTTAGCCTCTTACTCTGGCCTACTGGTTAAGGTCTTAACTCTTACTCTGGCCTACTGGTTAAGGGATTAACTCTTACTCTGGCCTAATGGCTAAGGTCTTAACTCTTCCTCTGGCCTACTGGTTAAGGTCTTAGACTTCTACTCTGACCTAATAGCAAAGGTCTTAACTCTTACTCTGGCCTAATTGCTAAGGTCTTAGACTCTTACTCTGGCCTACTGGTTAAGGTCTTAACTCTTACTCTGGCCTACTGGTTAAGGGATTAACTCTTACTCTGGCCTAATGGCTAAGGTCTTAACTCTTGCTCTGGCCTACTGGTTAAGGTCTTAGACTCCTACTCTGGCCTAATAGCTAAGGTCTTAACTCTTAATCTAACCTAATAGCTAAGGTCTTAGACTCTTACTCTGGCCTAATGGTTAAGGTCTTAACTCTTACTCTGGCCTAATAGCTAAGGTCTTAGACTCGTACTCTGGCCTACTTGTTAAGGTCTTAACTCTTGCTCTGGCCTACTGGGTAAGATCTTAACACTTACTCTGGCCTAATTGCTAAGGTCTTAGACTCGTACTCTGGCCTACTGGTTAAGGTCTTAACTCTTACTCTGGCCTAATAGCTAAGATCTTAACTCTTACTCTGGCCTAACAGCTAAGGTCTTAGACTCGTACTCTGGCCTACTGGTTAAGGTCTTAACTCTTACTCTGTCCTAATAGCTAAGGTCTTAGACTCGTACTATGGTTTACAGGTTAAGGTCTTAACTCTTACTCTGGCCTAATAGCTAAGGTCTTAGACACGTACTCTGGCCTACAGGTTAAGGTCTTAACTCTTACTATGGCCTAAGAGCTAAGGTCTTAGACTCGTACTCTGGCCTAATGGTTAAGGTCTTAGACTCTTACCCTGGCCTACTGGTTAAGGTCTTAACTCTTACTCTGGCTTACTGGTTAAGGTCTTAACTCTTACTCTGGCCTAATGGTTAAGGTCTTCACTCTTACTCTGGCCTAATAGCTAAGGTCTGAACTCTTACTCTGGCCTACATGTTAAGGTCTAAACTCTTACTTTGGCCTAATAGCTAAGGTCTTAGACTCATACTATGGTTTACAGGTTAAGGTCTTAACTCTCACTCTGGCCTAATAGCTAAGGTCTTAGACTCGTACTCTGGCCTACTGGTTAAGGTCTGGTTAAGGGATTAACTCTTACTCTGGCCTAATGGCTAAGGTCTTAACTCTTCCTCTGGCCTACTGGTTAAGGTCTGAGACTCCTACTCTGGCCTAATAGCTAAGGTCCTAACTCTTACTCTGGCCTAATTGCTAAGGTCTTAGACTCTTACTCTGGCCTACTGGTTAAGGTCTTAACTCTTCCTCTGGCCTACTGGTTAAGGGATTAACTCTTACTCTGGCCTAATGGCTAAGGTCTTAACTCTTCCTCTGGCCTACTGGTTAAGGTCTTAGACTTCTACTCTGGCCTAACAGCAAAGGTCTTAACTCTTACTCTGGCCTAATTGCTAAGGTCTTAGACTCTTACTCTGGCCTACTGGTTAAGGTCTTAACTCTTACTCTGGCCTACTGGTTAAGGGATTAACTCTTACTCTGGCCTAATGGCTAAGGTCTTAACTCTTGCTCTGGCCTACTGGTTAAGGTCTTAGACTCCTACTCTGGCCTAATAGCTAAGGTCTTAACTCTTACTCTAGCCTAATAGCTAAGGTCTTAGACTCGTACTCTGGCCTAATGGTTAAGGTCTTAACTCTTACTCTGGCCTAATAGCTAAGGTCTTAGACTCGTACTCTGGCCTACTTGTTAAGGTCTTAACTCTTGCTCTGGCCTACTGGGTAAGATCTTAACTCTTACTCTGGCCTAATTGCTAAGGTCTTAGACTCGTACTCTGGCCTACAGGTTAAGGTCTTAACTCTTACTCTGGCCTAATAGCTAAGGTCTTAGACTCATACTCCGGCCTACTGGTTAAGCTCTTAACTCTTACTCTGGCCTAATAGCTAAGGTCTTAGACTCGTACTCTGGCCTAATGGTTAAGGTCTTAACTCTTACTCTGGCCTAATAGCTAAATGTAAATGTAAATGTAAATGTGCAGATATTTATATAGCGCAAATCACCAACCGGTCTCTAAACGCTTGCTTAGGGAACCCGTCCTGGTATTCCCCTGTGAGATAACCCAGCAGGGCATCCACAAGGTGAAAGCCAGGCATCCCGCCGCGAGGGGCCATTGTGGAGATTAAGCAAGCTATTGCCCAGAGTCGCAGAGTGTGAACCCATGAATCAAGTATGCACTGGAGCGAGAATTATCGAGTCCATGGACAATTTATGGACTCAAGACCCAGCCGAGCCGGGAATTGAACCCTGGTCCCGGGCTGACCTCTGCTTCCAGGTCTGCCTACTCTAACCAGTGAGCAACACTTCCCCACCTAAGGTCTTAGACTCGTACTCTGGCCTACTGGTTAAGGTCTTAACTCTTGCTCTGGCCTACTGGGTAAGATCTTAACTCTTACTCTGGCCTAATTGCTAAGGTCTTAGACTCGTACTCTGGCCTACTGGTTAAGGTCTTAACTCTTACTCTGGCCTACTGGTTAAGGGATTAACTCTTACTCTGGTCTAATGGCTAAGGTCTTAACTCTTGCTCTGGCCTACTGGTTAAGGTCTTAGACTCCTACTCTGGCCTAATAGCTAAGGTCTTAACTCTTACTCTAGCCTAATAGCTAAGGTCTTAGACTCGTACTCTGGCCTAATGGTTAAGGTCCTAACTCTTACTCTGGCCTAATAGCTAAGGTCTTAGACTCGTACTCTGGCCTACTGGTTAAGGTCTTAACTCTTGCTCTGGCCTACTGGGTAAGATCTTAACTCTTACTCTGGCCTAATTGCTAAGGTCTTAGACTCGTACTCTGGCCTACTGGTTAAGGTCTTAACTCTTACTCTGGCCTAATAGCTAAGATCTTAACTCTTACTCTGGCCTAACAGCTAAGGTCTTAGACTCGTACTCTGGCCTACTGGTTAAGGTCTTAACTCTTACTCTGGCCTAATAGCTAAGGTCTTAGACTCGTACTCTGGCCTACTGGTTAAGGTCTTAACACTTACTCTGGCCTAAGAGCTAATGTCTTAGACTCGTACTCTGGCCTAATGGTTAAGGTCTTAGACTCTTACCCTGGCCTACTGGTTAAGGTCTTAACTCTTACTCTGGCTTACTGGTTAAGGTCTTAACTCTTACTCTGGCCTAATGGTTAAGGTCTTAACTCTTACTCTGGCCTAATAGCTAAGGTATGAACTCTTACTCTGGCCTACTTGTTAAGGTCTTAACTCTTACTTTTGCCTAGAGGTTAAGGTCTTAACTCTTACTCTGGCCTAATGGTTAAGGTCTTAACTCTTACTCTGGCCTAATAGCTAAGGTCTTAGACTCATACTCTGGCCTAATGGTTATGGTCTTAGACTCTTACTCTGGCCTACTGGTTAAGGTCTTAACTCTTACTCTGGCCGACTGGTTAAGGTCTTAACTCTTACTCTGGCCTACTGGTTAAGGTCTTAACTCTTGCTCTGGCCTACTGGGTAAGGGCTTAACTCTTACTCTGGCCTAATTGCTAAGGTCTTAGACTCTTACTCTGGCCTACTGGTTAAGGTCTTAACTCTTACTCTGGCCTACTGGTTAAGGGATTAACTCTTACTCTGGCCTAATGGCTAAGGTCTTAACTCTTCCTCTGGCCTACTGGTTAAGGTCTTAGACTCCTACTCTGGCCGAATAGCTAAGGTCCTAACTCTTACTCTGGCCTAATTGCTAAGGTCTTAGACTCTTACTCTGGCCTACTGGTTAAGGTCTTAACTCTTACTCTGGCCTACTGGTTAAGGGATTGACTCTTACTCTGGCCTAATGGCTAAGGTCTTAACTCTTCCTCTGGCCTACTGGTTAAGGTCTTAGACTCCTACTCTGGCCTAATAGCAAAGGTCTTAACTCTTACTCTGGCCTAATTGCTAAGGTCTTAGACTCTTACTCTGGCCTACTGGTTAAGGTCTTAACTCTTACTCTGGCCTACTGGTTAAGGGATTAACTCTTACTCTGGCCTAATGGCTAAGGTCTTAACTCTTGCTCTGGCCTACTGGTTAAGGTCTTAGACTCCTACTCTGGCCTAATAGCTAAGGTCTTAACTCTTACTCTAGCCTAATAGCTAAGGTCTTAGACTCGTACTCTGGCCTAATGGTTAAGGTCTTAACTCTTACTCTGGCCTAATAGCTAAGGTCTTAGACTCGTACTCTGGCCTACTTGTTAAGGTCTTAACTCTTGCTCTGGCCTACTGGGTAAGATCTTAACTCTTACTCTGGCCTAATTGCTAAGGTCTTAGACTCGTACTCTGGCCTACTGGTTAAGGTCTTAACTCTTACTCTGGCCTAATAGCTAAGATCTTAACTCTTACTCTGGCCTAACAGCTAAGGTCTTAGACTCGTACTCTGGCCTACTGGTTAAGGTCTTAACTCTTACTCTGTCCTAATAGCTAAGGTCTTAGACTCGTACTATGGTTTACAGGTTAAGGTCTTAACTCTTACTCTGGCCTAATAGCTAAGGTCTTAGACTCGTACTCTGGCCTACTGGTTAAGGTCTTAACTCTTACTCTGGCCTAAGAGCTAAGGTCTTAGACTCGTACTCTGGCCTAATGGTTAAGGTCTTAGACTCTTACCCTGGCCTACTGGTTAAGGTCTTAACTCTTACTCTGGCTTACTGGTTAAGGTCTTAACTCTTACTCTGGCCTAATGGTTAAGGTCTTCACTCTTACTCTGGCCTAATAGCTAAGGTCTGAACTCTTTCTCTGGCCTACTTGTTAAGGTCTTAACTCTTACTTTGGCCTACAGGTTAAGGTCTTAACTCTTACTCTGGCCTAATGGTTAATGTCTTAACTCTTACTCTGGCTTAATAGCTAAGGTCTTAACTCTTACTCTGGCCTAATAGCTAAGGTCTTAACTTTTACTCTGGCCTAATAGCTAAGGTCTTAGACTCGTACTCTGGCCTACTGGTTAAGGTCTTAACTCTTACTCTGGCCTAATAGCTAAGGTCTTAGACTCATACTCTGGCCTAATGGTTAAGGTCTTAGACTCTTACTCTGGCCTACTGGTTAAGGTCTTAACTCTTACTCTGGCCTACTGGTTAAGGTCTTAACTCTTGCTCTGGCCTACTGGGTAAGGGCTTAACTCTTACTCTGGCCTAATTGCTAAGGTCTTAGACTCTTACTCTGGCCTACTGGTTAAGGTCTTAGACTCCTACTCTGGCCTAATAGCTAAGGTCTTAACTCTTACTCTAGCCTAATAGCTAAGGTCTTAGACTCGTACTCTGGCCTAATGGTTAAGGTCTTAACTCTTACTCTGGCCTAATAGCTAAGGTCTTAGACTCGTACTCTGGCCTACTTGTTAAGGTCTTAACTCTTGCTCTGGCCTACTGGGTAAGATCTTAACTCTTACTCTGGCCTAATTGCTAAGGTCTTAGACTCGTACTCTGGCCTACTGGTTAAGGTCTTAACTCTTACTCTGGCCTAATAGCTAAGATCTTAACTCTTACTCTGGCCTAACAGCTAAGGTCTTAGACTCGTACTCTGGCCTACTGGTTAAGGTCTTAACTCTTACTCTGGCCTAAGAGCTAAGGTCTTAGACTCATACTCTGGCCTAATGCTTAAGGTCTTAGACTCTTACCCTGGCCTACTGGTTAAGGTCTTAACTCTTACTCTGGCTTACTGGTTAAGGTCTTAACTCTTACTCTGGCCTAATGGTTAAGGTCTTAACTCTTACTCTGGCCTAATAGCTAAGGTCTGAACTCTTACTCTGGCCTACTTGTTAAGGTCTTAACTCTTACTCTGGCCTACTGGTTAAGGGATTAACTCTTACTCTGGCCTAATGGCTAAGGTCTTAACTCTTCCTCTGGCCTACTGGTTAAGGTCTTAGACTCCTACTCTGGCCTAATAGCTAAGGTCTTAACTCTTACTCTGGCCTAATTGCTAAGGTCTTAGACTCTTACTCTGGCCTACTGGTTAAGGTCTTAACTCTTACTCTGGCCTACTGGTTAAGGGATTAACTCTTACTCTGGCCTAATGGCTAAGGTCTTAACTCTTGCTCTGGCCTACTGGTTAAGGTCTTAGACTCCTACTCTGGCCTAATAGCTAAGTTCTTAACTCTTACTCTAGCCTAATAGCTAAGGTCTTAGACTCGTACTCTGGCCTAATGGTTAAGGTCTTAACTCTTACTCTGGCCTAATAGCTAAATGTAAATGTAAATGTAAATGTGCAGATATTTATATAGCGCAAATCACCAACCGGTCTCTAAGCGCTTGCTTAGGGAACCCGTCCTGGTATTCCCCTGTGAGATAACCCAGCAGGGCATCCACAAGGTGAAAGCCAGGCATCCCGCCGCGAGGGGCCATTGTGGAGATTAAGCAAGCTATTGCCCAGAGTCGCAGAGTGTGAACCCATGAATCAAGTATGCACTGGAGCGAGAATTATCGAGTCCATGGACAATTTATGGACTCAAGACCCAGCCGAGCCGGGAATTAAACCCTGGTCCCGGGCTGACCTCTGCTTCCAGGTCTGCCTACTCTAACCAGTGAGCAACACTTCCCCACCTAAGGTCTTAGACTCGTACTCTGGCCTACTGGTTAAGGTCTTAACTCTTGCTCTGGCCTACTGGGTAAGATCTTAACTCTTACTCTGGCCTAATTGCTAAGGTCTTAGACTCGTACTCTGGCCTACTGGTTAAGGTCTTAACTCTTACTCTGGCCTACTGGTTAAGGGATTAACTCTTACTCTGGTCTAATGGCTAAGGTCTTAACTCTTGCTCTGGCCTACTGGTTAAGGTCTTAGACTCCTACTCTGGCCTAATAGCTAAGGTCTTAACTCTTACTCTAGCCTAATAGCTAAGGTCTTAGACTCGTACTCTGGCCTAATGGTTAAGGTCTTAACTCTTACTCTGGCCTAATAGCTAAGGTCTTAGACTCGTACTCTGGCCTACTGGTTAAGGTCTTAACTCTTGCTCTGGCCTACTGGGTAAGATCTTAACTCTTACTCTGGCCTAATTGCTAAGGTCTTAGACTCGTACTCTGGCCTACTGGTTAAGGTCTTAACTCTTACTCTGGCCTAATAGCTAAGATCTTAACTCTTACTCTGGCCTAACAGCTAAGGTCTTAGACTCGTACTCTGGCCTACTGGTTAAGGTCTTAACTCTTACTCTGGCCTAATAGCTAAGGTCTTAGACTCGTACTCTGGCCTACTGGTTAAGGTCTTAACACTTACTCTGGCCTAAGAGCTAATGTCTTAGACTCATACTCTGGCCTAATGGTTAAGGTCTTAGACTCTTACCCTGGCCTACTGGTTAAGGTCTTAACTCTTACTCTGGCTTACTGGTTAAGGTCTTAACTCTTACTCTGGCCTAATGGTTAAGGTCTTAACTCTTACTCTGGCCTAATAGCTAAGGTATGAACTCTTACTCTGGCCTACTTGTTAAGGTCTTAACTCTTACTTTTGCCTAGAGGTTAAGGTCTTAACTCTTACTCTGGCCTAATGGTTAAGGTCTTAACTCTTACTCTGGCCTAATAGCTAAGGTCTTAGACTCATACTCTGGCCTAATGGTTATGGTCTTAGACTCTTACTCTGGCCTACTGGTTAAGGTCTTAACTCTTACTCTGGCCGACTGGTTAAGGTCTTAACTCTTACTCTGGCCTACTGGTTAAGGTCTTAACTCTTGCTCTGGCCTACTGGGTAAGGGCTTAACTCTTACTCTGGCCTGATTGCTAAGGTCTTAGACTCTTACTCTGGCCTACTGGTTAAGGTCTTAACTCTTACTCTGGCCTACTGGTTAAGGGATTAACTCTTACTCTGGCCTAATGGCTAAGGTCTTAACTCTTCCTCTGGCCTACTGGTTAAGGTCGTAGACTCCTACTCTGGCCGAATAGCTAAGGTCCTAACTCTTACTCTGGCCTAATTGCTAAGGTCTTAGACTCTTACTCTGGCCTACTGGTTAAGGTCTTAACTCTTACTCTGGCCTACTGGTTAAGGGATTGACTCTTACTCTGGCCTAATGGCTAAGGTCTTAACTCTTCCTCTGGCCTACTGGTTAAGGTCTTAGACTCCTACTCTGGCCTAATAGCAAAGGTCTTAACTCTTACTCTGGCCTAATTGCTAAGGTCTTAGACTCTTACTCTGGCCTACTGGTTAAGGTCTTAACTCTTACTCTGGCCTACTGGTTAAGGGATTAACTCTTACTCTGGCCTAATGGCTAAGGTCTTAACTCTTGCTCTGGCCTACTGGTTAAGGTCTTAGACTCCTACTCTGGCCTAATAGCTAAGGTCTTAACTCTTACTCTAGCCTAATAGCTAAGGTCTTAGACTCGTACTCTGGCCTAATGGTTAAGGTCTTAACTCTTACTCTGGCCTAATAGCTAAGGTCTTAGACTCGTACTCTGGCCTACTTGTTAAGGTCTTAACTCTTGCTCTGGCCTACTGGGTAAGATCTTAACTCTTACTCTGGCCTAATTGCTAAGGTCTTAGACTCGTACTCTGGCCTACTGGTTAAGGTCTTAACTCTTACTCTGGCCTAATAGCTAAGATCTTAACTCTTACTCTGGCCTAACAGCTAAGGTCTTAGACTCGTACTCTGGCCTACTGGTTAAGGTCTTAACTCTTACTCTGTCCTAATAGCTAAGGTCTTAGACTCGTACTATGGTTTACAGGTTAAGGTCTTAACTCTTACTCTGGCCTAATAGCTAAGGTCTTAGACTCGTACTCTGGCCTACTGGTTAAGGTCTTAACTCTTACTCTGGCCTAAGAGCTAAGGTCTTAGACTCGTACTCTGGCCTAATGGTTAAGGTCTTAGACTCTTACCCTGGCCTACTGGTTAAGGTCTTAACTCTTACTCTGGCTTACTGGTTAAGGTCTTAACTCTTACTCTGGCCTAATGGTTAAGGTCTTCACTCTTACTCTGGCCTAATAGCTAAGGTCTGAACTCTTTCTCTGGCCTACTTGTTAAGGTCTTAACTCTTACTTTGGCCTACAGGTTAAGGTCTTAACTCTTACTCTGGCCTAATGGTTAATGTCTTAACTCTTACTCTGGCTTAATAGCTAAGGTCTTAACTCTTACTCTGGCCTAATAGCTAAGGTCTTAACTTTTACTCTGGCCTAATAGCTAAGGTCTTAGACTCGTACTCTGGCCTACTGGTTAAGGTCTTAACTCTTACTCTGGCCTACTGGTTAAGGTCTTAACTCTTACTCTGGCCTACTGGTTAAGGTCTTAACTCTTGCTCTGGCCTACTGGGTAAGGGCTTAACTCTTACTCTGGCCTAATTGCTAAGGTCTTAGACTCTTACTCTGGCCTACTGGTTAAGGTCTTAGACTCCTACTCTGGCCTAATAGCTAAGGTCTTAACTCTTACTCTAGCCTAATAGCTAAGGTCTTAGACTCGTACTCTGGCCTAATGGTTAAGGTCTTAACTCTTACTCTGGCCTAATAGCTAAGGTCTTAGACTCGTACTCTGGCCTACTTGTTAAGGTCTTAACTCTTGCTCTGGCCTACTGGGTAAGATCTTAACTCTTACTCTGGCCTAATTGCTAAGGTCTTAGACTCGTACTCTGGCCTACTGGTTAAGGTCTTAACTCTTACTCTGGCCTAATAGCTAAGATCTTAACTCTTACTCTGGCCTAACAGCTAAGGTCTTAGACTCGTACTCTGGCCTACTGGTTAAGGTCTTAACTCTTACTCTGGCCTAAGAGCTAAGGTCTTAGACTCATACTCTGGCCTAATGCTTAAGGTCTTAGACTCTTACCCTGGCCTACTGGTTAAGGTCTTAACTCTTACTCTGGCTTACTGGTTAAGGTCTTAACTCTTACTCTGGCCTAATGGTTAAGGTCTTAACTCTTACTCTGGCCTAATAGCTAAGGTCTGAACTCTTACTCTGGCCTACTTGTTAAGGTCTTAACTCTTACTCTGGCCTACTGGTTAAGGGATTAACTCTTACTCTGGCCTAATGGCTAAGGTCTTAACTCTTCCTCTGGCCTACTGGTTAAGGTCTTAGACTCCTACTCTGGCCTAATAGCTAAGGTCTTAACTCTTACTCTGGCCTAATTGCTAAGGTCTTAGACTCTTACTCTGGCCTACTGGTTAAGGTCTTAACTCTTACTCTGGCCTACTGGTTAAGGGATTAACTCTTACTCTGGCCTAATGGCTAAGGTCTTAACTCTTGCTCTGGCCTACTGGTTAAGGTCTTAGACTCCTACTCTGGCCTAATAGCTAAGGTCTTAACTCTTACTCTAGCCTAATAGCTAAGGTCTTAGACTCGTACTCTGGTCTAATGGTTAAGGTCTTAACTCTTACTCTGGCTTAATGGCTAAGGTCTTAGACTCGTACTCTGGCCTACTTGTTAAGGTCTTAACTCTTGCTCTGGCCTACTGGGTAAGATCTTAACTCTTACTCTGGCCTAATTGCTAAGGTCTTAGACTCGTACTCTGGCCTACTGGTTAAGGTCTTAACTCTTACTCTGGCCTAATAGCTAAGATCTTAACTCTTACTCTGGCCTAACAGCTAAGGTCTTAGACTCGTACTCTGGCCTACTGGTTAAGGTCTTAACTCTTACTCTGTCCTAATAGCTAAGGTCTTAGACTCGTACTATGGTTTACAGGTTAAGGTCTTAACTCTTACTCTGGCCTAATAGCTAAGGTCTTAGACTCGTACTCTGGCCTACTGGTTAAGGTCTTAACTCTTACTCTGGCCTAAGAGCTAAGGTCTTAGACTCGTACTCTGGCCTAATGGTTAAGGTCTTAGACTCTTACCCTGGCCTACTGGTTAAGGTCTTAACTCTTACTCTGGCTTACTGGTTAAGGTCTTAACTCTTACTCTGGCCTAATGGTTAAGGTCTTCACTCTTACTCTGGCCTAATAGCTAAGGTCTGAACTCTTACTCTGGCCTACTTGTTAAGGTCTTAACTCTTATTTTGGCCTACAGGTTAAGGTCTTAACTCTTACTCTGGCCTAATGGTTAATGTCTTAACTCTTACTCTGGCTTAATAGCTAAGGTCTTAACTCTTACTCTGGCCTAATAGCTAAGGTCTTAACTTTTACTCTGGCCTAATATCTAAGGTCTTAGACTCGTACTCTGGCCTACTGGTTAAGGTCTTAACTCTTACTCTGGCCTAATAGCTAAGGTCTTAGACTCATACTCTGGCCTAATGGTTAAGGTCTTAGACTCTTACTCTGGCCTACTGGTTAAGGTCTTAACTCTTACTCTGGCCTACTGGTTAAGGTCTTAACTCTTACTCTGGCCTACTGGTTAAGGTCTTAACTCTTGCTCTGGCCTACTGGGTAAGGGCTTAACTCTTACTCTGGCCTAATTGCTAAGGTCTTAGACTCTTACTCTGGCCTAATAGCTAAGGTCTTAACTCTTACTCTAGCCTAATAGCTAAGGTCTTAGACTCATACTCTGGCCTAATGGTTAAGGTCTTAACTCTTACTCTGGCCTAATAGCTAAGGTCTTAGACTCGTACTCTGGCCTACTTGTTAAGGTCTTAACTCTTGCTCTGGCCTACTGGGTAAGATCTTAACTCTTACTCTGGCCTAATTGCTAAGGTCTTAGACTCGTACTCTGGCCTACTTGTTAACGTCTTAACTCTTGCTCTGGCCTACTGGGTAAGATCTTAACTCTTACTTTGGCCTAATTGCTAAGGTCTTAGACTCATACTATGGTTTACAGGTTAAGGTCTTAACTCTTACTCTGGCCTAAGAGCTAAGGTCTTAGACTCATACTCTGGCCTAATGGTTAAGGTCTTAGACTCTTACCCTGGCCTACTGGTTAAGGTCTTAACTCTTACTCTGGCTTACTGGTTAAGGTCTTAACTCTTACTCTGGCCTACTGGTTAAGGTCTTAACTCTTACTCTGGCCTAATAGCTAAGGTCTGAACTCTTACTCTGGCCTACTTGTTAAGGTCTTAACTCTTACTTTGGCCTACAGGTTAAGGTCTTAACTCTTACTCTGGCCTAATGGTTAAGGTCTTAACTCTTACTCTGGCTTAATAGCTAAGGTCTTAACTCTTACTCTGGCCTAATAGCTAAGGTCTTAACTTTTACTCTGGCCTAATAGCTAAGGTCTTAGAATCGTACTCTGGCCTACTGGTTAAGGTCTTAACTCTTACTCTGGCCTAATAGCTAAGGTCTTAGACTCATACTCTGGCCTAATGGTTAAGGTCTTAGACTCTTACTCTGGCCTACTGGTTAAGGTCTTAACTCTTACTCTGGGCTACTGGTTAAGGTCTTAACTCTTACTCTGGCCTACTGGTTAAGGTCTTAACTCTTGCTCTGGCCTACTGGGTAAGGGCTTAACTCTTACTCTGGCCTAATTGCTAAGGTCTTAGACTCTTACTCTGGCCTACTGGTTAAGGTCTTAACTCTTACTCTGGCCTACTGGTTAAGGGATTAACTCTTACTCTGGCCTAATGGCTAAGGTCTTAACTCTTCCTCTGGCCTACTGGTTAAGGTCTTAGACTCCTACTCTGGCCTAATAGCTAAGGTCTTAACTCTTACACTGGCCTAATTGCTAAGGTCTTAGACACTTACTCTGGCCTACTGGTTAAGGTCTTAACTCTTACTCTGGCCTACTGGTTAAGGGATTAACTCTTACTCTGGCCTAATGGCTAAGGTCTTAACTCTTGCTCTGGCCTACTGGTTAAGGTCTTAGACTCCTACTCTGGCCTAATAGCTAAGGTCTTAACTCTTACTCTAGCCTAATAGCTAAGGTCTTAGACTCGTACTCTGGCCTAATGGTTAAGGTCTTAACTCTTACTCTGGCCTAATAGCTAAGGTCTTAGACTCGTACTTTGGCCTACTGGTTAAGGTCTTAACTCTTGCTCTGGCCTACTGGGTAAGATCTTAACTCTTACTCTGGCCTAATTGATAAGGTCTTAGACTCGTACTATGGCTTTCAGGTTAAGGTCTTAACTCTTACTCTGGCCTAATAGCTAAGGTCTTAGACTCATACTCCGGCCTACTGGTTAAGCTCTTAACTCTTACTCTGGCCTAATAGCTAACGTCTTAGACTTGTACTCTGGCCTAATGGTTAAGGTCTTAGACTCTTACCCTGGCCTACTGGTTAAGGTCTTAACTCTTACTCTGGCTTACTGGTTAAGGTCTTAACTCTTACTCTGGCCTAATGGTTAAGGTTTTAACTCTTACTCTGGCCTAATAGCTAAGGTTTTATTTTTTACTCTGGCCTAATAGCTAAGGTCTTAGACTCGTACTCTGGCCTACTGGATAAGGTCTTAACTCTTACTCTGGCCTACTGGTTAAGGTCTTAACTCTTACTCTGGCCTAATAGCTAAGGTCTTAGACTCATACTCTGGCCTAATGGTTAAGGTCTTAGACTCTTACTCTGGCCTACTGGTTAGGTCTTAACTCTTACTCTGGCCGACTGGTTAAGGTCTTAACTCTTACTCTGGCCTACTGGTTAAGGTCTTAACTCTTGCTCTGGCCTACTGGGTAAGGGCTTAACTCTTACTCTGGCCTAATTGCTAAGGTCTTAGACTCTTACTCTGGCCTACTGGTTAAGGTCTTAACTCTTACTCTGGCCTACTGGTTAAGGGATTAACTCTTACTCTGGCCTAATGGCTAAGGTCTTAACTCTTCCTCTGGCCTACTGGTTAAGGTCTTAGACTCCTACTCTGGCCTAATAGCTAAGGTCCTAACTCTTACTCTGGCCTAATTGCTAAGGTCTTAGACTCTTACTCTGGCCTACTGGTTAAGGTCTTAACTCTTACTCTGGCCTACTGGTTAAGGGATTAACTCTTACTCTGGCCTAATGGCTAAGGTCTTAACTCTTCCTCTGGCCTACTGGTTAAGGTCTTAGACTTCTACTCTGGCCTAATAGCAAAGGTCTTAACTCTTACTCTGGCCTAATTGCTAAGGTCTTAGACTCTTACTCTGGCCTACTGGTTAAGGTCTTAACTCTTACTCTGGCCTACTGGTTAAGGGATTAACTCTTACTCTGGCCTAATGGCTAAGGTCTTAACTCTTGCTCTGGCCTACTGGTTAAGGTCTTAGACTCCTACTCTGGCCTAATAGCTAAGGTCTTAACTCTTACTCTAGCCTAATAGCTAAGGTCTTAGACTCGTACTCTGGCCTAATGGTTAAGGTCTTAACTCTTACTCTGGCCTAACAGCTAAGGTCTTAGACTCGTACTCTGGCCTACTTGTTAAGGTCTTAACTCTTGCTCTGGCCTACTGGGTAAGATCTTAACTCTTACTCTGGCCTAATTGCTAAGGTCTTAGACTCGTACTCTGGCCTACTGGTTAAGGTCTTAACTCTTACTCTGGCCTAATAGCTAAGATCTTAACTCTTACTCTGGCCTAACAGCTAAGGTCTTAGACTCGTACTCTGGCCTACTGGTTAAGGTCTTAACTCTTACTCTGTCCTAATAGCTAAGGTCTTAGACTCGTACTATGGTTTACAGGTTAAGTTCTTAACTCTTACTCTGGCCTAATAGCTAAGGTCTTAGACTCGTACTCTGGCCTACTGGTTAAGGTCTTAACTCTTACTATGGCCTAAGAGCTAAGGTCTTAGACTCGTACTCTGGCCTAATGGTTAAGGTCTTAGACTCTTACCCTGGCCTACTGGTTAAGGTCTTAACTCTTACTCTGGCTTACTGGTTAAGGTCTTAACTCTTACTCTGGCCTAATGGTTAAGGTCTTCACTCTTACTCTGGCCTAATAGCTAAGGTCTGAACTCTTACTCTGGCCTACATGTTAAGGTCTAAACTCTTACTTTGGCCTAATAGCTAAGGTCTTAGACTCATACTATGGTTTACAGGTTAAGGTCTTAACTCTTACTCTGGCCTAATAGCTAAGGTCTTAGACTCGTACTCTGGCCTACTGGTTAAGGTCTGGTTAAGGGATTAACTCTTACTCTGGCCTAATGGCTAAGGTCTTAACTCTTCCTCTGGCCTACTGGTTAAGGTCTTAGACTCCTACTCTGGCCTAATAGCTAAGGTCCTAACTCTTACTCTGGCCTAATTGCTAAGGTCTTAGCCTCTTACTCTGGCCTACTGGTTAAGGTCTTAACTCTTACTCTGGCCTACTGGTTAAGGGATTAACTCTTACTCTGGCCTAATGGCTAAGGTCTTAACTCTTCCTCTGGCCTACTGGTTAAGGTCTTAGACTTCTACTCTGACCTAATAGCAAAGGTCTTAACTCTTACTCTGGCCTAATTGCTAAGGTCTTAGACTCTTACTCTGGCCTACTGGTTAAGGTCTTAACTCTTACTCTGGCCTACTGGTTAAGGGATTAACTCTTACTCTGGCCTAATGGCTAAGGTCTTAACTCTTGCTCTGGCCTACTGGTTAAGGTCTTAGACTCCTACTCTGGCCTAATAGCTAAGGTCTTAACTCTTAATCTAGCCTAATAGCTAAGGTCTTAGACTCTTACTCTGGCCTAATGGTTAAGGTCTTAACTCTTACTCTGGCCTAATAGCTAAGGTCTTAGACTCGTACTCTGGCCTACTTGTTAAGGTCTTAACTCTTGCTCTGGCCTACTGGGTAAGATCTTAACACTTACTCTGGCCTAATTGCTAAGGTCTTAGACTCGTACTCTGGCCTACTGGTTAAGGTCTTAACTCTTACTCTGGCCTAATAGCTAAGATCTTAACTCTTACTCTGGCCTAACAGCTAAGGTCTTAGACTCGTACTCTGGCCTACTGGTTAAGGTCTTAACTCTTACTCTGTCCTAATAGCTAAGGTCTTAGACTCGTACTATGGTTTACAGGTTAAGGTCTTAACTCTTACTCTGGCCTAATAGCTAAGGTCTTAGACACGTACTCTGGCCTACAGGTTAAGGTCTTAACTCTTACTATGGCCTAAGAGCTAAGGTCTTAGACTCGTACTCTGGCCTAATGGTTAAGGTCTTAGACTCTTACCCTGGCCTACTGGTTAAGGTCTTAACTCTTACTCTGGCTTACTGGTTAAGGTCTTAACTCTTACTCTGGCCTAATGGTTAAGGTCTTCACTCTTACTCTGGCCTAATAGCTAAGGTCTGAACTCTTACTCTGGCCTACATGTTAAGGTCTAAACTCTTACTTTGGCCTAATAGCTAAGGTCTTAGACTCATACTATGGTTTACAGGTTAAGGTCTTAACTCTCACTCTGGCCTAATAGCTAAGGTCTTAGACTCGTACTCTGGCCTACTGGTTAAGGTCTGGTTAAGGGATTAACTCTTACTCTGGCCTAATGGCTAAGGTCTTAACTCTTCCTCTGGCCTACTGGTTAAGGTCTGAGACTCCTACTCTGGCCTAATAGCTAAGGTCCTAACTCTTACTCTGGCCTAATTGCTAAGGTCTTAGACTCTTACTCTGGCCTACTGGTTAAGGTCTTAACTCTTCCTCTGGCCTACTGGTTAAGGGATTAACTCTTACTCTGGCCTAATGGCTAAGGTCTTAACTCTTCCTCTGGCCTACTGGTTAAGGTCTTAGACTTCTACTCTGGCCTAACAGCAAAGGTCTTAACTCTTACTCTGGCCTAATTGCTAAGGTCTTAGACTCTTACTCTGGCCTACTGGTTAAGGTCTTAACTCTTACTCTGGCCTACTGGTTAAGGGATTAACTCTTACTCTGGCCTAATGGCTAAGGTCTTAACTCTTGCTCTGGCCTACTGGTTAAGGTCTTAGACTCCTACTCTGGCCTAATAGCTAAGGTCTTAACTCTTACTCTAGCCTAATAGCTAAGGTCTTAGACTCGTACTCTGGCCTAATGGTTAAGGTCTTAACTCTTACTCTGGCCTAATAGCTAAGGTCTTAGACTCGTACTCTGGCCTACTTGTTAAGGTCTTAACTCTTGCTCTGGCCTACTGGGTAAGATCTTAACTCTTACTCTGGCCTAATTGCTAAGGTCTTAGACTCGTACTCTGGCCTACAGGTTAAGGTCTTAACTCTTACTCTGGCCTAATAGCTAAGGTCTTAGACTCATACTCCGGCCTACTGGTTAAGCTCTTAACTCTTACTCTGGCCTAATAGCTAAGGTCTTAGACTCGTACTCTGGCCTAATGGTTAAGGTCTTAACTCTTACTCTGGCCTAATAGCTAAATGTAAATGTAAATGTAAATGTGCAGATATTTATATAGCGCAAATCACCAACCGGTCTCTAAACGCTTGCTTAGGGAACCCGTCCTGGTATTCCCCTGTGAGATAACCCAGCAGGGCATCCACAAGGTGAAAGCCAGGCATCCCGCCGCGAGGGGCCATTGTGGAGATTAAGCAAGCTATTGCCCAGAGTCGCAGAGTGTGAACCCATGAATCAAGTATGCACTGGAGCGAGAATTATCGAGTCCATGGACAATTTATGGACTCAAGACCCAGCCGAGCCGGGAATTGAACCCTGGTCCCGGGCTGACCTCTGCTTCCAGGTCTGCCTACTCTAACCAGTGAGCAACACTTCCCCACCTAAGGTCTTAGACTCGTACTCTGGCCTACTGGTTAAGGTCTTAACTCTTGCTCTGGCCTACTGGGTAAGATCTTAACTCTTACTCTGGCCTAATTGCTAAGGTCTTAGACTCGTACTCTGGCCTACTGGTTAAGGTCTTAACTCTTACTCTGGCCTACTGGTTAAGGGATTAACTCTTACTCTGGTCTAATGGCTAAGGTCTTAACTCTTGCTCTGGCCTACTGGTTAAGGTCTTAGACTCCTACTCTGGCCTAATAGCTAAGGTCTTAACTCTTACTCTAGCCTAATAGCTAAGGTCTTAGACTCGTACTCTGGCCTAATGGTTAAGGTCCTAACTCTTACTCTGGCCTAATAGCTAAGGTCTTAGACTCGTACTCTGGCCTACTGGTTAAGGTCTTAACTCTTGCTCTGGCCTACTGGGTAAGATCTTAACTCTTACTCTGGCCTAATTGCTAAGGTCTTAGACTCGTACTCTGGCCTACTGGTTAAGGTCTTAACTCTTACTCTGGCCTAATAGCTAAGATCTTAACTCTTACTCTGGCCTAACAGCTAAGGTCTTAGACTCGTACTCTGGCCTACTGGTTAAGGTCTTAACTCTTACTCTGGCCTAATAGCTAAGGTCTTAGACTCGTACTCTGGCCTACTGGTTAAGGTCTTAACACTTACTCTGGCCTAAGAGCTAATGTCTTAGACTCGTACTCTGGCCTAATGGTTAAGGTCTTAGACTCTTACCCTGGCCTACTGGTTAAGGTCTTAACTCTTACTCTGGCTTACTGGTTAAGGTCTTAACTCTTACTCTGGCCTAATGGTTAAGGTCTTAACTCTTACTCTGGCCTAATAGCTAAGGTATGAACTCTTACTCTGGCCTACTTGTTAAGGTCTTAACTCTTACTTTTGCCTAGAGGTTAAGGTCTTAACTCTTACTCTGGCCTAATGGTTAAGGTCTTAACTCTTACTCTGGCCTAATAGCTAAGGTCTTAGACTCATACTCTGGCCTAATGGTTATGGTCTTAGACTCTTACTCTGGCCTACTGGTTAAGGTCTTAACTCTTACTCTGGCCGACTGGTTAAGGTCTTAACTCTTACTCTGGCCTACTGGTTAAGGTCTTAACTCTTGCTCTGGCCTACTGGGTAAGGGCTTAACTCTTACTCTGGCCTAATTGCTAAGGTCTTAGACTCTTACTCTGGCCTACTGGTTAAGGTCTTAACTCTTACTCTGGCCTACTGGTTAAGGGATTAACTCTTACTCTGGCCTAATGGCTAAGGTCTTAACTCTTCCTCTGGCCTACTGGTTAAGGTCTTAGACTCCTACTCTGGCCGAATAGCTAAGGTCCTAACTCTTACTCTGGCCTAATTGCTAAGGTCTTAGACTCTTACTCTGGCCTACTGGTTAAGGTCTTAACTCTTACTCTGGCCTACTGGTTAAGGGATTGACTCTTACTCTGGCCTAATGGCTAAGGTCTTAACTCTTCCTCTGGCCTACTGGTTAAGGTCTTAGACTCCTACTCTGGCCTAATAGCAAAGGTCTTAACTCTTACTCTGGCCTAATTGCTAAGGTCTTAGACTCTTACTCTGGCCTACTGGTTAAGGTCTTAACTCTTACTCTGGCCTACTGGTTAAGGGATTAACTCTTACTCTGGCCTAATGGCTAAGGTCTTAACTCTTGCTCTGGCCTACTGGTTAAGGTCTTAGACTCCTACTCTGGCCTAATAGCTAAGGTCTTAACTCTTACTCTAGCCTAATAGCTAAGGTCTTAGACTCGTACTCTGGCCTAATGGTTAAGGTCTTAACTCTTACTCTGGCCTAATAGCTAAGGTCTTAGACTCGTACTCTGGCCTACTTGTTAAGGTCTTAACTCTTGCTCTGGCCTACTGGGTAAGATCTTAACTCTTACTCTGGCCTAATTGCTAAGGTCTTAGACTCGTACTCTGGCCTACTGGTTAAGGTCTTAACTCTTACTCTGGCCTAATAGCTAAGATCTTAACTCTTACTCTGGCCTAACAGCTAAGGTCTTAGACTCGTACTCTGGCCTACTGGTTAAGGTCTTAACTCTTACTCTGTCCTAATAGCTAAGGTCTTAGACTCGTACTATGGTTTACAGGTTAAGGTCTTAACTCTTACTCTGGCCTAATAGCTAAGGTCTTAGACTCGTACTCTGGCCTACTGGTTAAGGTCTTAACTCTTACTCTGGCCTAAGAGCTAAGGTCTTAGACTCGTACTCTGGCCTAATGGTTAAGGTCTTAGACTCTTACCCTGGCCTACTGGTTAAGGTCTTAACTCTTACTCTGGCTTACTGGTTAAGGTCTTAACTCTTACTCTGGCCTAATGGTTAAGGTCTTCACTCTTACTCTGGCCTAATAGCTAAGGTCTGAACTCTTTCTCTGGCCTACTTGTTAAGGTCTTAACTCTTACTTTGGCCTACAGGTTAAGGTCTTAACTCTTACTCTGGCCTAATGGTTAATGTCTTAACTCTTACTCTGGCTTAATAGCTAAGGTCTTAACTCTTACTCTGGCCTAATAGCTAAGGTCTTAACTTTTACTCTGGCCTAATAGCTAAGGTCTTAGACTCGTACTCTGGCCTACTGGTTAAGGTCTTAACTCTTACTCTGGCCTAATAGCTAAGGTCTTAGACTCATACTCTGGCCTAATGGTTAAGGTCTTAGACTCTTACTCTGGCCTACTGGTTAAGGTCTTAACTCTTACTCTGGCCTACTGGTTAAGGTCTTAACTCTTGCTCTGGCCTACTGGGTAAGGGCTTAACTCTTACTCTGGCCTAATTGCTAAGGTCTTAGACTCTTACTCTGGCCTACTGGTTAAGGTCTTAGACTCCTACTCTGGCCTAATAGCTAAGGTCTTAACTCTTACTCTAGCCTAATAGCTAAGGTCTTAGACTCGTACTCTGGCCTAATGGTTAAGGTCTTAACTCTTACTCTGGCCTAATAGCTAAGGTCTTAGACTCGTACTCTGGCCTACTTGTTAAGGTCTTAACTCTTGCTCTGGCCTACTGGGTAAGATCTTAACTCTTACTCTGGCCTAATTGCTAAGGTCTTAGACTCGTACTCTGGCCTACTGGTTAAGGTCTTAACTCTTACTCTGGCCTAATAGCTAAGATCTTAACTCTTACTCTGGCCTAACAGCTAAGGTCTTAGACTCGTACTCTGGCCTACTGGTTAAGGTCTTAACTCTTACTCTGGCCTAAGAGCTAAGGTCTTAGACTCATACTCTGGCCTAATGCTTAAGGTCTTAGACTCTTACCCTGGCCTACTGGTTAAGGTCTTAACTCTTACTCTGGCTTACTGGTTAAGGTCTTAACTCTTACTCTGGCCTAATGGTTAAGGTCTTAACTCTTACTCTGGCCTAATAGCTAAGGTCTGAACTCTTACTCTGGCCTACTTGTTAAGGTCTTAACTCTTACTCTGGCCTACTGGTTAAGGGATTAACTCTTACTCTGGCCTAATGGCTAAGGTCTTAACTCTTCCTCTGGCCTACTGGTTAAGGTCTTAGACTCCTACTCTGGCCTAATAGCTAAGGTCTTAACTCTTACTCTGGCCTAATTGCTAAGGTCTTAGACTCTTACTCTGGCCTACTGGTTAAGGTCTTAACTCTTACTCTGGCCTACTGGTTAAGGGATTAACTCTTACTCTGGCCTAATGGCTAAGGTCTTAACTCTTGTTCTGGCCTACTGGTTAAGGTCTTAGACTCCTACTCTGGCCTAATAGCTAAGTTCTTAACTCTTACTCTAGCCTAATAGCTAAGGTCTTAGACTCGTACTCTGGTCTAATGGTTAAGGTCTTAACTCTTACTCTGGCCTAATGGCTAAGGTCTTAGACTCGTACTCTGGCCTACTTGTTAAGGTCTTAACTCTTGCTCTGGCCTACTGGGTAAGATCTTAACTCTTACTCTGGCCTAATTGCTAAGGTCTTAGACTCGTACTCTGGCCTACTGGTTAAGGTCTTAACTCTTACTCTGTCCTAATAGCTAAGGTCTTAGACTCGTACTATGGTTTACAGGTTAAGGTCTTAACTCTTACTCTGGCCTAATAGCTAAGGTCTTAGACTCGTACTCTGGCCTACTGGTTAAGGTCTTAACTCTTACTCTGGCCTAAGAGCTAAGGTCTTAGACTCGTACTCTGGCCTAATGGTTAAGGTCTTAGACTCTTACCCTGGCCTACTGGTTAAGGTCTTAACTCTTACTCTGGCCTAATGGTTAATGTCTTAACTCTTACTCTGGCTTAATAGCTAAGGTCTTAACTCTTACTCTGGCCTAATGGTTAAGGTCTTAGACTCTTACTCTGGCCTACTGGTTAAGGTCTTAACTCTTACTCTGGCCTACTGGTTAAGGTCTTAACTCTTACTCTGGCCTAATAGCTAAGGTCTTAGACTCATACTCTGGCCTAATGGTTAAGGTCTTAACTCTTACTCTGGCCTAATAGCTAAGGTCTTAGACTCATACTCTGGCCTAATGGTTAAGGTCTTAGACTCTTACTCTGGCCTACTGGTTAAGGTCTTAACTCTTACTCTGGCCTACTGGTTAAGGTCTTAACTCTTACTCTGGCCTACTGGTTAAGGTCTTAACTCTTGCTCTGGCCTACTGGGTAAGGGCTTAACTCTTACTCTGGCCTAATTGCTAAGGTCTTAGACTCTTACTCTGGCCTACTGGTTAAGGTCTTAGACTCCTACTCTGGCCTAATAGCTAAGGTCTTAACTCTTACTCTAGCCTAATAGCTAAGGTCTTAGACTCGTACTCTGGCCTAATGGTTAAGGTCTTAACTCTTACTCTGGCCTAATAGCTAAGGTCTTAGACTCGTACTCTGGCCTACTTGTTAAGGTCTTAACTCTTGCTCTGGCCTACTGGGTAAGATCTTAACTCTTACTCTGGCCTAATTGCTAAGGTCTTAGACTCGTACTCTGGCCTACTGGTTAAGGTCTTAACTCTTACTCTGGCCTAATAGCTAAGATCTTAACTCTTACTCTGGCCTAACAGCTAAGGTCTTAGACTCGTACTCTGGCCTACTGGTTAAGGTCTTAACTCTTACTCTGGCCTAAGAGCTAAGGTCTTAGACTCATACTCTGGCCTAATGCTTAAGGTCTTAGACTCTTACCCTGGCCTACTGGTTAAGGTCTTAACTCTTACTCTGGCTTACTGGTTAAGGTCTTAACTCTTACTCTGGCCTAATGGTTAAGGTCTTAACTCTTACTCTGGCCTAATAGCTAAGGTCTGAACTCTTACTCTGGCCTACTTGTTAAGGTCTTAACTCTTACTCTGGCCTACTGGTTAAGGGATTAACTCTTACTCTGGCCTAATGGCTAAGGTCTTAACTCTTCCTCTGGCCTACTGGTTAAGGTCTTAGACTCCTACTCTGGCCTAATAGCTAAGGTCTTAACTCTTACTCTGGCCTAATTGCTAAGGTCTTAGACTCTTACTCTGGCCTACTGGTTAAGGTCTTAACTCTTACTCTGGCCTACTGGTTAAGGGATTAACTCTTACTCTGGCCTAATGGCTAAGGTCTTAACTCTTGCTCTGGCCTACTGGTTAAGGTCTTAGACTCCTACTCTGGCCTAATAGCTAAGGTCTTAACTCTTACTCTAGCCTAATAGCTAAGGTCTTAGACTCGTACTCTGGTCTAATGGTTAAGGTCTTAACTCTTACTCTGGCCTAATGGCTAAGGTCTTAGACTCATACGCTGGCCTACTTGTTAAGGTCTTAACTCTTGCTCTGGCCTACTGGGTAAGATCTTAACTCTTACTCTGGCCTAATTGCTAAGGTCTTAGACTCGTACTCTGGCCTACTGGTTAAGGTCTTAACTCTTACTCTGGCCTAATAGCTAAGATCTTAACTCTTACTCTGGCCTAACAGCTAAGGTCTTAGACTCGTACTCTGGCCTACTGGTTAAGGTCTTAACTCTTACTCTGTCCTAATAGCTAAGGTCTTAGACTCGTACTATGGTTTACAGGTTAAGGTCTTAACTCTTACTCTGGCCTAATAGCTAAGGTCTTAGACTCGTACTCTGGCCTACTGGTTAAGGTCTTAACTCTTACTCTGGCCTAAGAGCTAAGGTCTTAGACTCGTACTCTGGCCTAATGGTTAAGGTCTTAGACTCTTACCCTGGCCTACTGGTTAAGGTCTTAACTCTTACTCTGGCTTACTGGTTAAGGTCTTAACTCTTACTCTGGCCTAATGGTTAAGGTCTTCACTCTTACTCTGGCCTAATAGCTAAGGTCTGAACTCTTACTCTGGCCTACTTGTTAAGGTCTTAACTCTTATTTTGGCCTACAGGTTAAGGTCTTAACTCTTACTCTGGCCTAATGGTTAATGTCTTAACTCTTACTCTGGCTTAATAGCTAAGGTCTTAACTCTTACTCTGGCCTAATAGCTAAGGTCTTAACTTTTACTCTGGCCTAATAGCTAAGGTCTTAGACTCGTACTCTGGCCTACTGGTTAAGGTCTTAACTCTTACTCTGGCCTAATAGCTAAGGTCTTAGACTCATACTCTGGCCTAATGGTTAAGGTCTTAGACTCTTACTCTGGCCTACTGGTTAAGGTCTTAACTCTTACTCTGGCCTACTGGTTAAGGTCTTAACTCTTGCTCTGGCCTACTGGGTAAGGGCTTAACTCTTACTCTGGCCTAATTGCTAAGGTCTTAGACTCTTACTCTGGCCTAATAGCTAAGGTCTTAACTCTTACTCTAGCCTAATAGCTAAGGTCTTAGACTCATACTCTGGCCTAATGGTTAAGGTCTTAACTCTTACTCTGGCCTAATAGCTAAGGTCTTAGACTCGTACTCTGGCCTACTTGTTAAGGTCTTAACTCTTGCTCTGGCCTACTGGGTAAGATCTTAACTCTTACTCTGGCCTAATTGCTAAGGTCTTAGACTCGTACTCTGGCCTACTGGTTAAGGTCTTAACTCTTACTCTGGCCTAATAGCTAAGATCTTAACTCTTACTCTGGCCTAACAGCTAAGGTCTTAGACTCGTACTCTGGCCTACTGGTTAAGGTCTTAACTCTTACTCTGGCCTAAGAGCTAAGGTCTTAGACTCGTACTCTGGCCTAATGCTTAAGGTCTTAGACTCTTACCCTGGCCTACTGGTTAAGGTCTTAACTCTTACTCTGGCTTACTGGTTAAGGTCTTAACTCTTACTCTGGCCTAATGGTTAAGGTCTTAACTCTTACTCTGGCCTAATAGCTAAGGTCTGAACTCTTACTCTGGCCTACTTGTTAAGGTCTTAACTCTTACTTTGGCCTACAGGTTAAGGTCTTAACTCTTACTCTGGCCTAATGGTTAAGGTCTTAACTCTTGCTCTGGCCTACTGGGTAAGGGCTTAACTCTTACTCTGGCCTAATTGCTAAGGTCTTAGACTCTTACTCTGGCCTACTGGTTAAGGTCTTAACTCTTACTCTGGCCTACTGGTTAAGGGATTAACTCTTACTCTGGCCTGATGGCTAAGGTCTTAACTCTTCCTCTGGCCTACTGGTTAAGGTCTTAGACTCCTACTCTGGCCTAATAGCTAAGCTCTTAACTCTTACTCTGGCCTAATTGCTAAGGTCTTAGACTCTTACTCTGGCCTACTGGTTAAGGTCTTAACTCTTACTCTGGCCTACTGGTTAAGGGATTAACTCTTACTCTGGTCTAATGGCTAAGGTCTTAACTCTTGCTCTGGCCTACTGGTTAAGGTCTTAGACTCCTACTCTGGCCTAATAGCTAAGGTCTTAACTCTTACTCTAGCCTAATAGCTAAGGTCTTAGACTCGTACTCTGGCCTAATGGTTAAGGTCTTAACTCTTACTCTGGCCTCATAGCTAAGGTCTTAGACTCGTACTCTGGCCTAATGGTTAAGGTCTTAACTCTTGCTCTGGCCTACTGGGTAAGATCTTAACTCTTACTCTGGCCTAATTGCTAAGGTCTTAGACTCGTACTCTGGCCTACTGGTTAAGGTCTTAACTCTTACTCTGGCCTACTGGTTAAGGGATTAACTCTTACTCTGGTCTAATGGCTAAGGTCTTAACTCTTGCTCTGGCCTACTGGTTAAGGTCTTAGACTCCTACTCTGGCCTAATAGCTAAGGTCTTAACTCTTACTCTAGCCTAATAGCTAAGGTCTTAGACTCGTACTCTGGCCTAATGGTTAAGGTCTTAACTCTTGCTCTGGCCTACTGGGTAAGATCTGAACTCTTACTCTGGCCTAATTGCTAAGGTCTTAGACTCGTACTCTGGCCTACTGGTTAAGGTCTTAACTCTTACTCTGGCCTAATAGCTAAGATCTTAACTCTTACTCTGGCCTAACAGCTAAGGTCTTAGACTCGTACTCTGGCCTACTGGTTAAGGTCTTAACTCTTACTCTGGCCTAATAGCTAAGGTCTTAGACTCGTACTCTGGCCTACTGGTTAAGGTCTTAACACTTACTCTGGCCTAAGAGCTAATGTCTTAGACTCGTACTCTGGCCTAATGGTTAAGGTCTTAGACTCTTACCCTGGCCTACTGGTTAAGGTCTTAACTCTTACTCTGGCTTACTGGTTAAGGTCTTAACTCTTACTCTGGCCTAATGGTTAAGGTCTTAACTCTTACTCTGGCCTAATAGCTAAGGTATGAACTCTTACTCTGGCCTACTTGTTAAGGTCTTAACTCTTACTTTTGCCTAGAGGTTAAGGTCTTAACTCTTACTCTGGCCTAATGGTTAAGGTCTTAACTCTTACTCTGGCCTAATAGCTAAGGTCTTAGACTCATACTCTGGCCTAATGGATATGGTCTTAGACTCTTACTCTGGCCTACTGGTTAAGGTCTTAACTCTTACTCTGGCCGACTGGTTAAGGTCTTAACTCTTACTCTGGCCTACTGGCTAAGGTCTTAACTCTTGCTCTGGCCTACTGGGTAAGGGCTTAACTCTTACTCTGGCCTAATTGCTAAGGTCTTAGACTCTTACTCTGGCCTACTGGTTAAGGTCTTAACTCTTACTCTGGCCTACTGGTTAAGGGATTAACTCTTACTCTGGCCTAATGGCTAAGGCCTTAACTCTTCCTCTGGCCTACTGGTTAAGGTCTTAGACCCCTACTCTGGCCGAATAGCTAAGGTCCTAACTCTTACTCTGGCCTAATTGCTAAGGTCTTAGACTCTTACTCTGGCCTACTGGTTAAGGTCTTAACTCTTACTCTGGCCTACTGGTTAAGGGATTGACTCTTACTCTGGCCTAATGGCTAAGGTCTTAACTCTTCCTCTGGCCTACTGGTTAAGGTCTTAGACTCCTACTCTGGCCTAATAGCAAAGGTCTTAACTCTTACTCTGGCCTAATTGCTAAGGTCTTAGACTCTTACTCTGGCCTACTGGTTAAGGTCTTAACTCTTACTCTGGCCTACTGGTTAAGGGATTAACTCTTACTCTGGCCTAATGGCTAAGGTCTTAACTCTTGCTCTGGCCTACTGGTTAAGGTCTTAGACTCCTACTCTGGCCAAATAGCTAAGGTCTTAACTCTTACTCTAGCCTAATAGCTAAGGTCTTAGACTCGTACTCTGGCCTAATGGTTAAGGTCTTAACTCTTACTCTGGCCTAATAGCTAAGGTCTTAGACTCGTACTCTGGCCTACTTGTTAAGGTCTTAACTCTTGCTCTGGCCTACTGGGTAAGATCTTAACTCTTACTCTGGCCTAATTGCTAAGGTCTTAGACTCGTACTCTGGCCTACTGGTTAAGGTCTTAACTCTTACTCTGGCCTAATAGCTAAGATCTTAACTCTTACTCTGGCCTAACAGCTAAGGTCTTAGACTCGTACTCTGGCCTACTGGTTAAGGTCTTAACTCTTACTCTGTCCTAATAGCTAAGGTCTTAGACTCGTACTATGGTTTACAGGTTAAGGTCTTAACTCTTACTCTGGCCTAATAGCTAAGGTCTTAGACTCGTACTCTGGCCTACTGGTTAAGGTCTTAACTCTTACTCTGGCCTAAGAGCTAAGGTCTTAGACTCGTACTCTGGCCTAATGGTTAAGGTCTTAGACTCTTACCCTGGCCTACTGGTTAAGGTCTTAACTCTTACTCTGGCTTACTGGTTAAGGTCTTAACTCTTACTCTGGCCTAATGGTTAAGGTCTTCACTCTTACTCTGGCCTAATAGCTAAGGTCTGAACTCTTTCTCTGGCCTACTTGTTAAGGTCTTAACTCTTACTTTGGCCTACAGGTTAAGGTCTTAACTCTTACTCTGGCCTAATGGTTAATGTCTTAACTCTTACTCTGGCTTAATAGCTAAGGTCTTAACTCTTACTCTGGCCTAATAGCTAAGGTCTTAACTTTTACTCTGGCCTAATAGCTAAGGTCTTAGACTCGTACTCTGGCCTACTGGTTAAGGTCTTAACTCTTACTCTGGCCTAATAGCTAAGGTCTTAGACTCATACTCTGGCCTAATGGTTAAGGTCTTAGACTCTTACTCTGGCCTACTGGTTAAGGTCTTAACTCTTACTCTGGCCTACTGGTTAAGGTCTTAACTCTTACTCTGGCCTACTGGTTAAGGTCTTAACTCTTGCTCTGGCCTACTGGGTAAGGGCTTAACTCTTACTCTGGCCTAATTGCTAAGGTCTTAGACTCTTACTCTGGCCTACTGGTTAAGGTCTTAGACTCCTACTCTGGCCTAATAGCTAAGGTCTTAACTCTTACTCTAGCCTAATAGCTAAGGTCTTAGACTCGTACTCTGGCCTAATGGTTAAGGTCTTAACTCTTACTCTGGCCTAATAGCTAAGGTCTTAGACTCGTACTCTGGCCTACTTGTTAAGGTCTTAACTCTTGCTCTGGCCTACTGGGTAAGATCTTAACTCTTACTCTGGCCTAATTGCTAAGGTCTTAGACTCGTACTCTGGCCTACTGGTTAAGGTCTTAACTCTTACTCTGGCCTAATAGCTAAGATCTTAACTCTTACTCTGGCCTAACAGCTAAGGTCTTAGACTCGTACTCTGGCCTACTGGTTAAGGTCTTAACTCTTACTCTGGCCTAAGAGCTAAGGTCTTAGACTCATACTCTGGCCTAATGCTTAAGGTCTTAGACTCTTACCCTGGCCTACTGGTTAAGGTCTTAACTCTTACTCTGGCTTACTGGTTAAGGTCTTAACTCTTACTCTGGCCTAATGGTTAAGGTCTTAACTCTTACTCTGGCCTAATAGCTAAGGTCTGAACTCTTACTCTGGCCTACTTGTTAAGGTCTGAACTCTTACTCTGGCCTACTGGTTAAGGGATTAACTCTTACTCTGGCCTAATGGCTAAGGTCTTAACTCTTCCTCTGGCCTACTGGTTAAGGTCTTAGACTCCTACTCTGGCCTAATAGCTAAGGTCTTAACTCTTACTCTGGCCTAATTGCTAAGGTCTTAACTCTTGCTCTGGCCTACTGGGTAAGGGCTTAACTCTTACTCTGGCCTAATTGCTAAGGTCTTAGACTCTTACTCTGGCCTACTGGTTAAGGTCTTAACTCTTACTTTGGCCTACAGGTTAAGGTCTTAACTCTTACTCTGGCCTAATGGTTAAGGTCTTAACTCTTGCTCTGGCCTACTGGGTAAGGGCTTAACTCTTACTCTGGCCTAATTGCTAAGGTCTTAGACTCTTACTCTGGCCTACTGGTTAAGGTCTTAACTCTTACTCTGGCCTACTGGTTAAGGGATTAACTCTTACTCTGGCCTGATGGCTAAGGTCTTAACTCTTCCTCTGGCCTACTGGTTAAGGTCTTAGACTCCTACTCTGGCCTAATAGCTAAGCTCTTAACTCTTACTCTGGCCTAATTGCTAAGGTCTTAGACTCTTACTCTGGCCTACTGGTTAAGGTCTTAACTCTTACTCTGGCCTACTGGTTAAGGGATTAACTCTTACTCTGGTCTAATGGCTAAGGTCTTAACTCTTGCTCTGGCCTACTGGTTAAGGTCTTAGACTCCTACTCTGGCCTAATAGCTAAGGTCTTAACTCTTACTCTAGCCTAATAGCTAAGGTCTTAGACTCGTACTCTGGCCTAATGGTTAAGGTCTTAACTCTTACTCTGGCCTCATAGCTAAGGTCTTAGACTCGTACTCTGGCCTAATGGTTAAGGTCTTAACTCTTGCTCTGGCCTACTGGGTAAGATCTTAACTCTTACTCTGGCCTAATTGCTAAGGTCTTAGACTCGTACTCTGGCCTACTGGTTAAGGTCTTAACTCTTACTCTGGCCTACTGGTTAAGGGATTAACTCTTACTCTGGTCTAATGGCTAAGGTCTTAACTCTTGCTCTGGCCTACTGGTTAAGGTCTTAGACTCCTACTCTGGCCTAATAGCTAAGGTCTTAACTCTTACTCTAGCCTAATAGCTAAGGTCTTAGACTCGTACTCTGGCCTAATGGTTAAGGTCTTAACTCTTGCTCTGGCCTACTGGGTAAGATCTGAACTCTTACTCTGGCCTAATTGCTAAGGTCTTAGACTCGTACTCTGGCCTACTGGTTAAGGTCTTAACTCTTACTCTGGCCTAATAGCTAAGATCTTAACTCTTACTCTGGCCTAACAGCTAAGGTCTTAGACTCGTACTCTGGCCTACTGGTTAAGGTCTTAACTCTTACTCTGGCCTAATAGCTAAGGTCTTAGACTCGTACTCTGGCCTACTGGTTAAGGTCTTAACACTTACTCTGGCCTAAGAGCTAATGTCTTAGACTCGTACTCTGGCCTAATGGTTAAGGTCTTAGACTCTTACCCTGGCCTACTGGTTAAGGTCTTAACTCTTACTCTGGCTTACTGGTTAAGGTCTTAACTCTTACTCTGGCCTAATGGTTAAGGTCTTAACTCTTACTCTGGCCTAATAGCTAAGGTATGAACTCTTACTCTGGCCTACTTGTTAAGGTCTTAACTCTTACTTTTGCCTAGAGGTTAAGGTCTTAACTCTTACTCTGGCCTAATGGTTAAGGTCTTAACTCTTACTCTGGCCTAATAGCTAAGGTCTTAGACTCATACTCTGGCCTAATGGATATGGTCTTAGACTCTTACTCTGGCCTACTGGTTAAGGTCTTAACTCTTACTCTGGCCGACTGGTTAAGGTCTTAACTCTTACTCTGGCCTACTGGCTAAGGTCTTAACTCTTGCTCTGGCCTACTGGGTAAGGGCTTAACTCTTACTCTGGCCTAATTGCTAAGGTCTTAGACTCTTACTCTGGCCTACTGGTTAAGGTCTTAACTCTTACTCTGGCCTACTGGTTAAGGGATTAACTCTTACTCTGGCCTAATGGCTAAGGCCTTAACTCTTCCTCTGGCCTACTGGTTAAGGTCTTAGACCCCTACTCTGGCCGAATAGCTAAGGTCCTAACTCTTACTCTGGCCTAATTGCTAAGGTCTTAGACTCTTACTCTGGCCTACTGGTTAAGGTCTTAACTCTTACTCTGGCCTACTGGTTAAGGGATTGACTCTTACTCTGGCCTAATGGCTAAGGTCTTAACTCTTCCTCTGGCCTACTGGTTAAGGTCTTAGACTCCTACTCTGGCCTAATAGCAAAGGTCTTAACTCTTACTCTGGCCTAATTGCTAAGGTCTTAGACTCTTACTCTGGCCTACTGGTTAAGGTCTTAACTCTTACTCTGGCCTACTGGTTAAGGGATTAACTCTTACTCTGGCCTAATGGCTAAGGTCTTAACTCTTGCTCTGGCCTACTGGTTAAGGTCTTAGACTCCTACTCTGGCCAAATAGCTAAGGTCTTAACTCTTACTCTAGCCTAATAGCTAAGGTCTTAGACTCGTACTCTGGCCTAATGGTTAAGGTCTTAACTCTTACTCTGGCCTAATAGCTAAGGTCTTAGACTCGTACTCTGGCCTACTTGTTAAGGTCTTAACTCTTGCTCTGGCCTACTGGGTAAGATCTTAACTCTTACTCTGGCCTAATTGCTAAGGTCTTAGACTCGTACTCTGGCCTACTGGTTAAGGTCTTAACTCTTACTCTGGCCTAATAGCTAAGATCTTAACTCTTACTCTGGCCTAACAGCTAAGGTCTTAGACTCGTACTCTGGCCTACTGGTTAAGGTCTTAACTCTTACTCTGTCCTAATAGCTAAGGTCTTAGACTCGTACTATGGTTTACAGGTTAAGGTCTTAACTCTTACTCTGGCCTAATAGCTAAGGTCTTAGACTCGTACTCTGGCCTACTGGTTAAGGTCTTAACTCTTACTCTGGCCTAAGAGCTAAGGTCTTAGACTCGTACTCTGGCCTAATGGTTAAGGTCTTAGACTCTTACCCTGGCCTACTGGTTAAGGTCTTAACTCTTACTCTGGCTTACTGGTTAAGGTCTTAACTCTTACTCTGGCCTAATGGTTAAGGTCTTCACTCTTACTCTGGCCTAATAGCTAAGGTCTGAACTCTTTCTCTGGCCTACTTGTTAAGGTCTTAACTCTTACTTTGGCCTACAGGTTAAGGTCTTAACTCTTACTCTGGCCTAATGGTTAATGTCTTAACTCTTACTCTGGCTTAATAGCTAAGGTCTTAACTCTTACTCTGGCCTAATAGCTAAGGTCTTAACTTTTACTCTGGCCTAATAGCTAAGGTCTTAGACTCGTACTCTGGCCTACTGGTTAAGGTCTTAACTCTTACTCTGGCCTAATAGCTAAGGTCTTAGACTCATACTCTGGCCTAATGGTTAAGGTCTTAGACTCTTACTCTGGCCTACTGGTTAAGGTCTTAACTCTTACTCTGGCCTACTGGTTAAGGTCTTAACTCTTACTCTGGCCTACTGGTTAAGGTCTTAACTCTTGCTCTGGCCTACTGGGTAAGGGCTTAACTCTTACTCTGGCCTAATTGCTAAGGTCTTAGACTCTTACTCTGGCCTACTGGTTAAGGTCTTAGACTCCTACTCTGGCCTAATAGCTAAGGTCTTAACTCTTACTCTAGCCTAATAGCTAAGGTCTTAGACTCGTACTCTGGCCTAATGGTTAAGGTCTTAACTCTTACTCTGGCCTAATAGCTAAGGTCTTAGACTCGTACTCTGGCCTACTTGTTAAGGTCTTAACTCTTGCTCTGGCCTACTGGGTAAGATCTTAACTCTTACTCTGGCCTAATTGCTAAGGTCTTAGACTCGTACTCTGGCCTACTGGTTAAGGTCTTAACTCTTACTCTGGCCTAATAGCTAAGATCTTAACTCTTACTCTGGCCTAACAGCTAAGGTCTTAGACTCGTACTCTGGCCTACTGGTTAAGGTCTTAACTCTTACTCTGGCCTAAGAGCTAAGGTCTTAGACTCATACTCTGGCCTAATGCTTAAGGTCTTAGACTCTTACCCTGGCCTACTGGTTAAGGTCTTAACTCTTACTCTGGCTTACTGGTTAAGGTCTTAACTCTTACTCTGGCCTAATGGTTAAGGTCTTAACTCTTACTCTGGCCTAATAGCTAAGGTCTGAACTCTTACTCTGGCCTACTTGTTAAGGTCTGAACTCTTACTCTGGCCTACTGGTTAAGGGATTAACTCTTACTCTGGCCTAATGGCTAAGGTCTTAACTCTTCCTCTGGCCTACTGGTTAAGGTCTTAGACTCCTACTCTGGCCTAATAGCTAAGGTCTTAACTCTTACTCTGGCCTAATTGCTAAGGTCTTAGACTCTTACTCTGGCCTACTGGTTAAGGTCTTAACTCTTACTCTGGCCTACTGGTTAAGGGATTAACTCTTACTCTGGCCTAATGGCTAAGGTCTTAACTCTTGCTCTGGCCTACTGGTTAAGGTCTTAGACTCCTAATCTGGCCTAATAGCTAAGGTCTTAACTCTTACTCTAGCCTAATAGCTAAGGTCTTAGACTCGTACTCTGGTCTAATGGTTAAGGTCTTAACTCTTACTCTGGCCTAATGGCTAAGGTCTTAGACTCATACGCTGGCCTACTTGTTAAGGTCTTAACTCTTGCTCTGGCCTACTGGGTAAGATCTTAACTCTTACTCTGGCCTAATTGCTAAGGTCTTAGAATCGTACTCTGGCCTACTGGTTAAGGTCTTAACTCTTACTCTGGCCTAATAGCTAAGATCTTAACTCTTACTCTGGCCTAACAGCTAAGGTCTTAGACTCGTACTCTGGCCTACTGGTTAAGGTCTTAACTCTTACTCTGTCCTAATAGCTAAGGTCTTAGACTCGTACTATGGTTTACAGGTTAAGGTCTTAACTCTTACTCTGGCCTAATAGCTAAGGTCTTAGACTCGTACTCTGGCCTACTGGTTAAGGTCTTAACTCTTACTCTGGCCTAAGAGCTAAGGTCTTAGACTCGTACTCTGGCCTAATGGTTAAGGTCTTAGACTCTTACCCTGGCCTACTGGTTAAGGTCTTAACTCTTACTCTGGCTTACTGGTTAAGGTCTTAACTCTTACTCTGGCCTAATGGTTAAGGTCTTCACTCTTACTCTGGCCTAATAGCTAAGGTCTGAACTCTTACTCTGGCCTACTTGTTAAGGTCTTAACTCTTATTTTGGCCTACAGGTTAAGGTCTTAACTCTTACTCTGGCCTAATGGTTAATGTCTTAACTCTTACTCTGGCTTAATAGCTAAGGTCTTAACTCTTACTCTGGCCTAATAGCTAAGGTCTTAACTTTTACTCTGGCCTAATAGCTAAGGTCTTAGACTCGTACTCTGGCCTACTGGTTAAGGTCTTAACTCTTACTCTGGCCTAATAGCTAAGGTCTTAGACTCATACTCTGGCCTAATGGTTAAGGTCTTAGACTCTTACTCTGGCCTACTGGTTAAGGTCTTAACTCTTACTCTGGCCTACTGGTTAAGGTCTTAACTCTTGCTCTGGCCTACTGGGTAAGGGCTTAACTCTTACTCTGGCCTAATTGCTAAGGTCTTAGACTCTTACTCTGGCCTAATAGCTAAGGTCTTAACTCTTACTCTAGCCTAATAGCTAAGGTCTTAGACTCATACTCTGGCCTAATGGTTAAGGTCTTAACTCTTACTCTGGCCTAATAGCTAAGGTCTTAGACTCGTACTCTGGCCTACTTGTTAAGGTCTTAACTCTTGCTCTGGCCTACTGGGTAAGATCTTAACTCTTACTCTGGCCTAATTGCTAAGGTCTCAGACTCGTACTCTGGCCTACTGGTTAAGGTCTTAACTCTTACTCTGGCCTAATAGCTAAGATCTTAACTCTTACTCTGGCCTAACAGCTAAGGTCTTAGACTCGTACTCTGGCCTACTGGTTAAGGTCTTAACTCTTACTCTGGCCTAAGAGCTAAGGTCTTAGACTCGTACTCTGGCCTAATGCTTAAGGTCTTAGACTCTTACCCTGGCCTACTGGTTAAGGTCTTAACTCTTACTCTGGCTTACTGGTTAAGGTCTTAACTCTTACTCTGGCCTAATGGTTAAGGTCTTAACTCTTACTCTGGCCTAATAGCTAAGGTCTGAACTCTTACTCTGGCCTACTTGTTAAGGTCTTAACTCTTACTTTGGCCTACAGGTTAAGGTCTTAACTCTTACTCTGGCCTAATGGTTAAGGTCTTAACTCTTGCTCTGGCCTACTGGGTAAGGGCTTAACTCTTACTCTGGCCTAATTGCTAAGGTCTTAGACTCTTACTCTGGCCTACTGGTTAAGGTCTTAACTCTTACTCTGGCCTACTGGTTAAGGGATTAACTCTTACTCTGGCCTGATGGCTAAGGTCTTAACTCTTCCTCTGGCCTACTGGTTAAGGTCTTAGACTCCTACTCTGGCCTAATAGCTAAGCTCTTAACTCTTACTCTGGCCTAATTGCTAAGGTCTTAGACTCTTACTCTGGCCTACTGGTTAAGGTCTTAACTCTTACTCTGGCCTACTGGTTAAGGGATTAACTCTTACTCTGGTCTAATGGCTAAGGTCTTAACTCTTGCTCTGGCCTACTGGTTAAGGTCTTAGACTCCTACTCTGGCCTAATAGCTAAGGTCTTAACTCTTACTCTAGCCTAATAGCTAAGGTCTTAGACTCGTACTCTGGCCTAATGGTTAAGGTCTTAACTCTTACTCTGGCCTCATAGCTAAGGTCTTAGACTCGTACTCTGGCCTACTGGTTAAGGTCTTAACTCTTGCTCTGGCCTACTGGGTAAGATCTTAACTCTTACTCTGGCCTAATTGCTAAGGTCTTAGACTCGTACTCTGGCCTACTGGTTAAGGTCTTAACTCTTACTCTGGCCTACTGGTTAAGGGATTAACTCTTACTCTGGTCTAATGGCTAAGGTCTTAACTCTTGCTCTGGCCTACTGGTTAAGGTCTTAGACTCCTACTCTGGCCTAATAGCTAAGGTCTTAACTCTTACTCTAGCCTAATTGCTAAGGTCTTAGACTCGTACTCTGGCCTAATGGTTAAGGTCTTAACTCTTGCTCTGGCCTACTGGGTAAGATCTGAACTCTTACTCTGGCCTAATTGCTAAGGTCTTAGACTCGTACTCTGGCCTACTGGTTAAGGTCTTAACTCTTACTCTGGCCTAATAGCTAAGATCTTAACTCTTACTCTGGCCTAACAGCTAAGGTCTTAGACTCGTACTCTGGCCTACTGGTTAAGGTCTTAACTCTTACTCTGGCCTAATAGCTAAGGTCTTAGACTCGTACTCTGGCCTACTGGTTAAGGTCTTAACACTTACTCTGGCCTAAGAGCTAATGTCTTAGACTCGTACTCTGGCCTAATGGTTAAGGTCTTAGACTCTTACCCTGGCCTACTGGTTAAGGTCTTAACTCTTACTCTGGCTTACTGGTTAAGGTCTTAACTCTTACTCTGGCCTAATGGTTAAGGTCTTAACTCTTACTCTGGCCTAATAGCTAAGGTATGAACTCTTACTCTGGCCTACTTGTTAAGGTCTTAACTCTTACTTTTGCCTAGAGGTTAAGGTCTTAACTCTTACTCTGGCCTAATGGGTAAGGTCTTAACTCTTACTCTGGCCTAATAGCTAAGGTCTTAGACTCATACTCTGGCCTAATGGTTATGGTCTTAGACTCTTACTCTGGCCTACTGGTTAAGGTCTTAACTCTTACTCTGGCCGACTGGTTAAGGTCTTAACTCTTAATCTGGCCTACTGGTTAAGGTCTTAACTCTTGCTCTGGCCTACTGGGTAAGGGCTTAACTCTTACTCTGGCCTAATTGCTAAGGTCTTAGACTCTTACTCTGGCCTACTGGTTAAGGTCTTAACTCTTACTCTGGCCTACTGGTTAAGGGATTAACTCTTACTCTGGCCTAATGGCTAAGGTCTTAACTCTTCCTCTGGCCTACTGGTTAAGGTCTTAGACTCCTACTCTGGCCGAATAGCTAAGGTCCTAACTCTTACTCTGGCCTAATTGCTAAGGTCTTAGACTCTTACTCTGGCCTACTGGTTAAGGTCTTAACTCTTACTCTGGCCTACTGGTTAAGGGATTAACTCTTACTCTGGCCTAATGGCTAAGGTCTTAACTCTTCCTCTGGCCTACTGGTTAAGGTCTTAGACTCCTACTCTGGCCTAATAGCAAAGGTCTTAACTCTTACTCTGGCCTAATTGCTAAGGTCTTAGACTCTTACTCTGGCCTACTGGTTAAGGTCTTAACTCTTACTCTGGCCTACTGGTTAAGGGATTAACTCTTACTCTGGCCTAATGGCTAAGGTCTTAACTCTTGCTCTGGCCTACTGGTTAAGGTCTTAGACTCCTACTCTGGCCTAATAGCTAAGGTCTTAACTCTTACTCTAGCCTAATAGCTAAGGTCTTAGACTCGTACTCTGGCCTAATGGTTAAGGTCTTAACTCTTACTCTGGCCTAATAGCTAAGGTCTTAGACTCGTACTCTGGCCTACTTGTTAAGGTCTTAACTCTTGCTCTGGCCTACTGGGTAAGATCTTAACTCTTACTCTGGCCTAATTGCTAAGGTCTTAGACTCGTACTCTGGCCTACTGGTTAAGGTCTTAACTCTTACTCTGGCCTAATAGCTAAGATCTTAACTCTTACTCTGGCCTAACAGCTAAGGTCTTAGACTCGTACTCTGGCCTACTGGTTAAGGTCTTAACTCTTACTCTGTCCTAATAGCTAAGGTCTTAGACTCGTACTATGGTTTACAGGTTAAGGTCTTAACTCTTACTCTGGCCTAATAGCTAAGGTCTTAGACTCGTACTCTGGCCTACTGGTTAAGGTCTTAACTCTTACTCTGGCCTAAGAGCTAAGGTCTTAGACTCGTACTCTGGCCTAATGGTTAAGGTCTTAGACTCTTACCCTGGCCTACTGGTTAAGGTCTTAACTCTTACTCTGGCTTACTGGTTAAGGTCTTAACTCTTACTCTGGCCTAATGGTTAAGGTCTTCACTCTTACTCTGGCCTAATAGCTAAGGTCTGAACTCTTACTCTGGCCTACTTGTTAAGGTCTTAACTCTTGCTTTGGCCTACAGGTTAAGGTCTTAACTCTTACTCTGGCCTAATGGTTAATGTCTTAACTCTTACTCTGGCTTAATAGCTAAGGTCTTAACTCTTACTCTGGCCTAATAGCTAAGGTCTTAACTTTTACTCTGGCCTAATAGCTAAGGTCTTAGACTCGTACTCTGGCCTACTCGTTAAGGTCTTAACTCTTACTCTGGCCTAATAGCTAAGGTCTTAGACTCATACTCTGGCCTAATGGTTAAGGTCTTAGACTCTTACTCTGGCCTACTGGTTAAGGTCTTAACTCTTACTCTGGCCTACTGGTTAAGGTCTTAACTCTTACTCTGGCCTACTGGTTAAGGTCTTAACTCTTGCTCTGGCCTACTGGGTAAGGGCTTAACTCTTACTCTGGCCTAATTGCTAAGGTCTTAGACTCTTACTCTGGCCTACTGGTTAAGGTCTTAGACTCCTACTCTGGCCTAATAGCTAAGGTCTTAACTCTTACTCTAGCCTAATAGCTAAGGTCTTAGACTCGTACTCTGGCCTAATGGTTAAGGTCTTAACTCTTACTCTGGCCTAATAGCTAAGGTCTTAGACTCGTACTCTGGCCTACTTGTTAAGGTCTTAACTCTTGCTCTGGCCTACTGGGTAAGATCTTAACTCTTACTCTGGCCTAATTGCTAAGGTCTTAGACTCGTACTCTGGCCTACTGGTTAAGGTCTTAACTCTTACTCTGGCCTAATAGCTAAGATCTTAACTCTTACTCTGGCCTAACAGCTAAGGTCTTAGACTCGTACTCTGGCCTACTGGTTAAGGTCTTAACTCTTACTCTGGCCTAAGAGCTAAGGTCTTAGACTCGTACTCTGGCCTAATGTTTAAGGTCTTAGACTCTTACCCTGGCCTACTGGTTAAGGTCTTAACTCTTACTCTGGCTTACTGGTTAAGGTCTTAACTCTTACTCTGGCCTAATGGTTAAGGTCTTAACTCTTACTCTGGCCTAATAGCTAAGGTCTGAACTCTTACTCTGGCCTACTTGTTAAGGTCTTAACTCTTACTTTGGCCTACAGGTTAAGGTCTTAACTCTTACTCTGGCCTAATGGTTAAGGTCTTAACTCTTACTCTGGCTTAATAGCTAAGGTCTTAACTCTTACTCTGGCCTAATAGCTAAGGTCTTAACTTTTACTCTGGCCTAATAGCTAAGGTCTTAGAATCGTACTCTGGCCTACTGGTTAAGGTCTTAACTCTTACTCTGGCCTAATAGCTAAGGTCTTAGACTCATACTCTGGCCTAATGGTTAAGGTCTTAGACTCTTACTCTGGCCTACTGGTTAAGGTCTTAACTCTTACTCTGGGCTACTGGTTAAGGTCTTAACTCTTACTCTGGCCTACTGGTTAAGGTCTTAACTCTTGCTCTGGCCTACTGGGTAAGGGCTTAACTCTTACTCTGGCCTAATTGCTAAGGTCTTAGACTCTTACTCTGGCCTACTGGTTAAGGTCTTAACTCTTACTCTGGCCTACTGGTTAAGGGATTAACTCTTACTCTGGCCTAATGGCTAAGGTCTTAACTCTTCCTCTGGCCTACTGGTTAAGGTCTTAGACTCCTACTCTGGCCTAATAGCTAAGGTCTTAACTCTTACACTGGCCTAATTGCTAAGGTCTTAGACACTTACTCTGGCCTACTGGTTAAGGTCTTAACTCTTACTCTGGCCTACTGGTTAAGGGATTAACTCTTACTCTGGCCTAATGGCTAAGGTCTTAACTCTTGCTCTGGCCTACTGGTTAAGGTCTTAGACTCCTACTCTGGCCTAATAGCTAAGGTCTTAACTCTTACTCTAGCCTAATAGCTAAGGTCTTAGACTCGTACTCTGGCCTAATGGTTAAGGTCTTAACTCTTACTCTGGCCTAATAGCTAAGGTCTTAGACTCGTACTTTGGCCTACTGGTTAAGGTCTTAACTCTTGCTCTGGCCTACTGGGTAAGATCTTAACTCTTACTCTGGCCTAATTGATAAGGTCTTAGACTCGTACTATGGCCTACAGGTTAAGGTCTTAACTCTTACTCTGGCCTAATAGCTAAGGTCTTAGACTCATACTCCGGCCTACTGGTTAAGCTCTTAACTCTTACTCTGGCCTAATAGCTAAGGTCTTAGACTTGTACTCTGGCCTAATGGTTAAGGTCTTAGACTCTTACCCTGGCCTACTGGTTAAGGTCTTAACTCTTACTCTGGCTTACTGGTTAAGGTCTTAACTCTTACTCTGGCCTAATGGTTAAGGTTTTAACTCTTACTCTGGCCTAATAGCTAAGGTCTTAACTTTTACTCTGGCCTAATAGCTAAGGTCTTAGACTCGTACTCTGGCCTACTGGATAAGGTCTTAACTCTTACTCTGGCCTACTGGTTAAGGTCTTAACTCTTACTCTGGCCTAATAGCTAAGGTCTTAGACTCATACTCTGGCCTAATGGTTAAGGTCTTAGACTCTTACTCTGGCCTACTGGTTAGGTCTTAACTCTTACTCTGGCCGACTGGTTAAGGTCTTAACTCTTACTCTGGCCTACTGGTTAAGGTCTTAACTCTTGCTCTGGCCTACTGGGTAAGGGCTTAACTCTTACTCTGGCCTAATTGCTAAGGTCTTAGACTCTTACTCTGGCCTACTGGTTAAGGTCTTAACTCTTACTCAGGCCTACTGGTTAAGGGATTAACTCTTACTCTGGCCTAATGGCTAAGGTCTTAACTCTTCCTCTGGCCTACTGGTTAAGGTCTTAGACTCCTACTCTGGCCTAATAGCTAAGGTCCTAACTCTTACTCTGGCCTAATTGCTAAGGTCTTAGACTCTTACTCTGGCCTACTGGTTAAGGTCTTAACTCTTACTCTGGCCTACTGGTTAAGGGATTAACTCTTACTCTGGCCTAATGGCTAAGGTCTTAACTCTTCCTCTGGCCTACTGGTTAAGGTCTTAGACTTCTACTCTGGCCTAATAGCAAAGGTCTTAACTCTTACTCTGGCCTAATTGCTAAGGTCTTAGACTCTTACTCTGGCCTACTGGTTAAGGTCTTAACTCTTACTCTGGCCTACTGGTTAAGGGATTAACTCTTACTCTGGCCTAATGGCTAAGGTCTTAACTCTTGCTCTGGCCTACTGGTTAAGGTCTTAGACTCCTACTCTGGCCTAATAGCTAAGGTCTTAACTCTTACTCTAGCCTAATAGCTAAGGTCTTAGACTCGTACTCTGGCCTAATGGTTAAGGTCTTAACTCTTACTCTGGCCTAACAGCTAAGGTCTTAGACTCGTACTCTGGCCTACTTGTTAAGGTCTTAACTCTTGCTCTGGCCTACTGGGTAAGATCTTAACTCTTACTCTGGCCTAATTGCTAAGGTCTTAGACTCGTACTCTGGCCTACTGGTTAAGGTCTTAACTCTTACTCTGGCCTAATAGCTAAGATCTTAACTCTTACTCTGGCCTAACAGCTAAGGTCTTAGACTCGTACTCTGGCCTACTGGTTAAGGTCTTAACTCTTACTCTGTCCTAATAGCTAAGGTCTTAGACTCGTACTATGGTTTACAGGTTAAGGTCTTAACTCTTACTCTGGCCTAATAGCTAAGGTCTTAGACTCGTACTCTGGCCTACTGGTTAAGGTCTTAACTCTTACTATGGCCTAAGAGCTAAGGTCTTAGACTCGTACTCTGGCCTAATGGTTAAGGTCTTAGACTCTTACCCTGGCCTACTGGTTAAGGTCTTAACTCTTACTCTGGCTTACTGGTTAAGGTCTTAACTCTTACTCTGGCCTAATGGTTAAGGTCTTCACTCTTACTCTGGCCTAATAGCTAAGGTCTGAACTCTTACTCTGGCCTACATGTTAAGGTCTAAACTCTTACTTTGGCCTAATAGCTAAGGTCTTAGACTCATACTATGGTTTACAGGTTAAGGTCTTAACTCTTACTCTGGCCTAATAGCTAAGGTCTTAGACTCGTACTCTGGCCTACTGGTTAAGGTCTGGTTAAGGGATTAACTCTTACTCTGGCCTAATGGCTAAGGTCTTAACTCTTCCTCTGGCCTACTGGTTAAGGTCTTAGACTCCTACTCTGGCCTAATAGCTAAGGTCCTAACTCTTACTCTGGCCTAATTGCTAAGGTCTTAGACTCTTACTCTGGCCTACTGGTTAAGGTCTTAACTCTTACTCTGGCCTACTGGTTAAGGGATTAACTCTTACTCTGGCCTAATGGCTAAGGTCTTAACTCTTCCTCTGGCCTACTGGTTAAGGTCTTAGACTTCTACTCTGACCTAATAGCAAAGGTCTTAACTCTTACTCTGGCCTAATTGCTAAGGTCTTAGACTCTTACTCTGGCCTACTGGTTAAGGTCTTAACTCTTACTCTGGCCTACTGGTTAAGGGATTAACTCTTACTCTGGCCTAATGGCTAAGGTCTTAACTCTTGCTCTGGCCTACTGGTTAAGGTCTTAGACTCCTACTCTGGCCTAATAGCTAAGGTCTTAACTCTTAATCTAGCCTAATAGCTAAGGTCTTAGACTCTTACTCTGGCCTAATGGTTAAGGTCTTAACTCTTACTCTGGCCTAATAGCTAAGGTCTTAGACTCGTACTCTGGCCTACTTGTTAAGGTCTTAACTCTTGCTCTGGCCTACTGGGTAAGATCTTAACACTTACTCTGGCCTAATTGCTAAGGTCTTAGACTCGTACTCTGGCCTACTGGTTAAGGTCTTAACTCTTACTCTGGCCCAATAGCTAAGATCTTAACTCTTACTCTGGCCTAACAGCTAAGGTCTTAGACTCGTACTCTGGCCTACTGGTTAAGGTCTTAACTCTTACTCTGTCCTAATAGCTAAGGTCTTAGACTCGTACTATGGTTTACAGGTTAAGGTCTTAACTCTTACTCTGGCCTAATAGCTAAGGTCTTAGACACGTACTCTGGCCTACAGGTTAAGGTCTTAACTCTTACTATGGCCTAAGAGCTAAGGTCTTAGACTCGTACTCTGGCCTAATGGTTAAGGTCTTAGACTCTTACCCTGGCCTACTGGATAAGGTCTTAACTCTTACTCTGGCTTACTGGTTAAGGTCTTAACTCTTACTCTGGCCTAATGGTTAAGGTCTTCACTCTTACTCTGGCCTAATAGCTAAGGTCTGAACTCTTACTCTGGCCTACATGTTAAGGTCTAAACTCTTACTTTGGCCTAATAGCTAAGGTCTTAGACTCATACTATGGTTTACAGGTTAAGGTCTTAACTCTCACTCTGGCCTAATAGCTAAGGTCTTAGACTCGTACTCTTGCCTACTGGTTAAGGTCTGGTTAAGGGATTAACTCTTACTCCCGCCTAATGGCTAAGGTCTTAACTCTTCCTCTGGCCTACTGGTTAAGGTCTGAGACTCCTACTCTGGCCTAATAGCTAAGGTCCTAACTCTTACTCTGGCCTAATTGCTAAGGTCTTAGACTCTTACTCTGGCCTACTGGTTAAGGTCTTAACTCTTCCTCTGGCCTACTGGTTAAGGGATTAACTCTTACTCTGGCCTAATGGCTAAGGTCTTAACTCTTCCTCTGGCCTACTGGTTAAGGTCTTAGACTTCTACTCTGGCCTAATAGCAAAGGTCTTAACTCTTACTCTGGCCTAATAGCTAAGGTTTTAACTCTTACTCTAGCCTAATAGCTAAGGTCTTAGACTCGTACTCTGGCCTAATGGTTAAGGTCTTAACTCTTACTCTGGCCTAATAGCTAAGGTCTTAGACTCGTACTCTGGCCTACTTGTTAAGGTCTTAACTCTTGCTCTGGCCTACTGGGTAAGATCTTAACTCTTACTCTGGCCTAATTGCTAAGGTCTTAGACTCGTACTCTGGCCTACTGGTTAAGGTCTTAACTCTTACTCTGGCCTAATAGCTAAGATCTTAACTCTTACTCTGGCCTAACAGCTAAGGTCTTAGACTCGTACTCTGGCCTACTGGTTAAGGTCTTAACTCTTACTCTGTCCTAATAGCTAAGGTCTTAGACTCGTACTATGGTTTACAGGTTAAGGTCTTAACTCTTCCTCTGGCCTAATAGCTAAGGTCTTAGACTCATACTCTGGCCTACTGGTTAAGGTCTTAACTCTTACTCTGGCCTAAGAGCTAAGGTCTTAGACTCGTACTCTGGCCTAATGGTTAAGGTCTTAGACTCTTACCCTGGCCTACTGGTTAAGGTCTTAACTCTTACTCTGGCTTACTGGTTAAGGTCTTAACTCTTACTCTGGCCTAATGGTTAAGGTCTTCACTCTTACTCTGGCCTAATAGCTAAGGTCTGAACTCTTACTCTGGCCTACTTGTTAAGGTCTTAACTCTTACTTTGGCCTACAGGTTAAGGTCTTAACTCTTACTCTGGCCTAATGGTTAATGTCTTAACTCTTACTCTGGCTTAATAGCTAAGGTCTTAACTCTTACTCTGGCCTAATAGCTAAGGTCTTAACTTTTACTCTGGCCTAATAGCTAAGGTCTTAGACTCGTACTCTGGCCTACTGGTTAAGGTCTTAACTCTTACTCTGGCCTACTGGTTAAGGTCTTAACTCTTACTCTGGCCTAATAGCTAAGGTCTTAGACTCATACTCTGGCCTAATGGTTAAGGTCTTAGACTCTTACTCTGGCCTACTGGTTAAGGTCTTAACTCTTACTCTGGCCTACTGGTTAAGGTCTTAACTCTTGCTCTGGCCTACTGGGTAAGGGCTTAACTCTTACTCTGGCCTAATTGCTAAGGTCTTAGACTCTTACTCTGGCCTACTGGTTAAGGTCTTAGACTCCTACTCTGGCCTAATAGCTAAGGTCTTAACTCTTACTCTAGCCTAATAGCTAAGGTCTTAGACTCGTACTCTGGCCTAATGGTTAAGGTCTTAACTCTTACTCTGGTCTAATAGCTAAGGTCTTAGACTCGTACTCTGGCCTACTTGTTAAGGTCTTAACTATTGCTCTGGCCTACTGGGTAAGATCTTAACTCTTACTCTGGCCTAATAGCTAAGGTCTTAGACTCGTACTCTGGCCTACTTGTTAAGGTCTTAACTCTTGCTCTGGCCTACTGGGTAAGATCTTAACTCTTTCTCTGGCCTAATTGCTAAGGTCTTAGACTCGTACTCTGGCCTACTGGTTAAGGTCTTAACTCTTACTCTGGCCTAATAGCTAAGATCTTAACTCTTACTCTGGCCTAACAGCTAAGGTCTTAGACTCGTACTCTGGCCTACTGGTTAAGGTCTTAACTCTTACTCTGGCCTAAGAGCTAAGGTCTTAGACTCGTACTCTGGCGTAATGGTTAAGATCTTAGACTCTTACCCTGGCCTACTGGTTAAGGTCTTAACTCTTACTCTGGCTTACTGGTTAAGGTCTTAACTCTTACTCTGGCCTAATGGTTAAGTTCTTAACTCTTACTCTGGCCTAATAGCTAAGGTCTGAACTCTTACTCTGGCCTACTTGTTAAGGTCTTAACTCTTACTCTGGCCTAATGGTTAAGGTCTTAACTCTTACTCTGGCTTAATAGCTAAGGTCTTAACTCTTACTCTGGCCTAATAGCTAAGGTCTTAACTTTTACTCTGGCCTAATAGCTAAGGTCTTAGACTCGTACTCTGGCCTACTGGTTAAGGTCTTAACTCTTACTCTGGCCTACTGGTTAAGGTCTTAACTCTTACTCTGGCCTAATAGCTAAGGTCTTAGACTCATACTCTGGCCTAATGGTTAAGGTCTTAGACTCTTACTCTGGCCTACTGGTTAAGGTCTTAACTCTTACTCTGGGCTACTGGTTAAGGTCTTAACTCTTACTCTGGCCTACTGGTTAAGGTCTTAACTCTTGCTCTGGCCTACTGGGTAAGGGCTTAACTCTTACTCTGACCTAATTGCTAAGGTCTTAGACTCTTACTCTGGCCTACTGGTTAAGGTCTTAACTCTTACTCTGGCCTACTGGTTAAGGGATTAACTCTTACTCTGGCCTAATGGCTAAGGTCTTAACTCTTCCTCTGGCCTACTGGTTAAGGTCTTAGACTCCTACTCTGGCCTAATAGCTAAGGTCTTAACTCTTACACTGGCCTAATTGCTAAGGTCTTAGACTCTTACTCTGGCCTACTGGTTAAGGTCTTAACTCTTACTCTGGCCTACTGGTTAAGGGATTAACTCTTACTCTGGCCTAATGGTTAAGGTCTTAGACTCTTACCCTGGCCTACTGGTTAAGGTCTTAACTCTCACTCTGGCTTACTGGTTAAGGTCTTAACTCTTACTCTGACCTAATGGTTAAGGTCTTCACTCTTACTCTGGCCTAATAGCTAAGGTCTGAACTCTTACTCTGGCCTACATGTTAAGGTCTAAACTCTTACTTTGGCCTAATTGCTAAGGTCTTAGACTCATACTATGGTTTACAGGTTAAGGTCTTAACTCTTACTCTGGCCTAAGAGCTAAGGTCTTAGACTCATACTCTGGCCTAATGGTTAAGGTCTTAGACTCTTACCCTGGCCTACTGGTTAAGGTCTTAACTCTTACTCTGGCTTATTGGTTAAGGTCTTAACTCTTACTCTGGCCTACTGGTTAAGGTCTTAACTCTTACTCTGGCCTAATAGCTAAGGTCTGAACTCTTACTCTGGCCTACTTGTTAAGGTCTTAACTCTTACTTTGGCCTACAGGTTAAGGTCTTAACTCTTACTCTGGCCTAATGGTTAAGGTCTTAACTCTTACTCTGGCTTAATAGCTAAGGTCTTAACTCTTACTCTGGCCTAATAGCTAAGGTCTTAGACTCGTACTCTGGCCTACTGGTTAAGGTCTTAACTCTTACTCTGGCCTACTGGTTAAGGTCTTAACTCTTACTCTGGCCTAATAGCTAAGGTCTTAGACTCATACTCTGGCCTAATGGTTAAGGTCTTAGACTCTTACTCTGGCCTACTGGTTAAGGTCTTAACTCTTACTCTGGCCTACTGGTTAAGGTCTTAACTCTTGCTCTGGCCTACTGGGTAAGGGCTTACCTCTTACTCTGGCCTACTGGTTAAGGGATTAACTCTTACTCTGGCCTAATGGCTAAGGTCTTAACTCTTGCTCTGGCCTACTGGTTAAGGTCTTAGACTCCTACTCTGGCCTAATAGCTAAGGTCTTAACTCTTACTCTAGCCTAATAGCTAAGGTCTTAGACTCGTACTCTGGCCTAATGGTTAAGGTCTTAACTCTTACTCTGGCCTAATAGCTAAGGTCTTAGACTCGTACTCTGGCCTACTTGTTAAGGTCTTAACTCTTGCTCTGGCCTACTGGGTAAGATCTTAACTCTTACTCTGGCCTAATTGCTAAGGTCTTAGACTCGTACTCTGGCCTACTGGTTAAGGTCTTAACTCTTACTCTGGCCTAATAGCTAAGATCTTAACTCTTACTCTGGCCTAACAGCTAAGGTCTTAGACTCGTACTCTGGCCTACTGGTTAAGGTCTTAACTCTTACTCTGTCCTAATAGCTAAGGTCTTAGACTCGTACTATGGTTTACAGGTTAAGGTCTTAACTCTTCCTCTGGCCTAATAGCTAAGGTCTTAGACTCATACTCTGGCCTACTGGTTAAGGTCTTAACTCTTACTCTGGCCTAAGAGCTAAGGTCTTAGACTCGTACTCTGGCCTAATGGTTAAGGTCTTAGACTCTTACCCTGGCCTACTGGTTAAGGTCTTAACTCTTACTCTGGCTTACTGGTTAAGGTCTTAACTCTTACTCTGGCCTAATGGTTAAGGTCTTCACTCTTACTCTGGCCTAATAGCTAAGGTCTGAACTCTTACTCTGGCCTACTTGTTAAGGTCTTAACTCTTACTTTGGCCTACAGGTTAAGGTCTTAACTCTTACTCTGGCCTAATGGTTAATGTCTTAACTCTTACTCTGGCTTAATAGCTAAGGTCTTAACTCTTACTCTGGCCTAATAGCTAAGGTCTTAACTTTTACTCTGGCCTAATAGCTAAGGTCTTAGACTCGTACTCTGGCCTACTGGTTAAGGTCTTAACTCTTACTCTGGCCTACTGGTTAAGGTCTTAACTCTTACTCTGGCCTAATAGCTAAGGTCTTAGACTCATACTCTGGCCTAATGGTTAAGGTCTTAGACTCTTACTCTGGCCTACTGGTTAAGGTCTTAACTCTTACTCTGGCCTACTGGTTAAGGTCTTAACTCTTGCTCTGGCCTACTGGGTAAGGGCTTAACTCTTACTCTGGCCTAATTGCTAAGGTCTTAGACTCTTACTCTGGCCTACTGGTTAAGGTCTTAGACTCCTACTCTGGCCTAATAGCTAAGGTCTTAACTCTTACTCTAGCCTAATAGCTAAGGTCTTAGACTCGTACTCTGGCCTAATGGTTAAGGTCTTAACTCTTACTCTGGTCTAATAGCTAAGGTCTTAGACTCGTACTCTGGCCTACTTGTTAAGGTCTTAACTATTGCTCTGGCCTACTGGGTAAGATCTTAACTCTTACTCTGGCCTAATAGCTAAGGTCTTAGACTCATACTCTGGCCTACTTGTTAAGGTCTTAACTCTTGCTCTGGCCTACTGGGTAAGATCTTAACTCTTACTCTGGCCTAATTGCTAAGGTCTTAGACTCGTACTCTGGCCTACTGGTTAAGGTCTTAACTCTTACTCTGGCCTAATAGCTAAGATCTTAACTCTTACTCTGGCCTAACAGCTAAGGTCTTAGACTCGTACTCTGGCCTACTGGTTAAGGTCTTAACTCTTACTCTGGCCTAAGAGCTAAGGTCTTAGACTCGTACTCTGGCGTAATGGTTAAGGTCTTAGACTCTTACCCTGGCCTACTGGTTAAGGTCTTAACTCTTACTCTGGCTTACTGGTTAAGGTCTTAACTCTTACTCTGGCCTAATGGTTAAGTTCTTAACTCTTACTCTGGCCTAATAGCTAAGGTCTGAACTCTTACTCTGGCCTACTTGTTAAGGTCTTAACTCTTACTCTGGCCTAATGGTTAAGGTCTTAACTCTTACTCTGGCTTAATAGCTAAGGTCTTAACTCTTACTCTGGCCTAATAGCTAAGGTCTTAACTTTTACTCTGGCCTAATAGCTAAGGTCTTAGACTCGTACTCTGGCCTACTGGTTAAGGTCTTAACTCTTACTCTGGCCTACTGGTTAAGGTCTTAACTCTTACTCTGGCCTAATAGCTAAGGTCTTAGACTCATACTCTGGCCTAATGGTTAAGGTCTTAGACTCTTACTCTGGCCTACTGGTTAAGGTCTTAACTCTTACTCTGGGCTACTGGTTAAGGTCTTAACTCTTACTCTGGCCTAATTGCTAAGGTCTTAGACTCGTACTCTGGCCTACTGGTTAAGGTCTTAACTCTTACTCTGGCCTAATAGCTAAGATCTTAACTCTTACTCTGGCCTAACAGCTAAGGTCTTAGACTCGTACTCTGGCCTACTGGTTAAGGTCTTAACTCTTACTCTGTCCTAATAGCTAAGGTCTTAGACTCGTACTATGGTTTACAGGTTAAGGTCTTAACTCTTCCTCTGGCCTAATAGCTAAGGTCTTAGACTCATACTCTGGCCTACTGGTTAAGGTCTTAACTCTTACTCTGGCCTAAGAGCTAAGGTCTTAGACTCGTACTCTGGCCTAATGGTTAAGGTCTTAGACTCTTACCCTGGCCTACTGGTTAAGGTCTTAACTCTTACTCTGGCTTACTGGTTAAGGTCTTAACTCTTACTCTGGCCTAATGGTTAAGGTCTTCACTCTTACTCTGGCCTAATAGCTAAGGTCTGAACTCTTACTCTGGCCTACTTGTTAAGGTCTTAACTCTTACTTTGGCCTACAGGTTAAGGTCTTAACTCTTACTCTGGCCTAATGGTTAATGTCTTAACTCTTACTCTGGCTTAATAGCTAAGGTCTTAACTCTTACTCTGGCCTAATAGCTAAGGTCTTAACTTTTACTCTGGCCTAATAGCTAAGGTCTTAGACTCGTACTCTGGCCTACTGGTTAAGGTCTTAACTCTTACTCTGGCCTACTGGTTAAGGTCTTAACTCTTACTCTGGCCTAATAGCTAAGGTCTTAGACTCATACTCTGGCCTAATGGTTAAGGTCTTAGACTCTTACTCTGGCCTACTGGTTAAGGTCTTAACTCTTACTCTGGCCTACTGGTTAAGGTCTTAACTCTTGCTCTGGCCTACTGGGTAAGGGCTTAACTCTTACTCTGGCCTAATTGCTAAGGTCTTAGACTCTTACTCTGGCCTACTGGTTAAGGTCTTAGACTCCTACTCTGGCCTAATAGCTAAGGTCTTAACTCTTACTCTAGCCTAATAGCTAAGGTCTTAGACTCGTACTCTGGCCTAATGGTTAAGGTCTTAACTCTTACTCTGGTCTAATAGCTAAGGTCTTAGACTCGTACTCTGGCCTACTTGTTAAGGTCTTAACTATTGCTCTGGCCTACTGGGTAAGATCTTAACTCTTACTCTGGCCTAATAGCTAAGGTCTTAGACTCATACTCTGGCCTACTTGTTAAGGTCTTAACTCTTGCTCTGGCCTACTGGGTAAGATCTTAACTCTTACTCTGGCCTAATTGCTAAGGTCTTAGACTCGTACTCTGGCCTACTGGTTAAGGTCTTAACTCTTACTCTGGCCTAATAGCTAAGATCTTAACTCTTACTCTGGCCTAACAGCTAAGGTCTTAGACTCGTACTCTGGCCTACTGGTTAAGGTCTTAACTCTTACTCTGGCCTAAGAGCTAAGGTCTTAGACTCGTACTCTGGCGTAATGGTTAAGGTCTTAGACTCTTACCCTGGCCTACTGGTTAAGGTCTTAACTCTTACTCTGGCTTACTGGTTAAGGTCTTAACTCTTACTCTGGCCTAATGGTTAAGTTCTTAACTCTTACTCTGGCCTAATAGCTAAGGTCTGAACTCTTACTCTGGCCTACTTGTTAAGGTCTTAACTCTTACTCTGGCCTAATGGTTAAGGTCTTAACTCTTACTCTGGCTTAATAGCTAAGGTCTTAACTCTTACTCTGGCCTAATAGCTAAGGTCTTAACTTTTACTCTGGCCTAATAGCTAAGGTCTTAGACTCGTACTCTGGCCTACTGGTTAAGGTCTTAACTCTTACTCTGGCCTACTGGTTAAGGTCTTAACTCTTACTCTGGCCTAATAGCTAAGGTCTTAGACTCATACTCTGGCCTAATGGTTAAGGTCTTAGACTCTTACTCTGGCCTACTGGTTAAGGTCTTAACTCTTACTCTGGGCTACTGGTTAAGGTCTTAACTCTTACTCTGGCCTACTGGTTAAGGTCTTAACTCTTGCTCTGGCCTACTGGGTAAGGGCTTAACTCTTACTCTGACCTAATTGCTAAGGTCTTAGACTCTTACTCTGGCCTACTGGTTAAGGTCTTAACTCTTACTCTGGCCTACTGGTTAAGGGATTAACTCTTACTCTGGCCTAATGGCTAAGGTCTTAACTCTTCCTCTGGCCTACTGGTTAAGGTCTTAGACTCCTACTCTGGCCTAATAGCTAAGGTCTTAACTCTTACACTGGCCTAATTGCTAAGGTCTTAGACTCTTACTCTGGCCTACTGGTTAAGGTCTTAACTCTTACTCTGGCCTACTGGTTAAGGGATTAACTCTTACTCTGGCCTAATGGCTAAGGTCTTAACTCTTGCTCTGGCCTACTGGTTAAGGTCTTAGACTCCTACTCTGGCCTAATAGCTAAGGTCTTAACTCTTACTCTAGCCTAATAGCTAAGGTCTTAGACTCGTACTCTGGCCTAATGGTTAAGGTCTTAACTCTTACTCTGGCCTAATAGCTAAGGTCTTAGACTCGTACTTTGGCCTACTGGTTAAGGTCTTAACTCTTGCTCTGGCCTACTGGGTAAGATCTTAACTCTTACTCTGGCCTAATTGCTAAGGTCTTAGACTCATACTATGGCCTACAGGTTAAGGTCTTAACTCTTACTCTGGCCTAATAGCTAAGGTCTTAGACTCATACTCCGGCCTACTGGTTAAGCTCTTAACTCTTACTCTGGCCTAATAGCTAAGGTCTTAGACTTGTACTCTGGCCTAATGGTTAAGGTCTTAGACTCTTACCCTGGCCTACTGGTTAAGGTCTTAACTCTTACTCTGGCTTAATAGCTAAGGTCTTAACTCTTACTCTGGCCTAATAGCTAAGGTCTTAACTTTTACTCTGGCCTAATAGCTAAGGTCTTAGACTCGTACTCTGGCCTACTGGTTAAGGTCTTAACTCTTACTCTGGCCTACTGGTTAAGGTCTTAACTCTTACTCTGGCCTAATAGCTAAGGTCTTAGACTCATACTCTGGCCTAATGGTTAAGGTCTTAGACTCTTACTCTGGCCTACTGGTTAAGGTCTTAACTCTTACTCTGGGCTACTGGTTAAGGTCTTAACTCTTACTCTGGCCTACTGGTTAAGGTCTTAACTCTTGCTCTGGCCTACTGGGTAAGGGCTTAACTCTTACTCTGACCTAATTGCTAAGGTCTTAGACTCTTACTCTGGCCTACTGGTTAAGGTCTTAACTCTTACTCTGGCCTACTGGTTAAGGGATTAACTCTTACTCTGGCCTAATGGCTAAGGTCTTAACTCTTCCTCTGGCCTACTGGTTAAGGTCTTAGACTCCTACTCTGGCCTAATAGCTAAGGTCTTAACTCTTACACTGGCCTAATTGCTAAGGTCTTAGACTCTTACTCTGGCCTACTGGTTAAGGTCTTAACTCTTACTCTGGCCTACTGGTTAAGGGATTAACTCTTACTCTGGCCTAATGGCTAAGGTCTTAACTCTTGCTCTGGCCTACTGGTTAAGGTCTTAGACTCCTACTCTGGCCTAATAGCTAAGGTCTTAACTCTTACTCTAGCCTAATAGCTAAGGTCTTAGACTCGTACTCTGGCCTAATGGTTAAGGTCTTAACTCTTACTCTGGCCTAATAGCTAAGGTCTTAGACTCGTACTTTGGCCTACTGGTTAAGGTCTTAACTCTTGCTCTGGCCTACTGGTTAAGGTCTTAGACTCCTACTCTGGCCTAATAGCTAAGGTCTTAACTCTTACTCTAGCCTAATAGCTAAGGTCTTAGACTCGTACTCTGGCCTAATGGTTAAGGTCTTAACTCTTACTCTGGCCTAATAGCTAAGGTCTTAGACTCGTACTTTGGCCTACTGGTTAAGGTCTTAACTCTTGCTCTGGCCTACTGGGTAAGATCTTAACTCTTACTCTGGCCTAATTGCTAAGGTCTTAGACTCATACTATGGCCTACAGGTTAAGGTCTTAACTCTTACTCTGGCCTAATAGCTAAGGTCTTAGACTCATACTCCGGCCTACTGGTTAAGCTCTTAACTCTTACTCTGGCCTAATAGCTAAGGTCTTAGACTTGTACTCTGGCCTAATGGTTAAGGTCTTAGACTCTTACCCTGGCCTACTGGTTAAGGTCTTAACTCTTACTCTGGCTTAATAGCTAAGGTCTTAACTCTTACTCTGGCCTAATAGCTAAGGTCTTAACTTTTACTCTGGCCTAATAGCTAAGGTCTTAGACTCGTACTCTGGCCTACTGGTTAAGGTCTTAACTCTTACTCTGGCCTACTGGTTAAGGTCTTAACTCTTACTCTGGCCTAATAGCTAAGGTCTTAGACTCATACTCTGGCCTAATGGTTAAGGTCTTAGACTCTTACTCTGGCCTACTGGTTAAGGTCTTAACTCTTACTCTGGGCTACTGGTTAAGGTCTTAACTCTTACTCTGGCCTACTGGTTAAGGTCTTAACTCTTGCTCTGGCCTACTGGGTAAGGTCTTAACTCTTACTCTGACCTAATTGCTAAGGTCTTAACTCTCACTCTGGCTTACTGGTTAAGGTCTTAACTCTTACTCTGACCTAATGGTTAAGGTCTTCACTCTTACTCTGGCCTAATAGCTAAGGTCTGAACTCTTACTCTGGCCTACATGTTAAGGTCTAAACTCTTACTTTGGCCTAATTGCTAAGGTCTTAGACTCATACTATGGTTTACAGGTTAAGGTCTTAACTCTTACTCTGGCCTAAGAGCTAAGGTCTTAGACTCATACTCTGGCCTAATGGTTAAGGTCTTAGACTCTTACCCTGGCCTACTGGTTAAGGTCTTAACTCTTACTCTGGCTTATTGGTTAAGGTCTTAACTCTTACTCTGGCCTACTGGTTAAGGTCTTAACTCTTACTCTGGCCTAATAGCTAAGGTCTGAACTCTTACTCTGGACTACTTGTTAAGGTCTTAACTCTTACTTTGGCCTACAGGTTAAGGTCTTAACTCTTACTCTGGCCTAATGGTTAAGGTCTTAACTCTTACTCTGGCTTAATAGCTAAGGTCTTAACTCTTACTCTGGCCTAATAACTAAGGTCTTAGACTCGTACTCTGGCCTACTGGTTAAGGTCTTAACTCTTACTCTGGCCTACTGGTTAAGGTCTTAACTCTTACTCTGGCCTAATAGCTAAGGTCTTAGACTCATACTCTGGCCTAATGGTTAAGGTCTTAGACTCTTACTCTGGCCTACTGGTTAAGGTCTTAACTCTTACTCTGGCCTACTGGTTAAGGTCTTAACTCTTGCTCTGGCCTACTGGGTAAGGGCTTACCTCTTACTCTGGCCTACTGGTTAAGGGATTAACTCTTACTCTGGCCTAATGGCTAAGGTCTTAACTCTTGCTCTGGCCTACTGGTTAAGGTCTTAGACTCCTACTCTGGCCTAATAGCTAAGGTCTTAACTCTTACTCTAGCCTAATAGCTAAGGTCTTAGACTCGTACTCTGGCCTAATGGTTAAGGTCTTAACTCTTACTCTGGCCTAATAGCTAAGGTCTTAGACTCGTACTCTGGCCTACTTGTTAAGGTCTTAACTCTTGCTCTGGCCTACTGGGTAAGATCTTAACTCTTACTCTGGCCTAATTGCTAAGGTCTTAGACTCGTACTCTGGCCTACTGGTTAAGGTCTTAACTCTTACTCTGGCCTAATAGCTAAGATCTTAACTCTTACTCTGGCCTAACAGCTAAGGTCTTAGACTCGTACTCTGGCCTACTGGTTAAGGTCTTAACTCTTACTCTGTCCTAATAGCTAAGGTCTTAGACTCGTACTATGGTTTACAGGTTAAGGTCTTAACTCTTCCTCTGGCCTAATAGCTAAGGTCTTAGACTCATACTCTGGCCTACTGGTTAAGGTCTTAACTCTTACTCTGGCCTAAGAGCTAAGGTCTTAGACTCGTACTCTGGCCTAATGGTTAAGGTCTTAGACTCTTACCCTGGCCTACTGGTTAAGGTCTTAACTCTTACTCTGGCTTACTGGTTAAGGTCTTAACTCTTACTCTGGCCTAATGGTTAAGGTCTTCACTCTTACTCTGGCCTAATAGCTAAGGTCTGAACTCTTACTCTGGCCTACTTGTTAAGGTCTTAACTCTTACTTTGGCCTACAGGTTAAGGTCTTAACTCTTACTCTGGCCTAATGGTTAATGTCTTAACTCTTACTCTGGCTTAATAGCTAAGGTCTTAACTCTTACTCTGGCCTAATAGCTAAGGTCTTAACTTTTACTCTGGCCTAATAGCTAAGGTCTTAGACTCGTACTCTGGCCTACTGGTTAAGGTCTTAACTCTTACTCTGGCCTACTGGTTAAGGTCTTAACTCTTACTCTGGCCTAATAGCTAAGGTCTTAGACTCATACTCTGGCCTAATGGTTAAGGTCTTAGACTCTTACTCTGGCCTACTGGTTAAGGTCTTAACTCTTACTCTGGCCTACTGGTTAAGGTCTTAACTCTTGCTCTGGCCTACTGGGTAAGGGCTTAACTCTTACTCTGGCCTAATTGCTAAGGTCTTAGACTCTTACTCTGGCCTACTGGTTAAGGTCTTAGACTCCTACTCTGGCCTAATAGCTAAGGTCTTAACTCTTACTCTAGCCTAATAGCTAAGGTCTTAGACTCGTACTCTGGCCTAATGGTTAAGGTCTTAACTCTTACTCTGGTCTAATAGCTAAGGTCTTAGACTCGTACTCTGGCCTACTTGTTAAGGTCTTAACTATTGCTCTGGCCTACTGGGTAAGATCTTAACTCTTACTCTGGCCTAATAGCTAAGGTCTTAGACTCATACTCTGGCCTACTTGTTAAGGTCTTAACTCTTGCTCTGGCCTACTGGGTAAGATCTTAACTCTTACTCTGGCCTAATTGCTAAGGTCTTAGACTCGTACTCTGGCCTACTGGTTAAGGTCTTAACTCTTACTCTGGCCTAATAGCTAAGATCTTAACTCTTACTCTGGCCTAACAGCTAAGGTCTTAGACTCGTACTCTGGCCTACTGGTTAAGGTCTTAACTCTTACTCTGGCCTAAGAGCTAAGGTCTTAGACTCGTACTCTGGCGTAATGGTTAAGGTCTTAGACTCTTACCCTGGCCTACTGGTTAAGGTCTTAACTCTTACTCTGGCTTACTGGTTAAGGTCTTAACTCTTACTCTGGCCTAATGGTTAAGTTCTTAACTCTTACTCTGGCCTAATAGCTAAGGTCTGAACTCTTACTCTGGCCTACTTGTTAAGGTCTTAACTCTTACTCTGGCCTAATGGTTAAGGTCTTAACTCTTACTCTGGCTTAATAGCTAAGGTCTTAACTCTTACTCTGGCCTAATAGCTAAGGTCTTAACTTTTACTCTGGCCTAATAGCTAAGGTCTTAGACTCGTACTCTGCCCTACTGGTTAAGGTCTTAACTCTTACTCTGGCCTACTGGTTAAGGTCTTAACTCTTACTCTGGCCTAATATCTAAGGTCTTAGACTCATACTCTGGCCTAATGGTTAAGGTCTTAGACTCTTACTCTGGCCTACTGGTTAAGGTCTTAACTCTTACTCTGGGCTACTGGTTAAGGTCTTAACTCTTACTCTGGCCTACTGGTTAAGGTCTTAACTCTTGCTCTGGCCTACTGGGTAAGGGCTTAACTCTTACTCTGACCTAATTGCTAAGGTCTTAGACTCTTACTCTGGCCTACTGGTTAAGGTCTTAACTCTTACTCTGGCCTACTGGTTAAGGGATTAACTCTTACTCTGGCCTAATGGCTAAGGTCTTAACTCTTCCTCTGGCCTACTGGTTAAGGTCTTAGACTCCTACTCTGGCCTAATAGCTAAGGTCTTAACTCTTACACTGGCCTAATTGCTAAGGTCTTAGACTCTTACTCTGGCCTACTGGTTAAGGTCTTAACTCTTACTCTGGCCTACTGGTTAAGGGATTAACTCTTACTCTGGCCTAATGGCTAAGGTCTTAACTCTTGCTCTGGCCTACTGGTTAAGGTCTTAGACTCCTACTCTGGCCTAATAGCTAAGGTCTTAACTCTTACTCTAGCCTAATAGCTAAGGTCTTAGACTCGTACTCTGGCCTAATGGTTAAGGTCTTAACTCTTACTCTGGCCTAATAGCTAAGGTCTTAGACTCGTACTTTGGCCTACTGGTTAAGGTCTTAACTCTTGCTCTGGCCTACTGGGTAAGATCTTAACTCTTACTCTGGCCTAATTGCTAAGGTCTTAGACTCATACTATGGCCTACAGGTTAAGGTCTTAACTCTTACTCTGGCCTAATAGCTAAGGTCTTAGACTCATACTCCGGCCTACTGGTTAAGCTCTTAACTCTTACTCTGGCCTAATAGCTAAGGTCTTAGACTTGTACTCTGGCCTAATGGTTAAGGTCTTAGACTCTTACCCTGGCCTACTGGTTAAGGTCTTAACTCTTACTCTGGCTTAATAGCTAAGGTCTTAACTCTTACTCTGGCCTAATAGCTAAGGTCTTAACTTTTACTCTGGCCTAATAGCTAAGGTCTTAGACTCGTACTCTGGCCTACTGGTTAAGGTCTTAACTCTTACTCTGGCCTACTGGTTAAGGTCTTAACTCTTACTCTGGCCTAATAGCTAAGGTCTTAGACTCATACTCTGGCCTAATGGTTAAGGTCTTAGACTCTTACTCTGGCCTACTGGTTAAGGTCTTAACTCTTACTCTGGGCTACTGGTTAAGGTCTTAACTCTTACTCTGGCCTACTGGTTAAGGTCTTAACTCTTGCTCTGGCCTACTGGGTAAGGGCTTAACTCTTACTCTGACCTAATTGCTAAGGTCTTAGACTCTTACTCTGGCCTACTGGTTAAGGTCTTAACTCTTACTCTGGCCTACTGGTTAAGGGATTAACTCTTACTCTGGCCTAATGGCTAAGGTCTTAACTCTTCCTCTGGCCTACTGGTTAAGGTCTTAGACTCCTACTCTGGCCTAATAGCTAAGGTCTTAACTCTTACACTGGCCTAATTGCTAAGGTCTTAGACTCTTACTCTGGCCTACTGGTTAAGGTCTTAACTCTTACTCTGGCCTACTGGTTAAGGGATTAACTCTTACTCTGGCCTAATGGCTAAGGTCTTAACTCTTGCTCTGGCCTACTGGTTAAGGTCTTAGACTCCTACTCTGGCCTAATAGCTAAGGTCTTAACTCTTACTCTAGCCTAATAGCTAAGGTCTTAGACTCGTACTCTGGCCTAATGGTTAAGGTCTTAACTCTTACTCTGGCCTAATAGCTAAGGTCTTAGACTCGTACTTTGGCCTACTGGTTAAGGTCTTAACTCTTGCTCTGGCCTACTGGTTAAGGTCTTAGACTCCTACTCTGGCCTAATAGCTAAGGTCTTAACTCTTACTCTAGCCTAATAGCTAAGGTCTTAGACTCGTACTCTGGCCTAATGGTTAAGGTCTTAACTCTTACTCTGGCCTAATAGCTAAGGTCTTAGACTCGTACTTTGGCCTACTGGTTAAGGTCTTAACTCTTGCTCTGGCCTACTGGGTAAGATCTTAACTCTTACTCTGGCCTAATTGCTAAGGTCTTAGACTCATACTATGGCCTACAGGTTAAGGTCTTAACTCTTACTCTGGCCTAATAGCTAAGGTCTTAGACTCATACTCCGGCCTACTGGTTAAGCTCTTAACTCTTACTCTGGCCTAATAGCTAAGGTCTTAGACTTGTACTCTGGCCTAATGGTTAAGGTCTTAGACTCTTACCCTGGCCTACTGGTTAAGGTCTTAACTCTTACTCTGGCTTAATAGCTAAGGTCTTAACTCTTACTCTGGCCTAATAGCTAAGGTCTTAACTTTTACTCTGGCCTAATAGCTAAGGTCTTAGACTCGTACTCTGGCCTACTGGTTAAGGTCTTAACTCTTACTCTGGCCTACTGGTTAAGGTCTTAACTCTTACTCTGGCCTAATAGCTAAGGTCTTAGACTCATACTCTGGCCTAATGGTTAAGGTCTTAGACTCTTACTCTGGCCTACTGGTTAAGGTCTTAACTCTTACTCTGGGCTACTGGTTAAGGTCTTAACTCTTACTCTGGCCTACTGGTTAAGGTCTTAACTCTTGCTCTGGCCTACTGGGTAAGGGCTTAACTCTTACTCTGACCTAATTGCTAAGGTCTTAGACTCTTACTCTGGCCTACTGGTTAAGGTCTTAACTCTTACTCTGGCCTACTGGTTAAGGGATTAACTCTTACTCTGGCCTAATGGCTAAGGTCTTAACTCTTCCTCTGGCCTACTGGTTAAGGTCTTAGACTCCTACTCTGGCCTAATAGCTAAGGTCTTAACTCTTACACTGGCCTAATTGCTAAGGTCTTAGACTCTTACTCTGGCCTACTGGTTAAGGTCTTAACTCTTACTCTGGCCTACTGGTTAAGGGATTAACTCTTACTCTGGCCTAATGGCTAAGGTCTTAACTCTTGCTCTGGCCTACTGGTTAAGGTCTTAGACTCCTACTCTGGCCTAATAGCTAAGGTCTTAACTCTTACTCTAGCCTAATAGCTAAGGTCTTAGACTCGTACTCTGGCCTAATGGTTAAGGTCTTAACTCTTACTCTGGCCTAAGAGCTAAGGTCTTAGACTCGTACTTTGGCCTACTGGTTAAGGTCTTAACTCTTGCTCTGGCCTACTGGGTAAGATCTTAACTCTTACTCTGGCCTAATTGCTAAGGTCTTAGACTCGTACTATGGCCTACAGGTTAAGGTCTTAACTCTTACTCTGGCCTAATAGCTAAGGTCTTAGACTCATACTCCGGCCTACTGGTTAAGCTCTTAACTCTTACTCTGGCCTAATAGCTAAGGTCTTAGACTTGTACTCTGGCCTAATGGTTAAGGTCTTAGACTCTTACCCTGGCCTACTGGTTAAGGACTTAACTCTTACTCTGGCTTACTGGTTAAGGTCTTAACTCTTACTCTGGCCTAATGGTTAAGGTTTTAACTCTTACTCTGGCCTAATAGCTAAGGTCTTAACTTTTACTCTGGCCTAATAGCTAAGGTCTTAGACTCGTACTCTGGCCTACTGGATAAGGTCTTAACTCTTACTCTGGCCTACTGGTTAAGGTCTTAACTCTTACTCTGGCCTAATAGCTAAGGTCTTAGACTCATACTCTGGCCTAATGGTTAAGGTCTTAGACTCTTACTCTGGCCTACTGGTTAGGTCTTAACTCTTACTCTGGCCAACTGGTTAAGGTCTTAACTCTTACTCTGGCCTACTGGTTAAGGTCTTAACTCTTGCTCTGGCCTACTAGGTAAGGGCTTAACTCTTACTCTGGCCTAATTGCTAAGGTCTTAGACTCTTACTCTGGCCTACTGGTTAAGGTCTTAACTCTTACTCTGGCCTACTGGTTAAGGGATTAACTCTTACTCTGGCCTAATGGCTAAGGTCTTAACTCTTCCTCTGGCCTACTGGTTAAGGTCTGAGACTCCTACTCTGGCCTAATAGCTAAGGTCCTAACTCTTACTCTGGCCTAATTGCTAAGGTCTTAGACTCTTACTCTGGCATACTGGTTAAGGTCTTAACTCTTACTCTGGCCTACTGGTTAAGGGATTAACTCTTACTCTGGCCTAATGGCTAAGGTCTTAACTCTTCCTCTGGCCTACTGGTTAAGGTCTTAGACTTCTACTCTGGCCTAATAGCAAAGGTCTTAACTCTTACTCTGGCCTAATTGCTAAGGTCTTAGACTCTTACTCTGGCCTACTGGTTAAGGTCTTAACTCTTACTCTGGCCTACTGGTTAAGGGATTAACTCTTACTCTGGCCTAATGGCTAAGGTCTTAACTCTTGCTCTGGCCTACTGGTTAAGGTCTTAGACTCCTACTCTGGCCTAATAGCTAAGGTCTTAACTCTTACTCTAGCCTAATAGCTAAGGTCTTAGACTCGTACTCTGGCCTAATGGTTAAGGTCTTAACTCTTACTCTGGCCTAATAGCTAAGGTCTTAGACTCGTACTCTGGCCTACTTGTTAAGGTCTTAACTCTTGCTCTGGCCTACTGGGTAAGATCTTAACTCTTACTCTGGCCTAATTGCTAAGGTCTTAGACTCGTACTCTGGCCTACTGGTTGAGGTCTTAACTCTTACTCTGGCCTAATAGCTAAGATCTTAACTCTTACTCTGGCCTAACAGCTAAGGTCTTAGACTCGTACTCTGGCCTACTGGTTAAGGTCTTAACTCTTACTCTGTCCTAATAGCTAAGGTCTTAGACTCGTACTATGGTTTACAGGTTAATGTCTTAACTCTTACTCTGGCCTAATAGCTAAGGTCTTAGACTCGTACTCTGGCCTACTGGTTAAGGTCTTAACTCTTACTATGGCCTAAGAGCTAACGTCTTAGACTCGTACTCTGGCCTAATGGTTAAGGTCTTAGACTCTTACCCTGGCCTACTGGTTAAGGTCTTAACTCTTACTCTGGCTTACTGGTTAAGGTCTTAACTCTTACTCTGGCCTAATGGTTAAGGTCTTCACTCTTACTCTGGCCTAATAGCTAAGGTCTGAACTCTTACTCTGGCCTAAATGTTAAGGTCTTAACTCTTACTTTGGCCTAATAGCTAAGGTCTTAGACTCATACTATGGTTTACAGGTTAAGGTCTTAACTCTTGATCTGGCCTAATAGCTAAGGTCTTAGACTCGTACTCTGGCCTACTGGTTAAGGTCTTAACTCTTACTCTGGCCTAAGAGCTAAGGTCTTAGACTCATACTCTGGCCTAATGGTTAAGGTCTTAGACTCTTACCCTGGCCTACTGGTTAAGGTCTTAACTCTTACTCTGGCCTAATGGTTAAGGTCCTAACTCTTACTCTGGCTTAATAGCTAAGGTCTTAACTCTTACTCTGGCCTAATAGCTAAGGTATTAACTTTTACTCTGGCCTAATAGCTAAGGTCTTAGACTCGTACTCTGGCCTACTGGTTAAGGTCTTAACTCTTACTCTTGCCTACTGGTTAAGGTCTTAACTCTTACTCTGACCTAATAGATAAGGTCTTAGACTCATACTCTGGCCTAATGGTTAAGGTCTTAGACTCTTACTCTGGCCTACTGGTTAAGGTCTTAACTCTTACTCTGGCCTACTGGTTAAGGTCTTAACTCTTGCTCTGGCCTACTGGGTAAGGGCTTAACTCTTACTCTGGCCTAATTTTTTTTTTTTTTTTTTTTTTGAAACCGTTTATTACACGATAAAAAAGTTACAGGCATGGGCCTACAACCATCCGGCCGGCCGCTAGAGTAGCAAAAGGCATATAACATACATACAGTGAGAATCTCTTGGCGGGGCAGATTGGCAAATCAGGTGATATCAATAGCGTAGGCCGCATCACTCCTAGCCCACAATACGGTTTCCTTTTGTCAAACAGAACAACACAAAAAACCACACCCGCAAGGCAACCCGCGATCCAAGTGACAGTACATGCTCCGTAATGGGGGATCCTAACCAGCAGCAAAACTCTGAAGAGGGGAATGGGAGTATAGCAGGGACTCGGGAGCCACGTGCCCACGGCTGAGGGAGGGGGTCGGCTAAGGAGATGGGGCTGGCGAGGCTGCCGGTAGGAGTGGCGGCTCACAAATACCCCCACGGTAGGCGTTCCAGGGGCCCCAGATTTTCACCCACGCCCCAGGCTTACCCCTCGCCACATACACTACTTTTTCACGAAACATACACCAATCCATATGTTCTTTCCAGGCCAACACCGCCGGGGGCCTCTGGGATCCCCACAATTGGGCAATGTCACGCTTCGCTATCATGTATCCCAGAGTCACCCACCGCGTCTGCGGGACCGAATAATCATTTGGTTCCCACACATTCAGCAAGCATCTCCTCGCTTCAGGCAGCAGTGCAACACGCGTAACCACACGCAAAACCTCATGCACACCACGCCAGAATCGCTCCACTTTCGGGCACTCCCACAGTATATGCATGAAAGTTGCCAACGCACCACAGCCGCGCTTACACAATCCGTCACCAGCAAAGCCCATACGTAGAAACCTCGGCCCCGTGACGTAAACCCGGTGAAGGATCTTAAGCTGGACGAAACGAAGGCGAGCCGGGATGGCCACCTCCTTCGGAGAGGCCACCGCGGAGATCCAATCCTCGTCGTCCAGCTCCAGCCCATCGGCAACCCAGGCCTCGCGGAGGCCAGTCAGCAGGCACGATCTGTCATTAATCAGTTTTTTATATATAAGGGAGATCGTGCTGTCTGGTACATGGCCATCCAGCACCCTGTCCTCCAGGGGGGAAGACTCCGGAATGGACGCAACATCCGGGAAGACGGAGGCCAGCGCGTGGCGGACTTGCAAGTATCGAAAGTACTCACTGCCTTGCAGCTGAAACTCCGTCTGCAGCATCTCAAAAGTCTTGAAACCCCCCCTCGTCCAGAGATCTCCCACTGTGCTGATTCCGATCGTGTCCCACTTCTCGAAGCCCTTCGATGTCCACAGGGAGCCCAACCTCTCAGACGCATATAGCGGTGACGCCCGGGTCAAACGGTCCTTCCACCCCATAGCTGCATTAGCCGCGTGCCATACACGCACCATGACACGCGTCGGTCCCGTCAGACGGGAGTCGGGCGTGCCAGAATAGAGCGCTCGATTATAATCGCCACCGGGCAGGAGCATCCTGTCCATTTCAAATGCCGGGTTCAAGGCGGGCCCGTAAAGGCCATGATTGATTGCAGCTAGCTGGGAGGCCCAGTAATACCGTTTAATGTCCGGGAGGGCGACCCCCCCATCGTACCACGGGAGCGTCAATTTGGCCAGAGCAATACGCGGCCTCCCGTCCCAGAACAGGCGCCGCTGCAGGCCCTCCACCTCGCGGAAGTAGCGCGCTGGTACCAAGTCCATAGTGTTCTGGAGGGCGTACAGAAAGCGCGGCAAGGACATCATCTTAAACAAGGCCGCTCGGCCAAGTGGCGAGAGCGGAAGACGCCGCCAACGCGCGACATCCTCTCGCAAGCGCTGGAGGGGGGGCAACAAGTTCCGCTCATAGCGGGCCTCCGGGTCTAGAGTGATATATATACCCAGGTACCGGAACCCCTGGGAGGCAATCTGGATCGGGCAGTCACGCGGTAGGGCCGGAGCCTCCCCGGAAAGCACATATACGCAGGATTTCGCCCAGTTGATGACAAGGCCTGAGTTACGCCCGAAGGAGCGCAAAACATCAACCAGGACAATCAGCGATTTGCGCGGGGAGGCGAGATACAAAAGGATATCATCGGCGTAGAGGGACACGCGGTCCTCATACTCAGGGGTCCAGCGGAGACCACGGATAGAAGGGTGCCACCGTAGCCACTCCGCCAAGGGCTCCAAGGCCAGTGCAAACAGGAGCGGCGACAAGGGGCAACCCTGGCGCGTGCCCCGCCCCAGCTCGAATGGGGCCGAGACTCGCCCATTCACCACCACCTGCGCCAGTGGGCCCGAATACAGCAATTTGACCCAGCTAATGAACCCCGGGCCAAATCCGAATTTCGCCAGCATCGCCCAGATGTATGGCCATTCAAGCGTGTCAAACGCCATGGTGGCGTCCAAGGATGCCAAGATGGCCGGCTCCCGCACAAACGGGACACGCGCGAGCACCCCGTGCAAGCGTCGCAGATTAAGAGCCGTGTTACGATGGGGTATAAATCCAGATTGGTCTTGGTGGACCAAGTCGCCCACCACACCAACCAACCGGTTGGCCAACACCTTGGCGAGGATTTTGGGTTCCGCGTTCAAGAGCGAAATTGGCCTGTAGGATGTGACCCGCTCACGGGGTCTCCCCTCCTTGTGTATCACCACAATCGTGGCCAGACGCTGGTCCGGCGGGAGGGAACCCTGCGAGTGGGCCGCCAGGAACATCGCGCGCAGGTGGGGCGCTAATACATCCGGGCGCAGCTTGTAAAGCTCGATGGGGAGACCATTAGGGCCCATGGCCTTGCCGGACGCGACCGAGCGAATAGCCAGGGCAATTTCGTCCGAGGTGGGAGGAGCATCTAGCGAATCCCTGTCCTCCACCGAAAGGGAGGGCAGCGCGATGTCCCGAAGCAGGGAATGGGAATCTTCCTCCGAGCAGGGGGAAACCGGGGAGTACACCTCGCGGAAGTAATCCGCGAAGCAGGAGACGATGGCTTCCGGCTCGGTGACACGCGTACCATCCATCCTCTCAATCAAAGGCACCACACGACTCGCTCTCTCCCTCTTATCCAACCACGCAATCAATTTACCCGCCTTATCGCCCACATCATACAATCGTCCCTGTTGCTCTCTACTGAGGCCCCTGGCCGCCTCCGTGACGAGGGCCCTATAGGCCGCCTGCTTGAGGTGCAAAACATGCAACTTGGCATCCGTTACCCCGCTCCCCAGGTCACCCTCCAGTTCCACAATCTCGGCCTCCACCCGGGTCACCTCCTCCCGCTCACGCCTCCGGGCATGGGAGATAAAGGAGAGGGCCTCCCCTCTGAGGACTACCTTAAAGGCCTCCCACAGGGAGATGGCCGAAGGGACAGACCCCACATTCTCGTCAAAATAGCGCTGTAAGGATTTAATCAAGTCGGCACGAATAGTGGGGTCTCGTAAGTACCATGCATTGATTGGGGCTACCCTGCCCTCCCCCCTCGGGAAGACATCAAAATGTAACAGTAATGGGGAGTGATCCGAAATACCCCGCGCCAGATGGCACACCTCTCCTACCCTCCCAGCGTGGGCCGCCGGGACCAGGATGTAGTCAAGTCGCGAGAGGCTACCATGGGCGCCCGAGTGGAAAGTGTATTGCAGCTGCGTAGGGTGCTTTAGTCGCCAGCAATCCACCAGGCCCAGTGTGTCTAAAAGGCCGGACAGCCACGCCTGTGCGCGGGGGAGGTCCCTAGGGGGGTGACGATCCATAGACCCAGAAACTACCGCATTGAAGTCCCCCCCGACCACCAGCAGGCCACCCGGGAGGTCCAGGAGGAGGCGCCCCAGGTCCGCAAATGTAGTAGCTTGTAACCCAGGCGGGACGTACACTGACATGAAAACAATCACTCTACCCTCCATTCTACCCACCAGGATAGTGTAACGTCCCCTCTCGTCATGGCGCACCTCATCAATCTCCAGTGGAAGCGAGTTCTTGATCATGATACCCACCCCCCGCGACCCTGAAGTGAAGCCCGAGTGGGCCACCAAACGATAGCCCCGCCGATTCATGGCATGGAAGGAGTTACCTATAAGGTGTGTCTCCTGCAAGAAGACAACATCTGGCGATATACGTTTCAGGAACTGCAGGACCACACCACGCTTAATCCGATCCCCCAGGCCGTTAACATTCCAGGACAACACAGCCAAGTCCCTACCCCCCATCATACGTAGAAGCAATCAGTCGTCCCCCACAGAGCATTTCGAGAACAGCAATACAGTAAAGGGTTTGCCTTGCGGTGCAAACAAACAACACACCCCCCCCACCCCCCCATCCCAACAGAACTCCCCCCTCCCTGCACCCCTGCATGAGCCCAGTCAGCCCCCCCAAAGTGCAGTGTGCCTGTCGCCCCATAGAGAAAGACTAACTAGTACCCCAGAGGAGGAGGGAAGCCCCCAACAGACCCCGTACGACCTCCATAGGAGGGGAACACACACGATCGAGAAATGGTAAAGAAGTATTGTCCCGAGCAGGGCCTATTATTCACCCCTTAGTTCTGATCCGGCAGGCCCTCTCCACCGCCCGCACCCCCCCCACCCCCCCGGCGCCGATCATCAGGCAGAGTGTCCAACCAGTCCCCAGCCGCCTCGGGGCGATCAAAGAAGTGCGTGCGACCTTCCACCTCCACCCTTAGCTTAGCTGGAAAGAGCATTGAGTACTTTAGGTTCAGGTCCCGCAGGCGACGTTTAACACCGAGAAAACTGAGTCTCTGCTTTTGGACCGCCGGAGTAAAGTCTGGGTAGAAACGCACATCCATGTTGTCAAGCTTGACCGGTCCCTGTTGCCTGGAGGTCTGCAGGATAGCGTCCCTGTCCCGAAAATTAAAAATCCGGGCAATGAGAGGCCGCGGCGGGGCACCGGCCTTCGGCCTGCCCCCAGGGACCCGGTGAGCACGCTCAACCGCAAAAAGCTTACTCAGGCCCCGGGGCTGCAGATGGGTAAGGATTAGATCTTCCACAAAGAGGTCGGCGGCCTCCGCCTCTCGTCCCTCCGGCACCCCCACAATACGAACATTATTCCTCCTGGCCCGACCCTCGGAATCCTCCAGTCGCCGGTCCATCAGGGCGCTCGCCCGGCCAAGCCGGCGCACCTCCTTTTGGAGGGCCGCCACATCTGTCTCGAGGCCCGTTGCGGTGTGGGTCAGGGAATCGACCCGGTCATTCGTCTTAGAGAGGTCGGCCCTCACCAGGCTCACATCTACCAGGACCGAGTCTATTTTTTGCGCTAGGGTGTCGAAGCGCTGGTCCACCGAGGCCTTCATCTCCGCGATGGCGCCCATGACGTCCCGGAGGGTCAGGTCCACCGGCTGGGCAGGCGCCTCCGTCAGGCCCGCCGGGGATGTGCGCGATGTCTCCGGAGATCCCTTCTGGAGAGTGTAGCGGTCCATACTGTTGGATTGGTGCGCCGGGCCACGGCGGGTCGTCTTCACCTTCGCCCGGTCGCCATCTTGTTTGGTGGACATATTTGCTTTCCCACCGTCGTGCCAATCTCCGCAAAAGGGCCAATAGACCCGTTCACGGGGTCCGGGGGGGGGAGGGCGGCCACCGCACCGCAGGACGATCCACAGCAGGCGGGTCAGCCGGGCACCTGGACAAGACCACACCACCGCACCCCGCTTCGCGACCCTACCTCGCTGGAGGCGAGGAGGGCGCAAAAGTGAAAGTGAAAGCGCGGGGTACGCGAGTCGCCCAGCCGTGCCCGCCGCTGTTGTTCACTTTGTCCCCGGATCGCCCCACTACTCCAATCCGGGGGGCCGGCACGGGGAAGGCCGCAACCTTCGATCGGCGCTCCCGCCGGTGTTCGGGGTCCGATTCGAACACGGAAAACGGGTGGCGCCTCAGCTCGGGTTCACCGACACAGTCCCCTCAAAAAGGACAGGATATAGCCAGGATTAATGCAGGAGGTCGCGGAGGTCCTCGGGAGCCTCGCACCTACGCGGCCATCTTGGTTGCGCGCTAGGCTCCTCCTCTACTCTGGCCTAATTGCTAAGGTCTTAGACTCTTACTCTGGCCTACTGGTCAAGGTCTTTACTCTTACTCTGGCCTACTGGTTAAGGGATTAACTCTTACTCTGGCCTAATAGCTAAGGTCTTAGACTCGTACTCTGGCCTAATGGTTAAGGTCTTAACTCTTACTCTGGCCTAATAGCTAAGGTCTTAGACTCGTACTCTGGCCTACTGGTTAAGGTCTTAACTCTTACTCTGGCCTACTGGGTAAGGGCTTAACTCTTACTCTGGCCTAATTGCTAAGGTCTTAGACTCTTACTCTGGCCTACTGGTCAAGGTCTTTACTCTTACTCTGGACTACTGGTTAAGGGATTAACTCTTACTCTGGCCTAATGGCTAAGGTCTTAACTCTTACTCTGGCCTACTGGTTAAGGTCTTAGACTCCTACTCTGGCCTAATAGCTAAGGTCTTAACTCTTTCTCTGGCCTAATAGCTAAGGTCTTAACTCTTACTCTAGCCTAATAGCTAAGGTCTTAGACACGTACTCTGGCCTAATGGTTAAGGTCTTAACTCTTACTCTGGCCTAATAGCTAAGGTCTTAGACTCTTACTCTGGCCTACTGGGTAAGGTCTTAACTCTTACTCTGGCCTACTGGTTAAGGGATTAACTCTTACTCTGGCCTAATGGCTAAGGTCTTAACTCTTTCTCTGGCCTACTGGTTAAGGTCTTAGACTCCTACTCTGGCCTAATAGCTAAGGTCTTAACTCTTACACTGGCCTAATTGCTAAGGTCTTAGACTCTTACTCTGGCCTACTGGTTAAGGTCTTAACTTTTACTCTGGCCTACTGGTTAAGGGATTAACTCTTACTCTGGCCTAATGGCTAAGGTCTTAACTCTTGCTCTGGCCTACTGGTTAAGGTCTTAGACTCCTACTCTGGCCTAATAGCTAAGGTCTTAACTCTTACTCTGGCCTAATAGCTAAGGTCTTAACTCTTACTCTAGCCTAATAGCTAAG